>NC_079340.1:12221387-12862458 GCF_029582105.1 Oenanthe melanoleuca
CTAAAATATTATCAGAGATAATTCTATGTATGCAATCACATTTTCATTGCCTTCTTATTTAGTGGAAGTGGAAGCCATGCAATCCCATACCATCACAAAATGAGGTACCTGTTCTATGCTTCCCATCACAGTGATCTTGCATTGGCCTCTGCTGACTTTGTACTGGGGCCTGAGCAAAACAAAGCAACTCACCAACAGAAGTGATCTAGTCATTCTTCACTTTCAGAGTGTATAAATAAACATGCTATTAGTTCACCTTCACTGAGCTGAGCTCTGCACTCTACCAAAGGCAGAAACTCAGATCCCATGAACCCTTCTCTGTCAACTGGCTTCATTTTAGTCAGAATTGCAGTGTAATTAAGAGTCACATAAAATGAATGCATTTTAAATACCAGCAATGCTGCAACTTCAGATGAGATGAAGCACACTGACAGCAACAAATCCTTGCATTTCTGAAGGGTTTATACTTCACCTACTATCACATGCCTCTAGATTTGTGACATAACTATTTTAGAATGCCTTTTTTTCCCTTGACACTGTAGTTTTGCAGATTTAAAGGTCTAGGATTTTGCCCTAACAATTCAGCAATTTTAATCTTCTTGGATTTAAACTTTCAGGTGAATAAAAATCAATCCCAGTTTGGAAATAAAATTTAGGAAAATGTCTTTTATTGTCCGAGGGTTACATAAGCAGCCTTTACAAGAGGCTTCACCTAATCCAAGAGTAAACAAATTCCATCCATTTCCTTCAAGTACCAGAAACTGCTTTCAGTTGCTTCCACTGTCCCTCATGCTACATTTGGCTTTTCCTTGTGTTTACATAAAACTCCTAATTATTTTGCCATAAAGTTGAACTTCCCTTCTTCACCTACATGGAAGGTCTCAGATTTTGATAATGCAACAAACTTGGAGGAAAAACCCTCAAAGTTCTGAAAAATGTCCTCTGTGGGCTTACCAGCTGCAGCTAATGAACCCTTGCTCCATTGCTGGTCACTGCTGCTCTGTTCTGCCCATACTGCTGTTTGTACAGTTACATTGCAAAGTAGAAATGATTTATTTATTTAAGGTCGGAGACACTTTTTATATTTGTGGAAAGTTGAGGTTTTTGCTTAGTTTTTTTTCTAAAACCAGAAACCTTTTAGTTGACTGGTTTGCAGTTTAATCTCAAAAGCTGTTGCAGCAGTGCAATTGAAAAGGCAATGAATTCCTGCACTGAAATGAATGTCTGGGGGCAGAGAGAGGTGGGAATGTCTAATCTGGCTTCCTTCCCAGAACTGACATGACACAAATATGTTGTTTTCAGTGAAGCAAAGTGCTGAGCCTCTAGGTAAATATTCGTATTTATTTTGGGTAAAAGGGAATTTCTAGTCAGGCTAAGTGTCTACTGAAGTGTGTAATAATTAAAATAATACTTTAAAAGATAGAAAAGTTAAACATTTTTCCCCATCAAATACTGCTCTTACAGTCAACAGCCTGATTTGAAACAAACTTCAAGGATCTCAGCAGTAATACCTCAAGTTTATCAGAGAGGTTACAAATCCCAGTTCTTTATGGGACTTGGAAAACTGAAGCATTTTCCAGAAATCTAGATCTATAGCAGTTTTAATGTTCAGATAAATATTTAAGAGTGTATTTTTAAACATTTTGACAACTTAAAAATGTGGGTTTAGAAGTTGTTTTGAAATAAACCTCAATTTTATTTCGAGATTTTTTCATCTATCCCACGTGCATGACCTACATAATTCAAAAATACAGCCACATATGAATAGTAAGAATTATTATTATTGTTAAAAAGTATACACAGTGTAGCCTCCTGATATGCATCCAGATTTGAATAATCTTATTGACAGAAGGTACAACTTATTCTTCTTGCTTAAAAACCTGAAAACAATAACCAAACAAACACTCAAACACACATTTAGCATTTCTCATCAAACTACTCAAAACAGTGCACAAACAACTATAGAAATCTGAATAAAGATGCCATCATTTTTAATCAGATAATCAAATAATTAATAATGATGTGTAATTTTGGTTTTGTAAACATACACACAATTACATTTTCCCACTAACTGCTTCTGGTGCAGGTGTAGAACAAAACATCATGACAAAGGCTACAGCTCCAAGGGTAATATTTAATGATTCAGTAACATCTTGACACAGCTACCTGAAGTGCAATATTGTCAAAATACATAAATCCAGGGGTTCCCCTGCCTTCTCTATACAGTGTACAGGTATCTTCCAATCACTTGATTTGAATGAAGCCTCAATCTGATGACACACACAACTCATTGAAGCTAAAGTGCTCCAATCCATTAAGCTTGCTCTAAACTGCAAGGCAATTATTAATAATTGTTGTTTTTGTTGTATAAAAATTCCTTTCATTTGGCTGGTATGTAATGACAATGCACTATGCCACTTCCATTTATATATCTTTTACTTCACTTACATGAATCTGTCAGGATCCATAGAATTCAAAACAGATTTTGTTTTTTAACAGGCCTGCTTCTCCCCCACTTGTGCCTGCTATCAATTTCTAACAAAAATAACACCTAAATATAAAGAATAATTTTAGCTCCCTTAATGATATTTTTGTACCTCTAATACCAAAACTATTGAAATGTTTAAACATAGATTGCTTTTGTCAAAAAATTCTTCATAACGTTTATATGAAACAAATTATAACAGGGCACCATTTACCTCTAATGACCATTTTCCACACAATCTAACTCATTTATTTTTAGTTCAGTCCATTTGCTTCTGTGCTCAAATATTTAGATTTGAAAATTAGAATGAGCTATTTTCAATCTAATTATTTTCAAAAACCTGATTCATTATATTTTTACTTCTAGGGATGTTTTCTTTTTCATTATCTGGCTGGTAACAACTCCAGCGCTAGGTTGAAAATTTCTTCCCTTGGCACCTGACAGTATAATATTTTCCCTACATTTCTTGATTGTAATGGGAATCAGATCATCAGTAATTATACAATCAAATATATTAGCCAGAAATATTTCCTTTCATCCAATGCCTTATCAAACATTAAAATTATAGTTTAAATTCCAGAAATTTGCAACATTTCTGCAGAGTGATTGAACTCTCCTGCTCACATTTTCAAACCAATTTTTATGAGTCCTTCAAAGGCAGAAGCATACAGAGAAATATGCTTAGAAAGCATATGCCAAGATCCCCTCTGAACAAGAATTTCCAAACCCTGCTAATGAAAGATCATTAGTCACAGAATCATTGGAAAAGACCTCCAAGACCATTGAGACCAGCCTTTCTGAAAATTTATTTTAATTGCCAGAGGAAAGGCTGGTTGAGCATTTAAACTCATTAAACATTGCAGTGCAGACAGCCATGAGCTGGTGGATGTGCACACTTGCAGGAGTGTGAACTTCAGCTGTCCCATCTACTCTTGGGGCATTCTCTGTGATCACCTGCCTCTCTAGCCCACCTGGAAGCCTTTTCTTTATTTGGAGCACTTTAAGAGTCTCTGCCTTTTCTGGTCCCCAAATATCAGGACATAGAGCAAACTATTTATCTTAGACATTCTTATTCACCTTTCAGATTAGATTTGAAAGCAGACAAGGGGGTTAAAAATTAGCAGTGGATCATTGGCAGCCAGACACAAGCAGTATGAATACATAAACAATCCAATAGAAAACAAAATTTAAATCTATATTATGCAGGCTTATTGATGGTTTCACTCAGAATCTCTTATTACACATCTATCTGTGCATCTGACACTGCTCATGAAAATCTGGCATCAGTTTCATGCTGGTCTAGCTCCATTACCTTCACTGGAAGTGGCTGTGGACTATGGTGAGGAAAAAAGAGAACTTGTCTGGATCAGAAAAAATAAAGGTCTTATATTAGGTCTAATATAGGCTTATTTTAATACATATCTAAACAACCAATCCTCCTTAAATGGACTTCATTTCCTATGCATTTCTGGCAAAATCATAAAAGAGAAATGAAAAAGGTGGAGATGCCATAACCAGGAGTGTCGGGGCTCAGCCCTGAGTGAGGAAATACAGAAACCCTGAAAACCAGATGAAAGGAGTCAAGCCAACATGTTTTTATGCCTGTCAGCCAAGCAGTTATGCATTTTCCACCTACGGTGATGAATCTATAACCTTGAAGTGTAGCACAGTGTAACCATATTGTATTTCCACACAACAAAATATTTGAACTTAGGCTGAACTCTGTTCAGGAGTTTTCTACTGAGAAAAGAAACTGCATTTGCATCGATCCTCCTAGCAGCTATTCTCTGCAGAGCAAAGGGCTGTGCATTCTTGGTAGGCCTAGAGAGACCTTTTTCCTACATGGTGTTTGCATAAACAGAACGAGCTGTAAGTTTCCAAGACCACAGATGATTTCTTAATGAACTTGCCTTCAAAACACGGTTTTTACAGGTAGCAATGGTTCCAATAATTCCATATCACTTATTAATCAGGATCTTTTATATTGAAATATGACAAGTGGAATTGATTTCCCCTGCATATTTAGTCTAATAGCAGACACAAAATGCTATAGCAGACACAATAGTCTTATGTGAAACCAAATGGGCTCCTGACTTACATCTACAGCAATGACTGAAATTGAAGCAACAAAAATCACTGGTTTTAACTGCAATTATATTAATAGCAAAACATCCAATCTATATAAATAATTTAATTTGATTTTTATTTGTCCACTTTAATAACTTTTCCAAAAGAAAAAGACTCGTTTTGGATATAATTTGATATTTTTCTCTGCTACATTGAATGTATACATATGTATTTAACTCAGTGGTTTCACATGATGACTTTAATTTTACTTTATTTCTAATGTTTAGCTATATTATCTTAGAAAAGACATAAGACATTAGCTTTTCAAGTTTGGATAAGGATGGGGGTTTTTAAGTTTATGTGTAGTAATAATATTCAGATAGAAAGTGGAATCTGATTAAGATAAACAAAAAAAAGCAGTTTAAAATTTTATTTGTTAAATAAAGTTGTTTTAAATATTTCTGGTTTCTTAGAAACTTGAAGTATTAATAAGCTAATTTTCAGTGTAAATGTGATTTAAGTAACATGAGTATTTTTCTGCATTTAGTGATTTAAACATATTACTTAATTCTTCCAGGACTTTAGGAAACAGATTGGAAGATGCAGGGGAATAGTTGTTGCTTTTTCTTTTCTCCCAGCTGGATTTTAATTTCTCCATGAATTAATTATAACTACCTGAAAAAACCCAGAACACTAAAATATTCACATACATGGGGAAGGCAGTGTCTCTATCAACAGCTGGCTTAATATTTCAACAAACAAATTCCAGATAATAACTTTGGGAGAATATCTAGGCTGCTCTTACTATTTTCAAAGGAGAATCATTTTAATAGTTCACAGCAAATATAGTCATTATATAGATTACTTTAAACTCTATGTGTATGTAACACTTTTTTTAAAAATTACTAAATATATGTTTAGAAAGTCAATTAAGATGAAAACAGATGTCTTTTTTATCTATCCGCAAATGAAAAATATAACATCTGACTGCTGTACTCATAAATCTTGGAGGGAAATCCAAAAGTGGTCACATTATTAACTGTGAGAAACCTATTGGTCAAAAATTAAATCCATGATGTGCAATAATTAACATCTTGTGTTTACATAGGTAGTCTTTCATCTCAAAGAATCTTGAAGCACTTTGCACTAAAATATATCTTCACAAATCTTGAGATTCACACAAGAATTTAAAAAAATCCTGTAAAAATTAGCCAGTATCTCTTTTTCACCACATAACTATCAGCTACTTGTCCAACAATTCTGAAAAGCAAATTCAAAAACTCCCTTCCACTAGTAGCACAGGAAATTAAAAGTGTCTCACAAATTACTCCAGTCTCTGCTACAACTTAAAAGTCTCTCTGGGGCCACCTGACATACCCTTCTTTGATCTCTCCTTCCCCTTGTAAACCACACAGCCCTTAGTCCTCAAATTAAAAACATACAGCCTTTTCATCTCCAGTCTCTGCAATGGTACCTGATGCATTGACTTTGTGCTCTCTGGCATTGTCAGCTTTATATTGCTCCATATTACAGAATGATTTACAAAATTTTTCAGTGGAAAGACACTTCTCTATCTTTATTTGTGTGTGATGACTCCACCGCACTTGTAGATTGAAAAGTTCTGGCTGACTGGTGGGGATCCTTCTCATTCCTCTACTTACCCTGTATCTATTTCTTTAAGAAAATAAGGTGAGTCAGAGATTCATGGATTTTATAATCTATCAGTGAAAAAATGGTTTATAATACATATTGTTCTTCCACAGGATTCCATTACACTGTACACACACAGCAGTTGTCACTCTGTCCTTTCCCCTGTCCATCAACTCTAGAAGTTCATCTCCTGCAGTGGCCAAACACTTCATCATACACCAAACACCTCAGATAACTACACAGTAAGCAAAATTTTCTTTCAGACCCCCACAGCAGCTGAAATCTGCTTGCAGCTGTCTCACTAATTCTAATGACAGTGTAGATTTTGGTCAGGATTATTAACTTATTACCATCTGAATATAAAATTTAGGACGGTCATGGCTTCACAGCCGCCTGCAGCCAAGTGCCACACACCACTCACCACTCCCTCACCAGTAGGACTGGGGAGAGAAAAGAAAAAGTAAAAGCTTGTGGGTAGAGATAAAGACAGTTTAATGGGGAAAGCAAAAGCTACACTCACAAGCAAACCACAACAAGGAATTAATTTTGCTTCCCATGGGCAGGCAAATGTTCAGCGATGTCCAGGAGGGTAGGGCCCCATCACATGTAATGGTGACTTGGGAGGATAAACACTGTAACTCCAAATGTTCCCTCCTTCCTCCATCCACTTCATATACAGAGCATGATGTCACATGATCTGGAACATCCCTTTGGTCACTTTGGGTCACCTGTCCCAGCTGTCTCCTCCCAGCCTCCCATGCAGCCCCAGACTCCTCACCAGTGTGGCTGTGCCAAAATCAGAAAGGCGTTGGCTCTGTGCAAGTCCTGTTTAGCAACAACAAAAACATCTCTGTATTATCAACTCTGTGTTCAGCACAAATTCAAAACACAGCCCCCACTGTGAAGAAAATTAACTCTATCCCAGCCAAAAAATATGGGAGTGGAAAAAATATTTGGGAGGGAAAAAAAAAAGAAAAAGACAAAATAAGTAAAGATTTTTTAAATTTCTTTTTAAAATTCCACTGAGATACTTAATAACATTAGGCCCTTACAAAGTAAAGATTCAAGTTTTTAAAAGAATTTTAGCAGAGCTGTGACCAGCACAACAACCAATTGTTAGGCTTTCTGTCATTCTGCCTACTATTTGGCATGATCCCACATTTCCCCAAAACCCTCTGGGCTCAGGACTAATGGAACAGTTGCAAATATCTTTTTTGAGTCTCACAGTGATGAACCAAATGTTATTTTGCTTTTTAGTATTTGACTCTCCATCTCAGGTCAGTGCTCTAACATCAGTCAAACTCAGGAGAGTAACTGAAAGTGACATAATTTGTAAAATATAGCCTGCAGCACAATGAAAATGATGTAGTTAAATGAAAACAAACAGTCTGCTGGGTAATTGGGAGCTGAACTTATTTATTACAAATTGAATGACTCCACAGATCTACTAAAATACAGCTTCTGAGCATAACTAGTAAATACAAAGGCATCATTGCTAGGTGCAGTGTGCTATGTACTTACTACTCAGGCTGAGCTGGGATCATCAAAAGAATTGCAAAGGAGCTCCAAACTTGGTTTCCCACCTTGACCAACCCAGTTGCTGAGAAGACCCCATTAAAAGGGCAGCAATGTCATGGCTACCTTTCTCCTGGCCTTAAAGGGCTGTTCCAGCAGCTGAAGCTAGCTCAACCATCAGGAAAAATCTGGTCTGCCCCTGCTCTGTGCATGAGAGGGTAGGGAAGTGGTGCTGGGAGGGACTGTTCTGGCATTTAATAACTGAATTCTGCTCTTATGCTCAGGACATCTTTTACTGATCATTTAACTGACCACAAGGAAATCATTCCACATGTAAAGCTCTAAAAGCTAAAAAGCATATTCCAACTTGATTATAATTCAGATAGCTTTTATACAACAAAATGTTGACATTGCTGTTTCCTTGTTTTATTACCGTAGCAAAATGGTTTTCATCTCTATGTCTGTTTGCAATGAATTGTCACTTTGAAAACTATAAGCAGTTTCAAACCAGAACAGGTAATTTACAAACACCTACAAACACACAGAGAAAGCTGACAGAGTATGCTCTGTTCATAGTAAGACAGAGTCAAATCTCAGTGGAATGAAAAAGTAACAGAAAACAAGCCAAAAGGCCTCAAAAATTTGGTGGCATTCTATTTAATACCAGGACAGAAGTTTTACTGCCAAAAATTTTTTTGTCAAATTATTATAATGGAACAAAAAATAAGCTGCCATTCAAATGAAACTACTGGCAAAAAGTTCTATGCCATGGAATATGTTAATAGAAACACCAAGCTATTTACAAAAAGCTAACAATGAACTAATGATACAATGGAGAGGGAATGTAATGCTGTGATATTAAGCAACCATTCAAGAACAGGCTCCTGTATCATGCCAAAGTTTTCATTTACAAAGGTTATTTTTTCCTCAGTGTAATTTGACCTGTCTCTCAATATCTCTTGCTCCCCTGCTACGCTGCTGCTTTCTAATGACTTCTGTTCTGACCACAGCAGGTTTTTGCATACTTCTTGAATATTTTACTAGGAGTGCTGCCATTCTCAGCATTCTATTCACATGTAACAAAGACATCCCAAAATACCTTGTCTTGGATTTTTCTAGAAATTATTGCAATAGTTGGCTTTGGATGAGAACAATTTTCTTGTCCATTAAGGGAAATCAGAGAGCTCTCCATGTGAGGTTGTATTTGTACTGGCTGCATTTAAATATAGGTCCTAAATACAACTCCTTATTTCAGCCAAGTAAATTTCATACAACTTTATGCAGGTGTAAAAGACACCTGATACTTTTCACACAAATGATACATAAGTAAAAACATGGGTAGGTAGGCAGAATCCCTAACCAAAACTCAGATTTACTTTTCCTCAACACAAGTGCACATGCTAGCTCTGATATTTAAGACTGATGTTAGTATACTGATTTAGTATTTAGTAGTAGCAGTTAGATTCTGATTTAAGATGCAAATGACATTGAGATCCAGCCTGAAAACCAGTAATATTCTAGTCCCGTTCATAGTGCATACCCAGAGAAAAGAGTCATAAAGGAATGAGAAAGAGGTTTGGATTAGGGTACAAAAAGAATGCTGTGCTTCTATCATTAAATGATTTTTAATAGAAATCTGCTATGGTAATTTCATTATAACACTTCAAGTGATTTTCTCTAAATTTCTTTTCTTGCTACTGCAGCTACACCATTAACTATGAAGTCACCTATGAGTTGTATTTTACTGCGAATAGGCTACAATGCAGATAATTGCCTGTTACCCTATTTTAAAATTTTCTAACATTAAAAAAGGTGATTTTATCATCCATCCTTTAAGGTTTTCTGATCAAATTCTGATATGGAGTATGCAGGTTGAACTGTATCTTTTGAGAAAAAGTTAGTTCCATTTCCTACTGGTACTGGTTTTAGAAAGATACCAGCTTGAAGTGTTGCACTTGGAATAAACCTCTGCATTCAGCAGAAGATGAGGGAGAGAAAATAGAATAGGCACTAGCTGAAATCCAGTGACAGATACAAACTAGAAGGACTAAATCTTTTGATCAGCAGTTTTGTTTGCTAAAAAAAAAAAAAAAAAAAAAAAAAAAAGGAGTGTGAGAGCCTCTCCAAATCTTTTTTACTGCTTTCCAATGTTTCTCAGTTAGGTGATTCATCTCAGCAAAGGCCTGATTTAGAGAACAACAATTTTTACAGCTAGATGAAAGGTGACAAGACCATAGAAGCACAATCATGTGAGTCAGAAAATTATTTTGGATTCACCATTTAGTTGCTCTGCATATATTTATCTCTGTATGAACAATATCTGATTTCAATGATGATGAAGGACATGCATTTGAGGCTCACACTAGTATTCATTCCATAAGGAGCTAAACTTGGTTTTGATGCCAGTAGCTGCCTACTTCAAGAAACTCTTAAAACTTACGTAATCCTGTCATATTTCTTCTTTTCAAAGGGAAAAAACACCCAACATATTCATAAGTTCACCATACTGTGTCAAAAGCATAATAAATCGATCTTATTCTCCCCCCTCTTTGTTAGCCACACTTAACCAGTCATAGCACAAAAATATTGCCATGGCAACATATAGTGATAGCAACAACAAATAGCAAAGACATGGAGAGAACGTCATATATGTACAGTCCAGAGGCTTTTAACTCACTTGAAACATTGCTGAGAGATTCCAAATAACAAACTAAAACTACCAAATTTGCAATAGCAGAATAGAGAAGAACAACTCATGGATCTTTTCAAAGAATACTCTTCGCAGACTCTTTCCATCTTTATGCACTTGTAACCCCATTTCTCTCACTCTCTCCTGCTGTGGAGTGCAGAAACTTTCTGTATCTGCCACCTGGTATGTAAATCAAGAGTGTTCAGGATGTTGTATACTTTCCAAAAAAACTGGAAATGCATTTAGTTGTGAAACTATAACATCTAGGTGAGAAAATCATGCCTGCAGAAAGCGACATAGTAACTAATATTTTTATGTAGAAACCAGATCTGCCCAAGAGCTGATATGTTAGAGAGCAGGGCAAATTCTAGTGAGATTTATGCATTTTAAAACCCAAATGTAACTCAGACTACCAATTTCTGACAAGCCATGATGGCAGCTTGGAAGATTGCTTTCACTTTTGCTATTCAAGGACAGAAAACTAGATGTTTGATCTTAATGAAGATCTTCTGAAATCAGACAGGTCTTAATGGATATAAAAATAGCAGCAGAGCAAAAAAATAAGGAGAAAAATTTCAAAGAGTGCTTCATAGCTTTATAAGGAACTATCCTTATAAAGGGTGCAGATGTACAGAGGTGACACAGACATTGGTAGCATCAGGTTAGCACGAGATAACAAGCCAGCACATTGGGATGTCTCAGTATGGATTTCAGGACAGCAAAGCACTGTTTGTGTTAACACACCTGATATCTCTCAGCACAGATTGCTGAATGACTGCAGGGCCTGCAAGGGTCAATTTGGCACAGAGGCCTTTATAGAAATATTAATTGCAAGGGTGGTTTCTATGTAAGTCAACAATCTCACTGCTGTCACTGAATAAAAATAAAGTAATGCCCAAAGTATTCCCATAACTAACAGACTGAAACCTAGTTCTGTTGCCATTCCCATTATTTTTACAACTCTAACACTTTCAGGATATAAACTGCTCTGTTTTAACCAAGGAAGATCACACTAAAATTTTTCTTATTAGTCTTGGATCTGCACATCAATACAGAAGGAACACCTAACACCAAAGCCATGTGTACTACTTAGGGATATTCAGAAGTCATGCAGTTCCCAAAACCAACAGAAATCTTTCTCTCCCTTATTTGCTTGCTATGGGGTATAATGATTTCTCAGTGGGTGGAATTATGATGTTTGACTTGGCAATGCAATGGAAGCATCACACTACTTATAATGAAGGCCCAAAGTGCTGTTTCTATTATTGGTAGCTGGTTATGTCACTAGAATGTTCTCACATGTCAAGAGCAGGTGTCCTCACTGCTAATTATAAATAAAATCATTAGCAGTCAGAATTTGGATTTTAAATGAAAGAAGCAGCAAGCGAGTAGCTCTTGCACCTCCAAATAATAGAATGTATCTGTGATCACTTAGCTGTGAAAAGTAAGTGAAAGTTCTATCAGAACTAGAGGGAGGAGAACCAAACTTGCATACAAAAAAACTAACTGTGGGAATGAGAAAGAAATATAGGAATAAGAAAACTGAGAGGGGAGCTTGAACAGAGAACAATGGATTACTTAAATTCCTTCAGTATAAAGTTAAAAGTAAGAGAGAGACTGAGTGAATTCCAGATCCTTGAAAATCAAATTCAGTTCCTAAAATACAAGCCCAGATGGTTGACTGGTGTAAATAAATGCAACTTCGTTGGTCCAGAGGGAACAGTATCAATGTATACCAGCTGAGGTTTTGGCAAATCTACCTTCTGAGGTTCAATCAACACTCACAGGTTCTCAGGTCAGTGGACAGAGATTTGTAAGATTCATTCCCAGCCTACTGTGATGACAAATAGATAAAACTACCATTTGTGAGTTAATGAGGAGATCATTGCTCACCACAATCATTCTTCACTTCATTTTTCATGCTAGAAAATTCTACATATTAACATCACCAAACCCATATTTTGGAAGACTCTGAGGATTTCCACTGAATCTTGCATGCCTTATTCTTTCTATGACTTACCAAATAAGTTATGTACATGGTACTGCAGAATGAATTTCAGATAATTACTGGCCTCAGAGAAGTACAGTTGATTTTAATTATTTTAAGAAAGAAAATATGATCTGCATCAACAGGCCTATAATAAGACATCTTCTCAATGCATTAGTACCAGAGATCTGCCTTCTGTGTCTCGTCTGTAGGTCTAATGTTGGCTTGGAGTAACAATTATGAGCTGAAAGGGAACATTTCAGTCTCACATGTTGATTTAGCTCTTGGACTATGCCCTGAGAATGCAAATTAGGCTTGAGTGAATGTTTGTGAATTAGGTTTGAGTGAATGACATCTGTGCAACTGGTAGAAAAGCACATTAATGAAATAAATACCATTGACTTCTGTCAAGTCAGCAACAATTCCTTAGAAACAACAAGCAGCAATGAATTCTGAACTAAGACACTGAAAGCATCAGGTCCTGTGGCATCGCTACCCAGGCCTTATGTGCTCAGAGGAGCCTAACAATTTGATCAAGGATATGATAAATGGCAAAGTGCTACCAGGGTCAACTCTCTGCTAGCTCCCACCAGCACATCTGATTATTCCCCAGAAGGGAAATCACTCTGTATAACATATTTCTCTGCATAGCATGGTGTTTATTTCTCTGACTTCAGAATTGTGGACAAAGTGAACAAAGGGAGTGGAAAATGAAGAAAATAAACACTACTGTGCATAACAGGTGAAGGGAGATGAGAGAGTAGAGGCACTTTTAGCTCCTAAAGATAGTTACTGTTTATTGGGTTTTTTCCACTTTCTTGTCTCCATCATCATCAATAAAAATGTATTTCCTGAAGAGAAGTGAGGAAGATGTAGGGAACACAGCAAACAAGTACAAGCTTTTTCCATGACTGTTTCCAGGTAATGATATATGACACTAATTTTAATACAAAGGCATAAGTCACTTATAACCAGAACACATCCTTGACATCTGAAAAAATTCCAAAACTAGGCTAAATACTTGCTTTGATATTTATAGTAGGAAGTAGAAACATTTGGTTAAATAAAAGTTTTGCAGCAAACAGTTGCATATGGACTATTCTGGAACCAAAGTATTTTTTTAAGAAAACACTGCAGCTGTATTACTTTACCATAAGCAAACTACAGTAATTTAAAGCATCTAGTACAGACAGCAATGTGAATTGAATACTAGCAACATCTGGTTGGAGACATTTTGTTTCCATAATTATTCCTATTTAGGTTTTTGTTAGCACCTTGAGCACGTGCTGGCCATCCCATTTGAAAATCAATGCCCCTTATGTAAGAGGCACAACCGAAACTTCCACTGGAAAACTAAGTCATGCAGAACAATTTGTGCTTTTTCTCCTTGCACACCCTCAGGATGTATGTTTTGCATCACTAGGTAGTGTTAAATTGGGCATATCATTAAGTAAGCTGTGTCTTTGAAACCCTATATTAAAACACTATCACCATACAGATAAGCTTATAACCTAAATAAATGCATATAACTATCAAAACAACACAGCAAACTTGCCAAGTCCTCTGTTCTGGCTGCTTGAGGGAAACTCCAAGTGCTTCATGCCAAAAGCATAGTTTTATTTCTCCAAGCCTCCAAGCACACCAAGAAGTGAAGTGCTTCTGGAGACAGAGAAGGTGGGAATGCTACCACCTAAACCTACAAATTTGAATTATTGAAGGCTTTGAATGGATACAAGACACCAAGGGAAATACCATCACTGGTGAGCCCAGAACTGCTTGTGCACAGCCACATGGAGACCCTGCAGGGCATGGAAAGTGGTGCAGCCTCAGAGAGAGCCCCAGGTGTCTTCTGACTTGGAAGAAAATCCCTATCCTTTTATTTGACTTAGATGTTGGGCAGAACTTGTCTAGGAACATCCAGGTATCTGAGTTTGTGTAGGGCCCAAGTTCTGGCCAGGGCCACTTTTCTAGTTACAAAATAATGAAAGGAAACAAAGACATGTAATGGGTTTCATCCATAGTATTGAAGTTGCTTTGGAGCTACATGCTTTAGTAATCCAGCACAAGCAGTTCAAGATATAAATATGTCATTGATTTTCAGCTAGGAATGTGTAACCTATGGTGCTATAAATTTGATAATGAAAACATATTAAAATATACTCAAGAATATGTCAAATGGGATCTCTCTAATTTCCTTAATAAACCTTACTGATGACTTGCAGGACTATCTGCAAGCAGACATTTCAAAAATATCATCAGTCTCTGTGCTTTGCTGCACACTCAGTCTGAAGGTTGTAGGGTTGTTTTTCTTAAATACATTAAGTATTTTTCTTTACTTTCTCAGGGTCTAAGTACATTCTATGTGGCAAGAAAAAAGCTAATTTTTGTTTGCAGGCTGACAAAATTCACACTCTGATTGTCTTTCTGGAAATAACAATTGTTCTGTCAAAGCTTCTGAAGCTAATTCTGGGTTTGCTGTTTCATGTTATTTTATTGGTGCATGACATACTACTGTCTATCATTATCAGGCAAATTAATATATACACAAGTATACACATGCATGCATTTGTTAAAGAACTTCATATTAGCTTCAGGGATATTCCTCTTGTGAACAGATGAGAAAAGATACTCATAGACCACTTTAAGACTTCTTAAAACTCACTTCAGAGATTAAACACTATTCTTTCATTAGCACTGAATTACAGAAGCATGCCTTCCAAATGACCTCAAAGCTCTAAGATGACCCAATAACATGGAGTTCTGTACAGGAAGAAAGACAATCTTTGGGATAGCATGAAAAAACTCAAATGTAGGGTGTCCTAACTGTATCCTGGGAGTACTGGAACTCTGTAGAGCCTCCAGACCTTCAAAGGTTTGGGCACATACAAACTGTAATAGGCTTTGCAGTAACACTCTCTGGTCAGTTCTCATTCACCTGTTGAACTAATCCACAATTCCTGGAGGCCTACCTGGCCTCCAAACCAAAACAATTCTTTAGAACTGAGATCAGGACCCTCAGAGGTGGCCTCTTTCAGCCAATGAAAACAAAGTGCAGCTGCAAGTTTGGTTTAGTTATGGTGACTGGAATGCAGAGTTATTGCCCCAAGCTGCTCAGAAGTAGAAGAAATAGTGAGGCTGACTCTTCTCTTCTCTTCTCTTCTCTTCTCTTCTCTTCTCTTCTCTTCTCTTCTCTTCTCTTCTCTTCTCTTCTCTTCTCTTCTCTTCTCTTCTCTTCTCTTCTCTTCTCTTCTCTTCTCTTCTCTTCTCTTCTCTCCTCTCCTCTCCTCTCCTCTCCTCTCCTCTCCTCTCCTCTCCTCTCCTCTCCTCTCCTCTCCTCTCCTCTCCTCTCCTCTCCTCTCCTCTCCTCTCCTCTCCTCTCCTCTCCTCTCCTCTCCTCTCCTCTCCTCTCCTCTCCTCTCCTCTCCTCTCCTCTCCTCTCCTCTCCTCTCCTCTCCTCTCTTCTCTTCTGGTACTGCCTACCTACCTCTCAACAAAAGCAAACATTCATGTCTACCTGCAAAGTTAGAGGGTATCAGTTGACAGAAATACCTGGAACTATAGACCAACGTGGTTTATTCAAGAGTATTAACTTTTCGGCTGCTAATGTTGCAAATAAGAAGAAAAAAAAAAAAAAAAGAAAATAAGTATTAAAATTGCATATGGCATCTGCTATGTATAAAGCAGTGCTCTTTCTATTTCTTTCATGTGGTCTATACCTCTTACCCTAAAGACTTTAGAGCTGCACAGCAGTTCTGACTCTCATTCCTGAGCTCCTGGAGGCACCCTACAGACCAGTGAAGCTGGAATCATTATGTTCTACAGTAACACCATCAAACTTCTAAAGTGAGTTCTTCAAACTCAAGAGTCTAAAAGAAAAAATTAGCTTTTCAGGTGTTTGATACCAAGCTTTTAAACTTTTAGTGTATGACAGTACTTTCTCACTATTTAGAAAATAATTTATAGTGAAAAAAAGGAGTCCCATGCACCTTTTTTTGCATTTTCACATGGGTGAAATTATTTGTGTTAGCAAATAAGCAAAGGAGAAACACCCTTGCTGCAGATCCAATATTTCCACCAAAACTATGCAAGTAAAACATAACCTTTTTGACTGAATCACAGCAAACACCACAAGAAATTCACTTGCTCTCTTCTTGTATCCTCCTGCAGAATAAGCTTTTTGAGTTTGCTATTTTGTAGAGAAACACAACGAGAATCTTACATAGCCAGGAAAGTATTCCTAACTCATAAATATGACTTGGACAAACTGAAATTGTTTTCAGAAGCACATCTTTCAACAGTTGTTAGGTTGGTATTTCTTTTTCAAATGCTTCTTCTATTTCTCTTTCTTTAATACATCAAAATAAAAGGAACAGATGTTAACATACTTCAGCCAAAATTGAAGTAAGCCCTTATGGTCAGGTCTAGCAAGCCAGGAAAGATATCACTATAGTGGAAATAATTCTAAAATGGATAAATGAGCACAGGAGCATATAACACTATGAACAATCCTCTTGGTAGTGGGCATATCTGACTCTTGTGTAGTTTTGTAAAGTATGTCAAAGTAACTTTCATTTCCGTGTTAAGGATGGACATAGCAAGTGTGTCCTCTCTCCAGGCAGTCTACAGGCCAAGTGCCACCTTGACTTACAGCAATTCAAAACTACAGGATGGCCAGAAATACTGGCATAAAAACTTGCATCAGTATTTGGCATCTCATGGTAAAATAATGGCAGATCTATAAAGGATGAGCTTTGCTCCATGACATCTAATTCTTAATTTGTCTTCATAGCCCAATTCTGCTTCTTTGAAAGTGACTTTGTAAGACTCACTTGATCTACTCTAGACCAACATGCCCAGTGTACAAACTCTTCTATCACCCACTAACTATCACCAACATGAACAGAAATCTTCAAGTTAAGCAGGTACTTAATTTCATATATGTGTTGCTCACATCACTGCTGGCAATAAAAGGTTTTGCAATATCACATCAGAGCCTCAAAACACAGCTATTTTAGCTGCTGTTCTTTATTACCACTCCGTTTATTGTTGGCTAATGAGAATGTCAGGAAATTTCTGTCTTATTGTAGACTGGGTAAAGTGATCCTGAGCAACATCTTTAAATAATGCTGTCATATGCATAATGCCCCTCCTTTTCAAAGATTGATCATACCTAGAAGCTATTCATTGGAATTTAGTTAGATATTAAGTTCTTTGTATATAACAGTAGTACATAGACTCCCATGTCTTAAAGCCATAGTTTTGTTACTTAACACAGCAGAACTGAAGACATTCAATATGTGGAACAACCTAAATCCATAGGAAAATGCTCTGGGATGACTGCTTAAACAGAGAGGTTGGCCAGATGACCCACTGTGGTCCCTTCCAATCTGAGCCATTTTGTGACTCTGTGATTTTCATATCAATAAAAGCAGCACCAATATGTAGATTAAAAGAAGGGAAAAGAAAAACCTTGGGGTTTTTTTAGGCTAAACCTGACTTATCCTACATGAGAAGAATTACTAAGTTGTCTTCATCTGGTTGTTTATGTCATGCTATATGAACAACATGCAGCTGAATGGAAAAAAAAAAGGAAAATTGGAAATATTTTAGTAGGAAAGCTCAAAGCTGTGTCTAAAAAGACAAAAAAGCCTGTTTTTTTTTTTCTAAATGATAGCCTTTAAAGATCCATAGAATAAGAATGATATCTGGCTGTCTCTTACAAGCTGTTTCTCAGCACTGCAATCATGGAAATAGCTTTCCTATACTAATCCTACAGTGAAAGGCTGAAAACAACTTTTATTACAAGCAGCTCAAGCCTCTAAATGTTCTTTATGTGCAGGATAATTAGAGGTCAGTTAGTTACTGGTGTTTTCCTGCTTTATTTAACCTGCTGTATGCAGGAAGAACTCAGATCAGCAGTAGTCTAAACTGTACAAAGATATACACAACTTACATCTTTTACCCAGCCCTACCCAGCCGTGCAGGGTGAGTGCTGAGGTACTGCTGTATTGTTTAGACAAAAAAGTTGGGAAGTCAAGAAGAGGCCACTACCATAGGGCATTTTCTCAACCTGGATCAATAAATCAAAAATTACATTAGCAAAGTGATGCATGATCCAGACATAGATATGAAGTCATAAATCTTTTCATCCTAAAGTCACCAGACCTTTCTTTTCAGCTGTCAAAAACTACTCAAAAGTGCTTTCTGATTTCTTTTTGGTGGCCCACAGAAAGGAAGTTCACAGTCTCAGCCAGGAGAATGTTGCCCCTGTCACTGTAATGTCAAAAATCCAACTACTGGATTAAAATCAGGCTGGACTACGACAATCAGTTCAACAGAATGGCCATATAAAGATGGATACTTTATGTACGACATGGCAAAAAAATCAGAGGCACAGAGAATTAGGAACTGTTCTTTTCTCCTCTGTTACCACATTTTTAATAGACCGACACCAAAGAAATTTGGGCAGAAGCTGTAATTCTGGAAATGACAGCAGGGGCAAGAACCTCTGTTAAAGATTTTAACAACAGTTCATAGCTTCACACTGATTTTTTTACCTTTAATTCGTACCAGGAGATTTACCTTGAATTCACATTATCTTTGTGTTTATCGCCTTTCTTTCCCATTTTTTATTTTATAATCTCCATTTGCCAATATGTGTTTGTGGATGATATTTTTATTGCAGTGGATGTGGTTTTGTCTGTTTCAATGGTCTGGCAAAATTCAAAGAGGCCTATGGCGCAAAATGAATAGAGTTAATTAACTATTATCTGTATTATATAACCCTTCTGCATGGAAAGGTCTTACTTCAGCAGTCCATCAGTGTGATTGCCTCTATATTGTAGTTTCAGTAGAAAACTCCATAAAGGATTACTAATTAAAGCCAAGTCTGTAAAGTAGAGTTAAGTGTTGATTCAATACATAAATTTATCACTTATACAAACTTCTTCTGCTGGTTTAACATGTTTTCAAGGTTTTCAAGCTTTGTATTGTCAGCTCATCCCTCAAGCTAGACAGCATCTAGCCAGCATTCTGGTAATTCAAAAGAAATTCAGTCCTTCTGGATTGCTAGGCTGAACTCAAATTTCTGTGACAAATTCAGCAAGTTGTAGGTCTAACATCAAAGAACATGGAACTAGAGTTTCAAGCTCCAGCTGAAAAGGTAAGGGGCTGGAGACAGTCTTAAAACCCTGGGTTGGCTCTCTGTATTGGAGATCCATGGAGGAAAGCCAGAAGTTCAAGGAAGTTCACTAAGTAAAACGTGTGTCACTATCAAGCAGGGTCTTGTAAAAGACAATTTGCATCATGTTTTAAAAATAGTAATTATAAGAAAAAGACTTTACCAGAATTGTCTTTCATGTGTACATCCACAGCTCTGCTCTCCTGACAGGGCAGAAATTGCACTCCATAGTCTGGGCTGGCAGAGGTGCACAATGTCCCTCACTCTGGCACCTGTGTGCTCAGATTCTAATTTCCATGAAACACAAGCTCAGTGTCCTGCTTTTTCTAAATTATTAATACATAAAACATTTTAAAAACAAAAAGCAGACCCATCAATAAAATAGCTACACACACTGCAGGTCTGCAGGCCTTTTTAGAGCCCCTCTTCTAAATCCAGACCTCCCTCCACAGTTCCAGACCTATCTGATTTATCTCTTTCTGCATCCTGTTGCACTCTATGCCATGTGTATGTATAGAACACACAGATATATAAGAACACATATAAATCTTTTTTATAGAGAAAAATCTCCCCAAAGGCAGCATCCTGTAGACTCTAAATCAATTTATTTTAATCTAATCTTCATCTGTAATGGTTTTCTTGGCTGCAGCCATTAAGGAAACATCCTGGCAGGTGGGAAAGAATGAAAACATATAACATTTGTTTCGAATGATTCCTTTGCACCATGTAGTTTTGACTTTCCAGTACAGAAATGCCTGCAAACTCCATGAAATATGACTGGGCTTGGAACTGACCTCCAATGCAAACTTATATCTACACAGCTGAGAACTCCCTAAAACGTGAACGTAAATATGTCAGAAACTTCTTAAAGTATCTTTAAAAATCATTGAAGCAAAGTTGAAAACTGAACTTTTCTACCTAAAAACAAAGCTGTGGTAGAATTTTTCCATATAACCATTTCATCAGATGGAAAGCCTTCTCTGTTTCTAAGACTTTTTCTTTCTTCCTCAGTACACAAGTTTCAAGTCACCCAAATTGGTTTTCTATTAGGAACTAAGACCACAAGCCCCTAGGAATCTCCATGTATTGTCAGATTTTCGCTCCCTGTTGCCAAACTTAGTGCCTTACTAATTGCCTGGGGCTGCAGTGCTTTGCTTATAGAAACAAATTATTTTCTTGATGGAACAGCAGGATTTGCACCTGCAGAGACTCGGCTTAGGCAGCCTGGCAAGCAATCAAGTGGGCAGCTGGGGAGCCTCTCTGCCCAGCAGTCTGCAGGACAGGCCTCTAGAAAGCCAGGATGCCTGTCAGGTAGCCTGTCAGCTGGCAGGCAGCTTGCTGGCAAGGGGGCTGGCAGAAATACAACACTCCAGGACAGGACTATGTATCTCCTAACCTGGCTTCTGCCATTGACCCTGATGAAAAAAAGTCTGTTCTGTGACATCAACTTCACAAAACTAATGAAGTAGATCTCAAAAATACTTTCTAACAATTTTCCTACATCCCTGAGCCTTCTGAAAGAAAATCAGCTCGAGGTTAAGTCAACATTTCTTGCACATGTTGCACTGTGGAAAATACTGAGAGCAGAGCAAGAAGAAATCCCCCGCAGTACCCTGGTCATGTATAATATAATGTCTGCACCACATTGGTCAAGGTTGCTCTGGGGCTTGTTCTTTGAAAGGCCATGGCTGTAATTCACATTCATTCACACACCTCATAAAATTGCAGAGCTGAGTTACTAACAGTGGTAACCACTTATTCTTTTGACCACTAAAACAATAAAAAGTCAGTTTGGTTTTAATTTATTAACTGAAAGGAGGTTGGTGGTCACAGATTAGTCCTCTCTGGGAGTCACTGCAGAACCCAAGCAACACTTTGTCTGGCACACAATAGCTGTGCTACAAAACCCTGCTGATGGACAGATAAAGTAGAATAGACACCAAAATCTGCTTGTTGCTTTAAGTCACACTCTTCAGAGCCACAGGCAGCTTTCTATCAGAGGATCAGATCATGCCAAACAGAAATGCACATATCATCACATAAGAAAAAGGCTTCATCTCATCTATTACTTCAATAGGTTTGCACCTGGCTGAATTGTTTTTGGGTTTTTTTTCCAAATTTATCTGACTGATGTAGTTGGCAGCAGAAGAGAAACTACTTATATTTTCACAGAGCTTTCTGGTTGGCTTCTTCTCTCAAACCCGAAGCAGCTACTGAACATGGAATTTTCTATCACATTTCTTACAGAATCATTGTTAGGTCAAATTAAGCCCTGAACAAACAAAAATGTGCATGAAAAAAATATATAAGATAAAGATTAAATATCTCTATTAGTTCAGTTTTAATTTCTGAAAGTGCTCTTAATAAATATAGGAGCAAGACTAGTGTCTCTAAAATCATGCTCACTCTCTCAAAAAAGCAGTAATGTCACACTCAGCTCTAAATGTTTCACTCAGTTGTTGTAAACACATTTGAATTTAGCCTGTGGAAACAGTGATTGTTTAAATATCAAAATAAAAGAAAAAAAAAAAAAAACAAATTAAGAAACAACATTAATAGATAGGATGAAAAATAATAGAGCAGGTTTTCCAGTCTCTCTCTCTCATCCCTCCCTCTAAATTGGGTCAACAAGTAATACATGCCAAGAGAATGTGCTTTATTCACATCAAAAAATCAAATTAGCATCAATCATTTTGATCACAAAGTATCAGTCCAGCTACTCCTCAGGCCTCCATCTCATGTCTCCTGAAATAAAATGCCATATGGGAAAAAACTGACCTCCACATCCTAAGAATTAAAAATTAATTCCAAGACACGTGGGTTTGGGTTGTATTGATGGGTTATATTCACTGCAACACAAGGCAATGTAACCAACTCACAACACAAACTATTTTCTTCCACAGATTGTACCTGAGCAATGCTGTTCCAAGAATCCAAAGGCATTAATATAATGGAAAATAATCATTACTATTCAGCAGCTAGTGGTATAAATCAGAGTTCTGGATGAAGAAACAGAAGTGAGGTAACTTTAAGGAAAGCTTTTTAAAAGTAAACAAAAATAAGTGAAGCAAGAATGAAAAGCATCTGGGAGCATTCAAGGATTTAGAAGCCTTCCAGAACACTGACATTTTCATCTTTGCCATCTCATGCTCTAGTATAGCTTCTAATTAGAAAGCCAGATTGGGACAATTCCAGATATTTCCACTTGCCAGTCTTACCAGACAGGATGACTGCTCCACACAGAACGTTCCTGGTTCATGTTGTGTTCTATGAAATATAGAAGGTCTTTCAAATAATCACACATACACACAAAAAAAAAGAAGAATGAAGATTGACTATTAAGAAATCAATAAAAACTTGAATGTTTGAACATAAAGGTTTCACATAAAATATTTTTTGCAATCTCTGTAAACTTTTGCCCTCTGAAAATGTAATCACATATTACCAATGTAGGCAAGACATCGTTCATGAAAGCCAGTTCCTGTTTCTGACCCTGACAGAGCTCTGTAGAGAACTTGTGAGCAAAGAATGTCTCATTTTCGTACCTCAATGTACTTTTACTTAGAACAGGAAAATTACTGTAAGCCACTTCTTTAGTCACACCTTTTCACTATTATATAAAAACCTCAGCCTATCAAGAAACCAGTTCCTCATCTTCTCTGGACTTTTCTCTCTTTCTAACTACCTCATGCAATGAACATTATTCTGTTTAGTTTTCCATGTGAAATATATATATATATATATATATGTATATATGTACTTAAAGCAATTAATCTTTATTGGCATAATATTTGGCTTGAACATTTTTACCTATTATTTTCTTTTTTTCTCACCTCCCACAATTATCTGCTTATTTGAGATTTATAGTGGGCAAACCAATCTAAATTTCAATAAAGGAACCATAATAATCCCAAACTTACTACCACTACCTCACTGCTATCTAGTTTTTGAATATGTTTCCCATTGTGCCTTGAAGCTGAAGATCATATAAAGTATTGAAAAAGCTGTAGTTGTAGACATACTATTGGCTTGACCTCAGGAGTTTAATTTTAAAGCCATTGCTTTTAAAATTTTGTATGCTTAACCATCTTCACTCTTAGGCAATATAATTATAAATTGGGTAGAGTAAGAACTACCATAACTCCATAACAGTAAGAGGTTTTGAAACACTATGAATTGACAAGGCAACTTTTTTTCCCCTGCAAGATGACTATTAGCTCTTAGATAATGCAAAGAACTTAAAAGAACCTGCAGGATCTTCTTATTTCTCACTGTTTCTTATATCTAGGGAGATTCTAAGAATTATTAAATATTTTAGTCCCCCACTCGCCTCCAAATTGCCTGTAGCACACTCTTTTCAGACCATAAGCCAGGTGAAAAACAAGATCACTTTTAACTGCATTGCCAAGTCTTTTACTGTAAAGCATCAAATGTAGTCTTTGTATAGAAAAGTGCTCTCCTGAGTGGCCTACATATTGGAAAATAGTAGGTACCCAACATTTCAATTTCCTTTGAAAGTCTCTTACCTTTTCAAAGTAACAGGAAGTAAAAAAATACCTTTTTTCCTTACAAATATCTAGTGCAATGTAAAAGGCTGTTTGTCTGCATTGTCACTGAAGGCTGAAACAGAGTCATTAAGTCTCCCTGGCTATTAAATACAAAGGCTGGATAATTTCAAACATATCCATATTAAACAAAGGGCTCCTGAATTTTAACTGAGTTCTTAGCACTGTGACAATGAAGCAATAATACTTTCTATTCTTTTCATTCCTCTAAGCTACTTTCTCTCTTCTTATATATCCATAAAAAAATGAGAACAAGTTTTCAGCATTTAAACTTTTGCAGATATGTCTGTCACAAAGAATGTGTCAGAATCAACATGCATTTGGACCTGAGCTATCATCCTCAACTAAGAGAAGCAGGAGATGGTGTTAGAGGCAGCCCGTTTATTTTGCTGGCTATTCATTCCATAGTGAAGCAGCTCTATTCACTAGCCCATGAACATCACATACATTTTCACTCCCATTTCACGCTGCAGTACATTAATCTAACACCACCTCTCAAGGGGAACTGTCTATATGCAGTCCAAATGGCTTTTCAGATGAAAAATAAGGGCAACAGCCTTTTATCTCAGGAGACTTGGGTTCAAATCCTTGTTTAGGTCACAAGTTAAAATTAGTTTGGTGCTCTTGTCCTTCCTCACATTTGTGCTCCTGACAGAAGTGCTACTCATGCAGGCACCATTGGGTGTGACTGGCAGCCCTGGCTCCAAGGCAGGCTGCCCACGGCTACAAAAGAAGAGGATACTGCCTGTGATGTGTGCTGACATGGAGGAAAAAAGGGAACTTGAAAGGGGAGGAGAAAAAAGCAGGAAGAACTCAGAGTTCTCATTGGTTCTGGCAATACGAAAAGCTGGTCTCTTTCTACTACCCTGGGTTTCTTTGTGTGTGTGGTTGTTTGCTTTTTGGGTTTTTTTGGGGTGTGTTTTTTTGTTTGGTTGGTTGGTTGGTTGTTTGTTTTTTTTATGGGCAACAAGCACACTGAGGCAGCTGTATTTCTGATTTTTACAGTGAAGCCTTCTTATGTGCCTTGGTTACCTCCAGAACACACATAACATCTGCAGTTTCTCACTGCCTACTCACACAACAAAGTGAATGGGTAAAATCATACTTTAAACATTCTTGTAACCATGATTAAAGAATCATTGTTTTCAGACCTAAATACTGAATCCTTGACATTCAGAACTACCTGACAAAGAATCACCACCTGTCAGGAATTGTGCAACAGAAACATGGTCTTGGACTATTTACCTCAGGCTCTCCCTGGTTTCCAGCTTTGAAGATATTCAGTCAGCTAGAAGGAAAGACAGTCTAGAATCTTGTTATTCCTGCCCAGAGCTGTCAATCCACACTAACAATGAAAGACTTCCTGTACTTTGTTGAACATAGCAGTAAATCAGTGCCATCTGCACAGAACACAGCAGCACCATCTGCATTATAAATGTCTCACTGAAGTTCATTATTGCATTATGCCAATTCAATAGCAAGAAATTGCCAGAAACTCTGTTGTACACCCAAATACATGTTAATTTTTAGCTTCTCCTACTTTTCACCAGTTTTCCTAGACATATGGGTATATAAAACACTGACATACAATTATAAGCAAAGCGTGGTTTACACCTAAATCCACCTAACAAGTTAATCTTAACAGTATCTCTGAAGTGAAGAATTTAACCACAACATAAACTCTAATGTGTTTATCCACAACCATATTGCTGTGAGATAAAGCAGGGCTATCCCCACATTACACATAAAAATTGAAGTGCAAGACAGAATAACTTGCCCAAACCTGAACAAAAGTTCTGAGACAAAACACAAGTTTGAACAAACCAAATTCTAGACCAGCTTCTTTTCCACATTTCTGAGATAAGCTCTCATTAAAAAATAATAAAAACCATTTTCTCAAATATGATATAATTTATATGATAAGATAAACAAGAAAGAAGCCGTGAATGATTAAATTAGTTTAAATGGCAATTTGAAAGCATGCAAAACAAAAAATAATTTGATGGCTACTATGAAGGAAAAGACAATCTCCAAAGAAATAATTTTTAAAAATATTTATGCTTTTCTCTATGATGGACATGAGTTTTGATGAGCAGGGTATGAAACATGGCATAGATATGATTTTTTCCCCAAAAAACACATTTCCTTCAACAACTGGATTTTATTTCACTTATATTCCCACTTGACATGTACATGTTTATATATAGTTTCCTGAAAAGAACTTAGAAAAAGAATGGATGCTTGTCATATTGGCTGACACTCAACTTTGGTAATGCTTCTATATCTAGCCAGCTGATGACTGAATGCTTAACTATTCACTGCAGGTTTGTGCATACCACTATCAAAAACATCGATGTTTTAATGTATAATCTGCAATTAATTACATGAACCACTGGATATGCCACTTACACTAATTAAACTTCAATAGGCACTACTTTGCAATACATGGCTAGTTCACATGCAACACACATTCTTAAACAAGGCACTTCACTAAAGAATATTACCAGGATTGGTGAAGGGTTTCATCATCAGTACTGGCTGCAATTTATAGCAAAGGGAATATCCCATGTTGATGGCTGAATACCTGGGATTGCACTCAGACAACTGCTTGGTTACCATTTTTATCTAGCCTGGCCTGTTAAGCACGCTCAGACAAATACAAAATTCATTTGGGGCATCTAGATTTAGATAGCAGAGTTATTCCTTGTACTGTGGCTTACAAAAGTTTAGGAATCCACAGTCATCCCTCATAAGCTTTTGTAAGACCAGCTTGGACTTCTCTGAAATTGTTCTGATTCTTCCTTGAAACTAAACTTCCACAGTTTGATGTGCCATTTTTCTTTATTATGAACATTCAGGGACAAATTTTCTAAAAGTGTTTAGGCACCTAGTGATGCAAATAGGCAGCTTGTTATTTTTCAAAATCACTTAGGCAGGTTAGACAGCTAAATCCCTCTGAAATTAGAGAGAGTTAGGCATATGACTTAGGCACTTAGAAAAATTTAGCCAATGCTGATTTGCATTTTCAGGCTTCTAATCATTTTTGAACATCTGTGTGATAAGTTTTGATTTATTTAGGCTGGTTCCCAGTACATTACTTTCCCTCACCTGACTTAAAGAGCATACCTCATTAAGCAAGTTGCAGATTTTTCTTGCAGACCATGTTAAGAAGAAAAACAAGTGAAAGAGATGACAAGTGTTTTCTCTGTATAATTTGTTTTTTTGTTTTTTTGGTTTTTTTTACTTTAAATAGGTAAGGAGACATGTGGAATAGTGGATAATGTAAAATAACTGTTTTATTCTAAAATATGTTCATTGACTCAATGAGCTTTTTAATAACATCTAATTTTGTTTAGCACAAAACAGAGAGAAGGTTTAAAGGCTGGCAAAATACAAAGCATTGAGTGTATAACTTGATTAGATTATTATGCTTATCTTAAAACAAAATCAACCCCAAAATGATTTCTCCACAACTAAATGGAGAAATAGTCAAATTTGAGTCAAATTGCAATCAAATTTGAGAAGCACATAACAAAGACCTCATTTTATTGTAAAATATTTGTTTCTCCAGATCCTTGGTTTATAGTTTTTCATCGAATGAGAAACTTTTGATTATGAAATATTTCACCACTGAAATTTTGCAAGATTGAGATGTATATGATTTAACCTTGAAATTATTAATATTCATATTTCTTGCTAGAAAATAACAAAATATTTTATCTTGTTTAGTTTTAAGATGATGTTATATGGAAAAGGGATCAATCAGAGTATGTCACACTACAATAGGTATTTTACACCAGCTTAGTAGCTTTTGAATGCACTACCAAATTTCTACAATATCTGATTTAAAACAGATGAGATCTCAAATTGAAGTTCTTGTAAGTGGCATGAAAATTTTCATTTGATTTTCTTGAGAGACTATTTTTGGTTTCAGGTATATGTTTTATGCCTGTAACAATTCTGATTTTTTAATTTTCGTTTTCAATCAAAAATACCCCCAAGCATTTTTAATATACCCTAAAGAATATCCGGGACTTTTTTTCCCAACCTGTTATTTTGCCTCCTTTACAAGAGGATTTTTTCCAGTACACAATTCTTTTCATTAGAGTAAAAGAAATTAAAGAATAGACTGCCTCTGGTGATTCATAATTGTACATTTTGCGGCTCCAGTGACAGCATTTTTTACTTTTTTAACAGGTATTAATTTATCAAAGGAACAAAAGTCTAAAGCTGTCTTCCTACATATATATGGTGCAGTTTAACTCAAGGTACAAATTTAATCATTTCCCATCTTATGTTTACATAAAGGGAACAGTAAGGTCCAAATGTAAGATGTTATATATCATAAAATAATAATCACTCTAATGTGTGGGTGCTGAAGTTGATTACTGACTTAAAGCTTGTAGAATAGATGCACTAGTAGAGGGGAAGAAGCAAGGAAAGATACATAGAATACATCAAATTTAATCAGGCAAATGTATCCCTCCAGGCTACTTAGCCTGACCTAAGCTTTCCATTGGGAAACCAGAGTTCAGAATAGAATTTCTGCAATGTAATTTCAGGTGCAACAAAGTCACATTATAAAAAAGGCATAGAAGCTATTTCTCATGCTGTGGTTTGCATGGCTAGAGAAGCAAAGGGCGTCAATGTTGTCCACAACAAATCTGTAGTAAAATAACTTACTTCACTCTGCTCAAAAGCCTCTAATTCTATATGCCCATAGCTGCTTAGTGTGGTCTCAAGATCCATCTTTAATTGAGTCAAGTCTTTGACAGGGACAGGTAAATCTGTCTGAAAATTTCCATCTCCTAGGTTTCCCCTGAAAGAGTGTAATTTGCTTAAGCCAAAGTATTTGGGTCGAAGAAAAGTTTCCATGTTATTCATACAACTGCCTTCTTCCTCTCTTTTTCCTTGTGAACTCTGATCACCTGCATAGTGGAGAATAAAAATTAATCTTCTCCTGTGCAGATGCAGCATCAAGCCTTACCCAGCACTGCTAAATATTTCAAACAAAAGCAACTGGAGCTGCTATTGCATGAACTTTATCTCATTATTGACTACTTTGACAGGAAACACATTAAGCAACCTTAGCTCTCAATTAACAATATATTTATGTGGGGTTTAGATCAATTTTGTATTAAATTTTGTTCAAACAGTTCTCTAAATATCTTAAAATTGCATTAAGAAAGGGTATGCCATAAAAAATACACACACCATTCAGCAAAAAAATAAAACCAGCCTCCAATACTTGCTGGGTTTTTTTAAAAGTATCTTGAAAAGACTAATAATGCATAATTTTATCTATAAGAACTCTAAGAACTCTTTTAAATTCCTCCTATATGGATAATGTAATTATATCAGTAAATGCCACATCATGGTCCCAGCAGCCCTGGGTTTGTCAAACTATATGTAAAACAGACTTTTTAATGTCCTTGTAAACCTGCTTTATTTTTTACTTCCCAACCCCCTTTGCCCCCACTCAGACTCAGTTTATAAGAGACCACACTCAAATAAATTCTACTTGAATAGTCAAGGTTTGTTTGCAACACCAAATCCAGGTTTTATTAAGGAGAACACATTGCTTATGAAACTCTACATTCAGCTCCTGGCATAAATAATTTAACCACAAGCTGACTTGGTTGGCTGTGCTCACAGAACTGAAAGCCATCCCACCTAGTTTATCATGGATGGGAACTCCAGAGAGGGTAAGTATAGAGCAGATCAAGTTTGTAGTGAGGCTGCCTAAGATCTGTCCTTAGTTTTCTTCAGAGAGTCTCTGCATGTCTAATGTGGAGGAGTGACAGCACCTCATCATTACAATTTCCACTGCTTTCTGCTGGCAATCACAGTGCTGCTATGTCAATGCCATGAAAGATCATTTCATCTCCCCAAGCATCAGAGCTCAAGCAGTTCTTGAAGAAAGGTTTGAACATTCTTTGTTTGGACCTTGTTTTTTGTCCACATTTACTTCTTTCTGCAGAGCACCATTTTCAGTGTAATTGCTTGTGCTGCATTCCACTAACTCACTGTGCAACTCACTTCTGCAGCAACTGTAAGTGAGCCAGAATAGTTTACTGGCAGGATAATTATTTTTATATATTAAGTCAATGTACCACAGACAGCAGCACTGCATATTTTCCTTTCAGGTGTAAGTTTCACACAGAACTGAAAGGTGGTTTTTGGTGTTCAGCATATAAAAATGTTCCAGCAATTAGGTGTTGCTTTTTATATTTCTGGATGTATATCCTGAGAAGGTCTTTGACTTTCTTGCTTCAAGACATTTCTCAGGACAAACTCTTTTCACAGGGATCCCACTTCATCAGTAAAACGAGTAGAGAAACAAATGCTAACTAACATATCAGTCAGCCTTTATTAATTAATGTATACAAGCAGGTACAAGTGTATTTTTACAGATATTTATGTACACACACATACAGATTTATGCACATGTGAAAAGCTGTCCCAGAACATTTTTTGTAAAACCCCTACAAACCACTGTAAGCAGTAGGCAGGACAAATAACAGAAGATATCCTGAATTCACAAACAAGGCTTGGGAAAGGATGTTCAGTGCAATGAAAGGTTGGCTTGGAGTTAGAAATCCATGGAGTTTTCTCTTGAAAACTTTGGACTGCAAAACATCAAGACAAACTGCCCCTCCAGATTATATCTGGCAAACACAGATGAGAAACCCTCACCTTGTGACACAGGCATTGACAGGACCAATTCACCTCAAAGTATGAGGCACCAAGGTATTACAATGAAAGATATAAAAGAAACCCCATGGTGGCAGGAACTGCAGCTGCCTGATGAGAAGATTCTGACAGTTCTTTTCAGTGATGAAGATTTATTTAGAGGTTCAGGTATCCATAAGTTTGGATGCTTGTCTGGACTGCCTCACTTGTGAATAAATACAGGATTTCCATCATCACATGAAAGACAACACAAAAGGCTGGAGGTAAGAGAGCTGTGGTGTAGATGAGAATCTGATGGTATTTTGATATTCTGCTATTTATTCACAGAAACCCCAGGAAACAAAGGCTGACAGCTTGTTAAGGAAGCAGAACTTAGCAAAGACAAATTGCATTCCCTGTCCAGATTGATGAAGATTCTAAATTCAATATAAGGTTTTGGTGGAAAAATTAATTTGGCACTTATTTACTACCATCTGTTTCAGATATTCCAAGTGTGAACTAACAACCTATCACTGACATGTGAAGATTTGAAGCTGTAGAAGTAAACAGTATGGAAGATGATTCCTGCTTCCAGGAAAGACAATCTCTCACAAACATACCATATTCTAGGCCTCAACCATGAATTGAATATAGGATAAGTTGGCTAAAAATCATACTAACTAAAACTATATCATTTCAAAATTCAACTACAGTCTTAATACCATTTGATTGCATTTGATATATAATAGAAAAATATTTGAAAACACAGGGATCGGAAGAAGTGGAAAGAAGTACAGAGGAAGCAAGCTTAACATGCCACAGAAAAAAACCCCACATTCTGAGCCTGTCTTACAATCACGTTCAAAATTATTATTTTCATTGAGGTTCACAGAAATTGAGAAAATGCAGAATTTATCCCAGTGCAATTTCTTCAAAAGATCAGAGAGAAGCACAAAATTGTCTACACAAGTCTGGCTTGGAATCACAAAAAATGATCAGTCCCAGGCCAGCCCTGTGCTACATTCAGGCACAAGAATTTCACTCCCACAAGGGTAAAGAAGGGGACAGGGCTGGACACATTCTTGTCTTCCTGAGTGCTAGTGGTCCTCTTTCTCTCCCAGTACTTCACACACATCCCCTTTCTTTCCTCAAACAAAACAAAACTAAACAAAACAACAAACAAACAAATAAACAGTTTATTTGCTTTGCATAAATTGGGTGTCCACCTCCCCAGAGCTAACAGGTAATTTGGGTGCTAACTGCTACTCTGGGTGCACAGAGAACTGGTTGTCTGGGAACAGGTAAGGCAGTGAGAGAAGATCCTGAGAAAGATTTCTTCCAAGGACTTCACTGACCTTCATCTAAAACATTAAATGGTATTACAAGTGGCATGTCTATATCTTGAAAAATTTAACTGGCAAAGCCTTATCATCACACTCACTATCACCAATTTTCATTTTAATTAGGTATCCAGTCTGATTAAATATATAAAAGCTATCCAATTTATAAAGGAGCAGTTTTATGATTTCAGAAGACAAATTAGAGATTGCATCTGAGACGACCTGATGGGAGCTATTTGGGGAAAGGTCTTGATTGGTTAAAGGTTTTGCAGATAGCTGAGGTTTTGTGAAGTGGCTTGATATAGTGCTTAAAAAAGGAAAATGAACTCTATCACATGTGTGAACAGATTTCCTACTCGCAGTTGGGCTTGCTTCTCAAGAAAATGCTACTTAAAGTGAGTCACAAATTTAAGAGCTGGTGTGGGTTTTTTTCTTTTTTTTAGGAGCACTCAACTCTATGAGAGATAACAGGACCATCAAATTTTTGTCTGTTTATTTCAGTGACCAGTACCAAAATGCAGACAGAATTTTGCAAGGAGTATAAATAGGCCACAGTCCCATGGATTTACAAAGGAGTGTAATGAATCTGCCAACAAACCTGAAGTTAACTGCCCAGCACATACTTAACAAGGATCTAGAGGTAACCAGATATCCCATAAACCTGACAGCAATAATCACAAGTGCCACATCTTTTAAGAGTGGTTTGCAGGTCAAAAAAGTGAATCAAAATTTGGCTTTGTTAGAATTAGAGGGGGGGAAATTAAAGTTGGAATATTATGATCTTGATGATACTGAGAAGACAGTTCAAAAAGTTACTTCAGGTTTTATCTTAACTGTCCTACCATCTTTCAGGCATCTTCAATTTAATTTATTTTGTTTATCTTTCTTCTGTCTCACCTATTTCTTTATACAGCACTTCTACAAGGAGAAAGAATAAATCACCTAACGTGTCACCACTATCTGAAGTTTTTTGTAAAAGTCTTCTAAAAAGGGTGTAATTGAAGACAGGAGTTTCAAGTCTAATAAAACTTTTCTACTACATTTAATACAATTTGATTTATGCCATGCACAGGATGCTTGATTGAAATATCAGGTGTTTTTATCCCTTCAGCTGAAGAGTATCTTGTCTGTTATAGGACTGCTTTTGTCCTTCAATTTTACAAGTTCCAGACACAGCTTACAGATCATATTCACTAAGGCACTCAGCCATTTAGGACTTTGCCAAATTGCACTCCTTCAATGCAGAAGTTATTTGGCTTGGATATATGTTAGAAGTTAAGGTGCCATTGTCACATATTTCTACCTACAAGTAGTTCTGTTTATTCCCATCTCAGCAGCCATGCTATTGATTAGGTTGGCTTAGGTCAGCCCACCCTGCAATTCCAGTCTCAATCCTTGCATTGTTTTCCAATAGCTTGGTTTATTGATTTCATGTTCTTGGTTTTGACTTAAGGATCTTGCTTTTAGCTTTAACTCTGTCCTGTGTTCTTTGCTCAAGTTTTATTTTACTGTTACCACAAACTGTCCAAAGAAATTGCAGTCAAATGTAAAGATGTGTCTGCTGGGCTAAACAAGAAGAAACTAAACTAGGCAGCAGGAAAAAGACATACAGGGCCCGTCACACACTAGTTTCAGAATATGTATTTTTCAATCTAAGTGCATATTATGCAATATCAAAAGCAATCTTCATAACAACCATTGTACCATTTCTTCTGCTCTACTAAAACTTTAGGGAATTACTGATCCCCTCTGCATAGCTCACTTGGTGACCTTTGATATCTGAATTCTTGAAATGTTTTCTATTTATGTGGATTAATTAAAGACAGCAGTCCAATTTTTTGCCATCTCACATTTTCTTGAATTACATTTGTGCTGAGAAAATAGTAAAATCCTATTATTCCTCTTGGGTAGAACTTTTGCTTACTTTGTCCTATGGGGAATTAGGCATACAAATCAGACTTGAGGTGTTTCTTTGAGCCCCCTACCTGTGAATCTGAGGGTAGAATGGAAACTGTACAACACGGATGGTTCCAGTATACAAATTTGCATTTTGCAAAAAATCCAGTGGTAGTTACTTTTGCAGTTCTATATTATGCTTCTGCAGCTGAAATTAGCATTCAGTCAGTGCATTTAGTTTGTTCTATTTATTTTATTGAAAAAGCATGAGAGATTTGTGTGTGAATAGTTCTAAATATATATATTTTCATTGAACTAAAATATTGTTTGGGTTGGTCAGTAAAAGCTTTCAAGAAATGTATGCTTATGGAAATGTTTATTTCTGCAAGAAGAAATATTCCATTATTTGTGTGGCTGACAGTCAGCTTTGTTGTAGTTCCAAATGAAAAAGGGAGCATGTTGATTAGAGAAAATACAGCTATGTTCCATCTTCCTCCCTTGCTTCAGTAAGAGAAGAGCATTTGCATATTAATTCTAGGACTGAACAGCTGCATTCCCTAGAAAGCTCCATTCATTGCAGCCCTGAGCCTCTGAAACCAGGCACGAAGAAAAAAAAAAAAAAAAAGAAAAAGAGAAAGAAAAAAATAAAAGAAAGAAGCAGGCATAAACCTTAAGGTAGATAGAAACACTGATTTTGCAATTCTTTATTTCCAAAAGGAGTACTTTTCATTTTAAGGACTACACATAGACATTTCCATATGGCCTATCACAAGAGTATTCCAACCATCTGATGAGCAAAAGGAATACTCTTATTTCCATTTCACAAAAAGGCAAACAGAGGCATAATGGGATTATCTACTAAGCTTAGAAAACTATTTACCTATAAATTTAAGTCTATTCTATGTAAGAGCCGGGTGATGTGCCCAAGATTACACAAGAGCCGTGGCACAGTCAGAAATAATTTCCACCTCTGGCTTCCACTTCCATGTCTTATCCTTCACAATACATTCATGCTTTTGTCTTCTCTACTGTTTTGTTAAGTTACATAACTTTAAAATATACTGAAAGCAGAGATACAGAGTTGTTTTGACAAGAGCTGCAACCAAGGCTTTGGTTGCTCTGCTCATCTGTAAAAATCTATAAAGATGGAAGGCAAAGCCTTCTGTGGGGCACTGAGCATTACCAGTACCATAAGTTGCTATATTTGAAGCATAGAATAATATTGACAGCAAGACAAAAGGTATACAGTCTTGTCTTAGCTGGATGCCATTCATGTTTTCTAAGTCTGTGAACTGTGCCTGCAGCTGGTGATTGCCTGTGTGACCAAGAGATATAAATGAAAACAGGTAGCCTCCCACAATACTTCAGAGGGAAGGATTGGTGGGAAGCAGAAAAATCTCTCTTCACTCACAGGAATGTCATACTTTTCTTGATGAGGGTCTATTAAAATAGTAACACTTGACATCAGAAAACACAAAACTCAGCTGAAGGTCCAGCCCTGGAAGCATTTCACTACCAACATCAGTATGTCCAAGCAGATGAATAGGGACTAATTTTATGAGCAATTAATCTGTAAAGTTCCACAGTAAATGTATCTAGTTTAAGAAGATCTCCTGCTTCAAAGTTACTTTGGCCACTGACATGTATTCCAACATGTACGAATGCTCCAGAGCCACATGGCAAATTCAATTAATGCAATTATACAGGCTAAAAATAACTCTCCAAAACACTTCCATTTTTGATTCAGTCTGCTTTAATTCAGTCATCAATGTTCTGCTTAATTTCTACTAGCAAAGCAAGCAGTGACAACAAAATACTTCATCACAATGTTCCAAAGGATTGCCAATTATCAATGGTTTGGGGAGAATAAGAAGCATTATTGGTCTTATTAAATATCCTAAATGCCTCCTACCTTAAAGTTAAGGAATTGGGAAACAGCTCTTGTCCACAAGAAGTAACTAAATGTCTTCAGCAGGTTACACTGCCTCCTCCTCAGCAACCAACCATATTTGCTTTCTCCCACCCAGCCTTGGAGAGCTCTGTGTGTTTCGTAGCCTGCAATGCATGGTAGAATGCCATCTTTTCTACAGCTCACAAAGTCCTATGCACAATATCTGATTATTTGTTTTTTTAAAAAATGTGTGCTATGTACTAGCAATAGAAACCAGGAGCTTGCTCAGCTGCCTTCTGGAACTTCCAACAGTGTTTTTATACAGACTTTTGCTTAGTCCTCCTCCCCCATATGTTTTTCTTCTTCTAAATTAGAACTTAATGGAACTTGTGAAAGATAGAATCCTAAGTTAAAGGCAAAGTACTGTTTTTAAAGCTTATTCAGCTGCAGCTATGAGATCACACTGTAAACTACCAGGAACTGAAATCATGCAGAGAAATGTCAACTCTTATCAGAAAATGTATTTGAAAGAATGGTGGTTAAAAAGAAAAAGAGGGGAAAGTAAATATAAAAAGAACTCTAGCATTTTTCCAGAAATGCTACCACTTTATGTCAGCCTTCTAAAGGACTCGGATGAGCTCCAGTCCCATAACAGATAACATGATTTGTAAAGAAAACACACTTTGTCTTTCCTTTTTTTCCTTTCTTTCAATTCTCTAACAAGAGTTCCTGCTCAACTGGCAATTAGCAAGAGCACTAACCGTGTATCATACTGTGTTCAGGAAAGCAAAATCAGCCATAGAATAGAGAAATCATACCTTCTGCAGAGCTCTTTCACAAATGGTTTTCATATTTGCTGGTTTTCACAATGCAGCATTCCATCTCCTGGAGCATTTTATTGTGAGAAAGAAAGGTTGCTGTAGAACTTTGGCCTTGTTAGCCAAAAGTTAACCAAAGGCATCAGTGGGCCTCAGCTCAATGCACCCAACAGCCATGGTGCCATTTCCACAGTTCTGTTCTCCTTCAGTGTCACCCCTGTAGATTTAAAAAGTTCTATAATGATTGTGACTGTCACATTTGAAAATCATACTCTACATTTCTGCAAAGCTCCTCCATGAACTTTCTGCACAAAATCATTTCAACAACTTCAGCATAAGTATGACAAGTGCAGGAACTTTCATCGAAATGCCTCAACTCTGTAGCATAAGCCCAGCTTGAAAAACTTCAGCATCAATTACACTCTCAATACACAGAATTTTAATGTCTGGAGCAAGCTTGAATTTTCATCAAACATAAGGTTCAAGTGATGTCTGACTGAGCAGTTCAAGAGGGCTTCTTTTAACTAGGATACTAAAAACATGTGTTGCCAGAAATTTGGACAGAAATAACCATTTTCTATGACATTTAAATGAAATTTTTTTCTTGCCCAAAGTACTCTTTTCACAGTCACAATACCAGCCTAGGTCTAATTAACAGCATTATTTCACTATTTATGAATATATTGTATAACTCTTAGGAGGTAAACTAATACTCACACAGAAAAATAGACTGATTATTTTAAATCAGTTATAAAGATAAAATTTTATGTATAATCAGGTTTCTATGACTATATTGATAATAAAAATTTTTAAAAACCTTACTATTCTAAATCTTGAAGAATTCTTCATTGGTCTTAGTTCCTAAAAGTATTAATTTTACTTAGAAAGTCAATAAGTCATGGGCAAGTTCCCAGACATTAATTCAGTTTTTAGTTTGTTTTTGTTTTGGTGGTGTTTTTTTTTTTTTGTTTTGTTTTTTTTTTTTGTTTTGTTTTGTTTTGTTTTTTGGTTGGTTGGTTTTTTTGGGGGTTTTTTGGGGGGGGGGGCGGGGCTGAGGGTTGCTTTACTTTTGTCATTGTCCTCAGGAAAAAAATGTTTTAAGTGTTTCACAGTTTCATATCTTAAGCTTACTGATATCTTGCAGGTGTACTGTACTCCTAAAAGACAAGATCAAAATTTTATGCTTTTAAATATTTTATGTTTTTATACCTTTTCTTTTCTGGGTAATTCATGTTTAATATATGTTCCAGGTGGCTGAAAGAGAAGTATACAGCTTGGCATGGACCTACTACATATTTTGTCTTGCTGAGGATAAGCATACATAAGCATATGTTTGTGTCCTTAGGTTAGCTGAATGGCAGATTTATACTGATGTCAGAGAATGAGCAATAAATAAAGAGTTATCTTTATCAGCAACCTTATCTGAAAGATATTAGAAAGGAGCAATCACATAAACCAGGACTAAATTCCTGCCAGGCTTTTGAACTGAAGCCATTGAGCTATCTGGCTTTATGCACAGAAAACTAACTACAAACTAAACACCATTTTGCTGTTACAAAGCAATATTTTACTGCTTTCCCCTGACTAATCCAGATGTCCTGTATTTACCTGTTTTGGCAGAGAGAAAGAGAACTACTTGAAGCACCTTTTTCTCTGGTCTTCTTCCCACTTTCATATACAGGACAGTGTCACACACAATCCTCAGAGTCCTAAGGGATGACTTCTGGTCAAACAAGTATAATCACACTTTCAGTTTCCACATTAAGATAGCTGGCCATAAAACAACTTGGATCTGGAAGCAGCACGAGTGCCAGGAGGCAGAGAGTGCTAGCTCCATCCCAGTGCTGCTCTGATACAGTTACTTGGTAACTGCAGGGTAAACATGCATCTCCCTTTCCAGAAAATGCACTCATACACTTGGTGCTATTTGGTTTTTTGTTTTTCAGGCTTGAATGTCAGAGTTTACACTCCTAAACTTTGGAAAAAGAGCTTAAAAAAACCAAACAAACCCGAAGAAACAGGAGACTATAATGTATACACATACACACATACTTGATGATCTTAAGTAGAATCATGGCAAAGATTTCAATGTCAGAGTAAAGACACTTCAGGGAGCTACAAGGTCAGGAGAGGTGCAGAATCCTCAGAATCCACATGAATAAGCCTGTTCTGCTCAAAACCTGCTAGTCAGGTACCTCACTTGTTTGCTTAACCAAGCTTCAAGGTACCTAAGCTGTACTGAGAGCTAAGTGCCAGGAAGTCAGTGCCTGGGTCCACATGCAGATCAAACATGTCCCCAGCTGACTTTATCCACCTCATTTCTGGGCTATTCGGCTCAAGTCAGTGTTCTAAAGGATTCATGTACTTAATACAAAATTAATGGTAAATAATATCATCTTTCTTAACACAGTTTTCATACCAGGCAAAAATAACTGTTGTGCACACACATTAAACAGAAATCATTCTGTTACAGGAGGCTGAGGGAAGATATGCAAAGCAAAAACTACAGCAATCATATAAAGATTATAATAATATTAAGTTATGTAAAGATTATAAAGACCTAGCACTACTCATTGCATTTGTGCCACTGTCTGCAAGCCAAAGTTATGGTTATGAAGCCCAAACTCAACTGAAACATAAAATCAAGAAAACTTAAAAATATACTGGAAACTGAGACAGGTCTTGAGGGTTGATCCTGGTACAATAAAGAGATTTTGAAGTGCCATAGAGGCATAAAGGACCTTAAGGTATAGCTAGACTCAATTTAAATGCTACTACTGAAAAAAAAAAAAAAAAAAAAAAAAAAAAAAAAAAAAAAAAAAAAAAAAAAAAAAAATCTTTGGAATACCTACTTTAGAAGAATAGTTAGATTTCAATTTATGCAAATATTTAAGCTTGCTTAGAGCTTTACAAATAATCAGCCACAGCAGTAGAATTCTAACTTAGTGACTTATTTTCTGACTGAGTCACAAAGTGCAAAAGAGATGGTATGCTGGGGCACTGTGTATAGGTGTTTCCCAGTGTTCATTCACTTGTAAACATGGGATATTTCTGTAAAATTGACATGTTTTGATCCCTTCCAACTGATTAATTACAGCCCCAGGTCATTCAGGGTTAAGGAAAAAAAAAATCTATGGCATTTATAGCTACCTCTCCCCAGGTAGTTTTATAAGGGTAGGAATATTTACTTGAAGGTAGAAATTTTCACAGGCTATATGCCTATAAGTGTCTTCCCCCACTCACAACCTTCAAAAACCACTATGTTCCTATTTTTCACAAATCCTTATTTCCTGGAAATAAAAAGCCAAATCAAACTTTCAACCGAGCAAATGACCTGGTTTCTGTGTATAAGATGTAAAACTGCAAAAGGAATTCTACAGATGAATGAATAATCTCCCCCTTATTCCAGAGATGCATTTAATTTTGTATGAAACTTTACATGTAACACAGATTTTGTTACTCAGTGAATAGTAATGCTACAGCCCTTGCCAAAACATGATCAGATTATTTTACTAGATTACATTTGCTTTACATTACTCAAAGTCTCATAGAATTCTTTTTAAGCATGTGAGAGTATTTTCATGCTAAATTGCAGTCTCATTTAAAGTGAAAGGATTATAACCCAAAACATGGTGCAGATGCTATATAAAATTACTGAGATACATCTCAAGACAAAAATGCTTTTTCTCTTTTTCTTTTCTCCTTAAGAAAAGTATAAGATCTCAACCTGCTGTTAAGGAGTCTGATTCCTCAGGAATACATTATCTGTCTGTGCACTCAGTCCAGCTGCTGGGATTAATGAAAGCTGTCTAGCGCTATGCTCAGTTGTCATTATGCTACTCCTCCTTCTCATTTTTCCTAACACTTTTTTTCCATTTCAGATAAAAAAATCTAAAGGTAATAATTTCTTCTCACTGAACTAAGTACTGATGTTTGTGGAAAAAACAAAAAATTATAGTCAAACTTTCAGAGCCTAATGAAGCAAGCAGGACCAGAAGTCAGATGTGGGTATTTCTACTTCCCAGGCATACCATGCTGTTCCTGCCTACTTGGCTGCTCATCCTCTCCTCCTGCCTTGGGGAGCTGTACAGAGCCTGGAGTGCTGGCTTTGCCAATCCACTCAAAGTTTAAATTCAGCATCTCTTTTGCAAGAAAGAGTTTGCAGATGCAAAGTGGTTTATGTTTATTATTTTCATTAAAACAGACAACATGTGATAAACATTTATATGATACTTTGACCCAAGATTAGTTAATTTCCAATACAATAGGAGAATAAGGCAACAACATAATAAGGAGTGAAAAATGTGAAATCTAGAAGACCTCAACATATCTGAATGTCATTGCAAGAATATGTGTGCATTCCTACACTAGCTAAGATTTAATCCTAGAATTCTTTATCAGTCATATAGTGTAGAAAGCTTAGAGATACTAAAGGAAGTCTATTACACTGAAGGATATTAGTACCTTCTGAGAACTCAAATCCAGCCTGAAAGAAGACACAGATCTAACTCATTTAATTCTTTTTGCCTGTATAAAGTAAGAAACTGTGATATCAAAAGAGGTAAACAGGACTCCCATCCTCTGAATTAAATCTCAGGAAGCAAACCTGAGGGTATCTTATCACAGTTGTCAGTGACAAGGCAGAGAAAGCCTGTAGGCCTGGTTGTACTGCTGCTATCAACTGCAAAATATCAGCAAATTTAAATGTCTGAAGTGCATGGTGTTTGTACTTCAGTACTGCATCTACTGCTCCTCTATAACCATTTTAAAATAAGTCTTTTATCTTTATTTACTTCATCTGTAATTTGAAGCAAACAATGTTTCTTGCTGTTGTATGAATAAAAAAAAATAAATAAAAGACCATTTAAATACAGAGTTTTATGTGAAGCAAAATTTAGGTAAGGAAGATTTTTTTATGTTGTTTCAGGTCCTCTGACCTAGCTTGCCACATCATGACACAAATGACATTTTTTGCCAAGCTTCTGAGTGATCTGTGTCACAAATAAAACTTACGCTTTTCCTTCTGTCACAAAATACTTTTGATTGCACTGATTTGGGGCTTCCCAGGTCCATCAACGTCTCTCAACATATCTAATCTAAATAGCAGTGGCTTTGTTGTCACTCTGTAAAACTACTGCAATGCAGGAAAAAAGAAAACGCCCTCATGTAAGCCTGCAGAGAAGTTTGTAAAGGTGTCAGAGGTGTAAGATGTGTGATTCCTTCACCTCAAAACAGAACAGTTCCCGCCAAGCATTGCCCACCATTGATCCCCTCAGAATAACTTCCACACAAATGCCTTGTTTGATATTGCCATGGGGCAAATGACACCGTGATGGCAGGTGTCAGTGTGGCTCAGGATTTGGGAGCAAGCTCAAACCACGACTATTTGTGAAAACCTTGGGAAGGTGCCTGTGCACCCCACAGCCCAAGGCCAGGCCAGGCCATTGGCACGGCCAGCGCTCAGTGCCACAGGCACTGCCATACTGTCACCCTGCCCACCCTCAGTAAAGCCAGGTCTGTGCTCAGTGCCACAGGCACTGTCACACTGTCACCTGCCCCACCCTCAGTAAAGCCAGGTCTGTGCTCAGTGTCACAGCCACTGCCACACTGTCACCCTGCCCACCCTCAGTAAAGCCAGGTCTGTGCTCAGTGCCACAGGCACTGCCACACTGTCACCTGCCCCACCCTCAGTAAAGCCAGGTCTGTGCTCAGTGTCACAGCCACTGTCACACTGTCACCTGCCCACCCTCAGTAAAGCCAGGTCTGTGCTCAGTGCCACAGGCACTGTCACACTGTCACCCTGCCCACCCTCAGTAAAGCCAGGTCTGTGCTCAGTGCCACAGGCACTGTCACACTGTCACCTGCCCCACCCTCAGCAGGGCCTGGCCTGCGCTCAGTGCCACAGGCACTGTCACACTGTCACCTGCCCCACCCTCAGTAAAGCCAGGTCTGTGCTCAGTGTCACAGGCACTGTCACACTGTCACCTGCCCCACCCTCAGTAAAGCCAGGTCTGTGCTCAGTGCCACAGGCACTGCCACACTGTCACCTGCCCCACCCTCAGTAAAGCCAGGTCTGTGCTCAGTGCCACAGGCACTGCCACACTGTCACCCTGCCCACCCTCAGCAGGGCCAGGCCTGTGCTCAGTGCCACAGGCACTGCCACACTGTCACCTGCCCCACCCTCAGTAAAGCCAGGTCTGTGCTCAGTGTCACAGCCATTGTCACACTGTCACCCTGCCCACCCTCAGCAGGGCCATGGTCTCCTCACGGAGCCATCTGGGACCTGAGGGAGGAGCTCTGGATAGTCACAATGCACTACTGCCCATTACTGCTGGAAGCTGAGGTAATTATTTGCAGGGTGCACTACTACTTTTCTGAAGGAATGGATGGGGCTACAGCACTGCAGCATCACTTTCCATCACCTGTCAGGCAAACTTCTCCATCCTTTTTAGTAATTGATGTCCAAGCTCCTTACATTCTTTATTATTTTTCAATTCTTTTGTTGAAGAGCACTGAGCTGGCCTTGCCATCCTTTCTAAAGTAGCCTTTCATACCTGCAATGTAACCCACAGGGGTGAGGGGTGCTGTGCCCTGCTACAGCCTCTGGGCCAGCACAGCTTCAAAGGCCAGAGCCAAGGGCTTCCTTTCGCTGCCCCAGAGAAAAGTTGGGAAAGACAAAAGTTGCAAAATTTGTTCAGAAACCTCTCAAACCACATATCTACTATTGATCCCTTTATAAGAATACATAAATGCCAGAGTCCAGAATGACTGAGGATGGAAATGAAAGGCATGTTACCTGTTACCTCTGCCACTAAGAAAAGACAGCAACTGGTCTTCGGTGTGGATTTCAGTGCTTTAAAAACACTAAAATCATGCAGTTTAGAAAATACAATGAGGAGAGCTAGGCAACAGACCATTCTTTTGCCTCAAAAAAAAAAAAAAAAGAGCAGAAAAGAAAGAGAGAGACCCCTTTCAGGCTGTAAAGAGGGCACCTCTACAAAAAGTTGTAGTTAGCACCCAGCACATCCAACATTTATATGGAAGAAGGAAATTCCAGCTTGAAAAGCCAATTAACTTCTCTTCCTACTAATGAACTTGATCTAACCCAAACCAGATTATTTGGGTTGATGTTCAGAATTTTAACATATTGACATTGAAGTCCAACCTCTAACAAATTTCTAATACGTCTGCTCATACTGTCCATCTGTATCATTTTCTAATGGTCCAAAATGATAGGATATTTTTTTTCATGTTTTAAACTGTGCTGTAATTTTAAGCTTTAAAATGCCAGATAGCTAGTTCAAGTTACAGATGTCACTCAGTGCAAAACGCGCCTCTTACAGATGACACAATAAAAACACCTCTTCACACATACTGAAGAACAAATAGAAGCACAGATAAACCACAGTTCAAAGAAATTTAAGTCTTTTAGACCCCTCCTGATAAGAAACACTTGGTAATGTCAAAGAAATAGTTTTTGCTCAGCCAATCTTTCATATACATACATACACACACAAGGATCATTGATTACAACAGGAAATCTGGAAAGCTGTAGTTTGTACCATAGTGCTTCACAGACCACCAAAAAAAAATATTAGGGCATAAAAAATATTAGAATATTCCTTAAAGTGGAGTAAGAAAACGTAAATGTTTTGTCATGTTCATTGTTTTTTAGAGCCACTTTGTCTGTTCCACCAAATCCATCAAATATTACCTTTGCAAAAACCATAGTGACACTGTTATTACACCCTCAAAACAGAAATATTTCAGCAAATGGTAAAATCTCACTGTGAAGAGCAAACAAAAACTATGGTTCATTTCTATAATTTCCCCATCTGTCTTAAAATTTATTGCAGGTTCTCCATTTTCAGTGATAAGACCCATACCTCCAATAGCTCACTGCTATAAAGCAAGGATTCTTCTGTTCAAGCAACTGCTTAGATAATCCATGTTCAGAAATTAGGTGGGACTGAAAACATGAGGGCAAGAGGCAGGTTGACATGCAAGATAGTGGCCTCATAGCACCTTCCTTCCCTCTTTCCACTACTGCTACCATTTTTCACAACTATCCCTCAAAAACTGGATGCAAACAAAATGAGGAGGGATTCTGCTGTAACACAGGGACCAGTGAACAGAAATTTGCAGATGGCAAAACAGAGGAAAAGGAGAGATGCACAGAGTTCTGTGGAAGGAAACTTGTTTCAAAATTCCTTTTTCTTACTGAGATGTTTATGGCTCTTGCAGTGCAAGATAAACTCCCCATCTTACACAAACATCATATTTGCAGTGTAGCTCTGTAACAACATCTTCAATATAAAAACCAGAAGTTATAGGAATGAAAGTACACCACATTTTAGTTCTTAATTTAAAAAGTGAACAGGAGCTTTTGCCTCTCTTTTGTCATAGAATAAATACCCAAACTCCAGGTTCTGACCAGCTGTATTATTTTTTGTCTCATGCTAACTAGAAAGTCATAAAATCCATTAAATACTTGAAAGCCAAATGCTATGGAGACATTATAAAAGAAAAATCAGAGGTTTGTATTTCCTCATTCAAATGAATACCAAAAAACAACATTGCTGATTCTAAACAATAACTAAAGTGAAAATTTAAAAAATACCTGGCAATACTTTTCAGAAATCAAAAGCAGCTACAGGATCTCTGTATTGAGCAAAAAGAAATAATAAAAACAGATGTTAGAGCAGACAAAATATCCTGGGTTTAGGAAATGAGACACAGCAGGGATCACGATATTTTAATCGGTCACTACTTCTTTTCTGGTTTGTTTTTTCATTTAAATAATGCATTCTGATATTTGCAATCTCCCTCTCTTTGTCCCTTGGTGCACACACAGACAAATCACAATTTTGTCATCTTAATTAGCGCCTTTAAATGAATTTACAGAGTGATATTATACCAGCAACAACCCAGCTGCTAACACCAGAGTCCTCAAAAACATTTAGAAAGAACAGTTCGAACTTGATAACTTATTTATTTTTGCCAAAAGAAGTCTAGCACCAGCCATTCTCCCTAATCTAGTTTTCCTTTTCTCAAGTAGCTGAAAAGCAAGGAGACTGGAGAGAAATGCAGTCTGAGTAGAGGACATTCAAGAAGTGACTGGAGACTAATCAAACGGTACAACTGTACCAATTTCATTAATTTCTGCATCATTGTAGTCCTCCCCTCTGATGCAGCCTTAAAACAGTTTCCCCATATTGCTTTCTTCTTTACACATAGCTGGTACCTCCTGTACCAAGTTCTATATAATAAGATCTCAGAGTTACTGTACCAACTTTATTTCTATTAGAGAGGTATCATCTTCCATTGGTACATATATGGCCATCACAGGAGTACACAGAATATGAAAGCAAGCAGTAGACTCTGATAGAACAGGAGTGGAAAAAAATCTACAGAAAAATATTCCCAGAAGAATCCAATTAGCAATTTTTCCCCTTCTGATTAACCTAAGGAGAGCCAATTAAGCATCAGAAGTAAGAATAATAATTGAATTTACTGGAATACCTATGTACTAAAGAAATATTTACTTCTGTCAGAGAAGACTACAACCAATTAGATTTGCAAAAATAAGTTTGAATTCCAGCCCTCTTCCCCTTGAATAAGTCCAGTATACTGTTGGAGCCTCTTGAGACATATAGGTACATGAAGCAAACTTTCCTGATGCGTGATTAAATTAACTGAAATAAATTACAGCTTTAAACTCTTAATAAAATAAAATAAATCCCAAACTAAAACCACTTTTTAGGGTTCCATTCTTTCTTTGTATCATCATCTGAGGGGCTTTCTCCTCTGAGCATCTGGGAGCCATCACGTCAAGCTCCGGATATTAAATGTACATGTAGTTCTCTGCAGGCCTAATGAGTTACAACAGAGGTCACATTCTCCACTGCCCAAATGTAATTTGAACAATTCCTTACAACAAGAATTGTGACACACCTGTGTATAAACACTTCTGACAGTAAAAATGACAGTAAATTTTGTTATTTCTCTTCTTCTCTATGGCAGAAAGACCCAGAATAGCAATGTAGTTTCCCTTACCACTGCAAGTATCTGTGACTTTTTCACATTTGCTGCTCCAAGTAAATTTTTCTGAGAAAGTTTCATATATTTTCATAGTAAAAACATAAGACCTGAGATGTGAAATATATTTTGAGAGATTGGAAGCAATCCAGCTGCTTCTAAGTAGTATTCTTCAGTCTCGAGATAACAATAGGTTTATCTAAACTATAAACAGCGTGTTGCTTTTCAAGTAACTATTTTTTTCTCTGCTATAACAGTGAAATTAAGATCACCCCCCACATTTCAGGGAAAAGCAGAAAACATATTCAAATATTGTTAGATTAAATAAAACATTCCACATATGGATAAATACTAACTTTCTAGCATGGCAGGAAGACAAGCTGAACAGGATCATTTCTGCCAAAACCATTAGCAAATTGCCTTGCAGTGATTGGCTTGGCTGTGAGTCTTAGGTTTTATGGGTTTGGGATTTTTTTTTTTTCCTCCCCTGCTTTGTTTTGATTTTGACTTTCTTTGAGGATGGAGATATTGGGTAGGGGGAGGATCAGGGAGTTACATTAATCCACACATAGCTTGTAAGTTAAGTCATTTCTTCTGGATATTTTGCTACTTAAGTACATCTGGCTTTGTTTAATGTCAGTCTTTTAACTGAACCACATTTTTGCTGAAGTAATCTACAATACAGTAATGAAAAGCTTGAAGGAAGCAGAGGCAAAACACAATTCATCCATTTCTGCCCATTTCACACTGCTGCCACAGTCACTGACTGTGTATGTGTCTTTTACTACTTTCCTGGAAACTAGCAAGACAGAAATATATTGTAAACATGCATGCACATACACACACACACACACACCTTTTCACACCCCCTATCTCTTTCTGGTTTTCAGCAAGTGCCTTGTTTTTTTGCTGTTTAAAGAGTTTTTTTGCATTCTTCACTACGTGACATAATTTGTCATTATGTATATCCCCTGCTGGAAAGCAGCCAGCACAGATTTTTCTGAACCCCCTTTCTCCCTCTCACTACAAACCCAGTTTCAAGCCCTTCCTTGAAACACTTAATCCTTCTGCTATTGTGAGCTGAACATTAGGGAGGAATCTGAAGCCATGACAACAGCTTGCTTCCTGAAGATTCTGCTCTGGGCCACTCTGGAGGCAACCCCACTGCCCAGGCCAAACAGTTCAATGCACTCAATAACAGCTTCTCCTCTCCATGGGGCACAGGATTAATGCCCTTCATTTAACAAGGGAATCTCAAAGTGTCTGAAATTTGGGTACACCTCTGTTAAATGCGTGGATGTTTGGCAGTTTCTTTGGAGTTTGCCAAAGCTTCTAAAAGTTCCATCCATCTTTCCAATTTAGGTAAGAGAAATTGGTATTTCTGACAGTGTAAGTTCTGGAAAATGAAGATTGTACAGAATTGTTTATTTGCAGCATTTAGATTCTTCTGTTTTATCAATTTCCAAATGGTTCAAATTGTAGAAATCTAATAATATTTAAACAGACCAAAAGCAATCCACAAAATTCAGGCAAACAGCAGCTTAAAAATAATGGTAATAAAAAGAAAAAAGGGCAAATACAAAACAAGGAACCTGCCACCTCAGGTTCTAATTTCAGTGGCAGTATGGCAAGAGTCCAGAACACTGCACATTAACAGATGACAGGAAATTCTTGGATATACAACATGTGATTCGACCTGCAGAATTTACTGACATGGTTTCACCAAGACATTTGGCCTTTCAGAAAGGATCACATATGTGTAAATCCCAAGTAATATAACGTAAAAAATTAGGAATATTGGAAAATACACACATCATCATGAACAGAGATCCAAATTTTTTCTACTAACAGCAGCCTTTGTCTAACCCATTGAATATTTAGGATAGTAGATGTTTGCGTTCCCTTTTTTTCTCCACTGGCTAGAATAAAGCACAAAGTGGACAAGAGGATTTTTGTGAGAACTTTAATGGGTTTAGATGAATTAAACATTGAATAGAGGCTTTTGTCTAGATTCATGGGGTCATCAACTCAACAATTCTGCACCTGAATATGATATTTCATCTACTGAACGAACAAAACAACTTACAAAGCCCTATCAGTCAGCATGAACATCCCTTTTAAAAGTAATGAAAAAGCAAATACTCCTTCAGCAGAGGAGATAGGTGGAAAGCTGGGTATCCCAGGGCTAATTATTTGGCATTGAAATCCAAACAGAAGTGGAGAGGAAGTTCACTTTTTCAGAGCCTGACTCTGGGCAGCATAAGACTGAAGTGTGCACAGGGTGTTCTGCAAACTCTGCTGGGCTGCCTGGATTGTTTGTTCTCGCTGCATACACTCAGGAACACTCAGGAAACACAAGGTACAGGGAGTTGGTCAGGGAGAGAGCAAAATCAGGATATGTAAACAAACTAATGACATCAGTGCAAACAGCAATAGCACACTGTGTTTCAAGATGTGTGTAATTTCAGGCTGCCCTTATAGCATCCCTGGTCTCCTCCTCCTCACTGGGGTTTCTGGGTCCTAAGCACAAGCAGATGAAATATTTTGGCTACAAAATCCCTCCTCCATAAATCTCATATGCTAAAAACATGCCAGCATTAAAAACTGTCTGTCACACTACATAATTGCAAGCACATCCTGCAATGTTTTCAGTGGTTAGCAAACAAAAGTTATGACATATTTTATATTTGTGGATGTGAAAAGAAAAAAATTTCCTTGACATTCCGTCTCCTTTTCCCAAAATCAGGATGCCAATGATAATTTTTTTTTTTTGTTTGTTAATACTGTTTCATTACATACTGCCTTGTCTTCACTGACAAGGAGTTCACACAGGATTTTATGAAGACCAGAGAATGGGAAAAGACTTCTGACTACAAAAGGAATAGCATATTGCTGCAGAAAAGGTCTTGAAGAAAAAAAAAGACAAAAAAAAAAAAAGAAAAAACCAAAACAAATCAACCAAACTCTACAAAACAAGGGGTCTAGTAGACCCCTAACAATGGGCTCTGGTGTTGTTCATACAGTTGTGCCATCTTCAGGGGCACTGTCTGAAAGTAGCAGGGTTGCACTGTAAAACTATAATTTTTTTCCTCTATACTTTGCCAGTGGATCATTTGACACAATGAAGTAATAAATAGAGCCTGTGGGACCAGCAGCAGCCAGAAAAGGGCTTCTGTCATTCTTCCCTGAGTGAGGGACATGACTAAGCCCATTCCACCCATCATCTCCACTTCTCCAGAAATGAAAGGTGCAACGACATCTACTGTTTCTAGTTAAAAGTGATTTTCTTTTCCCAAGAACAGACACATCTTCAGGTATAAAAGACTAACATTTCAGTTTACTGTGGAGAAACTGAGGTTTACTTATAACTATGCACATAATAATTAGAAGAAAATTATTTTCTGAATTATTTCTTGTGGTATATAATCATGCTACCCATGGAAAAGCATTTCCATTTACAATCTTTAGCTAGTTTTGAATTATAGTCTAAATTCTACCACACATGCAGACCCACTCATTGTCACTCATACTAAAAATTAAAAAAAAATTAGCTACTGCATCTGAAACATTTATCAGTTAAAAGTTTATTTCAAAATATTAACAAAATATTTAAATGATTAGTCTGTTGACTCAGTTCTCTCCGAAAACAACTTCTGCACAAAAAGAACTCCCTGCATTTTTTTATCCTTTTTTTTTTTTTTTAGTTCATAAATATTGTGTCTAAGTTGTCACTTTTAAGTGACCTGAACTTATTTACATGCACACAGCAGAGAAGAGAGTGTTTATAATGGCTCAATGCAGGCAGCCCCACGAAGCAAGCCAAGCATTCCTGCTGGTCTTACATATAATCAATGAGCCTGCAGTGCATTCACTGATGAATTGGACAATGAGACTGAGGGTCTGAGTCATATTCAATCAACTCCATTTCCAGCAGCCTGTCAGGGATGATGGCAGATCTATTTTGCAATGCTGTACACATCAACCCATTTGGGAGAATGTGTTTTTATGTGTATGTGTGTGTGTCTGTGTGTATAAATGTGTGTACATATACAAAATTAGTGTCTTGGTGTACAGATAAAGATAAATTGTGGATTTGTTCAAGAGTACATTTCAATGCAGCTCCTTGTTTGCCTTTTCTTAACAGCTGCATGTCCACCCAGAAGCTTTTTTCCAGCAACAAGAAAATTAAAGTACAGAGAAGCATATTCATAAAGCTGCAGCCGTTCAGACTGAAGATAAAAACATTACAAGAAGATGGTAGATGCTCAGCTAAAGAGATGTGTCTCAGGGGCAGACCTCTAAATGGTCTATTAGATAGGATGAGATAGTAAATCTAATTTGCCAAAACGCAGGCGTGCTCATCAACGTTTCATGCTGTCAATATTCTGTGCTAGCTTGCAGCCTTGATAGAGTTCCCATAGTAATGAGCCTGAAAGCTTGGGAGGATTTGGCTATTCTATAGCCAGTCACCCTTTGTCTCACCAGTGAATTAAAACTCCAGAATATGCTCCACACACTGGCTGAGCAAACAGCCCTTCAGGTGGCAGAGCTATGGCAACTGACCACTGACGTAAAATGCAGGAACAGTTCCAAGAAACACACGCTTCCTAGATTTTCTGTGCTGGAAGAAAAAGGGATGAAAGCAATATTTATTTTTTCTTCACTTTTCAAAGTTCTAGATATGGTTTCATATGGAAAATGGACAATGCCTTGGAAGGAAGTAGGCTGCATTCTAAGAAACAAGCATTAAGAAAAGTAGTGCTGAGGTTTTAATTTTTTTACCTTGAGGGTTCTCCTCTCTTCCTTAACGTTTCTTAAAGTTTTCATTTCTTAAACTTAAGCCTTCATGAAATTCAGGTCCCAGATCTTTCTGCAGGCCTGCTTATCAGACATTAGGATTCTGATTTCACACTGTTTAGGCAGCATCCACTTCAGCAGAATATTTTGAGAAATATTTAACACAAGTTTAAACAAATGCTTCCAGCCGAACAAAAGTACAAGCAAAACAAAAGAATAAAAAAGTAGAGAGAGTGCACCAGGTACTGAATCATGTGGTACATTGACCAGCCCTATCTTTTGTTTCTGAAGGATATTTTTCCAATTCCTTTTGAGAACCCTAAGTGTGTGCTTTTGTAGACCACATTAACAACATCCTGGTACCAAAGTGGGAAAAAAACTCTTTCTGGAGCACGATCTCACTTCTCCAATTCTACCTGCTCAGATAGACATGAAATTCCCTAGTGAACTTACATAACCCATTAATCTAGCAAATAACTAACCCAATGCCAAAAAAGTAGGTACTACAGGCAATGGAAGACTGTGACTAGAAGCAGACTTATGTAGTCATAAACTCTCATAACCAGTCACTCGTTTTTTACAGCCTGCTGTCCATAATCCTGTCTTATCTCATTTCCTAAGGCAAATCTGAAGAAAGAGGGTATCTGGATGATACTATTCTAGCCTTCTGGTTATCAGAACAGGAGTCCTTTTCTTACTCTTACTTGACCCAGATGCACACAATGGGCATTGTCCAAACTGAGTGATTTTTCTCTATCTCACACAGGAATAAACAGTACTGAAAAAAAACCGTTTGGGGAAGAAGGGGGGGGGGGAAAAACAAGGTGTCTACCTGGACAAATCCAGGAACTGGCCATTCTGATGTTAGGTATCCCAGAAGTGGATGCAAATTGAATGCCCTGCACTCAGCAAGGGAAGTTTGTGCTGTGGGATATACTCAGCTGATGGCATCTGTAGGTGTTACCATGGAATTTTCCTGTGAGGAGCACCACTCATCAAGGTTCAGTGTAGGGCTGTTTTGAGGGATTTCCACCTTCTGCATAACATCAGATGTTACCCTCCAGGCCTACTGTAGTAAAGCAGGTTCTAAATTTGTTGCCACTCAGCAGAAATCAGGCTTGGAGCAGAGGTGGTCCAATGACTTAAGATAACGAAGGTCCAGCCCTTATTGGTAGAAGGGAAGCAAGTTGTGAGATATTAAGACAAAACTCAGGACCATAATACTACAATATCCTACATTAATTGTCTAGAGTGCTTCCAATAGCTACTGCAAATGTCTGATTTTAGCCTACTGTTACAGATACCTATAGTATCATTAAAAATGCATAATCCTGTTCAAACCTGTACAGAGAGTCATATTAGCTTTTATGGACATGTTGAGTACCTGATATTGCTTGACAATTAACTTGAAATGAAAAAAAAAACCTTCTGGTGTCGACAAACTCCTTGAAGATTTGTACTTGTATCAAAACATCTTTTTTTTTTTTTCCAGTAAAGACAGCGATCAACTTGATATAAAATCTAAAAGAAAGCAGTAGCGATAATATTATGGTGTGAAATAAAAGTCACCTGTGTTTCACACTTACTGAAGGAATGAAAAAACATTTTTCCCTTTGCCTCTGACACTTTTCCAGGACTGAGTCAGCACAGAGCCTGTATTAAATGCTGTTAAATATTCTTTAAGGAAGAATTTTCACCAGGATGCCGTGGTAGAGGATCAGAATGATGGTCATTTCAGCAATCACCCGCTCAATGCACTTGGAAAAAGCAGCTCATATCTGTATTCTCCTAATTACATTTTAACCACACAAAATGCTTTTGATTTACATTTTTTTAAGCTAGTGCAGATTTTTCAGATTCTACTGGGGTAGATTGAGAGTTTATTAATGTATCAGAAAACCTGTATTGTGCATGCTGAAGAATATGCCAGAACAACATGGGATGTTATGAACAAAGCACTATTTCTAAATATGAAATCATAACCTTAAGTAGAAGGTGAGTTTTACGCTGTTTTATACTGAAATCAACAAGAGCTTTAACAATCTTAAATTCTGCTGGTATTACCAAAGCCAATAGTAATTCATAAAAACAGTATGCTTTTTAATGTCTTCTTAAATCCAAATAGAGCAGACAATATCTTCTCTCTGGGAAACCAGCAAAGGAGCCCTTAAATGCAAAAACATTTCCTGTACTTTGGTTAGGGACATCTCAGCAAGAAAGTGGATACAGATTTTCCTAGGAAATATCTGAACAGTGGGGAGAGAATGGTTTGTTCATACAATATTTCAAAGCAATGAAGCAAGAAGCATGAACCATGGAAGGAGAATTAAATAAGGAGGTAGCTAACATACATTTCTGGGTGAGCCACAAAGAGAAAAAAGTTAAGTCAAACAAACTGTATAAAGGTGGTAACAAGGAACTGCTTAGAAGCTACCTGAGGCAGTGAATAAGGTATGGATTTCAACTTGAAAGAACTATCTTCAAACAAAACTTTAGGATATGTGCAATAAACATGAGGTTTTAATGTTGAAATCCATTTGAAGGGCAGTTGAAAACATCTGATATTCATATTTCATTTTTCAGCAAGGCTCTGAAGTTTTGATCCTGCACTTTTATCTTTACTTGTCCTTTGCTGAGTTTTAAGAGCCTTCATTTTTCTAGTGTACAGTTCTCTGCCTTGTTTCTTTCACTGGGTAGCTGACTCTTGCACTTGGATTGGACCATTTTTTGCTATTGGCTGTTTAGAGTTTGCAGTTTGTCCTTTTCTAGCACAAGGCAGTGGCTCTTCGTGTATGTTCACTGGTATGCAGGCTACCCAAGCCTCATATATCCACCACCCTGCTTTTTTATCTCCATTTTGGATTGTGTCACAGTTCAGTTAACACAGGTACAGCAAATTTGCTTCAGAATCATCAGAAAATTCATTAAGCCAAATTATCCCCAATAAAAAAAAAAACAAAACACTGAAAGCAGCATAGAAATAAGTGAAATTGTCTGTAACTAGCCCTGAATTCCCAGTGTTCCTAAATACCTGGGATATTGCTTATTCCTTTTATGATCTATGTGTCTAATTAGATTGTCTGTCCCTATACCCATAGCTTGTGGGGGAATTGCTGGTTATATAGGCAAACACAAAAATCTGCCACCATTCCCATTATATCTGGGATACGATATTCCATGATTTACAATGAATGATGTCTCAAAACTAAAATGTGCCTTATGAGTTTTCATTTCAGGGCATTTCCTTTTCACCTCTTCCCCTTCCTGAATTATAGCTAAGGAAGCAGGTACATTTGATTTTTTCAATAGAACAATAGTAAAATTAATCAATGGAATGCTTCAGATTCCAAGGGTGAAAGCTTATAATTCTTTTGAGTTCTTTGTTCATTTTTTCCATGCAGAATTTTTTTCCTGCTTGCATTTAAGCTGGAGTACTTTGTTGTGAATTGAACATATTTCTAGTATTGCATCACATCAAGATTTTTTTTTTTTTTAGATATAGAAGGGAATCTTGTTTCATATTTTAACTGTTTTCTAGAAGGCATTTGTTCTCACCCCAATCAGTAACAGAAATACCACAATGCTGTAAAACTATAAGCCAGTAATTCAGTTTTCAAATATTAAAATTTCTTTACTAATTTTTCACACTGTTAGATTTTGCAGAATACACCTGGTTTGTTTAAGTCCTGAAACTGCAGCTACCACCTTTGTAATAAGTGAGTCCTGGACTAATTTTAGCAATCTTGTAAGAGACTTGATGTTTGGACTGTTCTTCTACAGGAGGCAAAATGAGAGATTCTGTCCCTGTGAGAACCATGGACATAGTAACCAACAGCTGTAGCACCATGAACATCATCTGCAGAAAGGAAAAACCTGGATGCTGCAAACGTTACAGCCCCAGAGCTGACATCCAGGGAAGTCTGAGATGAAGGAAATACAATGAATTTCAGCTGTGTAGTCTTACATTAGTACTTTCACCTTCAGTAAATGCAAATTTGCTGCCTATATCAACCAAAGTGTTGTGGTTTGGTTTGGTTTGCAAATAACTTCCTTATTTCATATGATACCATGAAAGAACAAAGAGTCATCAAGTGTCTCCAAATGACAGAGCAGAAATCTCCACAAAACCTAAACACTGCCCTCCCTTGATAAATGAGATCTCTGGATTAGCAGTCTACAGATAGCACTGTCAATAGTCTATTTTTACATTTTTCAAGTATCCTTTTTCTTAGGACAGAAAATCACAGGAAGGAAAGGTCCTAAAAACAGATGCAGGACATATTATTAAAATCTCTGATTGGGCAAGCCTGATGCCCAATGGAAAAAGAAATGTAAAAGATTTTGTCGAAAGATATGTAACTAATGATATTTGTCACTACAGCAAAAGCAGAGAGCCTCCACCAAGAACAGAAATGACTCCCCAATCACCTGAGTAGATAGCACAAGGGTTTAGTGGTGTCAAGAAGCTATGGAGCCTGTCACACAAACTGATCCGACAGTAAATGATAGACATTTGATTTAACTACTCCATCTACTGGCAAATAATTATGGCCAGTGTGTAGAGATATAGGAGTTGCTTATATAAACTGTCTACAGAAAAGACTCAAAGAGGTATTTTCCTTTTCTTTGAACAAGCAGCAAATGCATTATCATTAGCGCAGTTCCTTCCCAGTTTCCAGACCCTGGGGTTTATATCAACACCACTTCCCAAATGACACAGTTCCAAGCTGAGTTTTACTTGAAGGGTGTGAAGATTTTTTTATCAGTATAGCTCATAAACACATGAGATTTATATGATCTGTATCAGGATATACTTAACTTTTATTTGTAGTCCATCCAGCTGATTCTTGCTTTGATTGCCTGGAAACACATTAAATCTTATGGCAGATTACACAAAGCTCCACCTAAACACTGTTCATCACAGCCAGTGTGTTAAGCCACAGTGACTTCACAAAATATAAATTTTCATTTCTTTTCTCTTACAGGCAGAGTAGCAGAAGTCTGCAGGGACACATACCAAAGACCAAAGATCTACAAGATACAGTCTGAACACAGGACCTGGAAACTATCTTTCCTTCAAATAAAAGTCTCCTAATACTTTATCCTCTCCAAGATGCGACATCATCTCTGAAATCTCATCTTCCCTATCCTGAACATCAGGGCATTCATAATTTTACATGTTTTAGTTTTACATAATGACTATTATAGAATGCCAATAAGTCTACAATGTCACATGCAATTAGTAAAATTACCTATTTAGTCTTTTCTGCCTTTCTTTTCTAGGAGACCTTTGTATTCCTAATCTTGAGTTGAGTTTTGGTCCATGAAATCAAAGTTTCTAGTCACAAAACATTATATTCACTGTCCAACAATTTTTCCTAATGCTACTTACTATGGATAAATACATCCTTGATAAAAAAATTGCAATCTGGAACATACTCACTGTAACCTTCAAAGGGACAAATAGATAGATTAAGACCAAGAAGCACCAACTCAGTTATGCACTTTATTTCACAGCTATGCTCAACACAAATGGAAACCATTGGTATAATAAGATTCAAATAGTACTAAGGGCAGGAACTGCAGTCTGATTGCCAAAATCCTTCCAATTTAAGCAAATCTGATGGCTTTTATGGGCACTGTTGAAAAAGAATAACAATGATCAACCCATGTACTTCATGTAGCTTTGTCAATTATTGTTTAACACCTTCTGTGTGATGATTCTGGAGGGTTTAATCTGTGTGTCAAATCTCTAGTTTTACTTTACACCTATCAGGGTCAAAAGAAACTCTGGGATATGTTTGGTTGCAATATTAAGTACTGGTGTGTTTTGCATAATAAAAGGTTTCACGATATAACTTGGGATTTTTGTCAGGAAAAAGTGTTGCTGGATTTTTTAGAAAAGTAAAAAAAAATTCTTGAAAATTTTGCTGGATGTTGCCACAACAAACTTTCTGCTTTTCCATAGCTTTGAGAAACAGACAGGGAATGTGGTGAAGCTGTCTCCTTCTCCTCCCCTCACAGTACACCCAGCAGGGAGCTGCACATTTACATGAAAGCTTCAGCCCTGCTCCTGGTCTCTGCTTAGAGCATTACACTCATGTGCCAAGTTCAGTGTTAAAACAAAACACTGGTTTGTTCCTTTAGCAAAAGCTATTCAACAGGATAAGAAAAAAGCGTGATTTTCAGTGATTATTTCAATAGCAGCATATGTTTTCAATGTTTACTCTTCTGGGGAAAATTTTTGAACTGGGCTATTGGCAGCTCAGACTTTGACCTCAGGAACTTCTCTCATGGTTTCAGAAGGGATCTCTGAACTTCTTGTATTTAAACAACTCAGACAGAAATATTGTCCACATTTCAGGTGTTTCCCACTGCTTTAAGAAGACAAGTGAAAGTTTGTTCCACTGAAAATGACAATAAATGTTTTAACAGGGATGGGAGAGGGGTTTGCTAAATTTCACTAAATTGTTCCTACCATGTGCAGGCTCAGTGATTATAAAAATTAACTTCAAAAGGAGTACATTCAGATCCTCTAGTTCAGTACAAAGGAGAAGGACACCGAAGTGACTTTGGCATTTTCAAAAAATATCACCTGTTCTTCTCATACAAGTGTACATTATAGACAACCTTTTCCTCTATCTTCTAAAAAAAAAAAAAAAAATCAACCATATACTTCATCTTTCTGTTAATACATCCAATTTTAAGTGAAATTTCAAAACCTGATTGACCAAAGCATTAACATCATTGAATGAATCAGGTGAGAGTTCATGGATCTACATTTTTCCTAAATATATTCAGGCAAAATCTTTAGGCACCCTGAACCTGGATTTGAACATGGATTCGTTTGAATGGAGAATGCAACCTGGACTGGTTTCCCTGTCAGGTGCCAGAGGATGTCCCTGATCTCTGAATATCAATACAATTCTTTGTGCACTCACCCTTGGAAATTTCAGGCTGATTCTTTGTTCAGATTCACTAATTTTTCAGTAGTCTTCTCTTCCTGTGGAAGTCTCTGAAAATAGTAGTATTTAAAATTACAGCATTTTACCTCACCAAATGCCTCCAGGCAGCGGAAACAATTGTCAACAAATATCACTGTTAATTAATTGGTAGAGGTGGAGAAAGACAAACAAGGGCCATGTTAAGATTTATATCAGACTCAGGAGTACATCTCCTCTTCAACCTTTATTTGTTTTGTCAATATATAAGTGTCTAAAATGTGCAAGTGTATAGCTTCCAGCTAAGGAAAAAAACTGCATAGCATAATATGCAACACAGCACCTTTAGGAATTTTTTAAAATTTTATCAGGAAATCCTTATGAATTCCTGACAATTCCCTGCACTTGTGCATTATCTGATTCAAATTAGCCTGTTGAACAGCACACAGAACTTGAGCTCTAATAAAGGAGCTTTATAGATGTTAAGAGCAACAGTCAAATACAAACTGTGCCATCCACACTGTGCATAATTATATTATGAATTACTATTAACTGTTAACACATAATTGTCAGCTATTAGCCTAACTATATTGCAAGAAAATTATCATATATGGAAGAAATTAACCCTCTCTAATAATTCCAGTGAATACTGGAGTAGTTGTACTGTCTCTTTACTTTGCCATAGCTGGAGCCACACTATAACTTTTGCACTTTTGGCCAATGTGCCTTTGGGTCAGGCCCCTGTTCCTACCTGTGTCAGTCTAAATGGGGTAAATGTCAGTACAAAGAGTGCAAGAAATAAGAAGGACAACTGTTTGTATGCACTCACAGACCACTAACTACAGTTACGTCATTTTTTATGCATCCTGTTATTAACAGAAAATTTAATTTTAAAAAGCATATTTTAAAAAGGCTTCTTTCTCTATTTTATTGCCACACACATGGAAAAAGAAATGTAAGAGGTATACCTCAATTTGGTTCACATTCATCTGGCTATTACTCTCAGACTCAGAGGCAGACAACACTGACATTCCAATTTCATTGAGTGTTTAAAAAAAGCAAAATTTTAAAGGAGACAAAGTCATTGCACAATGAAGAAAACAATATCTCATATGTTTTATGCCTTTATTTTTTTGAACATTTTTACAAGACTTTAGGCATGCACAGAACACTGTGAATTTCAGATAGTGCAAAACTACTTTGGAGGCCAGAAAGAGCAGTTTGAATTAGCTATTCTGCTCTCTCACATCACACAAGGTACAGGTCTTCACCAGTAGTTTCTATATCAAGATCAAGCTTCAAATTAAACAGCATTTATTTCAAAAAGACAGTCAAGCTTTAAAGAATTCAGTAACACGTGGTAAAGGAAAAAACCAAAACCACAAAATCAAAGGAGAGCTATTACAGACCTCAGAACATGTAGTTCAATCCAGTACCCCCATGGCAGCATTTACTTTTACCTGAGCAGCTTGGGGCTCATGCTTATCTAGTTGGTTCTTCAATTCCCTGTGGGATGTTACTTCCACAATCTCCACTCCTTAGTTCAGTAGACACATAGATGGGCTCTAAACAAACAGCTGAACATGACCTATATCAGTGGCATCAAACACATTCCTTTGGTGTGGTTATAAGAACATGCCCTTAACTTAAAATGTTAAGGGATTTGGAGCCAAGTCTTTTGGTTTTAATTATTCAGGCATCCTTAAAATATTTAAATTGATGTCATTTCTTATGAAAGACTGAAGGTAGACTGGACAGAATAGTGCATTTTCCCTGCTCATTTTGCACAAAATTCTGGTAAGTTATTTATTGTTGCAACTTAAAAGTAACTCTCATTTAAAAATTAGAATGTGTCTGAACAGACAGTTCTGGATTTCTCATAAGGCAGTTCAAAGCCAGCGGGATCTGAAATATCCTCATTCCACACCAAATTCCTGAAATAATTCTATGATAGTAGAAACATACTCTACCATAAAAATCTATTTCCAATCCAAGTTGTCACCTTATATTGTGAAATATTCAAATTTGGTTTTATATGTTTCATGGTACTTTGCACATATATTAATTGCAGACATCAGGCAACACCTGGTGGAGGGAAAGCCAAGGTAGATTTCAGAAGGCCCTGTGCCACTGTTGGCCCATGGAAGGATCTCAAATATGCCTCAGTACCATACTTCATTTCCCCACTGGTGACAGTAATGCCTCATAAAGCAGAGCTTTCCAAGCAGAGAGGAAAAAACAGCAGCTGTTTTACCTTAAATATGGACATTTTTTCTTCCTACCACTAAAGCAGACTCCAAATACACCTCCCCCTTTTCCCAGATAAAGGTTTTATCTATGAATTGCATCATTCAAACACAGAGATTCATCTTTTTGGTTTTTTTTTTCTCCAGAGCAGCCCCAGACAAGCAGGAACATTGCAACTTTCAAAGGGAATGTTTGTATTTAAAGCTCAGCTGTATGCTACAATCTTTTTAGGTCAGGTCACTTGGAACAGGGGCTGCGTACGGAGGGGGGAACAACAAACATTTTTTAACTGTCAGTGGGAACTGAAAGAAACAGCATGAAAAGAGGCAGCTTAGCTATTGGTTTTGAAGCAATGGCATTTGTCTGGGAGCACATAGCCTAGGAAAGGCGACAGGTTCTAAAATAATGATACTGTAGCAGGCACTGAAATGTAAAACATATGTCACACTTTTCCCTGCTCGCAGAGAGGTTTAAAATATTTATAATGCTGCACCTTTCCCTGAAAGCTTTCTGCAGCATTCCTGGGTTCACGGGTAGGTGAATCATCTCCCTAGAACTGCACAGCTTATGCAGATTTGTTCCTCTGCATAAAGAGAGAGGCACAGAATTTAGGGTGCAAAGGCACACAGCTAAGCAGCAACCCTCAAAGAGCTATTTTGTCAACAAGCATTCATCCTGATGCAATGTTATCTTCCTCAACTGGATTTGTTGGGTTTTGTTTTTTTTTAGCTACTGCTTCATTCACAATGCAAGCTGAAGCACTGATATTATTACTTCCTTATGTGAGAATATGACAAATTTGCCAGGAAAGTAAGATCTAGGGATTTAAATTAGGTAAAAAGGAACATGGAGCATTTGTGTGTGTCTGTGCAGCCATAGACAAGGCTATGAAGACAGGTGATATGCTTTGTTTCTTCATAAATGTTCTGCAGTGTGCATTTGATTAGCATTGGAGAGGAAATTATTTTTTAGGAGTAAAACTAAAAGCGACATAATCTACTTTTCATCTAAGGAATTAGAGGGTCTTAAGAACCATCTGCTCACGAGAGATTTAAACTGTGGACAAACATATCTCTCTAACCCCAAGCTGCAAGAAACTGAAGGGTTGGCCTCTATTCACCAAGCATGTAGAAAGGCTCAGATTTCCAAATTTAAAAGCTTTTTAGCAGCTGATGTTACAAATTTTTGTATCCAAGAAACCTGGAAGTCAGTGAAACAGAGGCAGATCAGATGCATGTGCAGAGTCTCATGGGAATGAAGGAAAAAGTTCCTTTTGAGTCAAAATGAAGCACACCCAGTCAAACACATGTATCCTGCTAAAGACCTGTCTGAACCCAACATATTGCAGACACACCAAGTCAAACTTCTGGAAAAAAAATGTTTGGAGGTATATTCTGGCCCCTCATTTGCACAGTGATTTGGAGGATGTATGAATCTCACTAAGAATAAAGCACAAAATGTTTCTGTGATTCCTTGTTCTGCTCTGCCATCTCTTACTAGCAAGGGATTGGCAAAATTTGTAGAGGTGTCTTTAGAGTGGCACTAAAGCTCCTCTAGAAGATACAGCATTTAGTTAGAATTGCAGTATGAAAAGTGTGATCAGATTTATGACGGAGATGAAACTCACAATTAGTTTAAAAGAAATTGTAGCTGAGTATATCACATCACATTTTATGCAATTTTGCAGCTCTTGAGATGGCAGGATTCTTCCCAGGTAAGGCAGAGAATGAAGTAGAGCTTTGTGCTGCCACAGCAGACCTGGGTGTCACCCATTCTCCCAAACTGAGGTGATGCCACTTTAGTTCCCAGCCAGTCTCAGCAGGATTCCCCCCATTTCCTTCCTACCTGCAATCAAATAGTACTTCCATGCTCTGAGACACCAAGCAGTCAAAATAAGAATAGGAGAATGAAACAAAAGTGTGGCCAGAACCTGGAATAGGGAATAGTTTACTAACAGGAACAGGGGAAAAACTCTGGAAACTCTGTATGAAGATTGGTTTGGAGTCAGAGATAAATGAGCAGTATTAACACAGATATTAAAAATACATTATACATTCCTGTCTGAAACCAATGGAGTGGTCCTGAGCAATTCCTCTTTAATTTTTGCAACTACTACCAAGGGGGTTGACTCTTCAGGTTTCATAGGCAAAAGTAGGATTCCATACCTGTAAGGAATATTGCATACAAAATGTAATCATTTCCAAAATAAAATGCACAGCAAGGAAGTAAATGATGAACTGTCTTGGTGTAAGTTTCTAGATATGATGAACAAGAAAAAATTAGGTCACTCTCTTGGTACAGCAAATTATGTGCACAAGGCCACTTATTAGGGACAGCTTTGTTCCTCACACATTTACAGGTGTTAGCCCGTAAAAAGGATAATGGCTTCCTCTTAAAATGTTCTTGATTTGAAAAGGGGAAAAAAGCAGCATCATTGCTGTGCTCCCCCACACAATAGCAAATGGGTGGAAAAGGAAGTTGCACAAATTTAAAAAACACTTCAAGCTTATTCACTGCACGAGCACTGTTCTAGTTCTAGTCTGTGATTTTCTAGTGTATACAAAATTGAGGGCACGAACTGAAATTTCAACATTGCATCCACTTGTGTGCAAAATTCTGACTGTTGAGACAGGTAAGGAAACTCAAGTTTATCAAAGATACATGAAAACACCTGACAGGCATTTAAACATGTAAAAATTTTCACTGAATTTTCTTCATCTGCTCATATCTTACTTCTGCCTAAATTATACCAGACTGGAATTTAGAAAATGGATTTCAATAAAATTCATATATTGTACTGAATCCAATGTCAAGACTCCTCACGATTTCCAGAAAAAAAAAAAATAGTTCCTCATAATAATTCCTTTAATCAGAAAACATGTTTATGCACCACTTTTTCTTGGTCCCAAACAGTAGCAAAATTACTGAAATACCCCCAGAAAAGCATATTCAAAGATGAGCTGGGACACATTCAATGAAGTATTTATCACAGTCAAGATTCCAAATTATTTTTAGCCCTGTGCAACTCATTTAAGTTTGTATTAAACTTAGCCAAGCATCTAAAATGTTATGTATCAGAACCAAGCCTATACAAATCTCTCTTATGTGATGCTAATCATCATTTGAGAGCAATAGGCACTCCATACTCAGACACAGGCTATTAGCAGTCTCTAGCTTTCTAATTGAGAGAAAAAAAAAAAAAAAAAACAAACACAAAAAGACTCAACAAACCCCCAACACTTCTCCCTGTTTCTTCATTCCAATATGTTCCCCACTTTTTTAATGTTCCTCACACAGTGCTTGTATGAGCAACCACTTCCTTTTTTAAAATAATACTTTGCTTCATCTAAGAATCAAGTACCTGAAGATCTTTTTAAGTATCTGGTTCTCTAATAACATTTACAAAACCATTTCCTTCTCTCCACAGTGAATTACTTCTGGTGCATGATAGCAATTTGGACAGCAGGCTATGCAGACGAATTTTTGTAGATAATTAGCTGAGAGGATATTCAGCAGAAGTGGGTCATACTGTACTTGTTCACAGATGGTTCAATAGAATGGATTTCAGCACATCCACTTCTCTAAATGCATAACAATTTGAAAGAGGAAAGAAAGAGGGAAAATAAATAATTTTAACGGCTTAGGAAATGCTAAAGATTATATCCTTTTAGTGTAGATAGATAATAGGTAGACAAAGGATTTGACATGTGCAGTGAATACACTGCATTGGGAATTAGTAGACAAAGAAAGGCACTCCTGGAAGAAACTCACCAAGAAGGAGACAGAGCAATTGCTGCACACACAGACTCTGCTGTCTCACAAGCATCAGTGAAGTCTGACCAGAACTGTCATTTATCTGTACACACATGCTCAGGTGCAAACACTGCTGACTTACAGAGCACCATGCACACCTGAACCCTGGCTTCAGAGGAAGATGGTGCTCCCAAGTGCCATTTCCTACTGCAGCAGCTCTGCATCACCAGCCAACCCTCCTCTGAAGTCCAGCAAAAAGAGTTGCTACAGAATCATTATAAATTCAAAACCACAACTCTTCATTTTCCTAGGATAATTCCACATGTGGCTGAAACATCCTATAGAGCCCAGTGACAAACAGCACAAATATACCAGAAGAGAAGACACAAATAACAGAGCTACTAAATCCCTCAAGAGTTAATGCCAGTCTTTAAAATCACCAGTGAAAATTCAAAGACTTCACAACACTTTGGAGTCCAATCTCTTTAGTAACTTCTTATATTTCTCCACAAATGTGGTTATATCAGCAGAATTAAAAGATGGAGAAATCTTTCTGTGGCATTTGTTTAGAAATGTAGTAAACCTATTCTGTCCTAGCAACAAGCAGCTGACATAAAATTATCACATGAGACACCCCTATAAACTGTAGCCTAACTGTGCCCTCAGAGTTTTACAGTGGTCACTGATGTTCATCCTGCAGTTTTCCTGTTTCAGAGCTCAGACTGTTTTGAAGACTGTTTGCAGAGCAGGTACTGTAGAGAGAAATTAATTATATTTTCATATTTTCCAAAACATGCAACTGACCACATACCCTATCATAAAGGGAACAGGAGAATTCAAATGTTAGTGTCCAGCATTAAATCACTTTATGCCCTAAAATATATACACCTCCAACAAAAGTTTCTTGCAAAGAAAGGAAGGTTGGAACAATTTACTTGTTTTATCTTTATGTACACAAACACAACAAGATTCTCTTGCATGATGGTGGCTCTCAAGATTTTGATCAAAAAGTACCCCCAAAAAAGTGTATATATACAAAATGCTGAACATAATTTGTCTGTAGAATCACTTGCAGAGTATCACACAAGTACTGAACACAGACATTAGATTTTGCCCAACGTGAATTAAAAAGGTGGACCAACTATTCAAATAAATAATCAACAAATAACTTAACTGTCTGTATTAACTGCCATGAAGTTAGGACCATGAAGTCCTTCATCATTATGCTTATTTACTTTTTCATTATATCTTTCCTGGTTAAAGAGCATTGCTACATGGTAAATACCTTACATCCCTGAGTTTTATCCCAGGCAACATCCTGTCAGGAACACTTTCTGTAGTAGGACAACATATTCTTCTCAGGTACATGCAATGTCAAAAAAATCTCAAAAACTGTAAGTAAGGTGGGAAAAAAATCGGTATAAATCAGTAAGATGGGACTGAGCACTTTTATAATGTCAGCATTCAGAAGTTACAACTTCACTGTTTGACATTTCACTGTTTTTATAGTTCAACATTTAAAAATTCACTCTTTCCAAAATAACTGTTAAAAGACAAAAGATTGAAACACATGGGGAGGGAGGAGAGAGGAAATGTGCCTTCCAGATCAGCAATTTCAATTCCAGGAAAATAAGACTGAGCTTTAGAGCAGCACACAGAGTGAAGCACTTAAAAATCTATAAACCAGTGATTTAACAAACCACTAACTAAAAGGAGGCATCTGATTATATAAAATTACCAAGCAGATGCCAAGAATGCTGTTATAGTTTCCAATCATTTACTGCCTAAACTTTGCTCCAAAAACTCTCCTATATCTATCCAGCATGGTGGTTGGGAAAAGATCTGGGGAAGTGGGGGAACATGACATGACACCAAACAAAATCAGAAAAAGTCACCATCCCCAACTTATTGTATCTTTCCAGTATTTTCCACTCTTACCTTTCAAGAGACAAGGTATTTTAGCAACTCAAAGAACCAGAACCTAAATCAGAAAGGACTGGTTTAGGGTAGGATTTAATTGAACTTAATTTGTCACTCAAGCTTAAAAAGGGAAGGCAGCAAATTTTTTAAAGTAACAGTCTTACAATCCCTTGAAGAGTTTGACTATTAAACTTACTAAAAATGCTTAAAATTCACCACTCATTTATACAAATGTTAGCAGAACACAGATAAGAATCTAAGATTTAAATAAAATCAGCTTTCAGTGAAACATCAATCCATAATCACCTAAAATTGTTTCAAATATTACACTCTAAATTGTTTTAGAGATAGATAAGATGCAACAAGGTTGACAGGTCACAAAACAAATGATCAGTATCTGCATTAGGCCTGGAAGTTGTGACTTGCAGTATAAAATATACATGAAAGCAGGAAGAATTTAATCATTCACCATTGCATAATTCACAGCATTTTTCTGCCTTTTTTTTTGTCATGGTGTGTATCCTGTATAAGACCTTGCATAATTACATACATAGCACTACATGATGAGGTTGCTATTCTGAATTATAGGTTGGTGCATTTTGTATATGTACTTGATAAATAGAAACAGCCATAGTAATCCACAATCAGTACAAAGAATATCTGAGGGTGAATGCAGTATGTTACACCTCATGGAGGAGTGACATATCTGCAGTGACATTCTCATTCCCTTTGGAAAAATAGGTCCTTCATGGACTGCTTTTTCCCAAGCAGTTATTTGAGCTTAATTTTCAAAGCATTAACCAAAACTTTGCTGGATTGAGCTATTCCACTTGGGTGCACATAAAAAAATATGATAGAATGTTGTGTATTTTCTTCCAGAGAACATCTAGCTGATTCATTCTAACAATGTCCCTAGATGGTCATTCAGGGTTTAGTGAATGCATTCCATCTTACATCAAACCATTAGGAATAAAGGCATGTGCTATTTGCAGTTTAATTCTGACTCATCTCACTTCTTTTTGCAACCCTTCACACTTCATCTTGGCAACTAAAAAACAGGAAACATATACAACTAGATGTGAAGTGCCAACTGGTATATTTTGTCACAAAGAGAATTGTCCTCCTTTCAGTTCTATTCCTTTATACAAGAAGAATGGAACACATTATGAAATAAGAGAACAAACTGAGGACCTGATAAAATTATTTGTGGCTTGCATGATGTACAGAATCAACTCCCCATTGCTTCAAAGTAATCAAGTCAAGCAGTGGGAACAAATTTTACTTAAAAGTGTTTCATGGTCTTAAAAGCAGTAACATAGTGAAGAGATTCACTCCAAACTGGCCAGGATTATTTAGACTCAGAAGCCTCAGCTCTCTCATGGGTCAGAAAGAAAATTCCTTTATATTATGAGATGCTTTAAAGTAGTGCAAGAATTATGCCAAGGGAATGGAAAGGAGGGAGGAAGATTATCTCAGTTTGTGTTCACAGACAAATAGGAATGGACTGCCCTTATTCCAAAGGGGCTCTGTAAAAGTATGTGCAAGTATTCTGTTTTTTCACAGCTAGTCCTCACTCCCCTGTGTCCATTATACAGGGAGTGCACAGGTTACAAACCCCACCAATGCTCAGAGAACACAGAGTGCTCACTGCTGCTCTGTGAAGATGCCATTCACTGTGCACAACTGCACACCTGCTTTCTTATTTAATGCTTCCCTGTTCTTTTGGCTCCTCTGCTGTGGTCTGCTGCTGAGTCATGTCAACTACCTGGAGTGAATTCCATCACAAATAACCTATTGTCCTGTTGTTTAATGCAAAGCCAACAAAAATGCAAGCACTTGATTTCCCACTGTTCTCAGCTGCTCTTCAGGGGAGAATGAGTAAGCCAGCTCACTTCCCAAAGGATAAGAACTCCCATTGCCAAATTTTTCTAAGGTTTTAGGGATCTGCTGAAGTCAAGGGAGATGGAAAAGGAGGAAGAATATGAGGAAAGAAGATTAATGGAATGACATATTTCCTTACAGTTTTATGGCTTTCAAGAACAGTAGAAGGTATCATGTCTTGAACTGACCCACTATATGAAGGGCCATTATATTTCACCCAGCTATCCCCTGCTACTCATGCTTTGTTAGCTTATCTTCCAATTTTGATGCAAGAACCCATCAATTCTCATGGTGTTCTATTCAAAGGGATAATCACATTATCTGAATGATAGATAAGCATGGATCTCTACAGTCAATGCATACAAGCCAGCTCTAACACAGACCTCTCTCTATATTAGCCATTATTTCTATGGTGCCTTGGATGCATTTCACAACCCACTACAGGCTGCCTCTGTATTCTGTTAACTGCCCATTACAGCACAGACAACCCAGACACCTATCCAGAGGCACACAGGAGGAATTGCTGAACTGCAGGAGACACCAAAAAATAAATGCCTGCCACCTGCCACCACCATGTCCACTGAAATGCTGTGCTTCAGGAATTCCTTGTTCTAATTTCTCTCCCTGGTGTTCCCACAGTAGCTACTTCAGGGATGATCTGCTACACTCAGTGTAGATTTGCTGTATGAAGACACTGAATGTGCTTTATTTAAAATTAACACATTGATTGCAGCCTGTGATTACATTTCAAGGCTGCAATTGAAATACATGAAATCACATGCAAAACTATTAAAGATGGATAATTTGGACTAAAGCCCAAAAATTTGCCTTCACACATAGGGAGGATTCACTCAGAAGACAGGTGTCAATGTATATATATATATAAAATATGAACAGTTACAGAATAAATCAATTCTTCTAGTTTCCCAAGGTTTGCAACAAGATGCTTTTTTTACCTCAGAGTCATGGGGTTTCCACAGCATTTCTAGGATGTGCTGTTTCCAATTTTCTCAGTGGAACCAAGTACTGCCAGGTGCACAGCTGACACACTACTCAGCATCTTCAGGCAGTATCAAAGATGCTACTTCTCTTACTCTGCAGTTTCCCCAGATTTCTTAGTGCAAGGTGGAACCATTTAAATGGAAGCCAAGACAGTAGTAAGAACCAGCAAGCTAAAATTTAGCTCAGTTCTTTGGCACAGACTTAATAGTACTAATGATTTGAGAAGAACTGTTGACAAAATTATTCTGAAAAATACAAATGGCTTCACTATTTAACCCATCATCTCTTTAAATAATCATTACCTTGTTGTTTTATGATACAGAAATATAATTGTTTATTTGAGCAAGGTACTGGAAAGGCAAAAGCTGCTGAGGATTGTTTAACAATTTCCCCATATCACTACATCTACTTCAGTCATACTCAGAGTCCCTGAGTGCTGCACTGAATTTACTGCAATGTAGTATCTGATCTGAAAGTTGCTTTGTAACAATGTAAATGCATTTTTTTTTTTTTTTTTTCTAACTGTTAAGAAAACCCCAAAGGAAAACAGGAAGTCCAAGAGACAGATTTGATTATACTCAGGAAGAACAAACACACAGTCTTTGATTACCATGAAAACAATGCCACGGGCCTGTGATGACTTTGACTTAAAAGTAATAGTTCAAACCAGCAGCAACCAAAAGACACTGGTACATTTAAATGCGTTGACAGTAACCTGATTTTAGCTAAGTTAACAAGGCAGCAAGGGTTATGTTTTTGTTTGGGCTTTTTTTGTTTCAAGAAAATATTTACTGTGTGCAAAAAATGAATTTAATCTTAATTAACATGTACAAAATTGAAATTGTCATTGGATCTTTTCTCAGACATTTTATGCCAATAACGAAAAAGGCAAATACACACCTTTTATAAGCACTGCCCTTATGGAATAGAGTTCAAACAGGAGAGAGAAATGAATTAGAGGAAAGACACTTTAATTCCTTTCAAAAGCACAGGCAATGAATGAGAAAAACCTGGATGCTCACGTATACCAGCAATTAAAAGACACAGCGATTAGGAGCTATTTCACTAACTCACAGCTCTGGAGGAGCTTGGCAGAACTATACTGAAATAATAAAAATACCTTAGATTAAAAAGAAGTCTATGCCCAAGAAGGGTTTGCAAAAAGATTGTTAACATCACGTAGGTTTATTCAAAGTGATTGGTGAAGAGTTTTCCCCCATCTTTCCCCATTAATCTTTCCATATCCCCAGGATTAAAAACACTCAGAGAAAAATGTAGCATCACACAGTAGGAGTACCAGAGGGGACTGAACTCAGAGCTCTTTAGATTCACCCATCAAGTAGCAGATATATAAAAAACTCTGCAAAGTGTCTTTTGCTTTCTGAGCAGCTTCATGACTTGGGATTGTCAATGCAACAGCAAGTTTAGTTCTGTGGGTCCTAAAATGAAAATGTTGCAAGCAGTGTGACATGACAGCCTTCAAAAGCATCCCAGGCTACTGTGTCTCTTGGTCAGTCTCAAAGTCCAGCAAAACTGAGCAAGAATCTGCTGATGTTCTTATCCCAAGTTTTCTGCTCTTCTAATTGTATGTGGCTCATATTCTGCATTTTTTTGTGCTGCAAAAACAACCAGAAATTTTTTAATAGCTAAGAAAAATTTCAAACATTCTGTTCATTGCAAATATAAGCTTATAACAATCCAAAGTAGTAATCATCCCTCTTCTCCCTGTACATACTTTTGCCCTGAAACTTACAGCACATGAAAAAAAATTGGGAAAATTTGATCCCCACTTGATGTGCTTTCCTTAGCACTAGTAAAGGTAGAATTGCTGCAACAAGCACTGAGGAGAAACCTCACAAATTAATACAAATATGTTTCAATCCATAAAATCATCTGGCTGATTTCTGTGATTCTTTCCCTCCCTCCCTTCCTTCCATCCTTCCTTCCCCTTTTCTTAACATCTCCTGCTTCAATTAATTTATTCCACCAGGAACCATAGTGATTCCTAAAAAAAAGGAAGAAGTCTCCACACTCCTCAGGGACAGCTTAGGGCAGAGGGTACATGGAAGCCCTGCTGGCACATCAGCTAGCAGGCTAAACCCTCAGTTTCATCAGTGAGGAAGCACAGTGCCTGCAAAACTGAGAGCAGCTTTATAATGATGGCTGCATGCACACTCACACAAAACACTATTCAGGAGCCCAGAGCAGAGCTGCAAAGGCAAAAACTTCAGCATCACATTTCATGATACTACCCCTGCTTACTTAAGAGCAGTCTGCAAATCTTTACCATCACTTTTCTGAGGAAGAAAGTGCTGCTAAATCTAGAGGACAGAAACAGCTACAGGAGAACAGTGATTTGTATCCATCACTGATTTTTTCACCCACGTGTAGAAAGCATAGGTACAATTATCCAAAATAATAAAAACCAATACTAGCTATTAACCCAATAAGCAACTGCTCAAAGGCACAAAGTTACCTTGGGCAAACTGCCTTGTGTCTTGCACCTCCTTGGGCTACAGCTAGAGCCAACCAAAGCTCACATATAGGAATTAGTGGGAGTTACTGCTGGATACAGCCAGATGGCAGAAGACAGAAGGCCAAGATAATTTGGCTAGAAACTAAACCTCTAACATTCATTTCTGCAAGTATCATTCAGCATTTTCTGTCTCCCTTAACAAACTGAACAACCACCCTGCAGCAGTGATGCACTGAGTGCCACTGACTTCATTGGGAGTGCCAGCACACATGCAGCAGGAAACCCAGGATTTGAGGACCTACAACCAAACTATATATAACAAGAAAAGAAACCACTGTTACTTCAAAAGAAACCACTGCTACTGAGTCAAGGAGCAAGCAGTGGTGCTTCCTACAGAAGACTGAGGGATTTTCTCAGAATCCATGCAATTTCCAGTATGCTGCAAAACTCCAAGCATACAAAGAAAACTCTAAATTAAATATCTATACAAAAGTTTGGCAACACAATACACGTGGTGAATTGTATGAGCCTGTATATCAAGAGGTCAGTTTTAAATATATTAAAAGAATGCAAATGTTACAAAGTAAAACCTATTTTGATCTGCTACATACATGCAGTAAGATCTCCTTGAAATCTTTTATATGGTGTAATATATATCAAATGTACATTGCATCACCAAGTTGCTTTTCTCAAATATTTGAAGTTTTGACTGAATGGTCATATTCCTGATGTAGAAATTTATGCTAAAAAAACATAGGTCTGTACATGCAGACACACTGTTTTTAGTATTGCCTTAGCACACATGAAGAGTTTTAAAAAGTCAGGAGAATTGGTCTAATGAGGGATTCCTTCAAACTGCAGTGGCCACAGCCAGTTTTCCATGTACAAAGTGTGAGCCCTGTAAAGCAATAAAATTAAATGTCTCACAATATTGAGCAGGACCTATGCAGAATCCACCCAGATCTGCCCTGGCTGTCACAAGCTTTGGTGGTGGATCTGAATGCAAGACAGATAGATATGGACCTAAGGTACCAGCCTAAGACACAAACTGGTTTTAGTCCCTGTAACTTCACTGCATGGTTGGTCAGAAATATCTAATTTATTAACATATGATCCAAAACATACTGTCAAATCACAACACTGCAAATCTGTTCTGCTATTTCTAATTAAATCATGTCCATATTACTATGTAGGCTTGGGGTTTGTTGTCTTATTTTATGAGATTGGTTTTCTGTTTGGCCTAGAACTTGTGGAAATACATTTATCTGGGAATTCTCTCAAGTGGCTATAATGGCACAATTAGTCATAAACATACTAAAATGGTAAGTAAAGGCAGGTGCTTATACCAATTTAAGTTAATCTATGCTGATGTAGACAAGCTACAACTGACTCTGCATATGTATGTATACATATCAAGTGCACAATTTTTCTTAAACTACAATTTAATTCCAATTTTTTTATATTTGCTCATGATTCTCTTGTTAGAAGTCAAATATTGACACTTACAATAGTAAAGCTACAATGATGAAGGATTTTAATACCTGGCATGAAAACTGGCATTACTGTGAATGTATTTTGTAATTTAAATTTAACAATAAAAGTTACAAGACCACACACTCCTTTGCACTGCCTTTTGGGAAATCACTGGTTTATATTAGCACACTGGGCACTTAATTCATACTTGTGATCTCAGTTAAACAAGAGGCAGACACCACAGAGTGTTAAATACAATAGTGTGCACATTATTTTTTAATTGTCTTTGTAGGGATAACAGCTCAATCTCTCTGGACTATTACTGTGCTTCCTGAGCCAAGTAGCGTTCCTGAACTTAGAAAGACTTTCCAGATTAAAGAAAACAAAAACCTCTTGCGTGCCTGGGAGAATACATAGTCCAGGGAGAAGGAAGGGAAACAGAAATCATCTACAATTCAGAACTGATTTATTTACCAAAGGGAAAATTGATAGAAGATGTGAGACTTGCAGTTCTAATCCAGTTTGTATTTCCAAAATCTATTTGAAACATGGCCTGAGGTGCTATCAATGAGTCCATTTCCCCCTCTGCCTTGCTCTTCTCTGCAGAAAGCCACCACTGCCATGCTGTGCACTCTGTGGGTCTCTCATCCTCTGGCCCTGCCTGGAAATGCTGCTTCTGCTTAAAACATTCAAAGCCACCCTTCTGCACCCATTCACCTCTCAGAAGATACACCTCACTACTGAGCTGGGTGGGCAGAACCAAGACACTTTCAGCAAGAACTAGTCCCTTCCTTCATTTGGAGAAAGTAACATTAAACAGGCAAACCCTGCAATCACAGCCCTGCTTTGCAATGAAAAGCCCTGCTTTTGCTGCCAGTTTGGGGCCAGAGGGTGGGAGTGAATGGAAAAGGTGAAAAGAAACAAACCCTATGTAGATTCCAAGTGTGTGTACACACACTGGGAAACAAAAAATCCTTTAGTTGGTTAGTTGGAACAGCAGCCCCACATGGCTTGGCCCCACGTTGTTAACGCTGATCCTTGGGGAAGGCTCATGCTGTACTTCATTTCCATCATTTGCTTGCCTTTCTGGAGATACCAACACCTGAAAGGATTAGACTTATGATGCAAAATATCTCTCACTTTACCTAAACACTGCACATGTGCAGCTTTATTTATCTTCACCCTCCTGTTATACATGCCCAATTAGTTACAGCAGGCACACCAGTACAACAGGAATGTTTCCTATGCAGTTTTGTTTGCTAAATAACCTTTGTGACAGTTTCTTGGCAAGAACTGCAGCAGAGAGGTTAACATATGTTAAGAATACATACAGCAGGCATTCCTAGTTAGAATGCAAGTAAATAGGAAACATCTCAGCAGTAGCACTTCCCATGCCCACCATCCAAGTGAGTTTGCTTCAGAAGTTCAAGGCAGATTTCAGCAGCAGAATTTGCCACTACAAAAAGGGATCTTTGCCCACAGATTTGTATTCATGAAGTTTGCTCCTTAGTGATCCTAATCCATAGCCAGAGTGAAATTTTCATAAACACAAACAAACAAAAACCAAAAAATAACAACAACAACAAAAAAGCTCACTTAAGGAAAAATTTTAAGGAGACAAGAAGATATTAGAAGAAAACTAGAAGACACTTATCAGAAAATATAACAAGTGGGTGATAACAGACCAATTAGAGGCCAGTCTTAAAAATCTCAACAGAACTAGAGAATGATAGGTAAAGCAGGGATTGAGTGGGAAGAGTCTTTGAAACCAAGTGCCTTTTTTTGATACAGACATTTTTCCCATGCTGACATTCTTGCATGTTTCATAAAACCTGGAATTGTCACTTTAGCAATAAAGTTAACTTTATCCTAGGATCCTAGGATTGTTGCTGACCCTAAGCAAGACATGTACATGGACAGTGCCTGAGATGTGCAAGCACCCTGTGCACAGGGCATTCAGCTTTTCCTGTGCAGCCTTTTCTTTAAGTTGGGATCTACATCTAGTTAACATGTAATTAATTTGTAATGGAAAATGATCACTGAAAACTTCTAAGGCTGAAAAGCAGAGATAGAATTTGAATGTTGTCACACAAGCATGTTACAGAATAGTATTTATGAGAATCGTGTAAAAGCACACACAGGAGGCTTCACCTGAAAAATTCCCAATGTTAACTAAAACATCATATAAAGAAGTGTTCCTTAATCATTACAGATTTGTGCTCTGTTCTATATTTCATATTGGAAGTGCAGTCTAGACAAATTGATTTCTTGTCATTACCCATGCAAGGACAGGAAAAAAAATGGATCTCTTGAGAAAGTTCTGGGCCAAGTTTGGATTTTCCTGGGCTACTCTGGAAAATCTAGTGTCTTTTGCAAAAACATCAGGAAATGAGCAGAAAATGAATCATGACAGAGATCTGCTTTTAATGTTTTCCAGACTTTTCAGTTTTATGATGGCATAATGCTGGCATTTGGAATGAAAATTGGCTGTTTCCACTGCCTTTCTCCATGATTCAGCTGCTAACTTCCTCAAGGGAAAAAAAAAAACCCAAATCCTGACCAGAATATTCTAAAACTCTCACCAAGAGAATCCTTCCTTCCCACTGCTTGAGCCTACAGACACATGTACATTTTATGATAGCATAAACTAGCTCCCATTACTATTAAGGATGCTGCTGTTCACCCCACTATCCATTCCAACCTTTCCATTGCTGCAAGACTCTGAGCAGTCACCCTGTGAACAGGATTGGAGCTAAAGCAGCATGCACTGTTGGAAAAGGGAAAGAGTGGAGATGATTTTTGTATTGCTGTCCTTCCCTGCCTGGCCTCACACCCAAAGCCTGCTCACTCAGCCTGTTGAGCTTTCTTCTCACAATACATTGGCTCAGATTTTTGGAGCTTTGGGGGATGTGCATAAACCTCAACATCACCCAAAATCACCAAGCTAAGCACAGATGCAGCTATTCCCTAAAAGATATCTGACCTTGCTACCTAAGAACTAGTGGAGTTATGACTAGAGATAACTTGATTTTTTTATGACTGTATGTGTTTTTTAATGGCTGTAAGTGTCACACAGCAGGTCACACAATAATAGCCCCTACAGAGCCATTTCCTTATTTGCCCTCTCTAGGGAACCTCTCCTCCCACTTGCCCAGTCTCCTTCCTTTACTCCCATTATTCCTTTTCAATCAGTCCCTCTGCTTCCCTTACACAGTTAATAACTTGGGTTTTCCCTCTTTTTGAAGGCTAAATTTGCTATTTTTTGTTTGTTCTTTCCCCAGTATCTGTTAGTTTGCTTCACCATCCATGTGAGTTCCTTCTACTGATTTTACCCTCCTTTAAACTCTCAGTTGCACTTGTGTTTGTTGCTCCCTATTCCCCTGATCTGCTCCAGCTTTCCTTTACAAACCTGTCCCTTGCTGCTTTTTTCACTAACTACCACATAAACAAGTAGTCTGCAAACAGAATGTTCTGTGGTATTTTCCTGGAAGTATTGTATCATCTATTCTCAGTATGGAGGGCTGATGCCAAAAAATGAAATTGCTCTACCAGAAGAGACAAAAACCACTTTGCTGATAAAATCAGACACAGTAGAAGAGATGAGCTCCCAAGTGACTACCACCTCCTTTCTGGTATTTATAGGGAGAAATGAGGACTCCCCTCCTCCCCCCACAAGCCTTCTCCAAACTAAATCACCACAATTCCCTCGGCTACTGCTCACAGAATACATTTTCTAAACCTTTCACCAGCTTCACTGCCCTTATATACCTGATTTGTCTCTTTCTCATTTTAGGAGATGAAGGGAGAGCCCTTAACATTCGAGCCAGGCTTTTTAGAGAATACAGGAGCGTTCACACCCAGAATATTTGCTGGAGAGAATTCTAATCTAGTCAGGTAATTTAGTATTTAATTACTACAGTAATCTAATAAAATATGATTACTAGGAATTATAAATTAATAAGAGAATTAGCAACAGTATTTTATGTGTATTAACATCTACTGAGTCAAAGTTCACAGAATACATGTTCTTATAATAAAATCTGAAGCTATATAATCCCTTTGGGGATACTCATAGAAGTGCTTTTGGGCTTCAAGAACCAGATCCTTTCAATCCAGCTGTGTAAAACCATTTCAAGTTACACTGGGAACTGTACTAACACACAGTAGGATGTGTAAATTAATCCTAAATTGTGATTTGAACTCCAGATATAAGCCCATTTTCACAAATTTCAGGGAAAAAAACTCCTGAGGAGTACCAAAGATTTCCTCTCCCTCGAGTCTAGTTGAAGGAAAAGAGCTGAACCTGGGTGTTGATTCATTTAGACAGGACAGCTGGCCTCATTACTTTAAACTCAGAAGCAAGAAGGGAGAGACAGAATGGCCTTTCTCTGGAGCCTCCTACTGCCCACAAGCCAGCACAAGAAGGAGGCAAGAACTTGCACTTCACTAGTAAAGTTTGCTGTGACAAATTTTTAATTCTGTTCACTTGATCAGCAGATACACACACACACATACATATATATATATATATATATATATATATATATGCACTGATTATCTGAACCCCAAAAAGGTCTATTTTTTTTAATATAGCCTGTAAATACAACTAGAATGCCAGCAGTTCTTTCAGTTGAATTCCTGGTGAATACTTCTCTCAAGCTGAACTGACCTCAAGGTCTTTTGTGGGCCTTTCTTAAGAAAGAAAATAAATTAAATTATTCTCCCAGATGGTGAGCCCAGCAACTCAGACGTTAATCCCCCAAGCTCACATCAGCCCATTCACAACACATCAAAGCACAGATCTTTTTTCACTCCCTAGAAAACATTCAAGCAAGTGGAAGAGCTAATGCATGCTTTAAAATAAAAAAATGTCAATCAAAATGTAAAACATGAAAACATTTGAAGAGTGGCAGAAAACAGCCTTTTTCTTTCATAGCTAACAACTGAGGAAACAGAAAACACCCCAAATTCTGAAACTGCTGCAACTTCTAACAACTACTTCTGTTGTTAAAATACTCCTGTAATATACAGTACAAGCAGTGTGAATCATATGGAATTTCTGTACACACACTGCTATGAAACTCCAAATCACAAATATTTTGCAAGCTGTTTTTCTAGTAACTTTCCTGAAGTATCTGCTGCACAGCAACTAAAGGTTAACCAGGCCTGCAAGGAGGCTCAGGGCAGAAAGTGCATTCTGCAGTTGACATCAGGACTAATAGTGAACCCATCAACAAGATTGTTACAGCTAACTGGTTTTCATTTAGAAGTGATGTTTTTCTTCCTTTCCTCTCAGCACCCTTTAGCACGTGGGAAGTCAGGCTGTTCATTTTATTGCTGAGTGTTACAAAGAGCACTTATGGTTAAGGTGAACACACAAAGTGTGGCTCCTTACTGAATATTTATTGTTATTGAGAAGGGAGATTTTGTCACACTACAGATCTTTAAATAGCCTGCTAGAAAAAGAGATATGAAGAGTTTTATAGGTAAGCAAACACAGCTCCTCTGAACTTACACCACTGCAAATAGTAATAGATTTTACCAACTCCAGTTCTCAGCAGCTTCAACCCAATACTTACATTTCACTGTTGTTCTAGTACAGAACAAGGCTCAGTCAAAGAATTAAACATCAACTTACAAAATATCTTATTAAACTACAGTAAGCTGTCTTCATTTCTTAAAAAAATGTATTGAGCACTAAAACCAGAATCATGAGGGAGGTATGCACCTTGTTTCCTAAATACAGCTAAGAAATAATGGCAATGAGAGTTAAAACCTCTTTGTTGGATTATTTTTATCTACATGGAAAAATTATGACTAGTAGACATTACTAATGCAGAAACAAAGCAATTTAGAATAGCTACAATCATAAAGAGTGGTGAGTTTTTTGAACTTAATAAGTTTCATCTTATTAATAGAGATAATGCCTAACTGGGAGGACAACTTCTCATTTTTTGTATCAGTTAGAGTGTAGTGGAGCAGAGCAAGCCATAGAAAGTGTTACCAGTTTGTACAATCTGCTGCAGACTTCTTGATGTGAAGGGAGACGTTAAGGACAAAAAGTGTTGAGAGGGAAATTCCTTCTCATCCTTTAAAGAGAATTCTTGCTGAATCCTCCAGCAAGAGGAGTGGGTTTGCACTGGTGGGATACTTGGAGGAAGATCCTTAGTGGGAGGAAGAAGAGCTGTAAGAAAAAGGAACATTAAAAAGGAAAGGAAAAAGGAAGATTAAATAGCCTAAAATGACAGGTAAGAGCTGAAGGTTTCATTCTCACTCAGTGCAAGAGCACCTGCACAGGGAATATTCCAGCTGTTCACTAAAAAGGCATCACAGTACTGAGATCATTCTGCAGTTACTCCCCCAGAAGAGAGATATTTTCTCACTGCCCATAGTTTTGATTCAATATTGATTGTTTTAGTGCTGCCAAAGTCAGAGGTGAAAGTAAAAAGTGCCTCAGAGGCAAAGCTCTTCAAATGGAAGAGCTCAGTTATTTAATAATCTCTTCGTTGATCAGGCTCAAATTAGGCTGTGACTCCAAAAGCACAGGGATTCTGGCAAGCCAGACTTAGGGACTGGGCACAGAACTGGAGACAGAAAAACTTCCACTTGCTATTTTACACAGTGGGGGTGAAAAGAAAAGGGAAAAAAAAAGATCATCCAGTGTGCCCCAGACAGCAGAAGTAAAACAGAGCCAGGGCTGCTGGGGATTCCAGCTTCACAGAATCATCCAGACAAGGCATAAAAAGCACATGGGTTAGAAACAAAAACAAATCCATATGCTGCCTAAGGGAGGAGTGCTAAGCAAATGCACAGCAATACATTAACATCTTTTTCTCTCCTCACAGCCAAGATGCACTTCACTAGAAAACGCCACTGTGATAGCCAGTTATATTATTATTTTAAAAGCCTTTAAAGTTAAATTCTCTAAAAATTAAAAACTCCAAAAATTAAAAACTATTGCTCTAAAATTATTTTCTAAGACTTTGGTGATGTTTATGTTGGCAAAAGAGGATAATATTTTTGCATTTCTGGTATCCTCACTGAACACAGTCTCAAGAGTGGCAGGAAGAGCAGCAGCTTTCCTCTCAAATACTTCTAGAGGCTGAATTCTCATACAACATCCACTGCCTGTGTAAACACTGCTGCCCAAGCAGTGCCCAAGCACACCAACAATAGTTCATAGCAAAGCAGAGTTTACAGATTTTTAATAGACTCTGCCCTTCACTGACCACAACAGGGAGCAAGGAACCTGCCCTCCAACATTCAGGGAAAACAAATACTCCTGGTTTCCATACAACTTCTCACCTTGAATTATTTGGGTCGATACCTCCTGACCCCATTTCACTGCTGATTTCTCTAATCTGCTTTAAACCTTCACTGACCCTCATCCCACCTCAGTAAAACCATGGAAAAAGGAAATCTCTTCAAGGCTGCCTTCCATCAGCACAACATGCCAGCTGTATCACCTGTAAAATGCTTTGTTCCACCACACCTTGATTTATGTTGAAATTTGAATGGCTTTGATGTGCAACTGTGAATCCACTACAAGGATCAAGCAAAGAAAAAACTATTCAAAGAGGTGAGGATTTGCTTTTCTTTGTTCCACAGAGTATCAACAAACAGAAATAAATCCCTGATATAATGAAAGAGTAGCCAATAACCTACTGTGTAACGCTGAAACAGGTTCTAAATCCAAAGACTATCAAACATTTGGGCTTTCATATAGGAACAGGCAATTTAAATTAATATTAGACAGGCAGTAAAAAAGCACTAAATATCCTGAGAGAGGCAAGACCATGCCACAACAAGACTCAAGCAACAGAATGACGTCTCTTCACTCAGGCAGCTCCCTGGGTCTGACAGATGGAATTACAGCTCCATCTCAAGACTCAACAAACCATCCTCCAAGGCATTATATTATATATACATTGAAATTTGATGCTTATTAAAGCATAATTCAAGAAGTTCACTGCTGTTTCTTGAGACCCACACCTATCACCCCCAAATCAGTCAGCATGTTAACTGCCCTTAGGTGTCATAAGAAATCAAATAAATGGCTTGGTGAGACAATTTCTGTACATATTCACTTCACATTTAACAGATGTCCTTGCCGAGTGCAACTGAAACCTCTTCCACTAGGTCAGGGGCACAGGAGGAGGAGAGAACAGAAATGGATGTGGGGAGTCACACATCTGAGCATCATGTCCAAGCACCCTTTCCAGCAACACAGCATTACCTTGGTACTAACCAAAAACCCTGACAGGCACAAAAGGAATTCCACCTTGAGTGGCAAGTCTATTGTTCTGCCATTTGTTCTCCTCACTGCCAAGCAGCTGACTGAAATGCCAGTTGGATATTTTATTTTTTTTTAATGATATTTAGATTTGAAGAAAATTACCTTTCTTCAGGTCGTAGTAACCAGGAAACATGCAGCTGAATCTGCAGGTCAGAACTGACCAGTACAATCAATTTCTACACATATTTTACAGAGATTCTAGTTCCCTCATTTTATTAGCTTTCTATCATTCTATGGAATTATTTGGTGGGCAATGGATTATACTTTCACAATGCAAAAAGGCAGATTAGGAGACATGCCATTCTGTAAGAAAAAGCAACCACCATATCTTACTGTCACAAGCTTTAATTAGGCTGCATGACAAGATTTTGGTCTTGGGGTGGCTAGAGGAGCAGCTGCTGTGAAAAGCTGCCAGAAGCTTCCCCCATGTCCTATGGAGCCAATGCCAGCCAGCTCCAAGATGGAGCCACCACTGACCAGGGCCAAGCACATGAGTGATAGTGGTAGCATCTCTGGGACAAATATTTAAGAAGGCAGGAAATTCACCTTTGGAACAGCCAGAGAGAGTAGACAGAGTGAGACCCCAGGGTCAGTAGAAAAGGAGGTGGAGGAGATGGTTCTCCTGCAGAAAAGTCCTAAATGTAGTAGAAATAGCTAAGTGGGTGGGAGGGGTACTAACTCTAGCAATTAATTTAACAATAGCTTTAAGACTGACTTGCCTATTTTGACTTGACAGTAAATACTCAAGACCTGAACCATCCATAAAAAATAATACCTAGTACCCTGTTTCTCCAATGACAAACAGTACCTATTTAAATTATATGCACTGAGTTTGAAGCAATGTGACCCTGCTGAACAAGAGTGAACGCTGGGCTATCTGAGAACAAAAATATATTGAACAAAAGCACCATTGAAGCAGCTCTGCTTTGTACACTTAGTGAGTGCTGAATTGCATAAGGTTCTAAGAGTGAGCCTCTTAATTTCTGCATAAGTTTTGTTTTAGTAGCTTTAGACTGAAAACAGGTACACAAGTAAATTCAAACCCTTACCTTCCAGTTCCACTCCTAGCTGATTGATGATACATTAATTTTATATGCACTACTGCTGTGTTTTTATATTAGGGTACAGTTGAGTGATTCTGTAGAGGTTTAATCATTTGTATGGCAACATAAAACTGCAATAACAATTCACAATGAGTTCTAATTAGTACTAATGAACTCAAAAACTGAACAGGTTGCAGTTTTTTTCATGGTGAATTCAAACTTAAAATTTCTGTACTCATAAAATTAAGAAGATTGCCCAGAGAAGAAAAAAAAAAAAAAAAAAAAAAACAGCAGATGGGGTCAGTTCTGCAAAGTAGTTACTCTAAGGAGAAATGCCTCTGTACAAGTCATTTTTTCCAATCACTTCTGAACATTTTTAATCCTTGCTAAGTGTTCATCAGAACATGATGGAAAAATTTCCAAGTGCATTTATGAAACAGAAATTCCTAAGCAAAAGGGTATGGCAAATCACAAATAATTGTACTACAGGAACAGTGAAGAGAATATCATGCAATTTTTCCATCTCTGCACAAGAATCAACTCAAGCCAAATTCTTTTAGTCTCTGAAAGGAATAGAGAAAATGATGGGCTTTTTTGGTGCTAATAAGTGAATCAGCATGCAGCCTCATAAAACAAGATTGGGGATTGAAGAGCAAGTTGTTGCTAGTCTTAAATGGATGAGGAAGATATAAACTACCTGGACAAAAAGCAAGTATTTTTGTCAGAAGCTATACCTGCCTCCAGGCTTGTCTAGCTTCTAAACCCAAGCCATGTCTCCAGCCTCCATTTATACAGTGCATCAGAAGAACAAAAGCCAGAGGTGACCAAGAGCCTCCAGAACATGTTAAAGTTATGTGCACAATTTCCCTTCCTTAGGAGGGATGTTGATAGCAGAATGTGGGGACAGCAAGGAAATCACTTCCATGAGCCCTGAATACACTATATGATTTGAGAGTTAAAAATCCTCAAACAGCTGTTTATTATAGTGAGGAATGTTGATATTCATGCTGCTACCTTTCACTGACAGACTGGATTTCTGAGCTGACAGAGGAAGTTTTATTGTCTGATGGTGTCTTGGCCCATTTGGCTATTGGTCTTCAGACACTGGACACAGGACATGAGGTCATGTCACACAAGAAGATTTCGTGACCCTGCTGCAGCATCACTGTTCCCTGTTCTTGCACATTCCTACAGCTCAGGGGGCCAGTGTGTGTCCTCTGCACTGCAGAAACCCCAACCAGGATAAAGGACTCAGGGTTACTGTCTGCTGGTTGCACTTCTGCCGTTTGCAAATTAAATCAGGAGATCCTGGGAGGTCACAAATATTTGCTTCTACCTTAGAGATTCTCTGCCCAGTTCAGAGTTCTTAACATCTGATTAGCCATTTAAGACATTTCCACCAGCTCAGTGTCTGTCCAAGGCAGAACACCCTTGCACAGCTCACCAGAATTTCTCTGTCTTCTTCAGGGCACTGTTCATAAGTGAGAACCTTTTAACTGTGATCATTTAGATATCATATTTTCTCAATGTTGCTTTTGACATTTATATAAGGAGAACATAGCAGAAATAGAAAATAATTGTCAATAGCTTGTCAAAACCATACACTTCTGAAACTCAAAAGATCACTAGGATTCATTCCCAAAGAAAAAAACCAAAAGTCTGGGTGACAGGCAAGTAGGCAGGAGAGTACTAGTTATGAAATGCAATCTCTGAGCTGACTTGATAATATTTCTTATGTTCAGTATGTACAATATTAATTGGTCCCCAAAAAATTACTCAAACCCAGAGGAAGGAAAAAATCCCTTCTTCCCTCATCATCATTTCTGCTGTCTTATTTTTTCATTTCCCACTGTTGCTGTTACGCTTTCCTCTTCCTTTACTTGTCATCTTACAATTAACTTACAAGAATACTTTTTCTATTGCTCTGATTAAACATTCAGTTTCTCTCCCTCTCTGTATGTATTTAACAGAAATATTTCTTTTCCTCATTGTGCTTTTTCTTGTTAAGTATCTTCTTTTTCAGTAGTCCATCTTAATTGCAATTGTACTGAATTTGCCAAAGTGCAGTCTCTGAGATCACAGCAGGAATCTTGGCATGAAGAACATGACATAAAAATGTACATTATGACCACTTACCTTTCAGTCAAACCACCTCATTCTTGTCCAGAGACACCACAGCAGTTGTCTTTTTCTGGCTGATTCAGTCCTGAACAGTCCTACAGAATCTCAGACAAAGCAGAAGCCTGTATGACTAATACCCCTGATCTCTTTCATCTTTGTCTTTGCTGCTCCATCTTAGTTGGAGCCTGCTAACATCATAGTTTCTTGAGAGAGGAACCTGCCACCAATGTTTCTTCACTGATACTTGTAAGAGTAGGCTGGAATATCTCAGCTCTACCAGATTTTTCCTTAAAGGTTAAAGTCCTTTCCACAGCAAATGGCAGCACAAAAAAAAAAAAAAAGTAATCAAAGGCATATTTGTTTCAGAAACTAGATATATACCTATAACCAGCATTTAAGGGAAACCACTTCTTTGTTTAACTGTACATTCTTTCTTTTTAACAAAGATAGTCATACTATTCACAGGGAATATGGCAGCTTCTTCTATCTCACCATGGCTTCATTTGTAATGTCTACTGAATATACACAAGTCCAATGTTGTCCTCTTTTCAATATGCTTCCCTAAGCAGATTCTCCAAATATTTCCTGGAAAGGAGGGGAAAAAAAAGAAAAAAGCTGGAGGGGGAGGGAGGGGTGGAACAGGACCAGGCCAGCAAGCCAGAGCTATTTTCCAGCAGATGGTGCAACAGGGAACTGAAAACACTTGGCAGTAAAAAAGGTTTTCTGAAAGTTCTACCAACCAGTTCAGATATATTCTTCAGAAACACCATGGCAGCAGTCTTAGAGCTCAGATTTTTTGGTGAAGTCACTTAAGTTATGAAAAAAGGCTTGAGTTATGGGAAGAAGTTCAGGCCATCTGCCCCTTGTATGTTTACACATAATCATTCAGGTGCAAACAAGAGCCATTAACACAGGAAGAATTACATCCCTTACAAACACATTCAAACTGTCAAAGAGTCAAAATAATGTGACAAGAGCTATAAATGTTAATGTGAAAGATCAAGGGCAAGAAAGCAATTTCCTCTTTCAGAAGTTTAGGACTCCAGTCAAATATCAGCCAAACATCTTGACTGGTTGTTTTGGTTTTTTTTCCGGAAAGGATCATTAATCATTGAGATCTAAAAGCAGTGAACAGTCCAGGGATCAGCCAACAAATACCTCAGCAATTAACAATAATTTGAACTTAGTCAAGAGGTGTGATGGACTTAAAGACTGTGACCATTTCTAGCTCAAACAGTTTTACATCAAGAGGTGCAAGGAAAGCTCCTGAAAGAGCAGTGGGATAGTTTCAATCTCTTACTGTATGAAACACTGTCAAACAGTATTTTTTATAAGTGGCTGGAAAATTGTTGTGCAGAGAGGCTGCATCTCACACAGCAAAGATTGCACCTTGTTCTTAGCTGGTTTTGCAGATATCCCAACAAACTAATCTCTTCATTGAAAAGCCAGGACAATTTTATATTTAGCTGAAGATAAGGAGAAGCAGTCTCAAAACTGCTAATAGAAGCAGAGCTGTAAATTGCCAACTACAGCACCTGGAAATAGCAGTGACAAAAGCACTGCAGAGGAGAAAGAAGCAGCAATGTGTTTAGGGAGCCAACATAGCATGTGAAAGGCTAAATGAAAGAGCAGATAGAAGGTATAAGTGGATATTTCAAATCTTTTTGAAAAAGCATTTTTCCAATAAATTGTTTGCAACCTGCAGTGCAACTGGGAATAGTGAGAGTCTCTCTCTTTGTGTCTGTCCCCTTTAGCACAATGTCTGTTCTCAGGACTGGGAGACTTCTGTCTACAAAGGACTATGCCACTTGCTTTCCTTGGGTCACTTCTAATGGGACAGGTCTCTGCAAGGCCCCCTTTATTACAGTGTGGATGTAGATGCCTCACAAGTTAAAATATTTAAAACACAGAATTCCTTCTCTGCTTTGAACATCAATCTTAGGTCTGATTAACAAGAGCTGCATTCCTTGATTTGTATTCTGAAAGCACTCAGGAGAAATTAAAGACTTAGATGATATTCAGGCAAATGAAGTTTTATTTGCAAGAGTTGCCATTTTTGCTGTCATGGAATGTTTGATGGAAGGACAGTTGTTATTTTATAGGCTGGTTTTAAGCCACTAATGACAAGTTATAAGAGATAATTTTCAATATTTAGTTCCCAGAATTACAATGATATTTACACTAAAGGATAGACAAAGAAGACAGGAAAATACAACTCTAACTAATCCCAGACAAGGGCCCTGCTGTCTGTGGTAACCTCCTTTGCCACAGTTTCTCTGACTGTAAAACTTTAACAGTGATACTGATATTGGTAAATCACAGCAAGAAGGTATTAGAATTAGATGTTACTACATTATAGCATTTTTTAGGGAAACATACAATTGATCTTCAAAGACTGAGGGTGGGGGAATCAAAGTTGCAAGGCTTGATTTTAGTGATATCAAAAGACATCTTTTTATAACTTAATAAATGGCTTTGGATTTAGATGAAGATCTGCAGAACTATCACTGCTTGAGAAATAAAAATAAATAATAGCTGTTTGTAGTATTTTTACAGTTCACTAAAGTACAAAAATTAAGCCACTTTCAAAATAATTATAATTTAAAATTCTGGAAAGCACAAATGTTTTTTAAAATACTGTCAATTTGCCACACTATAATTAAAAATATCATAGCCTATATATTAATCATTTCAACTTTCAACTCACTTCATTCAAACACTCATTCAGAAATTTACCCATACATAAAGGAAAAAATCAAGCCATAGGTAGACCAAGATAACACCAAATAGGGTAGAAAATGCTTTCTGTTGTGCTTTGTTTTCTTCTCATGGCACCTACTGCCTCTCAGCCTCAGTTTGGATCACCTGCTCTTCAGATATCAGAATGAAAACCTATGGGTATATATGTGTGTGTGAGATGCACACATATACATCTATATATACATATATATAAATTTTAAAACACTACAGGTGACTTGGAGCTTTTACATAAATTCTGAACTTTCTGAGCTCTCCAGCAATGCCTACTCCTGGCAGAGGTTTTGTTCACACAGCTTTCTCCCAGCAGCTTCTCTGTGATCCCATATTGCACTGTGCCAGCCTAGAATATAAGGACAGGTCACACTGAGTTTTCACCAAAACTGCTGCAAGAAAGCAAGCTCCCCAGTAATAATGTCTCTATAACAAAAAGTAGTTTCAGTCTCCTTAGTATTTGCTGTGTAAGAATTAAAAAGGAAAGAAAAATGGATGTGCTTAATTTTAGAGTGGCTTTCAATAGAGAAAAAGCATTCAGAATGACCAAGTGTAAATGAAAAGATTTTATCTAAGGTATAACCAAAACAGTTATGACATTAAATTGACAAACTCTACACCACTATCACCTCTTGAAGGAGTTCAATCATTTACCATTCAATTTTTCTGTATGCTGAAAAAATCACAAGTGACAAGAGACATTAACAGCAATTTAGGCATACCTACAATTACAAACTAACAGGACATTTCATTTAAGTTATCTGGGCTGTATTCTTCATAAACACACCAAAGGTCAAATTCTGCATTGATTTTCAATGTTAGAAGTTTTGTAAGAATAAAAACACAATTCAAAACAGAATTTCAAAGCTGTCAGTGCTGCAAAAGAAATAATAAAAATTGATTGTCACAGATAAGTAATTTTATGGGCATAATATAATTTAGAATAAGTCTCACTCTTCTCCACAGTAAACCACTAGTGTGCACAAATTTCCAAACATACAGACACAATTGACATCATCTTGTTTCCCTGACAGCAGTGTGAGTTTACATTCATGGCTGTGCATTATCTTTGACTAGCTGCATCCTAAAAGCAATGACTGATCAGTCAAACGTAGATTTGCAATAAAGACATAAATAATTACATTTTGTAGGTCTAATATGTTTAGTGTTTTACCTGGGACATTATCAGCAACAGTCCCTTTAACAGGACTATGTAAGTAAAGAAAATCACAAACCTGTTGCTGAGGAGGGGTCAGACATGGCCTTACTTCAGTTCCCAAAAGTATTACTGACTATAAAATGGGCACGGAACTCTGCTTCTAACATAACATTGTTTTTCTTAGAGTTGATTCTACCAATACAGGGATGGTGGAGGTTTTGAAGAAACAGATGCTTTCCACTCATGAAAAATAGATATACAAGGAGTAACCACAGGAGCCATCACTGAAGGCTAAAGTTCTCAATGCTCAGCTTCCCCAGGTTTTTCACACCGGTTCCTTTCTCACACTGTATTTAAGAAACTCCAATAACTATGCAGAACACAAGAAAGTTCATCACTATGTGAAAGAAACACAACAGGTAAACAGCTGCCAGTGTCAAGGGCTTCTTTAAAACAGCAATATGTTATGGGATTTTGTTACCTCTATTTCAGTGGGTTTTTTCAGAGCAAGAAAAATCCCAGACATACTCTATTTTTAAGTCTAAAGGTACAAAAGAACTGGAGATTATAACACCTGTTTTTCTGTTAATGCACTATATTTTTACATATAAAAAGACAGGTGCAGACAATGCAGGATGCTGTAGATTGCAGAAACACTGATAATTTCTATAATTTTAATCATCTCTGTGTGGTGCACTGTGGTCTGGTGTTTATAGTATTCAGAGCCAGGTTTTTCCTTCTACTGGCTGCCTAGTGACTGCTGGTGTGCCACTCCAGCTTGCCATGCTTTCATCCCTCAGCTACAAAGGAAGATACTGAAAGGTTATTTCTTTGTAATTTAAATGTGAAAGGGTGCAACAGTGTCACTGACACAAAATCAACAATCAAAAAATTCTTTAAAGGCTCAGTGCAAAATTTCTAGAAGTTAATGTTTTTTCCTAATGATCTCAATTGTCTTTGAAACAGATAATAAATTACCTTGAAATTTAACATGCAGCTGGGGTAACACTTAAAAATATAAGACAAAAGTTTTTTAGAAACACAAAACCTTTAGAGTTACTGTGTGCAATAAGAATAACAAGTCACTAAAGGAATGCCATTCTTCACTTGGAATATAATTTAGACTCTATTTCTATTTCACTTAAAAAATGCAATATTGTTTTCATGTAAAGAAAATTAACATTAATACTTGCCTTATATTTCATTCAAAATATTTGCACTGCAAAGTTTTCAGAGTTTTACATTTGGAATTACACACATTATGGCACCTATTTTTTCCCCACAGATTAACAAATGTAATCAGGAATTTATGTGGATACAAAAGAAAAGAGGGAAGCAATAATTTTAAGCATTTTGAAATCCAGCAAAGCTTTGCAGATTCAAGACAGGGCACAAAACAGTTACTTATTTTTTTCTGTTTTCTTGGCATCTTATTGTATCTTCTGTCATTTTCTGTCTTCTTTTGAGACAAAGCATAATTATGTGCTACCACTGCAACAACACTGCTAAACATTAAAAAGATTGTAAGCATGATAATGCAGGTGATTGGAGACTATAAATGGAAGAACTTTTTTATAGAGATAGAAAAAAAAATTATCAAAGAGGTATTTACCCATGAAATTTGTTCCTCCTATTTTCCTTTTCTCCATTCCAGCCTGTAGGGTTGATTGGCACAGGGATTCATTATTACTCCATTTCTGATAAAAAGGCATCATACTACTTGAAGGCAATATAGTAGAGTTAGTATATACCAGGCATAAAACTGATCTTTTTAATTTGACATTAGCAGAGCTGTCCTTATTATCATGTGTGAGCAGTGTAAAGAAACCAAATACACCACGTGGATAATTTTGTGCTTTTGCTTGAAACACTTTTAAAAGCTCATGTGAAAACTGAAAGATGGAAATAGATGACAGACCTTACTTTGGAGACAGACTCAACCTAGTAATAAAAAACAAACATGAAGTATAAACTTCACTGTAAAATCATGAAGGGAAAATGATTACATTACTAAGTAACAACAAAATTTGCCTTAAAGATGCAAATATTGTGTTGGATAGATCTCCTTTTGGTATAAATCAAGCAAACTTTTTTTATTTCAATGCAGACAAAATAAGCTACCTGATTAAGAGGAAAAGTCCAATCATACTGTGAGCCAAAGATCCCTAAGTCCACGAGTTTGCAGTGAATGTTCATGCAGAGTTCCAAAATCAGAATTTGATCTCTTTTGTGCATCTTACTGCTTTCTGAAAGGTCAGTAGCTCAGGGATTTTGTAATCTAGGTAAACCATCCAGATTTTCGTATTGAACAGCTCACTATGAACCTTTCTGTGAAATTCTTTAGGTGTTGACAGGATCATGTGAGTTGGGTTACACAACATAACTCTTACACACTGCATGGGAAAAAAACAACTCACTTCAGTCATATAATCATTCTTTAATCACTTCCCCAAGCTTGGACTAAGCTCTCATATAGTCTCTATTCTGCCACTTCTTCTCAAGGTAAAGGGCCATATTCTCACCTTGCAGGAAAACAGTTTTTCTACCTCACCCTTTTTAACCCTTCTTTGTGAAGTGTTCCTTCAGATGCTTTATTCCATCTTCCCTAGGAAAATTAAAAACGAAAGAAAATTCAGAAAATGCATGCACATTTAAAGATATAATGTGGGTTTTTTTCTGTAGTATTTAATCTAATAAAATTAATCCTGTAATCATTTTATTAGGACTTTGGGAGCTTCACAGCAATGACCTGATGTCAGAAAACTGTTCATAAGAGGCTTTTCTAAGCTGTGGGACCGAAAGAAGAATTTTCTAAAGGGTTAGTGAGACCATCCTCACCAGCTATTCACAAAACCAAAATCTAGGTTCCCATCTTTGCCTGTCAAAACAGACATGTAAGCAGGTAAAGTAAAGAAATGTGCTCCAGTAAGTCCTTAGATTGTAGCACTAAATAACCACAGCCTTTGGCACAATATGAAGAGCCACCCCATAATTAATATGGAAACAAATCTCTGCCATCACTTCCCTCAGTATGAATTGTTTTATATACACCTTTACAGAGAAACAGAGATGATTTTTTTTTTTTTTTTTACCTGAATATGTTTACTTGCTCTCAGCAAAATTAACTTCATCATTCGTTTTTGATTAGGATCTTTCAGATCTGCCCCATACACATTTTTAACCTAATAAGAAATAGTATTTGAGGGGTGAATTTCATAATTGTGAACACAGGCTATAATCCTCTCAGAAATCTGGAGGAAAACCAAGACAATGATCCAGCTAAGAGATCTGCAATATAAAAGGCAATGAATGCTGTATGTACACAGAAACATGCCTAAACTAATCTAACTGCAGGATCTAGTATTGAAAACTACTGCTTCAATAACACAGCTCTTTAATATTAGATATTGATAATTTTATATATTTACCTACTTTTATCCAGATAAAATAATCAAGCTAAACTTTCAGATAATTTTACTTGAGAGTATTGACATTAGAGAAAATTAAAATAACTGCCAATTAGAGAAGCTGAAAAAATCAGCCAAGGAAATAGGAGTTGGGGAAGCTTTTCCCAAAGGGTCATCTCATGGGATGACAGTATCCACATGCCACAGTTTGTACTCTAGTCAAGTCTGCATCAAACTCTGTGTTAAGCATATCTATGAGAAACACATCCAGTGCTGACTGGAAGATTGCAAGAGGCAGACACCCACTACAGCATTAGGTACACTGTTCTACTGATTAATTGCTCTTGCTTTTAAAAGTTGACATCTATTCTTAAGCTTATTTATCTTGCCTCAGCTTCTAGCCTTTTTGTACTGGATCAAATAACAAGTTAGGAGAATACACAGATACACTACAGGAGAGCTGACAAGAAAAAGAAAATAACAAGGAACACTATTTACTTCACTTTGCAGCTTGTAGTTCCAGGCTTTCCTCCAAATTAACATCGTTAAAAAGAACCCTACACACTCAGCTACCTTCACACAGTCCCCAAACCTGCTGACAAAACTTCTACATTTATTTTCCTGCTGTATTTCTGCTCATGTTCAGTACACTTCTTCCCAGCTCTTAAAAGAGGAATTGCAAGAAAAAGTACCTAAATTATGCCAATGGAATGACCTAACATGAATCAGTACCTGGTGCTGCTGTCTTTTGCTCATTTCCCATAACCTTTCCTTGAGGAAAAAGTGTCTCCTGCTCAGACCTAGCACATTTAGGGGCCCTGCTGTGCTCTGAAAACCTCCCACATCCAACTTGCTGCTCCCAACCCATTGCAACCCAATCAATAATGCCAGAGTTACAGTCCAAGAGAGATCGAAATTCTGAGGAAGAAAACAACCACAAATTTGCTAGCTTGTCAAAATAAAGTGTTACAGTGATAGTGTAACACAGCCTATGCCCATCTACAAATGTGCCTTTTGGTATCTTTGATACTTCAGAGGTTCATGAATTGCTGAGGTCTTGCTCGCATTGCTGAGTTTGATTTGTTTGCTGCCTGACAGGTTGGGAATGGCAGTTCCCTGTTATGAAGCCAGCCCTTCAGATCTGCAGTGGGAAGTGAAGTGACAAAGCACTATCTGTACTCATGCAAGGAGGTGACTGGAGGAGACTACCCCAGTGACAAATCAAAGTAGCAGCTGTGAAAGAAGCGTGGGGAGGCTGCAGGAGGGAACAGTTCACTTGTCACTTCTGTACTAAATAACACGACCTTTACAACCCCATGTGTGTTCTCTTCAGAAAACAGAGAAAGGAGAAACAGCAGAGGGACTCTGCCAGCAGATTTCTGCTAGTTTGGGATGCCAGAATAAACGTGCAGCCAGAAGGAATTTGATAAACGATGCAGAACTTAAATCTATAGGATATGATGTAATATTCCAAGGTGTCAATAAATGAGAGAATTCAGGTGTCAGGGTTGTGCAGTGTGTGGCTCAGCCAAATTAACTACACTTAACAGTGATGGAGTACTGCACCAAAAAAGCCATACTAGTACTCCAGAGCTAATTTGTGTATATTGAGACCACATTATTTTGCAGCTTAGCAATATAACCATAGAGCTTTTAACTAAAAAGCAAAAACAAAAACAAAAACAAAAAACAAACCTAAGAAAAAAAACCCACCAAAACTCAAGACAAAAACCACAGAAGAAACTAAGGTACTGAAATATTAAGAGATAAGAAAATACCTTAGTGTGTTACACGAAGGACCAGGAAAATAATTTTGCATTCAGTGAACAGCACAGAATTCAGAAATAGAGCTTCTGTATGTTTTGTGACAAGAATGAATCAAAACACAGTATTCTAGTCCAAGGAATTCCAGTGCACATTGTTTTTAAAATTCATTAAGAGGCATCTGAGGTATTAACAGTCTCCATGGCAGCTTCTGAACAGGCAGCAAATTAACATGCTCTGACAACTGAGCTCCTTACCTATTCAAATTCTTCATTGACTGGTTGAATTGTTAAGAGCTAGAGTTCTATCTTGTCTTCATTTTCCAATTATTCTAATATCTCCTTCTGATCTGTTACTCCTTGACACAAATGGATTAGCACTGCCATACCTGTCACTCTCCAGACAACCAGTGGAATCTATTTAAATGAAAAATATGTGCATTATGTCTGTATGCACACATGCACTTAATAAATACATGTATGTTTCAGTAGCACATTACCAAGATCTACCACAAGCATTCAAAAGTCAGGAATTGACTGGGATACTAAAAGATTGCAGATCCTCATAAATGAGTGAAATTTCAGGCTGTGGGGTCAGGGCTATGAAAAGGACACACAGCAAAAGGCACATGCTACAGTAGGTGCTCCCCAGGAGGAATACAGAATCCTTCAAAAAAAAACCAAGGAGCAATTAAATAGAGAAAAAAAGGAAAACACACATACACAATAATTCTCAGAAATAGCTGCACAGCTATGAGGTATTCCAAAAGGACTCTGTGGAAGGCAGAGAGTTTGAACAGAAAATATGAGTCTAAACAGTTAATATTTGGTAAAGCTGTAAGCAGCTGGAGACAAAAGCCTACAATGGGAAGTGTCAGGCATCTTAATAGGCAGCAATACAAGCACCACCTATAATAAATGAGGGAGGGACAGAAAAATAGTATAAATAAATTAACTATAGCCTAGAAACCTCAAACAAGTGTCTCACTTTGCTGAAAATAAGATTTTTCTTACTAACAAGTACAGGATTTTTATATGACATATTGAGAAGTATATTTCTTTGTGATGCTGGTCTATCTCAGAGGTATCATAAGTATAGAACCATGTAATGTGGCTGTTACTATGGAAACAACTCCTTTTCTAAGGAAAAGCAGAAGGTATAAGTCAAGTAAAATCTCAAATAATTTCTTGTGACACTGGTTGGACACCTTGTTAAACTGCACCCTTAACTTATTGCATTCCCATTTTTGTCAATTCTTTTCTATTGCTGCATGTTTCACATAGAAACAAGTAATACTAATTTTTTCCCCATATTAATTGAAGTAATATATCCTGACTATGCAGCACAAATTTCTTCACCTCAGCAGCAAATGCAGAACAGTCAAAGATGGGCTCTGAGGATCTTTTGCTAAAAGATGTTCCTTGTTCACACAAGAATCTATCATCAAGCCATAACTTTTCATCTTCCATTCTAATCAAAGACAAAAAATGAACAAAATAAATCCTGCCAATTATATATCAATTTCTTTATTTTTCTTACATAAATAAAAATAATTGTATACAGTTAGACAAGTCACTATAAAAAGTGCAACACTCAGGAAAACAGAAAACAAAGATTTAGAGAATGAATTGCTGAGGGTCACCACTACATATTCATCTCTCTCCTAATGTTTAAGGATGTTATTTGCTAATAACAGCTTGACTCTTACTTGTCCCCTCCAAGTACTAAGTCTCAAATATCTGCAAAGTCTCTCCCTGATAATTACTGTGAATAAAAGCTCTAATGTTTAACCTCTTTTTTTGCAATATTATCTGTGTCTGGTCTACAGACTAACAAATATTCTTCCCTTATTCAATCTACTGACTGATTTTATCAACTCTCCATTTCCAAATTCAGTTTTTCTTCACTAAGGTCAGTGCCAGTGTAGATCTGCTCCTTTTTGCCTGTATTCAATTAAGAACAGGCTCATCAAACTTTCTGAAAAATATTTGGGGTTTACAAATCCTAATAACTTTTCTCTTTCTCACTATTACTTAAGCACATAAAGGCTTTGCACCACAAAAATGACAATTTGGGGTCATGACAATGCTTGACACAGGAAAGTAAAACAAATTTCAGGGAAATAAAAATAAACTGCACTTTTTATGTGGTTCCAACATTAAAGATATTAAAATAAGTAGATAGGGACCTGACTGTCCCCTACCTTCTGCCTCTGTAAACACCCAGCCCTTATTTTGCATGAATGTAAAAGGAGAAATTGAAGCATGAACTCTACCCACAGCCAATATATTTTACATTAGCCTTTTATCTGAATGAACAACACCTCACTCAATGCCTCTGTGATCCAGGAAGGGAAAAGATTAAGCAATTATAGGGAATTTTAAATTCATTGCTGTCTCTTTGTTTTAGAAAACAAAGCATGAGCACTGCCTCTTTTCTGAATACTTTCCCTCATATATAAAGGTTATGCTCAGCCAACTGGGAGACACAGACTGTCCCCACATGGTTTTGGGACCAGCTGCAGATTCCAGAGTCTGTTACTGCTCAGTACCTGGAAAGCTCCTTACCTTATATAAGCATGCTAAAAAAAAAAAATAAAAAAAAAAAAATTGAGAAAATTTGAATAATACATAAGTTGAAAGACATTGTCATCTGCTGGAAACTGCACAAACAGAAAAAGGGGCCTCAGTAATTCATCAAATAAGCTGCTTGCCATGAATTATTCACTTAGTTTTACTACTAAGGCTTCCATGTGCTTTAAGTCACACAAGTGTGATAGGGAGATAGCAACCTGGGATCAGGGTTGTGAAGGTCTTGCCTGCTCTCATATTTTCCAAGAGAGGAAATGAAGTTAGAATAATTATATTTTTCTATTTTAATCTTTGCTATTAATCTCTTGGCTGGATTACTGAGGGATGCAGTATCTCTGCTTTGCCCTTTCAATGCCCATTTTCTTTATAAGTTGCTAAGGGGAATTCTTCCTTTCAGCTGTACTTTTCCCCTTTGTGAATAGTCTCTAATGATCAGAGAAGTCTAGAAGTGAGCTAAAGAGCTGTGGATCAGAAGACTTGTCTTCAGGATGGTACCCATATTCATGAAAGCAAGCAATCCAAAGAGAAAAAGCTTCAAGAGAAGTTTGATGATAATATTATAAAGAAGGGAGAAAAGAAGTAAGAGAGGAAATGAGAGCCACCTAAGGAACAGCATGAAGTAGCCATTAAGACATAAATAGCTTAAATGTAGAATTCCTTCTCCTTTAGTTCCTTTTAAATGAAGTTGAAGTTCCAAAATATATAAAGATCATAGAGAAAAACTCAATCATGGTATTCTGATAAAAGACACCACTGTGTTTTCCAGATCTCCATTCAAAAGAAACCTCATCTCTAGGCAAATAATGGTCCTTCCTTAGTCCCTTTGGGGCTGCAGAGGGCAGCCTGCACTCTTGAACAGATCTGCAGGTAAATATGGTCCCTTTAACTACTGACAACAGGCCAGGAACAAACTGACTATTCCATTTATTGGAGCATTAATTCCATTTGCTGGAGCTCTATAAAACAAGCTCAGTGAAACACACAGTGAATGTCAATCCACCCTCATGGTCTGATGACAAACTCACTAATATCCTTGGATTATCTCAACTTGTGTTATAGCTGTACACTCTAAAGAAGTCTTCAAAGAAGTCCAAAAACTGACTGGAAATGGATTCTGCCCTAAGCAGCTCACCACATGTGAAGAATTCTGATATATATATTTTGGGGGGGAAACTGTTGGCTGTATTTTTCTCAATGGTATTTTTTTCCCTACTTTCCTTTTTACAATCCTACATGTTACAGTATAACTTAAAACTAGCAAATATGTATGCAGGATTTTTATTATTTAATAGTTGCAAGGTTAATAGTAATGGGTGATGCCTATATTTAATATGTGACTGAGGCTGAGGCTGTGATATTCAAGTTAAATAGCTTTAATTGTTATTAGTTCTCTTTGTGAACCTACAAAACCACTTCAACCAGAAAACATTCAAACCAAGATCTGTATTGATTCTGGTCCCTGAAAAATGCACGGACTGTGATAATTCAAAATTATACACATCTAAAGAATACTTGCCAATACTGACAGGAAGAGAAACATCTGGAATCATATGATACACCAACTATGATGAACAAATCTGACATCATTGGTGTACATGCTTAACTTCTTTGATACCCATGCACTAAAGAGCAAGTCTATAATATAGGGAGCACTGAATTCTTGCCACTGAATACCATACTTACATGCAATGAAAGAAGGAGTGCTTGGTTTAACTAAGCACTCACCAACAGCTCAGACTAGCATTTGCTTGGACTCATTTGTTTTGCCATCTGTTCTTTTGACAGTGGCTTTTATATTCATGATTTGCAGCTAATACTACATTTTTAGGTATATATACCTTCTACTGATACCAAAACTTCAAAGACAATAGTGCAAGAACCACTGTATCATTTCATCTAGATGTATTAACTGAAATCATTTGTCCAAATGCTTAAACAGAAATCAGGGAAGTAGCAAGGAGAGAGTGGCAGAGTCAATGACCATGGATTAATTTAATACCACTACAGAAGAAGAACATGTCTGAAAAGAGGGAATAGCATTGAAAGAATGTAAATATCTGATACCAGGCTTGATTTCAATTTGTACTTTAGCTATTTTCTTAAAGCCTGTCTCTTGATTTGTAGTCTAACCCCTGAAACATACTGGTTTGCAAACCCTTTCCATGAGCTGTGGAGTAACTCTTCTCTAACAGGGAGAACATCCTGGCCATTTCAGGAGTCACATACACACACTTTAACAGATATAGTGTGTAGGTATGTATGCCCATGTGCATAGAACTCCTGACTAGTAAAAGGTAATACAAACACATTAGCAAATTACCAGTGATAATTTACAATTCATAATATTTTTATTTCTACCATTTTTGTTTTGTTAGAAAATGGAAAGTGATGCCTATTGTGTTTATGGCCTGTTTCAGACTGTTGAAACTCTGACTCTGTAAAATTTTATTTTCCAAAAGGCACACCAGATTCTTAGTGTTGCAGTTGATTAAGGCCTGTAGATAATAAAGGCTGTTAGATCCTTCCTTGCCTACAAATATTTTTAAATCTCTCTCATGACCTTCTTCCTTTTCATCTTTTCTCATTGTGTCCTGCCCTTGCATCTCTCAGAAAATTTTGCCAAGTGAACTGGTCAAAATACCAAAATATTTTATAGTATCTGCTCTTAAATGAAAAATTACAGTTAAAATCTTTAAATATTTCTAGACAGCAGACACCATAATACTTTCTCTGTATCAGTAAAGAACTTTACTGAGGACTGGAGATATTTTTAATTTTGTTCTTATCGGGCTTAAGAAGAAAATTTTGTCATCACTTGACTGACAAGAGAAGACTCTGCACAACATTGTCTAAAAGAAGGTTTAGAACTGACTCAGGTGGCCTGATGCCATCCAAAATGAAGGCCATGAATTGCTGATATAACAGGATTTTTTAAGCCTTGTCCAGACCTGGCAGCTAAGGACAGAGTTTGGCATGTTTCCAGCACTGGTTTCAACAGAAGTGTCCCAAGTCACAGGAGGTCTGGATGTTCTTAACACCACCAGTGAAAACATCTGTTACAGGACAAAGACTCCACGTCAAAGTATCCATACTCAAAAGATTTTTTTTCCACAACAGTCTTATATTGCTTATAAGAGTCAGAGTGAAAACATACCATTAAGAAAAACCTGAAGTACTATTTGCTTGCTTCAGGCTCTCAGCTACTCAGTCTTGAGGGCAGCACTGTGTGAAGGAATTCAGTTTGCTTTATATCATAAAAAGACTTGTAATAGTGTCCTTTTCATTTCTGCTGACAGCCACTGTAAATATATCTTGTTCACTTTCAAATGCCACAGCCCACCAGTTGAGAAATGCTACTCTGCTTCTAGAAACAATTGCTGGCCACCAGATGGTAGGAGCAGCCAGGTTCTCCTGTATCCACCCCATGGTGCTCTGTCCTGCTTTGACAGAGGTAGTGCCCATGACAGAGGATGCTGTCCCTGCTGTGACAATCAGATTTTGGGCCACAGTTTGGATCATCAACCAATAATACCAGTAAAGGGGCAGGTTACCCACAGTACATAAGTACGAGGTCACTGTAACTATTAACCTTTTCATAAGGATTATATACATTTGTTTATACACATACATACAAAAATATGAGTTTCTATATCAACCTATTTTTACAAAATAAATGCTAGGAAGCAGTTAGCAAGCTGCCAGTCACTCAAATTGTCCTGCCATGCAGTCTGGTGTGTGGGGTTTAGGGATGTTTGGCAGTCAATGTGCTTACAGTCCATCTGCTCACGGCAATATCAGCAGTGTGCCAGGTTTCTAACTGTATTCTTCAGCTACAGTGTTTATTGTTCAAGTAGATTGTTTTCCTACTACTCAATGCTGATTTGTAAACTCTGTCTCTTTTTAGCACTGTTTTCATGAAAGTGAAAGGAAACACAAATGAGTAACAACCTTTCCTTCCCAGTACTGCAGTTTAGGGGAGGGCAGGGGGAGCCCATTATTGTTGGTTACAGCTAATTTACTGAATAAGAGAAGATTCTGCATCTAAATTTGAATATGTAAATAATCCAGTTAGAAACACATATCTCTCTGCTGTGTATTTAATTTCTACTTGCTATGCTCTTCCCCATGCTGCTTTGCACCTCTTCAATTACTATCATTGAATCACACAGTGCACATCCTGACTGTCACATGGATCTGCATCAAAGTCACACAAATACTCTCATGCCTATAGTTCAACTTGACTGTTTCTATGGTTATGACAGATATATTAGTGTTTTCCTTAATTATATACCTTGCTATTGACCACTCTGTGATCCAGCTCCTACATTAGACTCTTTACAACAGGGCCTGCTGACATTAACATGAAGAATTAATATAGCAATCCATTTTTTCCCCTGAGCTGAGGAAAAACTGAAGGCTTAAAGAAACTGTACAATAAAAGTCAATGCAGCCACAGTCAGCTATGGACACTGGTTTAAAGGACACAATAAGCTGAGACTTATACTACTGTAGGCAGGGTTTTGTGAGAAGTGTTTTGATGAGCATGGTTCTTTTTAGCCATTTAATCACCATATGAAACTTTCTGTGGAGTTTGCTACATTTCACGTGTCACTGTACCCTAATCCTATACTTGGCACAACAGTAGCTGTTTTCTCTCAGATATTTTGCATTTTATGCAAACTGCAATTCTCGAGCAAAAACATGTATCTGTTTGGTGAGTTAAAAAAATTTCCTGATAATGTTACAGAGGTTTATGCTGCTCCAAACCTAACTAGCCCCATTATCTCATTGTTTGCCTAGTATGGCTCACAGAGACATCAAGTAATCAGCCTAACTCTTACACAATAGCCAAGCTCTCAAGATTTCTTGCTATGTTCATTGCAGTGCACAACATCAGCATCCGATTCATTCAGCATGTCAATTCAACACAATTATTTTACACCAGGTGCCATCAGCATCTATTCATTGTAACACAGTACATTTTAGAAGAAAACCTTTCTTTAAGAAAAAGAATGGAATCTCAGGGAAAGAGGCATTTCCACACTATTTCATTTGCTACAGCTCACTAGGCAGTGTGGTACAGTCACCTTCCTTTCTGAGAGGCCAGTGCACTAACAAAACAGAGAACTGTGCTTCTGATCTTCATCCATGCACTTCTATTCCCAGTCTCCAGCACCTTTTGGGAGCAGGTGGTTAGTACCAGCTGCTGGTTGTCACAGCTCATTATAGCACCCATTCCTGCACCAAGATGTGGTGCAGAACAGCATTGCAAAGAGCAGGACCAAAAGTGAAATAACATTCCCTCCTTATTGTGCAAACTGAATGCTGTGGAGATCCGAGACATTTCTGTGGAGATCTGATGCATCTCTTCATCCCTCTGCAGTGATCCACTGTAGATTATACAGACAAGCCAAAAAACCAGATGGATCTAACTTTATACCTACTAAAGTCTGCACAGAGCCCTGAGAGAGCTTGGTCTGCATGTCGAGGCACAGGCAGTAGGAAAAGGTATTACAAATGTAGAATCAGGAAGTGAACACCATTTACTTGTGAGCAGACTGAGTCCAGAACAGAGAACTTCACTAAAAATAAAGTATTTTGAAGCACAAAGATTTCAGATAACAGTGGGGTGGGGGAGAGGAGATCAATATCCATGATGGGAGACCTGTGAGAAAAGGAGAGAAATGTGGGACAAAACACCCCAAGCACTGCAGAAGAGTTCTGCAAAGCAAATGAGGTGCTAAACCTATGGAATGGCAGAGAGAAGGACTAAGTGAGAACAAACTCTAATTCAGTAAAAGCAAAACATAAAGGAGGGATGGCTGACACATTAAAATAGCAATAAATAGCATCTTAAACTTCCCCTTTGCCCCAAAGCACATCAGACAGGACAGACAGACAGGGACTGCTTAGCAATGCACACAAATAGTGAGGGGCAGGAACACAGGGATCATCACATTCAATCCAAAAGGATAAGAAGAATTCTGAAAGACAGAAGTAATTACTTAAACTGGAGTCTTGCCTGCTACAAAACCTTCAAGAGGTAGAACATCAGGTACAAGAGAAGACTGAGAAGGCTACAAATAGAAGTTCTTTCTGAGAGCACAATAAGAAACTGCACCACAGAGGAAGAAAGCAAAGCCACACAAGGGGCTAAGCTAAATAACAAGAAATTTCAAGTGAATTAACAACATAGGGTCAGCAAAGGAGACAGTATGACAGTTCTCTAAGAGGTAGGAACCATAATTTATTCACCAGAAGGGGAGAAAGGCAGTAATTCAAAGTGTGCTAGAGCCAAGAATCTAAGTGTGAAGTTCAAAAACTACACATTCTGTCAAAGGAACTTGAAAGAGACGCTGCACACAAGGTCAAAACATTAAAGTGGAGCAAATTACTTGGAAAAGATCTACTAGAACATCACTGATTTTAACCAAAACCTCAGCTGTAACACAAAGATGTGAAGCAAGTGATGATGGGAATGAGCTTTTTAAAAAAGTTGTAAATAAAGTTGTAAGTTCCTAATGGGGAAAAAAGAAAAATAAAAAATAAAACAATGCACAAGTTAAATAGTGTAATGAAGGTCAACAGGAAGCATTTTTCACTATTAAAAGGATGAAGTAAACTAAAAAAAAAAAAAATTAAAAAACAAAGGCAGTAAAATGCCAAATCTCTGGTGTAAAATGTATATGATAAAACTAAAGCATCCACACACTACTGCAGTGCTCCATTAATAGTGAAGAGATACATACAATGGTATAACATCTAAAATAATAACCAGTCAAAGCCAGGATGGCAAAGTGGCCTGAAAATCCAGTCATGGCTTCTCTCTGGTATGCAGAAATTTAACACAGCTGGATCCCTCCAGTAATCCTAAACCCACATGACAGATATTCTGCAGAAAAAGATCTGGATCCCAGTATGGAATTACAAACTCAGGTCCCTGTGCCTTGATCCATACTTCAATAATGTATTTATTAATGTTCCATCTGCCAAAAGCATCCTTTTCCAAGCTTTCCTCTATTTTTAACACATAGAACATATAACACCCCCCATGCTTTCATGCCTAAGAACAGAAAAAAAAATCTGGAAAGGGTTCTTAAAGACAAACTAAATGGCATAATGATTCTATGAGCACTTTTTCATTTAAAAAATCCCTTTTGCTTAGCTCCTCAGGAAAACTCAAGCATCTTTCAATCAACCGAAATACAAATAAAAATAATTATTTTTTTCCTCACAAATCTGTATTCACAACTTAAAAAGATAACATTATTGAAGACTTCGTGGTATACCCAAAAAACCCCCTATCACCTTCCTGATTTAGAAGCCAAATGATTTTGCATAGGATAAAATAAATAAAGACTTAGAAATAAAATGGTGAATCATCCAATTAGTTTTTGCTTTTCATTGCAGCAGCTAAGGGAAATTCTGATCAATACAGTGAACATCCAGCTTCCTAAACATAAAGCACATTTCATACAAAGCTGAACATTTTTCTCCTTGTCACACAAAATTATCTTAATTATTGTTTCAAGGAACAGCTTTACATAGAATCATCTAGGAGTCCAAAATGCTGCCCAGAAACTCATCACTGGAATAATTTATGATTTTTTCTTCCTAACATCTTGGGCTTGTTTGATATGCTTGCCATTTCTCTCTGACAGGGAGGTCGATTAAATCACATTTATATTGTAAACGTATGCATTGCTTTTTACCCTAGGCGGTGGATGAAGAGATACAGAGCCCCATGGGAAAAGCAAGCCAATCCACTTTCATATTGCAAACTTCTGCTCTTCACAAGAAATGAATGGTTGCCAGGGAGAGCTGGGAATTACTTGAGGATGCAAAATGTTATTTTAGAATCCTTTTGAGAGAGGTTTTTCTCTCCCCCACCTCACCATTTTCACATCTTCTGCTAATGCAGCTCACATCAGTTTCTATGAAAACACTGAAGGAATGCACTTCACCAGCATTCTTCAGAGGATCTGTATAAATCAGGCTTTAACTCTGCCTGCATAAAGCAGGCCATTTCTTTACTTTCAAAGGGAGAAGGGAGAAAGGATTTGTAACATTTTCCAAAGCATTATGTCTGCCAAAGATCATTTGGGATGACGAAGGTCACCACATGTTTTTGAACTAAAAGAAAGTGCTAAAAATGGGGAGGGTAAAGGTCACTGCTTAGGGCCATGGAGAAATGAGTCTGCAGTGTCATTAACCTAACAGAACTAATTAGGAAACATTCAGCTTTTATAAATTATGCAAAGCACTCAATTTACACTTTTTCAGATTTTTACCATAACAGAGATAATTAGGAAACATTTACAGCAACAGTGTAACCTAATAAAGCAACACTTTCATATCAGGATACCTTCCCACTAATACTTGCATATCTACAATAGTGAGAAATAGGTATTATTACCTGAAAAAGCTTTATGGAAATAATTTCATCTGTGACCAAAGACCAACATGATCCTGTTGGTATTTCCCCTTCACTTGAGGCAATAGCAAAAGTCAATCAACTCAACTAAGTAAATAACTGACTCTTTGTAGTTCTAAGGGCTTCTTGCTAGTTTAATTATAACAGAAAATTAGCTTGTATGATTTAACCTTAAGAATATAAACCCTGCCATTCAGGGATTATGTAAAGTCAGGGTTAAATCCTACAGTGGAGTCCATTCCCACATAGTACCCCTGAAAAACTGGAGAGATTTGACATTTCAGTGTTAAATTTAACAGCATGAAGTATTCTGAAATATCAGCTTGGTTCTCTGATTAATTTTTACAGGACTTACATTGACTAAGTATTTTTAAATGGATGCTCTAATGAAAAATCCTGAATTTAGGAACACTCAGCAAAGAACGACATTTTTGCAGATATAAAATATTAACGTCATTTATCTCCACACATCCTGCATTTGTTTTTGAAACAGTTTGTAAAGCTAATCAGATCATTTTTCTGCTCTCATCAGGGAGAAAGAGGCAGAGAACAAAATATAAAATATGGTGGAAAAGAATGGGGGTTCAAATCAAACTGGGGAGGAATGGGTTAGGGGTGGAATTGGATAAGAGGAAAGGGGAGGTAAGGATAAAAGTCTCATGAAAATTATAAGAATTCAACCACCTCTAGTATTTCAAGAGGTTAAGGAGATAAGCAAATGCTTGCCTTCACAGACCTACTTGTAATGCTTTAAAGAGTGACTTGCTGTGAGACTCAAAGAAGCCAGTGGAAAGATTCCCTGCACTGAACTTTAGATGTTCTGTATAAAATATATCCTGATTTGGCTATAAGATTTTGATGACAATGCAAAGACTTAACATATAATCATAGAAATTCAGCTTGTGAGCTGAGGGAGATAAAAACCAAGAATGAATTTTGGCACACTACAGCTTTCAGAAAAAGTGCAGAACAAAACTCAGCTAGTTTTGTATATCATCCATCATTTTTCCTCCCATGAACTGCACAGTCAAAATATACACCATATGACTAGAACATCCATGTACATTTCTGATATTTTTCCTCTTCACCAAAAATTAAGTTTTGGCAAAAATATTTGGAAAACTCCTAGGTTTCTGCTATTGACATAACTCTAATACTGACCAGCTTTAAAGAAAAATAACCCTTGAAACCTTTTTTCAATATCACTGTACAAATCTTCCACCATGAATCAGATCTAAATAAACGTAGCTTTTCTCCATCACCCATGTTTATCCACTTACAGCAAAGGCCTCACATTCCAGGGTTCCAGTCTCAAGGCAGCTGATCAGCCCCTCAGCCAGGTACACTGCAGTCCCTGGTGCATGGGGGAGTTTGCTCAAGTGGTGTGTAAAAAACCAGCCAGCATTGAATGATATCTAAAGAGTTTTAACCCAAATATTAACATTTTCCTTACTAGAACTATCAACCTGCTAATATTTATTTTGTTTTGTGCTTATTGTCTCCTAAATTCTATTTATACAAAGTACTCCTGGTGTATAAATCTCTTGCTGTTCATACATTAAGTTCAGTTCATTATTTTACATGATTTAGTGCTACTGTACCATAAATGATGGGAAAGCAAGAAGTTATATTAAATCATTAAAAATTGTTAAAAATACACCACATACAAAATCTACAACAGTATAATTCAGTGTAGTCTGATAATTTTAGTGGCATTAGCCCAAAGCAGAAAACAAGAAAACATGAGATGATATCTGGTTCTGCCACTCACCTGCTACATAACCATGGGGGCTGCCTAATTCCATTTCTGCTTTTCTTCGTTTCTTCTTAGATGCATTAGGCAATAATTATTAATTTTGCTGGAGGGCAATAGGTACAAGCATAATCCTATAACGTTACTGAAAGACAACATGGGCCTTGAAAGATTAATTACATTTCATGGCACTATTTCTATGCTTTTGATTACCTGACTGGAAGATTATCTGGTAAGCCATGAGAACATTGTACAGACTGACAGCTATACTGGACATCAGGATGTGTAGCAATAGATTTCTGGTACTATTTATCCAAACTTACTGCAACTATGCTTTAAAAGACAGCCAAGATAAACAGAAACAAAACAGAGAACAAAAAAGAAGGTGTGAGAAGTGTTTGATTATTTCCATTTACACTAAAGAAAAGACACCTTCCACCATTGGTATTGAATGCCAGAAAGAAGTGCTGCTCCATTCCATAAACAGAGTTGCTGAATGAACTTACAGAGCTTCGTTATCTTGGGGCTTTCATAAAGGCTGAATGTACAAATTTATCCATTCCTTTCCATAAATTGCAAGGAGGTGGGAAAACAAAATAATGTTGCAGCTTTGCAGATGGCACACCTTGAAAGCTCAGCTCTGACAGCCACATCTGTGACTGCAGCCACTCAGCAGAGCCCTACATGCAGATTTGGCAGCTGCTCTCACATCACCTAAGGGCACTGCTGTGGCTACAGCATAAATGCTTTGTGTGAATTAATATGATTTCTCACTACACCCAAATCCCATCCAAGTTTTAGTCCTGATATGATGATGACTGTCTATTGTTTGTTCTTCTCTTGTCTCGTATTCCTTTCAGAGCAGTGGCTGAGGAAGCTCTCCTTGAATAGTCAACTTTTTAAACTTTAACAACCTGCTACTGTCCCAGGCTTGCAGAGACACATAATCCAGCCCTGCCATCCCATAGATGTTCAGCAATAGAGAAATTCCCTCAGCAACTGCTTCATAATATATAAAAGATTTCTGAAGCTGAACAGAATTTTTTTTCACATCCTTTAACAACATCAGTGGTCTTTGAATAATCTTCTCTAAGTTCTACATGAGTTGTGTGGCCAGGACCCGAGTCTCATGAGCCTAAGCCCATTACCCTAACTATTGTCATCTTGAGTAAATGTCTTTTTTTAATAATGCAAATTGATCAAATTTTTTTCAATCTCAAAAAGCTGAAGACTCAAAACAGTCTTTAAGCAACACCCCCTCCATTCAAGAGTCCACCTAGTAATTCTTTTCTCTTTAATTCCAAATATAAGTACAACTACATGAATTAAAAACATTTGTCCACATAAATAAAAGCTGTCTTGCTGGTCCCTCATTAGTACAAATTCACCTATCCTTTGTTTTCAGCTTCTGGGTGAGAGAACAGATACACATTGTATTCATTAGAGTCCTCATTATGACTCTCTCTACAAGAACAAGATACCCTAATTGTAAGACAGATGAGAACGACAGCAGCATCCTGTAGTACTGTGACCTTTCCAACACTTCATATTTTGACTTGCTGACCATTCCATCTGCTTGTTGCACACTGCAGGGAAGAACAGGATAGTCATGCATGACGGCAACTGGGAAGAAAGTTAACCCATTACTGTAAACAATGTATCTCACTACAAGTTTTAGTTCAGTCCTGTCTCAACTCCTGCTAAACTGCCAGGGTTTGCCCTGAATTTCTGTTAACAGTGGCATTACACATTTATTGTATCTCTGAGATCACGTTCACAGATCAAGCTTCTTTTGTGAAAAAGCACTGATGGATTACTGTTCTGGGCAACCCTTTGCAAAAAGTGACAAATCACTTTTAATTCCTTGGATATTCATTATCATAACACTAATCCATTTGGAATTAAGAAAAAAATCATATTCAGGCCTGGATTTCTTCCTTTGCAATTTAGTACAAGTCTTGAACAGCTTTAGAGATCTTATTATCAGAGATCCCCAGGTACTTTCATATCACATAAAATACTCCAAAATATTACAGTGTCACTAATGTCTCAGCATTTTTATAACTTGGCTTGCATATTACAGCATGAAGCTCTTCAGATAAGACTTGGCCTTTCCAACAACAGTGTTACTTGATAACATCATTATTCCCCATCGACTCAAGAAGCTGCTAAAATTCCTTGGTGAGCATAAACGTTTGCAAAACTCAAGAAAATAAAAGCCTGAAGCAATTGATAGTCCACACCAGGGGAAATGGGACAGACTGAATCTCTCCAAGTAGACCTTTAGACCTTAATATCACCTTCAAGCACCTAAAGGTGGCCCAGAAAAAAGCCAGAGAAGAATTTCTGAAAAGGGCACATCAAATAAGAGGGAATGGCTTTAAACTGAAAGAGGGCAAGTTTAGATCAAATACTAGAAAGAAATGCTTCAGCATGTGGGTTGTAGGGCATTGGAAGGGGTTGCCCAAAATAGTTGTGAATGTCCTGAGAGTACTCAAGGGCAGCTTGGGGAACACCTTCCTGGTCTGGGGGAAGGTGTCTCCAAGGTCCCTTCCAATTGAAGCCATTCTATGATTCTCTGTAGGAAGTTGTAATTTTAAGGCACAAGCTGAGACAAACACTGCTTGATGGTGACCAGAAATATATATATTAAACACGTGCAAATCTTTAAATAAAACTTCATTCCTTTTAAGAGTATGTATGAAGAATTATGGTAAAATATAACAGATCCAGATCTATATCTATGTCTCCTTCCTCCAAAGACTGACTGAGCCATGGAAGCAATCTGAGAAGGGTAAACTTCCCCCAGATGTGGCCAAGGGCCAAGAACAGGAAGGAGTTGGGTTACAGAATTGTAGAAACAGTTTCAAGGCAACAGTCCAGATTAGAAGAAGGAAAAAGAAATTTGGTAAAGAAGGAAGGAGTCAGATATTTAAGAATCTAAAGAGCAACAAATGAAATAAAATTTTACACAAAATCAAACAGGCAGTCAGTGGAGGGCTCAAAGAATGAGCAGGGGTTGGTTACAGCATCACAGAAGTTACTCTGAGAAACAGAAAGGGAAGCAGAGCTACAGGAAAGCATTTGAATTATAGAAACTGAATTTAAGATACTAGTGGTCCAACAGAATATATTCGATATATAGTCAAAAGACAAAACTGCTAAAGTGTTACTGGGAATTCTAGAGGAATATATAAAGCAGTTAATATCAAAGTTAAAATGATATCTTTCTAAGAGTACATCTATGAGTACACACATCCACATGGGAAAGCTGATGGAAATTTGACTGTCAAAATAGATCAACAAAAACCCAAGGCAAAATCCAAGAACAGCAAAAACACAACCTCACAAGTGGGCAACAGCCTGGTATTTTGGCTTCTTAAAGTTTGATAAAGCTACACCTTTCTAATTGCTTTTTGCCTAACTACTATTCAGTATGTAAATAATCCCAGTCATGGCAAATTAATAATTCATAAATCATGAAGTTAAAATTAATTTTCCCATGTCTTATTTTCTTTTAAAAAATCACATAATACATAGTGGAAATGAAAATGGCTCAAGCTGTTTTACACTGGCTAAATGTATTCATGGTTTCTATAGAGCACTCTTTCTCTTTGTATGAGAACTGTTAAGTCTTATTAATATTATTATTTAATAAGATTAGTAAAAATTAAACTCCACCATTTAAAAACCCGAGAAACATGTTTCCCTTTGTTTACAGGTAATTAGGTAATTTTAAACCAGCACACAGAGAAAGAAATTAATTAATGGGGGAGGAGGGGATACGACGACTAGAGAAAAGCTGATTGGTACTGCATGAGAACTAAGGCACACTGTTATTCCATATACTGCAGTTACATAGCAGTATCTAAAGTACAGAGAATTTGAAATGCACAGAATTTTGCAATGCATTTAACTACCTTTCCTGTGAAATACACCATTTAAATCCTGTATTACAAAGGAGGAAATGGACAGATTGTAATATCTTCACAGAGACTTTTCAGGTACATTTGTAAAACACAGCACTGTGAATCAGTGACGTATCCAGCACACTGAAACTATGCAGTGTAGCATCTGCAATTATCTAAGGGATTAGTTCTCATGTTGTACATTTTGTTTCTCTAAAAAGCCTTTGATATGCAACCAGTGTTGGAGTATGTGACTTACTGATGCTTAACATGCAGCAAGTCAAATGTATATGGAACTGCTGAGGGCCTCATGCCAGTTTCCCCTAACTCACAGAATGGATTCAACATAAGTTGTTAACATAAGTTAGTGCTTAACCACAGCCTGCAAAAGGAGCTTCCAAATTACCCAAATCAGCTACTCCAACACATGATAAGAAATACACATTCTGGGGGCTGCAGGACAAATGGACAGAACCAATCACAAGCAGAATACACTTCTGCAGCAAGGATTTTGGCAAATACATTAAGCATGCAGAAAAGTCACTGAGCTGAAAAAATTGAGTGCACAAGAAACACTTTTACACCATTCTGAGATAAAGGGCTAGAACTATTCATTAGTAACAGACCAGCCATTTACAAACTCAGACTATATGAAGACCAGATTCCTTCAGCTCTTTAAACTCCAATTCAGAGAAGCATTTAACCATGTACTTAGCACTAAGTGCACACACAAGCCAATTCTTATTCATCTAAAACTCACATACACATGTAAATGTGATAGAGGATTGAATACTTTGGCATTTGAGCAAGGTAACCAGGCTGGTCCTGCTCTCTCTATTGCAGCTTGTTGCAGCTTTGCAGCTGAGAACGGCAGGACCTGCCCTGCACTGGGAGCCTGGGCAGTTGAGTCCAGACCCTTCCCATTTCTTACCTATAATTTTACTATTCTGTGCCAGAAGAGTCCTTTCATTAATATGCTTTGTGGGTCAAAGCACAAACAAATATTCTCAGCTTGTCCACCACCTGAGTCCTTAAAGGGAAATCCCTTTAATTCACTGCAAGAGCTCTGAGGAATAAAGTCACATTCTCCACCTGTCAGCAATGTGGGGCACACTTGATTCACACACTGGGTGATGGCTTTGACTGGTGTGTATGACCAGCAACTCCTGGTCACTTAAATGGAACTCCTGAACCTTCAATCATCACACTGGTTTGTGGGTTGCAGGTTTTGTCTTGGGTTTTTTGGTTTTGATTCTTCATTTGGTTTTTATTGGGTTTTGGCTGTGTCTTGGTTTGGGGGTTTGTTTTCGTTTTTTGGGTGGTTTTTTTTGCTTCTTTTTTAAATCCTTTTGGAATGGTGTGGGGGAGGTAGCCACATAAAAAGGAGAACATAAAAAATACCCCAGGACTTAAGCCTGTCATTATTCTCTCATTATATAAACACAAGCAGGCATTTATTAAGTTGTTCTTGAAATTGAACTTCTGCAGTTAACCAATATAAAAGTCTGGCACTATAATATTTGAACAAGATATCAATATTTCTACTAAAAGTTCTATTTCAAGTACAGTGTGAGAGGGTGATCAGTTATGTGAAAGTACACCCCTACAGAACACACAGATGTGGTCAAATTGAAGATAAAACTAATGATTACAATTCATTAGGTGGTCATTGAAAGTCTATCATAGCAATAGATCAGAGTACAAAGCATGTGACTGCCCAAATTATGTGACAGACATCAGGGTGCAGAGCATAAGTTGTATAACTTGATAATATTCAAAAACATATCCTTGTTTCTGTCTTAGCTTAGTGAAGAGGCAGACAAAGCAAAAATATCTTGAGAAATAAAGTGAATGTGCCTCATATCTTGATACTGTGTGTCATACAGTGCCTTTCATATAACACTTCCTTATTTACCACTATTAATGTGCCATTTGTGCTAATCATCCTCAGTCAAGAAAATAAATGTCAGGCTTTTCTTCAAAGACCTCTACATTCTTGTTGTGAAATACCAATCAATTGGTCATACTGATTTAAAGAAATACAGGTATAGTCAGATTATCTTGAAAATTCATTTTTAGTCTTTCTACCCCTACTACCTTAATTCAACTATTAATTACAGTGTTTTTCTCAGTAAGAACTGTGCTGTTACAAAATTAGAAATGCAATTTTCAAAATTAGTCAAACAGCACAGGATTACAAGTTCAATTTCAGCTATGGTAGAAACAGAAACACAGCAGATTTGCAGCATTATTTTAAAAAAGGATTTTGCTGTATCAGTACCATAAACGTAACAGCTTCTGTAAGAAAAAAGAAGAAAAAACAAAACCACAAATCAGAAGCATCTACAACATTATGTAAAATTTTTAGGATAGTATTTGCTAGCTCCCTAAAGCAGAAAGCATTTTTGGAATTCTGATATTTCAGCTTAGGCATGACCACCTTCTTTTCTAAGGCAACCAAGAGAATGCTCTCTCTACTTAACACCTTCAATGCTGCTCACCAACCTCCTGGCACCACAATTCCAAAGAGGGACTATGTTCAAATGAAGGGATATCTGAGGATTCTTACCACAGCTCTTATTTCCTAGGTGTACCTGGTGGAAGTCTATCAGCCTTAGAAAAGTTAATTAGTCAACTGAGAGCTGGAATCTCACCAGGCTAATTTTTGCTGTCAGGGATAATGATAGATTTTTCAAGCCTTAAACCAACAATTGGTGCAAAAGATCAACTCACTAATGATTGTCAATTAGTCGTGTGACTGTTGACTTCATTTTTCTGCCTTTGAAAAACATGTCATACTCATTCAACAACAGCCCACGCCACCTGTATTTTGCAGCTGTGAAAATACAGATATTCCAAATGAATCCCCAGAGACACCAGAGCCAAATGTTTTTCAGTAAACAGTAAAAGCCTTATCATTGTAGTGTTATTAACTATGTTAATTTGTCTAGCAAAGCACAGTGCAGCATTCATAACTGCAGAATAACACAAACATTTCTGACAATAAACTAAGTCATTCATTGTATTTGCTTATAGCTATCTTCACACAAGGACTGAAAACAAGATTTCAGCTAGAAAACTGAAGGTTCCCTCTCAGAGCACTGTCATTTTCAACAGACATGACTGCAAGGTAGAGAGTTGGTATGTTCAGGCATGTAATCTGTAATTGTTGCAGCAGCAGAAGTGGTAGAGAGGCTCTATGAAGGAGAGTAACACTTCACAGAAAGCAACTCAGGTAGGAGAAATTTACCTTCATCCCAACTGAGCACAGCCTGTACTTTAGGAAATATTTCCTTTCACATGAAAAAGCACGTTTCAGTGAAAGGGTTCAAAGCACCACCTCACTGTATAATCTCAGCAACCACAGCCCAGGAAGCACTGGGAGCTTCTCAAAGTCTTCCTTATAAATAAGCACATGTTCATCCAAAGTAAATAGAAGGCTCCACTCCCACAGCAAATTCTCAAATTGGTATGAAGCTTTTCCCTCATACTAATTTAAGGTGGGCCTGAAACTGAGTTGCTTGATGGAGAGAGTAGCTCTGCCTCCATTCTATCCCAGCCACTCCCACATGATTAGCACCAAGTATTTCTAATAACAGCAATACTTTTAGCAAAATCTCTGCTAGTAGAAATCCAGTCAGAATCAAACTGGATTTTTACCATTCGTTCCCATTTAGTAGTGTGGGCTATTAACAATAGAGACACATAAATAATACCACAGCATTTAACTGATAATGTGAACACTGAAAAGCTGGTTTTATGAGCAAAAAACCACACTATGGATCCAGGTTCATGCAGGGAAATGTACAAACCCTCCTTGATTCCTAATCCTTTTAGCCCTTTTTATCATCCTACCAGGCCCCAAATAACAAAAAATCTCAATTACAAGTAGTTCAGCACCCTTTACCAAGTTTTTTAGTCTTGCATGGCAAGGTCAATCATTTCACATAAAAAAGAACAAAAGTTCTCTTCCATCTCTCTCCAGCTGTTACTGACAGATACAGAAGGTCTGGCTGTGTCCTAAATGCCTTCTACTCTGGCTTTCATGGTCACAACCACTCTGCCTCAGCCCTTGTTACTTGAAAAAGGAGCAGAACAGAAGAGGATCAGCACCTGAAGACACAGCATGAGGCTGACAGATCTATTTCCCAGATCTTACAGACAGGAGTAACAAGTTCCCAAGGGACTGCAGAAGCACCAGTCAGACACAGCCCTGGTGAACAGGCACACACAGCACACTTAGAACATGAAGCTCTGAAGGTTATTATAACATATTGCACTATGTCTTTCAGAAAATTTAGAAGGACTGCTATCCAGGCTCTACAGAAAGGCAAATATCAACATATGTACACGCCTTCCTGAACTATCTGGAGAAAATTACTTTCCTAGAGAACCTGTCCATTATTTTGGAAAGAAAATAATTTTAATCAGTCTATTAAAATAAGATCCCTGCGATTTCATTCAGAGAACGAAAATTGATAAAACTTTTCACTGTCTTATAGATAGAAAAACAAAGGCCTTGGTAAGCTGAGCAACCAGTTAAGTTCCTCTCATATATCAGTGGTGCTGAAATGAACTAAGCTGTAATGCCAATTTCTTTACCATTAAAATCTAAGTAATTTATATACACAGAAAAGTTCTTAAGGCTTAGTTTAATAGTTCAATAAGCAGTTCCACTATCATTCAAGTATTAGAAACTTGTTGAAAAAATTTTAATTTATCCCAGCCAATACTAATAATAGAATGTCACTCAGATGCTGGAAAAGTGTGTACTTTTAGCTAACTTAATAATTTGAAATATGCCAGATTTCTCATGAAACTCCATCTGAGTTTTAAGGTCACAACTTAAGCATATCAAACCATACAAAGCCATGTTTGTAGACCCACACCAGTCTCAGTCTGTGCTCCTTTTCCTAAAGAGTTTTTTTAATGGCTGCTACTTCCCATTGTCCTTCCTCATAATTGTTTTTCATCAACGCTTCTCTCTTTCCCTCTCCTTATGTGTTCATCTGTTCTACCAGGGGTCTCCAACTTTTTCTCCTGTATTTTAAGCCTCTGCTCCAGAGCAAGCATGTACTAAAGATTTAGTGAATCAAAATAAAGGAGTGCCTGATATAATTCTGAGTAAAAGCTAAAATTTAGAATTAAGAGGAGAAAAAGGTACTCATCTTAATACACAAAACCTGGCATGATAAAACTCCCTCTGAGAAGCTGTGGACACTCCATGCAATGCAAAACAACATCTAGGAAAAAGAAGAGGTAGTCTTAAGAATAATGCTTGATTCTACCCTTAATACTAATAACTGAATACTAAGATTCATTCAGTGTGAAAACCTGGATAGACAAAATTCATGAGGATATATCATTTCCAAATTATAAGATTTGGAGCTTGGTATTTGATGAGCAGTTTTTGACCCTCACCAAATTACAAGTTTCCCATCAGAAAGGGTTAGGCCTATTTACTTATTTAGTAACAGCAGCTGAATAGATGGTGCAATTTCCTGATTCTGACAGCTGGCACATAGAGAAAAACAACAAAACCCATGACAGATCTAATAAATATCTCAAGAAGTAATACTGCCCCCTCTTACAAAAAGGCTATGAAGGCCAGCCCTCCAAAGATGTTGAAAAGACACTGCTCAATCAGATTGGGAGCTATGATTATTTAGCAATTCTACCAAAAAACAAAAACAAAACAAAACAAAAAACAAAAAAACAAAAACAAAAAAAAAACAAAACAACAAAAAAAAACCACAAAAAAAAAACAAAACAAAACAAAAAAACAAAAACAGAAAGTAGCCACATCCCATCACATATTGTGGTCTAATAATCAATGTACTCTATTTTTGTATGAATCATCACAAGGAAAGCTGATGCTAAAACAACTTTTTAATTATAATTTCCCCAGCTTCCCACATAGAAAAACAATTTTCAGTGATCTTGAATTTAGTATTTGGAATTCACAGGCTGAAGTGTAACTTTTTCTAATTCAGCTCCTTATTTAAGAGTAATGAATAACAGGAAGAATCTTCTACCTGGTATTGCATTCTGTTCACCAGAATTCCCATGTTGATTTTTTCCACCAATTTACTTTTTATTATTTATTTTGCAGAAAGCACACTCCTGGGGGTAGAGACTACATTCTGATTTATGTCCACAAGACTGAAATTAAGTAACCTCATTTGTATTTTTAAAACTAGTAAGGCTAAATGTAGCAGTGCCAGTTCAATTTGTAACTTCCATATGTATATTTCAGGAACAGGGCAGGCTGCAATGAAGCTTTTTTTTTATTATTATTTTACATTAAATCTGGAGTTAGGCTAGACAACACATCATATGGGAAGGGGAAAAGAAAACTTCATGCCACTGGAATTCTGTCTCAGTGGGAGCCGAGAGCTTGACTGTTCTTTGGTTATTGCTATGCTGAGTGCTAAGATGGCTGTTAAATATTTTATCAGCCAAGACTAAAACCAAGAAATGTGCTGAAAACAAGAGTTGGATGATCGCTGTTTTGAGTCTCACATTGTGTAGATGCACAATCAGATTTTATTTCCTTTTTTTTTTAGCCCCCTGCTTTTTCTATATTCATTTCTCTCAAATACCTCCCCCCAAAGCAGCTACTCTGAGGGTTTTCTTTTCCACAGCAGCAGCTGTGGTACAGTGCACATTATCAGGGCTGACAGTTAACCGAAGTAAACATAAGGACACAGCAGCATTAGGGTTGTCACTCTGAAAATAGAATTTCGTTGTAATTCTCTGCGTGAGGTCTCAGAGCAGCCGATGGCTGAATTAAGAACAGTGCTTTTGCACATTTTATGGGGCTGATGCATGTGACTATCCTCCCTCCCTCTGTCACACTAGAGGCTTGGATGATGGAAAATCATGCAGTTATCTGTGGGTGTATGTATGCATGCATAGCAAAATATTTCTGTTCTCCGGTTCTTGTTTTTCCTTTCTTCTGTCAGCTCTTTTCAGTGACTCCCTAACCCCAAACACTTATTGTAGTGCATGGGCACGACAACTGAGCAATGCTCTTTTACCACCTCACAGCCCACTTCCCCTTTCCCTCCCCTGCACATACCAGAAAGCCCCTCTTAAAATCCCTGTTCTGCTGCAAACACTTAACTTCCAGCTATGAATTTGTCTTTGCTTTCCACTGTGCGGTTTGCACTGTCACTTGCTAATAACAGAGTTTTTACCACCATCTGCAACACTGAGCTCTTCCTGTGGTTTCTCTCTGCCATTTCTAAGAATTTGACAAATAAATCACATTTCACCGGCAGATCAAATGAGGAAAATACGGGTCCCGCATTCCGGCTCGGTCTTTGTTTGCGGGAGCTCAAATGACAGATGTGTCTCCGAGCGCACATGAGCGGGATCAGGGAGAGCAGCTCAGGTTTGCGCTCGGTGCCAGGGGGATCAGCGGCTGGGATTCCCTGGAAGCGGAGCTGTTTGAGCTGACAGAGCCCGGGCTGCGGCTGGAAAGGGTCCATCTTTGTTTCATAAGGTGGAGCCATTTCCTTCAAAGCAGATAAGCGAAGAGGAGAGCGCCGCGCTCGGCTGGGTGGTCCGCGCTTTTCCAGGAGCCCCGGGCTGGAACGCGCCTGCGGCTCCCGGGAGATGCGAAGGGATCGATCGGCCGCGCACCCCCCGCCCCTCAGCCCATTAGTCACCAGATGTCACCTTCTGCTGCCAGCGCCCCGCCAGCCCGGCACGCCGTGTCCCCAGAGCGCCCTGAGCCGGGCTCACAGTGACACCTACAGCCCGCGCCGCCCCGCGGCCCCGCTCGTTTTAAAGATACGCCTCTTCTCGAGATGTAATTGATTTTATTCACCGGAGGAAATACCAGCTTCTCTATCGATTTCTACATTTGCTGAATTTATTTTGTTTTCTCCTCCGTGTGATACCATAAAATGTTATTAAAAAGGTTGTGTACATCAGACAGAAAATTATTTGTTTTCCCCTAGAAAGACTAATTTTTAAAACTACCATATTTTGAACATGCCCGCTCAATGGCAGGGAAAGAGATTATTTAGCATTCCCAGCCATTAGCCGGTGCTCGTTAGCAGTTGTTTATGGGGCTGCAGAGCGCAGGGCAGAGGCTTCTCTGCACCTCCCCTGCATTCACCATTTCTTTTACAGCCTCACCAGCCTCCCCCAGCATTTCACTGGGAAGGACCACGCACGTATTAGAATAAGATTTTCAGATGTATTTTAAACAGTAAACAAAATCCCACAGATAACCATCTATGAAAACTAACAGTGCTATAAAAAATAACATTAATAAGACTCTGCTGATTTAAGTGGGGGAGTGTGTACCTGGGGTTATTCAAGAGTGTTATGCTCCACAATCAAAAACTGATTAGAAATTTGCTCACAGTACAACACTAGTGTCACTATACTTGAGTAATTGTTCGAGTATTTCTAAGGTGAATCCAACAACAAAAAAACCCAAACAAAAGAGAGGCCAATTGAAATCTTTAGGTGCTTCTGATTAGACCAAGCAGAAACAAATCATGCTGTCAACTAACATTCATACTGAAGATGAAATTTTGAGGACATTCAAGGTAAAATCTACTAGAGAGGTGTGAGACCTACAGAATTTTCAAGCCAACCAAAAATGTAAGTTAAGCACATGTTTTAACATGATATAACACTGCATAAAGCTGAATCTTTTTTCAAAAATGTAAGAAAAAACATTTTTATTTTCTTAGATCGTGTGCCTTGACACTGAACCAGACAGATGCATTTTTTACAGATTTTCTGTAAGGTAATTTCCTCTCCTTTCTTTACACTTTGAGATTGTGATGGTCATGGTTTGGTTTTTTAATCCGATAAAAATTCTCACAATTATGACTGCATGGAAAATAAAGGATATTTAGCCACTGCTAATAATCCACTCCTACACTTTGAACAAAATGTAGGGAATTAAGCAAAAATTAATTCTGCAGTAAAATAAAATAGTATTTTGCATCAAACACAAAAATAGTTCTTATGTTACTTTGTAGTAATGTTCTTTTTGCAAAATATCAATTTTTGAAAATTCCTTTCATATATTTTAACTATATGTATACGTAAAAACAAATACACTTTATCTCTGGGATAATTGACAATGAAGTCTAAATAGTAGGTTTTAGATTTGGATATCCTGTGGGATTCCTGCTGCTTCTGCATGTCTTGGTGCAGCTAAGATCATATACTTTGTGGCACTGAGACACAGAACACTATTTCCCATGTTTCACCTTAAAAATTGGACTGTTGTTATTAATTTCCTTTAACTCTCCCCTACTTCATAATCTGATCTGCATGTAGGAAGGGCCTAATTATAGAATATTTGTTTTCTTTGGAGGAGGGAGGAGTGAGCATCCACACCATCACAGAAATTAAATGGTAAATTTAAATTTATACAGGTGCAAGAGTATTCAGGTTACAGTTCAGGAGGTTCTTGATGTTTGTTTTCTCTGCATGTTCATCCCATACCAGAGCAATACTGGGGCATCACTTTTGTCTGATCACCCCGAGGCTAGATACTATTAAATATGAGCTGCAGTGAAACACCTGAAGTTACTGGAATCTTTCTGAAATATACCTTTGTATTTTCAGAATTCCCAGAAGTTCAAGATTTGTTTCTGAAAACAGCCATTAGCACAAGTGTTTATGAACACAGATCCTTAACCACCACCTACTGGTGCAGGGCACACACACAACTAACATAGTTAATACTATGTTGAACTCCAAAGTTATTAATTCAAACAGTGTCCAAAGTGTTTAGAAAATACTTTCAAACCATTAAGAACTGCCATTTGTAAGACTCTGGAATCTGCAAGTGCTTCATGTGAAAAGCTGTTATGCTTCTATTATCAACACGCCTCAGGACTTAATAAAGCAGGCATTTCGAAACACAGCATGCTGAAATTTGGCATTTTCATTTAGTGCTTACATGTTATTGAACAGAGGGCAAGGCAAGGAAGAAAAAGAAAAATCTAGCAGGAAGGTCATTTTCAAAATTAAGAATCTGAATTGTTGATGTTTCTGGTCAAAAGGTGCCCCAAACCATGTAAAATTGATTTTGTTTTTTAGCACTAATGATCAAAATCTAGGGCACAGGCTCTGAATTAATGATCAATCGGGTGGAGCTGATTCCATTAACCTCAGGTGCTCATTAATCCCTACAACTACTTCCATCAAGGTCATTAATGCTATTAAAAGCTAAATATTTACCATACAATCATGGGGTTTTTCCTCATGAAAGACTTTCAGCAGAAATGCTTTGATTTGAGTTGTGTAGGTGCACTTGTTTAGGTCCCAGTAATGTGTCTACAGGTTGAAAGAACTCACAAAAATTGTTGCCACATTTTCTTACCTTGTTGTGACACTAATTAATCTAGGTAGTGGGTCCTGATATACCCATAGACAAAATGTGCACTTATAGTCAGCACTTGTTATTTACACTGACATGCACAGGTAGCAGAGCTGGCAAGGACTCCCTCAAAGCCATTCTCAGCTGAGAGGCAGGACTTAAATCCCTTTCCAGCTGAGAAAGCCCAGTACACAAATTTTCTTCCTTTGACTTTTATCTCAAGGAGATGGCAGGCTGTGGCTTCAGCTTGTAATGAGCACCTTTTGCTCCCACCTCCCAACAGAGGCAAGCACTCATGCAGTGGGAACAGCAGGCTCATTTGAAAAGCACTAGCTAGGTGCTGGTCAGAAGGGTTTTTTGGAATTCCTCAGCTGTGCTTTGTGACACATTGCCTGTCATGGCTCTGTGCTGACAGAGCCTGATGGCAGAGAGTGAAGGTGTCTGCAGCCTCACTGGGTCACCCAAGGCAAAGCTTGAGCTCACACCAGGCCAAGCTGACAGGAACACAGTAAATTTTTACTGCTTTACAAACCCTTCCTTCCCTGAGCACTTATGCATTTATTACTAGACTGAGTGGCACAGTCTTTAAATCAGAAAACATAACAGATTCAATATTTAATGTAAAAACATGAGCTAGTTTTGATTTGTGCCATAATATAAATTCACCTAACGTTTCTTTTTTGCAGCTTTCTTGCTAATTGTCATAAAATGAAATATAACCAAATTATCCATTTTGGAAAGCACAGCATTGTTTTAGCAGCAAAAGGACTCAGGCTGACAATGAGTTACTCTCATCCCTAAGACCAGTCTGTTCTCTATGGTGGTTCTCAAACCCATTTTTGGGTTTGAGAAGATCTTGCTTCACCATAGTTTTTATTTTTGTCTTTTGAAAGGGAAACTAGCTTCTATTTACCTTCCTAGAAAAGAACATAAAACATATAGGAAGTGAACCAGAAATGGACCTCCTTATTATCAATACCAGTTCCCTTTCAACAGCACCTTATCATCTCAACTCCTTGGTAATTTCTTGCTCTTGCTACTCTAATTAAAAGGCTACTTCAAAGTCTGACTCTTTCCATGGCAAGGACCCTTCTCCCATTTGCAACCTAAAATTTACTCATGACTGACTACTTTATAACCATTTGTTCCTGTGCCTGTCCTTTACATTAAGCAGCTCATCTCTTTTCCCTCTCTGTTTAAACTACCTCCACTTTGTTTGCTGTCCAGTCAGCTTCATTGTCCAGAGTTAAATGGGCAATTACTTTTCAGTCTCTTCTCACAAAGGCTTTTCATTAAGCTCATAGTAATTCTGTGTACCTGTTACAGTCTGAGTTCATCTTTCTGAAACCTGGATGAACAAACTTGTACCCTGTGAAGTCTGCCATTATGCTGCACTACTGAAGTGACATTACTCAGTGTCAAGTGGATATACTTTGTTTCCCAAACTCTAGGACTGTGTTTGTGCCCTCATCCAGCTGACTCTGTCATGGACTGACTGAATAACATGCAAGTCTTGCTCTAACCCTGCCATTTCCTGCTCAGCAATAATAAAATCTCTATAAACAGAAAATAAAGAGGAGAAACTCACTGCAAAGTCTCTTTGTGATTAGTCCTCCACTGTGTTGAAAACAGTAACTGGCAAAAAACCCCAAATCTCAATAAAAAACCCCAAAGCAAATGCAATGTTGACAGTCAAATTCTTGATGCATTAATTGCCCAAGACTCACTGTTCTACACATATATAATAGCAAATTAATCTATATATCTGTATTTCTAGTAATAGAATGCCAATGGTCTAAGGCTTAGGAGGGTTTATTTTCCAACTAACATGGGTGCTTCAGTGTCTCAGGGAAAAAAAAAGAATAAAAAAAAAAAAACCAACCAAAAAAAAAAAAGAAAAAAAAAAACAACCAAAAAAAAAAAAAAAACCAAACAAAACAAAAACAACCCACTAGAAACAGCAAAACACCCAAATGATCTCTTGATTCTGTAAGCCACAATATTTTCTTCTGTATTGAACTGTCAACCAAGTAATGAAAAAGGCTTGTCCATTTCACTGCATACAATGACATTAAGAGCCCTTAATTAGGAGAACCTAATTCTCTCAAAATTTGTTTCTGGTAAAATTACAGCTCTGAAAGAGAAGTTTTGTGTGCATCTATTTGCATCATTTTGGTTACCCACTAAGTCCAGCCTAGCTGCACTGTCACATACATTTTATCTAGCAAATTAACCTGCTAGTGTCAGTGCTTCTCCAAAAGTAGGTTTACAGTTTTATTTAGAGTCTTGAGTTTGGCTACATCAAACTTTCAGGCAATTTAAGTTTGTTTTCTGTATACAGACTACTCACATCACTAAAACTAATAATGGGAGAAGAAACGACCTCCAAATTCTCACATGCCACTCTTTGGAGGCATGTGGGGCATGGGAAGTGTTCTGGGGGAAAAGCAAGTTTGTTTGGTCCTTTGTAAGCTAAATCAAGCCTCAGAAATGACACACAGAGAAGAAATTTTATACTAGCAGAAAAACTGTCACAGGTTTCTTTCATTTTAGAGCAATGAATGAGAAAAGCAGCAATTTGTACCTACAACTAGCATCTGTAAGTCAGCATTGATTTCCTGTACTCCTCAGGTAGCCAGCATGAGACTGCATGGTAACAACTGACCCCTATATGTCAAATACAAAATTTAGCTGGTGGGCTGCTCTTGAGTTTTCAGCCAAATGAATCTTCTCAGTGTCTCTTGGCACTCATCCTGGTAGAGATTTTCAAAGAATAAAGCAATTGTTTGAAACTATAGCTAAGAATATTAAACCTGTCTGCATTTACAGGTGCTTCATTAAAAATAAAATCTGAGAAAAAAAAACAACCCAGCTTTTCCTTTCTTCAGAGATTGACAAATATCTCAGCAATAAACCCAGTGTTTTATTTAGCAGTGATGTAATTTGGAAGTAATTGTTAATATTTCACACATGCTGCAGAACATTCAGTCCTTCTTCATAAACAAATTAAGGATAAGCAAAGTGACTAAACAGAAAAATACAAACATTCATTCTCATTAGAAACTGTAAACAAGCTCTGAGCATGAATGTGATGTCTGCTTTGAGAACTCCTCCTGCCTAGAGACAAGATTGCAGAAGAATTCCTCTCTGACAACTATTCAAGAATATAATGTGCAGAGTACTATCTTTTTAAAAAGCCTTCTAATATCAACTTAGTGTTGCTATAACATAAAAACAATTGTCATTTTTCCACAAATAAACACTTGAAAATGAGGGGAAAATCAAAATGAATAATAAAAACAAATGTTTCTGACCATACACACTCAGCAATGCACACATTCATAGCAATCACCCTTATAGGTATAAAAAAACCAAAAACACCTTCTACAAAATTCTAGTGTAACAAACAGTTCCATCTCACTGATTTTTACTTCCCTGAAAAAACGTTGCCCCACTCCCTTTCTGTCAGAGATAGCACAAACTATTTTGTGTATGAGGTAAGATAAGGCCAGGGTGAAGAAGCACACAGCAATCAGCTAATGGAAGTGTAGTTTAAATAACAGAAAAATTGTCTGCAGCACAGGAGAATGATTGGCTGCTATTCCCCAGGAAATATCATATGCTAACAGGCATCATTTAACTCTTCATTTTCTTTCTTTTTTCTTACATCAGGATGTAGAAAACACCACTGGTTTGTAGGAACCCTCATACATACAGAAGAAAGTGCCTTCAATATCTTATTGGACCGAGCTGGACAAGGAGGAGGTCAGAAAGAAATCTTCAGCACAATAAGGCTATAAAGATTTCTTGAATAACTGTACCAAAACAAGTGAAATTGGAAAGAAAACATCTATTTAGACATTGTGAACACAGAAAAACAAGACTGAAATATCTGGCAGAGAACACAAGGTATCCCTATGTAATTGAGTAACTCACTAAAAAAAAAAATAAAAAAATAAAGAATGTTGGAATTTGAATAATTTTCTGTCATGATAGCATCTCTTACCTGTGGGCATTCCACTGCAATTTCAGCAGCTGCCCCCCAAGGATCAGCAAAATCTAGCAGCTTTCAGGAGGAGCTAAAACACAGAGGGCAAGCAGGAAGAAGATTTTCACCTTAAATTCCCTGAGGCACTTCTGAGAGGACAACAACTACATTTATATTATTGTAGCCCTCCCTATGCTCACCAGTTACATCTTATTCCCAGTGGAAATTTAATCACTATTTTATGAAGTACAGGATAAGCCACAGAGCATTTCATATCTGTGTCATCTAAGAAGCAGCCCTGTAGACAAGATTCCAAACAAAATGCTTTATGTCCTTGTCAGCAAGAGCCTTATCATTCCAGTAACACCTTACTGCACACATTCCTCCAACAGTGAGACTTCAGGTATGGGAGGTGCTATAAATATTTTCATTCACCTTCAGTAAAGGCTCCATATGATCAAATCATAGAGTGGCTGAGGTTGGAGAGGAACCTTTGAGCACTGTGTAGTCCAAGCATGCCATGGCCTCAGTCAAGAACAGTTTTGCAGTGACAGCATCCAGCTTCCTCACCAGCTGAGGCTGTATCCCATCAAGTCCCATGGATTTATGGATATCCAGTTTATTTATGAGTTCCATAACACGCTCCTCTTCCATTCTAGGGAAATTCTGCCTTCCACCAGACTTTCTGACAGGATTGAAGGATCTGTGTCCTGAACATTAGCCTTACCAGTAAAGACTGAAGCAAAGAAAACGTTGAGTACCACTTCCATTGCACACCCTTTGGTGTAAGGGACATAGTCTGATCCAAGCCCTTTCTCTTGAAACACTTTTTTCACAAGGACAGTTCAATCTGTGAAAAGCAGTCAAGCCATTCAGTAAGGCCTGGAAGAATTTGTGTAGGACAACACAGGCTGAGTCTATACTTTTAAATGAAGCTCACTACAGAATACTTTTCTGCTACATCACTTTCCATTGCAGCATCTTTTCCCACTCACTGCTCGTCTTTTCAGCTGCTTTGTCCTGACTTCTCATGGAGTATCTGCTGTCTCTATCTTTGACCTGGCCTTCCAGTGATTCCCCAAGCCTACAGGATATTGTCAGTGAGTAATAACTATAGCAGTGCTAAAAGAAAACTGTAGGGAGAGTAAACATGCTCAAATCACCAGCCAGTCCCAACCAGAGAAAAAGGGCCTGGATTTGAAATGGAGCAGTTTCTCTGATCCTCCTCCCTACCAAAAAGCCTCTTCAACATAAGAAGCCCTAAAATTTCCATTGCTCTGAATCTTCCCAGCCACTTGCCTGTCACATTTTGGCTGTGTGGATTTTCTCTTTGTGAATCCAAAGCTGTGCCTGACAGGTTGCCTAAGAGACTATAATCCCTTCCATTTGGGCTCCTGATTTTATGTATATGGCAAAAATGTACAGATATACATGTTTAAACATACACATATATGTATTCTAAACATCAGAATCACATTTCCTGCATCCCAGATGATCAGTTTACTCATCAGAAGCTCTTGGGATGGCATGGGGTACCATTTAAGTATAGTAGTTTGGCATAGAGTAGTACACTGTGGCAGTTTTTACAATGTCTCCTATCTTAATGCAATCTCTTGATTGTGATCTACAAGAAAGAAATTTTTTCACTATTTATCTTCATGGAACCTTTAGTAAGTCCATGCTCCCAAAGTGGGTATTCCCTAGATCACCTTTTCCAGAAATAATAAAATGCTATGTTTCTCACAAAACAGGATGTCAAAGACAGAGGAAAAGTAACCAGGCTTTGGTCTGAAAAATTAATTTTTTTTTTTTTCAAATTATGCCAGAATTCTCTACGTGTTCTTCATGGGAAGTCTTTTGACATCCTGATACTTCAGCATCCAATAAATCTTTGCTTTTGTTGTTTATCTTCCACAAGGTTTTTCATGGAAAAACTCAGGGTATGGAAGACTATCCATTTCAGCCCCTTTTATTACCAGAATTAGTCTTAATAATGCCTCCCCTTGGCAAATAATTTTCCTAGATTACAGTATCACAGATACAGAGAGCAAGCTGCGCATTACAAGTCACAGAACTCACCAGTACTTTCAATGGTTCATCTTTGTGTATATATTCATGTTGCTTTATTACAACACAGTTTTAAATCACCATTAAGTGCTTATTTTCACTCCAAGTAATGACCACTAGACTCATAAAACATTTTACAGAACACAGTCCCTTTTCCTCAAGATTTTCAACTAATCTCCCATTTGAAATTTCACATGCAAAGAATTTCACTAGTTTAAAAAAGGTTTCACACATGAGTTTACTCATTATCTGAGCTCCCTCAAGTCAGTCTCAATACATAACTTTCCCTTTTGGCTTTGAAATTTGCCTAATTTTATAAATTTCACAAATCAAATTATTACACTGAGTTGATCCTTTTCATTTCTGTTCTTTTATATGTCATTCTCCCACACTTTTCTTCTGCCCTTTCCTGTCATCTCATCCTGAACCAAGACAGAAGTATATTTCCCTTACACAAAATAGGTCCTATTTTATCTCTGCATTTCAAATTATTTCTAGGGAAAGGTGAAGCAAATCTTGAATAAAACACATATTGATGGTGCAGTGTGGCTAAGTCATGTATTGCATGCTGCTAGTTTTCTATAAGGCATTAGACATTAAAGTTGAATTTTTGCTTGGATTCTGTCATTTGAGATAATCTATTTCTGCTAGGAAACACGTTGGCAGTGGCAGGTGAGGGTCTTTATGGTTTAACTGAAATAACCATCAAGCAAGGCTTTAAAGAAAAGCCAAGTATTGACCACAAGAAAAGGAGAGAAATAGTTTGTAAGGGCTGACAGGAAGCCTGGCTTCCCTTACCACTTAGTTCTGTGCATGAAAAGGTCAGAACTGCACTGCAGAATTGTTCCAAGCCTTTCAGACAAAATAAATAAATAAATGAAATAAACGAGTCTGGTTTTCCTCCCTTCAAGCATTTCAGCTCATTGTTGCTGGTAGATGAAAAATTTACTTTTATTTCTACTAAGAGACTCTGTTATACCTAAATGGCTGCTGACAGGGCCACCCATTATGGAATTGCCTTCTGTGGCTGACAACGAAAAGAACACAAATGAAGTAACTGGACCAGATCCTGATGTAACTTCTTTCCAAATAGATTCTTTGTTCTGGCTCATTTAAGCATCACCCAGGATCATAACATGGCAGTAGGCCCTTAATTTTCCTCTGGTGGGAGGTGCCCTACCTATTTTAGGGTTCTCTCAGGCCAGGTAATGTTTGTGGCTAAAAAACTGCATCTTGTTATTCCCTCATAACTATTTAATAAAATCCCATCTATTAACCAGTGATTATTCTCTGCAGGAAAACAATTTCCTTTTTTCCCTCCAAGTTATGTTATCCAGCTCAAGTATAATCAATTAAAACAAGCCTATTCATATAAATGGGGCACATATTGCTCAACAGTGTGCAGTCTCTGTAAGCAAGGAATCCATACACTTGTCTGCAAGAGTTATGGAAAAGAGTAAAGAATTAACACAGAAAAGGTCTTGTAAAACTCAGAAAAAAATTTCTTTAATGGTGGTCTTCTCTCTTTTTGGTTTTGGCTTGTTTGAGGCAACTGTTATATTTTAAATGCAGTCCATCTCCCTTCAGATTTTTTTCTGTATCAAATTAGCTCTTGTTTAAATGTCTCTCAATCTACTAAGGAACAAATTAGATATGTATACATAAATTAGTTACAGCAGACATCTATTATACAATTTGCTTTTTTGTGTGGCAAAATTGCAGCTATTCCATTTGATGCATGATTTCTTTGTTTCACAATCCAGAGGCAGCAACCATTAGCCAGATTCAGAATACACATTTCAGTGCAAGTCCATTAGCCATTATTCCCTTACAGGGGGGGAGCATGTTTACCAGAGCAAGTAGTCCTCATAACATTTATACAGGTTTTTCATAACCATTATTTAAAAAGTTGCCTACTAGAATAATCAGCTTTTATAGTTCACTTTTCCAGATCTTTCAGAGCTAAACAGTTCTCTGAGAGACCTGGTTACTAATTTCACTAGTTACAAATTCCTGTGCAAAAGAGTCTTTCAGAACTGGGCTGAGTGGTTTTGGAGAAACCAACCATTTAATCACACAGGTGCAGAAAGGAATCATTATCATCAGGAAGAAGCCAAGTTCACCTTAACATGCACACTAGTTTTCTCAGCTGATTTCTTTCTATGGCTATCACAAGTTTTCACATACAAGATCTTAGTATTTTAAAGGTAAGGTACCACATAGTAAATTGAGGAAAAAATTGTTCCCTATTAGTGCTGTTAAGTGGAGGATCTTTTGTGGAGAGAAAGACACTTAACTTAAGGTTGGGCTGCTGTCCCTAGTCATGCTCTTTTAAGTTCTAAAGAAAGAATGAAATAAAGTCTAATGACCTTTACATCTCTCAAAGACCTGTAATTAAAAAAAAAACAAAACAAAAAAAACCAAGAAAACTTCTGTATTTCAGACACAATCAAAATTTTTTTCAGGTTTTGTTTTCATATTTGAATTAAATTCAAATAATTTCAAGAATCATGTCCTGAAATTACATTTTACTAAAAAGCACATTTAGATGTCTTTATCTATAAAAAAGATACTATAATTTTTCAGTTGCTTGAAATTCATAGGACTTCACTAATTGAATAAAAGTGCTAAAGCTAGTGGAGTAAGATCAAAATTTCAAAATCAATTTCTACTTCTCATCTGTTAAATTTCACACATGAAGCAGGTTTTCCGCTTTGGGCACTGAGAACATAATTCAAGTAATTTACATAATTCATATGCAACAAGGGATGGTCTTGTAAAAACACATGCAGTGAAGGAATGAAGTTTAAGGTCAGAGAGATTAGATTTTTACATTTGGATCTTTCAAAGAGCAGTAGTTTATATTTTCCTAGGTACATCTAACCAGAAGGAAATATACACAGTGTAATTACTACCCTGCCCAGAGATTCTCTGCCACTGCTACATTTTACTGCTCAAGGTACTCAAATGCACAGCACAACAAGCACAACACAGATCAGTTTTATATAACTTCTTTTCCAAAATTTTCCCTGCAGAATTCCTTATTGTGGCAGCTTGTTTCCAGCTGCTCAAAGGTGCATGGGTGAGAACACACCACCAGTGCCAGCTCCAGTGCCATCCTCGGCCTGGGGAGTCAGCCACAGCCAAAAAACAAGATTCTCCTCCCATCACAGGGCAAAGGCTTGCAGAATGTAGAGGGGGAAATGCTGCTAACCAGCCATTTTTGCTTTTGTCAACCTTCCAAAAAAGAACTTGTCAATATCAAAATTACTGTGCTGACTGATGTGTTTCCTTCAAAACCCTTTTCATACCAGCTTGGTTAAAAAAAAAAAAAAAAAAATCTCTGATCACATTATGCAAACATTGATATAATTTTTGCTTCATCCAGTATCCTTTTTTTACCTACTAGATCTAAAATAAACTCCAAGTTTCTTTCTTTACTCATGTTTGTGTTTACGCTGTATATTGCCTAAAACTGAGTAAGCAAAGGCTATTTCATCTTTTCCTTGCTCTCTGTAGAGAATGAAAATAACATTAATTTCCACTGGAATCTCTCAATCACAAGCTACTTGGGAACTCTTCCTCTTTTCACCCAATTTTGCATAAATGTGTATGCTGATATAAAGTTAGTTAAAAATAAATATTTGACTATTGAAAGTAGTGCCCATTTTGCAGGCTTCCTGCATGCACTGACACGGAGTGTTTGAAACTGTATCCCAGGGCTGCATTAATTATGCATTACAGCAGCTGCCATGGATCCAGCAGTGCCAGCTCTTTAGGATAGGTAGGCTTTGCTATTTGAGTCATGAATACAGGAGTGACACACTGACAGCACTGTGCCTCCCATCCAAGCTGAGTGCAGTCATTAGCTCTGATTCCAGTGCTGCTGCAGAATGCTCTAAAATCTGGATTTAGTCATGTTAGCCCTTCCTCAATGTCAAGAGCTTTGCATTATGTTTCATCTTAAATTTTATCAGAAAATTGTAAAGTTCCTACTTCTACACCTGGGAATTTTCAGGGATGTTACTCAGAAAAAAACAATATCACAGATGACAAAATCCCTGTCCTTGAAACACCTTGGATACTGTGAAATGTAGAATGTAGCAGCAGTAGCTGTACAGGTAAAGTTGCTTGTGCAGGATGCAAAGATGAAAGAAGAGACAGGGAAAAACCTAGCAGGCCAACAGAAATGTGTAATATAATCTAGTGTAAGTGAAAAATACTTCTGGTTTTAACCAAAGAGAGAAAAATATTTTTAATAAGATAGAGGGAACAGGATATGAATGCTAAGTACACTGTCCTGCAGGCAAAGCAGTTACTTTTAATGAATGGAATGCAAAATGCTTGAGGTGAAATATATCGTGGAGACCATCAACTACATTTATTATATTTGTCTTTACTAATGCTTTAACATTTCTGTAAGATCCTGTGATCTACCATAACAACAATCTAGTTAGAGGCACTTGTAGATACAACTAGAATTTAAAGGTCTAAAAGTAAATTTCCAGAGTTCCAGAGCACTTTCTTTTTGCAATTCACATTAAATTCTTATGTCATATACATTAAAAAGGAGAGGGTTAGGAGGAGAAAGAGAAAAATATCAAGACTAAGCCTGTAAAAACACAAAAGAGGTCTCATTTCTCTGCTGTCTAATCCCTGTAATCCACACAGCAATCTATCCTCAGCTACTATCCTTTGCAGTGCTTTCCTTATTCAGGAACCCCTTTCTAGAGTAGGACACTCACCCCTAGCTGTGATAGCATCACACCCACAGTATTGCTTTCAAGACAGGAGAAGGGTGCTTAATTCTCTATTTTTCATTTCCATTTCAATTTCTAGAATAGCTGTTCATGACCATGTTGGAAGCATTTTCCTGCAGGAAAGTAAGCATTTAAAATAAAGATTTTTTGGTTCTTAACTGCAACTGTAAGGGATCAGACAAAAAAGGAAGATAAAATACAAGTTGCTCTAAAATGACATGTATTTACCTAAAACTTGCATGCACACAGTTAATCTGTACTTTCTGCAAGTAAAACAGTCTGTTCTCCCATCAGCACCTGTCTCATGGAGTCATTTTACAAATAGCTGGGAGTAGTGACCTCATTATTATTTACTAATTTAGCTAACAACTCTTATTTTTATGAGCAAGAATATCTAAGATCCAGGAGCTGGACAGCATTTTCTTTCAAAATAAAAAAAAAATATTTAGGCCCTAATCCAAAAAAGCACTTAAGGACGTGTGTAACTTCAATTTCATTGACTTCAATGGTATCACATGGAACTGTCATGCTGGATTTGAGTATCCATGGACTACATTTATATATAGCCAGCACTGTTGAACTGATCTAATTACTATATGTTAATTGCTACAATAAACATTTCAGCATTTAAATATTCAGGCAAGGATTTGCCAATACAATAGTTTTTGCTGAACTCTTTCAAGAGAAACAATAAGCCTGCAACAGATTTTCTGATAGCAGATGAGCAGAACTGAGTTGACAACTGTGTACTATGCATTTGCAGTCTGAAATACACAGAGCTCTCTACACAGACCTTCTCCTAAAACGCTTAAAAAGAAAGGGAGACTGATTTTGAAAGAAAATACTTGGCTATACAGAGCATACCCCTCCCTCAATAATTCAGAAACAGTCATTCTTGGAAATGTTACATTTAGAAATTCTCAATGAGCTAACAACATTTCTATAGGAAGGGAAACATATATATATATATATATATATATATATGAAAAGAATGGATGCACCTAGTAAAATGGATCTAGTAAATATTTATAATTTTTGCTTTTCAAAAGAGTATTTTGATGAAAAAATGAGAGGTTAATTAAACTCTGAATCAATTCATGCAGACAAAGCAATGGAAGAGAACAAAAAAAAAAGCAGTCTTGCTCTTTGGATTTATTAGGTGCCTGGATATTTACAGCAGATATAATTTTGCACAGGACCACACAACAAGCAAATTCCTTCCTAAAATCTTTAGCTGGACCACTCCAGACCTGGAGGCACTGTTGAGTGAAAATGCAGTGCTGTTACCAGCCTCCTGTTTCAGATGACTCAAAAGTACAGCTACTGAAAACCCACAGATTTTTCTCAAAAAGCTGCATTATTAATTATTAATACATACACTGGGAATTGCTTCCATTCATATTATTTGATTGTTTTTCATGCTTCACTCACTATCCCTCCCAAACTTCTGTTCAGAAATAAGCTTATATTCTGCTCATTAATTTAAGAGCTGAATGAAATTTCAGAAAAGATAATACAGCATTTTATTTATTCTCCCTAGAATGAGATTAACTAGTTTGAAAAGTCCCAGAAAAGGTGGCTGCAGAGAAATTTGTTTAAGGCACTACTGTAATTTTTGCACCAGTAATACAGTGTAGTGTTCAGCAGTGACTACACTGGGTTTTGGTTCAGGAAAGTACAGGATATCCAGCATTTGAAATGTTAAACTAGCTGAAGACATATTAACAATACTTTTTAGATATGTTACTGATATATTATAACAATTTTTGTAATAAGAGAATTCTTAAAATGCTTCCAACCATAAATATTGTTGGAAATACTGCAGGCACTGCTTTTGCTGCAGGTTAGCACAGATATGCTCACACTGACTTCATAGCTTAGTCCCAGGACTAGCTTTACACGATTCTCCTCATGATGACACCACTGTGGATATGTCAAGTGATTTAGGTTTCCACATCTGCTTTCAGAAAGAACACTTGCACTACAAAGCTGATGTCCTGCAGGTACAAACTTCCACTTTTGAAAGCAGTTCAGGTACTAGAACTACCTTAAAACCCCCTGGGCTTCAGCACCTCATTGAAACTTTCTCAGTATTTTTAAAAGAGAAGCTGATAATAACAAAGTAAACAATAACTTCATCTCAACCTAAAGCAATAACCAAGATTCTCGGGTTTAGATATTACTGAAACATATCCCACAGATCACATTGTGTTTGACATGAAATCCCACTTTATATATTACAACATCCACACTAATGGACAGCTTTCCTCTCTGAAATGTGCAAAAGCTGCCATGTCCCTGTTACCACATTTGGCTCATTTTAACCACACAGATTTCTTGATGGCACCATGGTAATTCGTTAAAACAGTCCTAAAGCCCTCAATTATCCAGTTACTGAACTTCCACTTCAGCTGTCTGTCTCTTACACAAGTAAAAGGAATAAGGAAATTGATACACAAGGACAAAGCCACACACACTGTTACAGAGGGAGAGATCCAGACTGAAACCCTGGATTAGGGATTTTATAACTTCAGTTTTTATGGATGAGACCACTGGAAACTTATGCTAACTAAAGGAACATCACATTTGTTTGCTTTGCATTGCAAAGAGGGAATATTATCCACTTGAATAGTATAGATTTCCTTTATTTCTCATTATTTCTATTTTAATAATGTCACAGTGAATGATTACAGCACAAATAGGTAAATACTTATGGCAAACAGCAATGCTGAAATCAAACATTAGTGGGAATGACCACCTAATGCAAAGAGAATTCTCATATTGCATTATAACTCCTTCAAGAAAAATACTTTTCAAATGTAAACTGTCATCACCAAAGAGGGGGGTTCAATCCCCTTACCCAGCCAAAACCTCTAGAATTATTGAAGCCTTTACACTACTGGTAAGATTTTCCTTCCTTAGAAAAATCATCTAGTGGCAATCAGGAATGCAAGGACATTGGATTGACAACCAGCAATCTGGTATAACAGTTGTTATTTGAGTATCACTCAAAGCCATTGTTCAAGTAGTGTTAAACTCACAGTGCTACAGTTCCTCAAGTAGTGAAAATTAATGAAACAAACAGTGTTCTAGCACCATCCTCTAATTTTGTTATCCACATGGTTTATACTAAGTATTTTGTGATATAAATTGTTGCATACTAAATCACATAAAAAAAAATAGGAAAGCTAAAAATTTTCTGAAAACGTGACCTTGATTTTATTTCTCATGAGTCTACATGAAGTATTTACTTACAACTTGGTACTAACAAGGGATTAATTGATTAATTTGCATGAACTTTCCCCAGATTTTCAGAGACAACTAGTATAAACCCTTTAGAAGAAAATAACTGATCCACAGCTTTTCCTGCCTGGCCTGCAGGTTCAATATGAGGACAACTTTCCCGTGGAGCAAATATCCCTCCACAGACTCATCCACAAAGCTCCACTCAGCCCTCATCCCCAGAATGAGGGTGTAGACAAACTGACACAAAGCAGAATACCTCAATCCCCACTCCTGAAAACACACATAGTTAGTTCACTATTGGCATTCTCTGCTGATAACACCGTGCTTGCTTCAGGTCATAATATTTACACTCTATCTGGCTTTACATAATAAGGTCATGTAAGGCCAGTAGCAGTGAAAATAGGGTAAAGCTGGGATGAGCAAGTTTATTTCTACTGGGAAGACACAACAATACAAGCCCTTCTGCCAGCTGTAAAGCAACACCATTACTAAATCATCTCAACCAATTTAAATAAGAAAATAGAGGCAGATTATTTAATTTCCAGTTAGGAGCTTTCTAAACCACCAGTGACACACACACATCTTCCTACAATGTATCTTGTAGACATTAACCTGAACCATGATCAGAATGGTCTTGATCTCAGTAAATGCATTCTTAAAGTACTTATAATGTACTGCTTCATCACTGATATTTTTACAAGACTGTCAAAGAGAAATATCAGTTTTCATCCTCCTTTATTTCACTTTACTTCAAGATGCAGTAATTAACAAGAGTCTTTAGATGCTGGCAAAACTATCCCTTTTGAAGTTTTTACATAGCTGTCACCCTGGAGATAAAGGCAGATTATTCAATCTTGACATTATAATGGTGAATTCAAGATAAAAGACTGGATTAGCAACTTCATAACCTCATGCCTAGGGAAAAAAAATGAGATCACCCTGCGGTAATTTTACTTCTAGTTTTGAGGGTTTATGAAATTTCTTAAGGATGAAGAGAGGAAGAATATCATGTCTTGAAAGGGTACAAAATTAATCATATATCCTTTTAAGCATTCCAGTAAATATATTAAAGTTATCTTTTATTTATAAAATCATACAAGAATCCTAGAGTAATCATCTGGCAGGCAATTTATTCCTACCTAAATGATGAGTATTTTTTATGTGTTGCATGTCTTCTTATGTAATTTTCTTTTTATTTCCTCTGTACATGAATAACAGGAAATGTGGAACTGAGCACATCAGGAGACAGATTGTCCCAAACCTTTGCACTTAAGACACTGCAAAAGGAAACCTGAACACCAAAGAAGGCTGCAAACTATAAATCTTAGGAGGTGTGTATAGTGGAGTTCATCACCAACCAAATGTATCATGTTTTTCTCAGGAAACTGGAAACTGAAGCTGAGAATCAGAGCTCTAAATCAAAAGGGAAAATTTATTGCTAACTGCCTCCCACATATCTTTCCAGTATTTTGGTGCATTCTAAAGGAACTACATGGAATCAAATTCCTTTGCCCTTGGAATACTACTGATCCATTTTGTGGTAAACAGGAAAGTACATCAGAAAAATGATCCATCAGGATAGAATTCAGAGACAAAATTTAAGCCTTATAAACAAATATTTCACGGACCTGATAGTTAGAGGTTTCACAAAAAAATCAGAATTTCAAACCTCATGTTGTAGCAACCTCAAAAGGCTTGGTGTGGGTCAAAATCTTACCAATGAAGAGTCTCACTATCAGCAAGTCAAAAAGACAGAATGAAGACAGCACAGCTCACCAGAAAAGTAAAGAAGCTTCTTTGGATTATCATTCAGAAAGCTGAGGCTATCATCAGTTTAAAAAACCCTTGCAGGGTTAAAACAAGTAGTAAAACTAAGCCCCCCAAAGCATACTAAAAACAAATTCAAAGAAAGATTATCAGGACAACTCATAATTGCAAATATATTATTCTCCACATACATAAGGAACATTTTTTATAAGAGAAACTGTAGGAACACAAATAATAACAGATGACCTGAAGGTTGAGTGATGATCATAATGCATATGAAGGTTTCAAAGGTGCAGCAAAAAAATAAAAGTCATTGGAATTAGTGCTGATCATGGAAAAGATGAGAGAGATTCCCATGCTGCAGTCCTTAACTTTGGAGGAATTCTAAGGGTCTCTTTAAAATTAAAATGCTTCTAAAGAAAATAAGGAAAAACTAGACAGTGTCAAATTCCCAGGACTAGGTTATACTCAGCCAAGGATGCAAAAGGAACTCAGAGTGGAAGTTTAATCATTAGTAGCAACAACTAACAGTTTTACTTAAAATTGCTATAACACTTGAAGACTAGCCAGTAGCAAATGTGATTCTTAGACCAAGAGGAACCATGGAGATCCAGCTCAGGGGAGAACTACATAACCTCAGAGAGGAAAAAAGCACCAAAGTACCAAAACAAAATGAACACCCAAATGTCTGAGCAAGTTGAAGTATCGAAAGTTACTTATAACATATGACATCCACTTACTCTTACTGAGATTCTTACTCTTCCCAGGGTCTGCACTTTTGGTCACTGTCAGAGATGAGACAGGCTGGCTACATAAGCATCCCACTAGTCAAAAACAGTACAAGGTTCTAAAGTCATGTTAATGCATCTAATTAAATTTCTATCCCTTTATCCATGAATTTTACAAAGTAAGTCAAACACAGAGACCAGCCCACATAGACTTACAGCAATCCTGACATGCAACTAACTAGACTGAGTGAAAAAACCTCAGCAATATGCTATGCTTATGCTTAATAAGCTCCTCAACCCTGTGCAATATTTGTGCTGAAGGAGTGAGACTGGGAGTAAAAGTGATCATCTCCTTCTCTGTTTGTACAAAACACTCACGCAGCTTCAGCATGTGATAAAATCCCACAAATTTACCATCTGGTCAGAACAGGTGCTATTGCATTCTTAGCTTGTTTCAGTAAATGCCTCAGAAATGAAAACCCAGATAAGTGAACACGTGTGGAGCCATCTCTTAGGACTCTTTAACTATTTGTGTCAGAGGAAGCATTTTATGGCTCTTCCTCATGCTTGGCTCTGCTGGGATACCACTGGGTTTTTCCAAGATTATGAGTGATAACCCCAGCACACTGCTACCACTTACATTTAAAGAATTTTGATGGGACTAAAAGCAAAGGTAGGAAGAGCAGGACCTGAGTGGCATCACTTGGTAAACTGATACCTCACTGCAAATCTCTAAAAGACCTTCTTTGTAACCTTATAAAATAATTTAAGAGCCTTCATGTTCAAAGAATATTTATTTCTCTTACAATTACCTGTTTTAGAATATTTCTTAAATATGACTTTGTTGAGCACAAAAGTAAGAAATTTTCCCTCTAAAAGTAATTTACATCTCAGTTAAGCACCATCTTCCAGGTTATTTACAATCAAAACTCTGGTCTGAACTCAGAACTATCTCACTCCTTTAAAATGGATTAATTACATGTGATCACTGCAGCTAAATCAGAAGCCTTTATTTTTTTTTTTTAAACTAGAAAATATACCAGTAATCTTCAAAGATATGGAAACCTGGGGATCAGTGCACCACTTAAAGAAAATCCTTTTAGATGAAGTGTTTCAAGAGCAAAGTCAGAAAAATCTGCACTTCTGCTGGAGTAGATGGGTATTTGCTGAGCTATGATTGTTAAGGATATTTTTATCACAGTAAAACAGAATAAACACTCAATAAAATTCATTTTGAAGACAATCATTTGGCATGAAATTTGACTGCACCTGTGGGTTTTCCTTCTCCCCACACAGCTCAACAGTTGATTTACATTTGGTAAATAAGATCTTATGATACTGCACACTTTGACCTCAATTTCTCATAAAAATGTATTTTAAACCAAGCCTTTGTCCAATTAATTAATAGAAGAAGTACATTGCACTAAACTCTGCATTTTTCTTCTTGGCTTTTCCTACATGCTAATTGCAGTGACACATCAATAAGGCAGATGTATTTTTCAGTCACTTTTATGTTTAGTGCACATTTAAGGTGACTTTTTTTACCTTAAATATCCCAAAGTAATTTGCAGCATTGAAATATAAAGTCGGAGAAAAACAGGTGTAGAATTTACATTTTTCTTTTGCAAGACTTTACTCAAAAAAAATTGAGTCAAGATAGCATGAAATGCAGGGCCCTAGGAAAAGGAGTGCTCAAAACCTGAATTTAATGAACTTGGCTCATTTTAAAGTTAAAAAACTAACCAAATCAGCTCTCAGCTGATTCAAACCAGATTCATACATTTTAAATCCTCATATCTATATCACTGTGTGAGAACTCACAGAGCACTAAAGTTGCCAGCAGGTCTCAGCTGATTCCAGTACAGAATTGTGAGGGGCAGGCACTTGAGTATGTGACTCAGTCTGTTTAAGGACACTCAGTCTGTTTAAGGACATTTTGACTGTTCAACTGTTTTTCCAAGTTTAGTATCACACATCTGTTAATTCTTAAACCTCAATGAACTGATGTCTATTCAGTGTAATGAAGTTTTACTCTACCATTACTTAGTTACAAAAAAACAGCTCTAAGATTCATGACTATTTCAGATTACAAAGATTGAGGACCTCTGGAGGCTGCTGGTGCAGGACTCAGAGTGAATCAAGCACGAGTCACACTGCACACAAAACACTGTCAAATCTGCTGTGAGATGATTCTGTACTGTCAGCTTCAAAGAGCCAAGAGTCTGAACAGAGGGGAGGCTCAGCTACCTCCTTTTCCCCATCAGATCAGACCAAGGCAAATGTAAAGGATTAAAAGTGAATTCTGTACTTCTGATGCCTCCGGTTTGCCTGTTCTGTCATCCAGTGCCACTGTTTTGTTTACATTTCTGTGAATCTTGGACATTTCACCAGCAGTCATTTCCTTTCTGAAGTCCTGAAAAGGAAGTTCTCCCCTCTAACAGGAAGATTAGCAACAATATAAATCACTTTCAGAGTACTCTTAAAAGGAAAGGAAGAAAAGAATACTAGAAAAAAATGTCCTATTGTAAAGTGTGTGTCCTTATATTCCTTAACTTGAAATGTGAACGAAATTACTGGCAGGCTGTGGTTATCTGTTACTGTCACACGATAGCAGAAATGAAAGAGATGGCTTAATACTGTTTTTAAATGTTTAAAATAAATTCATAAGAAGCAGGTGTCAAATTAGAAAATCAATCAGAAAAATTATATGTTTTTCTGAAGATGTATTAATATAAAAGCAAACACTTATGAGAACCTAATATTATTTCTGTGGCATTTAAAAAAAAATTAAGATATTGTAGAAAATAAAAGATAAGTACTTCCAAATATGGAAGTACTTAGCATTCTAAAGTGCTATACAGCATGTGAAGAACCTCTCATCTCTAAGTGCATCGTTCTTATCCACAAGGTTAACTTGAGCTGCTGCTAGGTTGTCAGTGGGTCTACAAAGACAAGGGCAAGTACTACTGCTTCAGTTAAGAATTCATGCTTGAGTTTTTGTTGATAGTTCTGATGAAAGGGTTTGGGTTTTCTTCAGATTTTTGTTTGTGTTTTTTTTTTTTAATATATGAGAAGTGTACTTTGCAACCTTGCACAATCCTTGAGAGATAACTGAATACCAAACACGTTATTTAAGAATAAACTCTTACTGGGAAAATCTGCCCATAAAGACAAAGTTTCCAATGATTTCCATAAGATCAGGTGCTCATTCTTACTATTAACTTGAGACTAAATACATCTTAACAAAATAGGAAATAAAAGGAAGAAGATGATATTATAGAAAGCATCAATGTTTCTATGACTCTCTCAAAGATGCAAAATGCGAGAAGCGAACAACAGTCCAAGAGACCCAGCAATACAAAATGGCATAGAGAATTATTTCCATATTCTATTTCTAAAACAATCTGACAGCCTGGTCTAACAGCCAATGAAACCAATTCAGTCCTTGATCATGGTAGTTTAATGCCCAAAGAAAAGGCTCCTGCCTAGGCATCCTTATCAAAATGACCAGCATGCAGTTTGTAATAAATCTGGAACTCCTGACAGCTGAGGTCCTCTACAAGACATATGAGGTAACCCATAAGGAGAAGCAAGAGAGGATAATTACAGAAGTCCACAGGCCCTACTCCCAGCAAAGAAACTACCTGTACCTGACCTGAGCAGCAGCTCTGTGGCTGGGGACAAGGGGCTGGGGGCTCATGTGGCACTCAGAAATGTGAAAAAATGAGGACAGACACCTATTTTTTCCTCACCATTTGTAAATCCTATTATTCTTTTGCTCCACTGCCCCAACTTACTTCCCAGAAGAGCCAGTTTCAGAAATTTAAACAGCCTCTGTGGTTTCCCCTAAAAACTGAAATAATTGGCAAAATCGATTCCCTTCAGTCAGAAGGGGTTTTCTTGGAACACATTGCTGAGAGGGGAGAAGGGGATTTTCCCATGCTGTCAAAATATTTTGACATATTCCAGATTGAAATAGGTCAAATTTTTAGTTAGCAACAACCTATTTTCAGTTTGGTTTGAAATACTTCTTTAAACAGAAATGCTCTCTACTGTCCAGCTTTACCTCCTGCAGCTTATGGGATGGCACTGGACTCATCTTCTTGTTGTGACCTCCAGCAGCCTTTATGTGAGCCAAGAAACAGCAGCAAGCTGTCACTTCTCACAGCACACACATGGCCACACACTGTAGAGACTTAGCTAGGAAGAGTTGCCTAAACCAAAACAGTTGCAAGTTGGGGCAGAGAAGAAAACTGAGGTCATCTGCTATTAGTAGCAGAGGCACAGTCACAAAAATGTTGATTCCTTTTTCCAATTACTTTTTTTGTTAATAAGTGTGTTCAATCACATGCTCAGGTCTGGCTATTTTGATTTTTTTTTTTCCAATCAGTAGTTTAAAATATAACTAGGCAGCTGGGTATATGAATACTGCCTTTGCCTAGAGAGAATGTCAGTATTCATCTAGGAGCTGTACCTTACTGCAGTGCATTCATATTATATGGAGTTTAAATACTTTAATAGAACTATAGGCAGCTTCTAATTAAACAAAACTGCACAAAGAAAAGCTCAACCAACTTATTACATGCACACCATCAGTGAAGATATGCAACAGCATACATCAGGAATGTGTTTAAAGTTTAAATCCAATGTAGCCAGGTAGAGCTGGAAGTCCATCAGCAAAAGCTTAAAGACTGACGCAGGAATGTAATCTAGTACATTAAATGGTGCCATTAGAGAGACCTTATAAGAGAAAACATTAATCTTTACATCAGCCCTGTAGTGGGAGACTTGTCCTACACAGCTGCTCAAGGGGAGGAAGGAGCAGGAGGTCTTCCTCTTTAATCTCTCCCCAGCAGAGAAACTAATCAAAACTGTTGTCCTCACACTTCACAGGGTAACTTACACTAGAACTTGTACAAAAAAGCATGACCGCAACATACACCAAAGAAGTCTCCAAGCTCCTGGAATTAATACTGGGATTAACAAAACAGGCTCTGGAAACAGACACAAAGCACACCACTACCTATGGGAAGCAGGGGCTAGATTAAGGTAGGGGAGAAAATGGTTCCGCTTCACAAAACAAAAATAATTAATTAGGGAAATCAGCCTACACCTTTTTAATGGATTACAGCATGTGTGCCCAGCCTGCCATGCCCTAAACAACCCATGTAGAAGCAATTCTCTTTCCCCATACTCTTATGAGACATCATGTTGTCCATATACAGAGGCTTAATGAAAACTGTTGTGCAAAGGCTGCTTGAGGCTAAAGCTTGCAATGATGCAGCTTCACCATGCACACACAGCACAGGCCCCACGACTCCTCCTGCCCCAGGCACAGCTACATCCCCAAAAGGCTGCTCTGAACCCCTCCTGGAGCACCTACTCAAGTAGTGGGGCTCTTCCATGCCCCCCTGCCCCAGGGATATTAGCTCAAGTCTAGCCCACCATAGATATGCTAATGCTGCTAAAACTGAGTGCTCCCAGATGAAACTTTTCCACTCACAAGCATATTGTGTGCTTAAATGCCATGAAAAAATATAAATTGTTCTCCTCAAACCCCAGCAGGTTCCTTAATGACTCAGCTCCACTAATTAGTAACAGCTGTTAATGAAGTGAGCAGGTACAAACCTAACCTCTTCAATTAATGCATGAGATTCTTAGACTAAACTAAAATTCAAAGGAAAGCTGTTAAGTAAAAAAGAAAAAAGCTAACATTCAGTGGTCAATATTTTAGTTGCTGAGACCATATTATTTCTTCCAAACCCACATATATCAGTGTTTATCAAATATAGAATCTATTTGCACTAAAACCTTACCATTTCCATGCAGCTAAGGCAAACGCAGCCTGCCATTACTTTTAAAAAACTAATGCATCCTTTCTGAACAAATAAGTCAAGACACAAATACAGAACACTTTTAATGGCTGTTTAGCCCTATAATTACATCTTAGGAAAAGTTATGTTTTTTGGAAAGCTTCATTTATCCAAGAAAAACTTCCATGCCCCAGCAGATCAACATGAAAATTAGAACATCCTCACTATTTCCATCCCATTCTACTCAATGCCTTTGCTGAAAATTGTACTTTTATAAGTCCACAGGCCAAAAAATTTTTAAAAATTTAAAAATTAAAAATATATAAAAATAATAAAAAATAATTAAAAAGTTAGGAAATGCAAAATAAGCTCTTAAAGGATCTAAGAAATTGAATTCTCCCAAATATGATGCAACAGTACTGCAGTCATCTCAACACACCTGTTTTCATTTTAGATAGCATTGGTGGAAACTTCAAGTTTCATTATTTACAATCATTGCACAAGGAGATTTATAGCTATCTTGAAATGTTCTTCTCAAGTCTGAAATAATTTTTTCCTGTTATTCTACTAGTGAGGAACTACTGCAAGTCTCCTTGAGACTACAAGTCTCAAGTTCCCAGTGGTAAGAGAAAATTAGATCAGGGACTTCCACTTCATCCAATGTAGTAGGTTTTCCATCCAAAATGTTAAATTGCCAATTAAAATAAAAATATTCAAATGAATACTCAATACAAAGAGTTTGTGTTTAACTGTACTGCTTCACAGAAATATCTAGCAAAATTTTCTTAAATATAAAATGCTATGGAAATCTCCTGTTATTAACGAAACCATAAAAGAAGGAGGAAAGCAAGTGAGAAAAGGAAAATGCATTCAACTAAGTTGTTTCCAAACTGTTTTCCTAACCTTGGTTACCACCCTTTTTACTGTAGGTAGAACTGTGCAGATGTTTGGTTAGAGCTCTTTCAAGATCCTTTGGGGACCTCTCTGTGATGAAGTGGCAGGTAGGGAGATGCGACTGGGGACTAGGGGTTATGTATTTACATATTGGCCTTAAGGATCCCCATTTTCAAATTCTTTATCCCAGGTGGTATTAGTTTTAAGCTAATAATCACTTAATATCTTAGGTAATTAAAACTATAGAAACATCATGAGTTATTTAGTTAACTCTGTTAGAACATAAGTCTGGGATTACCCAGTAGAGAGATTTTTGCTCTTATTCAGTGTGCCCTAGAAATCTTGAAACATAAAAGAAAAATAAACAAAAGAACAGAATTGTCTGTATGCAATGATTTACAATGCTGAGGCAGCTTTGGAGAATGTGCAACTCCAAAGATCATCATCATAAAAAAGAAAACAAATAAACCCCCAAGCAGATGGCCGTCGTCATCTTCATTTAAACATAAACATTTGTTTGTTCTTGGCAATTTTTTGTGTGTTTGTATGCCCAGAGTTCTCAATCCCAAATCTGTACAAGCCAGTGGGAAACCCCCATTCATGAGACTGCACTTAGATCGTTGCATTGAGCTCTGAGTCCATGCCTGGACACAGTTTCTGTACCAATGTCTCTCAATTATTTCACTCTTCAGCCACTGTCCCCATGTAGCTGAAGTTATGTCAGTGCAATCTTACTTTATACCAGGATATCTTATTCCCACTTGCATTGGAGACTACATTGCCATCCCCATGAGTATTCCCTTTATTAAAGGACCTGTAGGTGGAACAGGGGTCTCATAGTCTTTCATGTGCAGATAAACCTCAGACCAAGTACAGAACATTGCAGACACAAGCCCACATGATCACATAAGACTGGAAAGAACTCTTGTAACTTCAGAGGGCACACTGATCATGAGCTGGGTGGTGGTGGCAGAGTAAGAACTGCTGAGATTTCTGAGTGCTAGCCCTGCAATTCAACAAGTTGTCAAGCATTTGCTGAATAGGGAACATTGGGGAAAGCTGGTCTGGTATTGACTGTGAGAGCCAAACACTGAACTACCAAGCAGTAGCTGTTACAAAAGTGGTGGCTTATTTTTACATTGGCATAATTGTGAACACCACTGTTTGTTTTAAACAAAAGAGAGCAACAAGATATTTCTGAAATAAAAGCTTTCATAGTTTTTCCTTTATATTTAGTCTTTCCTTATGCTACGCAAATTTCCTTCCAGTTGATATCTTTAGAGTTAAAAGACACTTCTGATGGCACAGATTCCACATATAAAAAGGTTATTGAAATATATTTAGAAATAGTATTTACAGGAAAAAACAACTTATTTCCCTTCGTTGTCTTGTTATTAAGCAAGAAGATCTGTCTAGAATAGGCTTTTTCTCCAAATCCCAAAACAGCAGCAGGGGAAAAAATTGCCCACTTTGTGCAATTTACCAATATCTGAGTTTGTGCTCATCAGAAGCACTTTTGAATGTTTTACCAACACTCTTAGGCTCCAGGAAAGACCTGAAGTCCTATTCCTCTTCTGGCCTTTAAGATAAGTCACGAAAATTTGAGGCTCTGCCAGACATCTTCCAGCAAATCTACCTCAAGTTGGTTTAACACTGTCACCCTCTACTGCCTTCCTTGTCCTTCTGCAAAAAGTTACTGACTGTAGAGATCTTCCCCATGCAATAAACCCAAGCATGAGCCTAGTAGCCACCTTGACCACTTTCAAAGATGGTACAATGTGGTTGTCTTCACTAAAATAATTAAGACTCTTAAGGGCTGGAAATTTAGTTAAAAGTTAAACATAAGTCAAAGCTTCCAATTAGTGTTTTTAGTAATTCAAAAATTGACATGGCTTCAGTACTGAACAGCAGTAAAAACCCCAGGCAATATCACACAGCAAATTTACATTCCCTTTGGGGATAATTTTCCCAGTATACTGCACAGCAGTGAAAGGACATCTACTACATATCTAGGAACCAATGTTACTCAACTTGACTAAAAATGATACTGCTGATCTTTCAAATGAGGTGTACATACACCTGTCTAGGCCATATTTTTTAGTCTGTCTGCTTCCCCCACCCTTGTCTGGTTTTTAAGCTCTGTTAAGCTAACTCTGTTAAATTAACTCTTTTGCCAGGGACTTTGAAGATTACAGGCAAATACTGAAATTTGCAAAAGCACTCATTCTTTGCAGGTCAGGATGCAATCTACACATTAACAAATCTTAAATCTTAAATTTAGTTTCTCTAAAATCACTACAGCACCACAAATACTCATGGTCATAAATATTTCTGTTTGATATCAACGGCCTGAGTGACCCAGTCTCAGGTGGGTCCAGGTGCTCACACAGTTAATAAAATTTAGCTCCAACATATAACAACCATAAGAAAGATTAAGATGTCTTGATTGCTTTAGTCCTTCCTGCACACAAATATAAACACAATTCCTTTATATATATACATATATACACCTGTGTGTACATATAATCCATGAATCATTGTACACATGCATTTGAAATGAAATATTGACAACTTGTTTACTTTTTAAATTTCATCTGTGTGGAGTTCGAAGATATAACAAGACTCAGTTACATTCAGAACTTTAGCATAAAAGAACCCCAAAAGAGTAATTTAAGTCTGTCTTGAGTGAGAATATTTAATGAATCTTCTGGATGTTAAGAGGTTTTATACGCTTTTTAAAAAAATCATTTCCCAAATGCAGTGCCATGATATTGCCTCTGAGAGCTGAGATAAAGTGATACACATATGCTCAGCACATGGATGTGAACAAAGTGGTTACCTTGGAAACAACAACCTTGTGAAAGCTTCCTTCTACTAAATTAGAATAGTGACTATTGGAGGAAATGTTTTTTTCTCAGTCAGATCTTGAAAATAAGTTATTATATTTCATTTGTAGATTTTTCAGAGCCTTAGACTTTTTGCAGTTACACTACACCTGCTTTATCCCATATCCCTTCGAAATTCTAATACATAGAATTTTGGTAGTATTTGGCTTATATTGATTTCTAAATTCAATAAGTTTGTTTCTTATTGAAATAGAGCTGCAATATATTTGCATGGATCTAATTTGCCACCATTGTCTGCAGCTGCAGATATTCTACATACAGCAAATATACAGAGAACAAATATTTTTGTAGGATTTAGCAAATAGCTTTTTAAAATAAAGCTGCACATCAGAACCTGTTTTTAAGAAAAATATATTTCCAACTATTACAAACAACATTTCCAAAGAGTTCCTGTGTTCCAAGAAACACAGCTTCAACAAAAGGATTTCCATGTTCCCAAATTACCTTTCTGTTTATGTGTCACATACAGCTAAAGAATGTATGCCTGGGAGCATTTGTCCATGCCATCCTTTGCCACAAGCAAACATGCTCCTTTTTTTGCTAGAAGAGTACAAAGAACATTTTTATCACGTATGCTACAATGTGAGACACAAAATACTTCCAAAAAGCTAATAAATTTTTGATTGGTTACAAAAGACCAAAAGTCACAGCTCAGTGTACCAGAGCATGACAGCAAGAAACCTCAAGGACACAGTGGATATTTGATCAGGCAGCATTCCCAATTTTTGCACAATGTATACAGGCAAAACCAATAAAGTCCTATTCATAAGTTATATCTTCCTGGGATCCCACAGGTTTCCTAGGACCTAGAGGAGATCGAAAGTGTACAATTAATCTCTCAGATACAAAGTACTCCTACCAATTTGTATCATATTCTGTCTTAGAATGATGTAATTTACTCATTATGATCTTGCTCTTATTCAGTGTAGCCAGCCACTATGATAATCTTACATTATGTAGTTACCACTTATTCAGAAATACATTTAAATAGTATATTAGTATGAATATTCAGCCCAGCCCAACTACTTCTTGGACATAAGGATAGGACAGTTACCTTTTTATTATATTATAATTTGTGTTCATTGCATTCTAAAGCTTTCTGTGTGCCTCAGGAAAGAAATACTTTCTGAATACTAGTCTAATATGTTAATTGCTACCAACAATTAGACACTTAAGTTCAAATTATGGCTAATAAGTCATGAACCAGACAAGCCTTGGGTACATGAATTTGCCAGTATCCTACCAAATCTAGACAAAAAAAAAGTTGTCATGTCCAGCATCTCCAGTTATGGTTTGATTCCAGTCACATCAGACAAAGTAATGAGCTAGTGAAGACAACAGGCAATTACAAATCTTTACCTCTTCCACCTTGAGTTTCATACACAGCTGCAACCCAGGAGCAGCAGTGCACAGAACTAGAAATCTTTCTTTAGTTTACAGAGGTATTGGCAATTGCTTGGATGAAAAAGTACAGCATCCATGAACAACCACACAAGAAAAATGCTCCAGTTGTGCCCCATTCCTTTCCATGGGAGAGAATCTCACCTGTGTACCAACAGACATAAAGCACATACATATATTGGACTGTGAGGCACACAGGGCCAACACTGTCTATAATATATAATATTATACCAATAATAAAAGGCATTTGAACCTGGATGAGGAATGTACCTGGATAAAGCCATCAGAGGAACAGTTTAATGTCAATCTAACCAGTCTCTCTCTTTGTTGCTGCAACAGGATCAATCTATTTAAAGGACACTGCACAGTAGAAAGTTCTCTCTTCTGTATATGCTTTCACTCTACATATTAAGAGAAGCCCCTGAATTCAACTTTTGCTTTGTGCCCCTTTTCAGTAAGCCTGAAACTTGTATTTCTCCTAAATCCAGCTATGCCCCTTTGCTCAGTGCTGAAGCCCCACTGGCAGAACATGACACAGCTTTTTTGTTGCTAAGAGAATGTACACTTTAGTTAGTGACTGGCTGACTCACATTTCCTGGTCATTTGGAAACTACTTACTAGGAAACCTTACTAGGCTGGTATCTCTTATTTGAGCAGAAATGCCATTATAGCATCCTTTAGCATTAATACCTCTCCTGCAGAGTTAACTGTTTGTGACCCCACAAGTCAATTACTGTAATTCCTTTCCAGCAGTGATCTGCTGCTTCTGCTTAGAGTGTGGCACACACAGGAAAGATACACTAAAGAGGATACAAAGACCATATCTTAATAAATGAAAGATGTACTGGGTACCCAAACTGGGGAGAGACAGCAAAAATTAAAACTGCAAGTGCTTCAAAAGTTTTTAAGAATTCTTTATGGTGTTACAGATGTTTCTTAAAATAATCAATGCAACCAGATTAGAACAGTTTCACATCAGTGTCATAATTAGCTACAGCATCCTGGTACAATTACATAAGCAACAGCTGCTGAACTAACCCCTGAGCCTTCCAAGGAGCTTCTTGACTTCTAACTGCCTAGGAAGTGAATGGCTTAAGGCTTTTCAGTTTCTAAGATGCTGCAAAACTTAACATTTTGCCAACTTAAGCATTTCAGTCTCATGGCAAAACATTCAAACTGCTGATGGTTTGTATCCATCTTACTCTGTTAGGAAAACAGTCACAAAAGAATGGAGCTAAGTAAAGAGAGACTATCTACCTATATTTTTATCCAGAGTCAGCTAAAAAGAAGACTGGATCACCAGATTCTAGACTCCAAATGCTATTTTAAGTGCTAATTACCGGACCAGAATCTATTCCCTTCCAAATTATTTTAAGGAAATGCAAGGGAATGGCACATCCATGAGCATTGTTCAAATCAGGGATTAAGAAAAGTGTAAGCTTGAACTCAAAGTTGTGCATTTCATCAATTAGCATTTATTCCATGTATTGGTGTATTTCACTTCTCAGATGGTTCACTTCAACACAATCTCACAGACCTCTTGTGCTGCATTTTACTGAATCTGGGTGGACACGACATTCAATATGTAAACCTTGGTGTAAATCAGACATGAACTTTCCAATGAACTTTGGTGGAAGAGTTTTCTTCTAGAAAATTCAGTTAATCTAAGTTACAGTTTCTCTATAATATGTCCAATTTAGTAAGACTTTGATTCCTAACACATCCAGTTCTCTGAACCAGTGCTATATATTGGTTCATATGTTTGTTCAATATATGTGTACATACACATGTGATGTGCTGTTTTTCACAACTAGTCAGCATATATCAAATGATTTTACATTCTGTCATTTCATTTCAGCTATCTGATGATATACAGCATTTCTAGCTACTGGTAGAGCAAAGCACACAACATTTCATAGCACTACTACAGCTGTCCATTAGAGAAATCTTGATGGTATGGATTTCTGAGGCATGATTTTTGAGCAAAAAGGTCATGCCTACAAAGTAGGCAAGTAGAAGGACCTACCAGCAAGTAGAAGGATCTATAGCTGTTAATACAGGATTATGAAAACTGCCTTACTAGATCGAAATAAAGCTCTATTTTATCCAGTGCAGACACAGGAACGTGCATTGCAAAAAATTTAAAAAAAAGATAATGGTATATTTCACACTTAGATTCAAATGCAACTTATTTTTTCATTAAAAAACCCTTTTAGTAGAAACGTGAATTCTCAATTACTACAGTTTATGCCCAACAAGAGCCAAAGGTCCATCTAGTGAACATGTAATTGGAGCTATTCTTCCTTTCTTATTCTAACCCTGCTCTAAAGAGTCTAAAAGGACCAGTTAGGCCACAGTGAGACAGGAAACCAAGGTGCAGTGAGGTGAACTGATTTGCTCCCTGCCACTTCCCAAATGCATGTCAGAAGTTGTGGACAGAACTAATGCCCTCTGAAATCCAAATCAGATTGCTTGGCTATGTTTTCTACCACAGAACTTGAAACACATCTCTGTGAAACTATACAAGGCATTTGAAGAGTACCAGGTCTACAGCACTGTTGTTTGTACATAGAGGACCTACAAAACAAAAAAAAAAACATGTGAAGCAATTTAGTTAGGAAAAATCTGGATGTTGCATTTCATACCAAACAGAACAGATGTTGAAATTAGTATGCTGCAGGAAGCAGAAATAGAAAGAAAGAAGAGGTATGAGATAAAGTCATTTATATCACACTTCAGCTACTGTATGTAGCTCCTTGCTACCACAATCTGCTTTCAACAGCAAATAATAAAATTATACTTTTTTTGTGCTGTTAATTATATGCAAATTAAAATTGGGTTCACATTAATGCAAAGAGGTGAATATCCATTTAATCAGATCTTCCCTGCAGGGTCCAATGATAAAAATGACAGAAGACTTGCATTTCTAATTCTGAACTTCTCACATCTTGTACCTACTTACCTTGCAAACGAACAGCTACTGTGACACCTGCCTGCTGGGCTGAAGGTTTATGCTGATTAGGTCCTATAGACCTAATGGTGATCCTCCTGAAGGGAAAGTTCAGCTCCCTGAGCTAGGAAATCTAAAGAGCAAATCCCTGTAGTAACTGCAATCATTTAGCTGCTGAAATCGACAAGTTCCTAATATTCAAGATCATTTGATAAGGATTTAGGCTGTAGTTTATTCTAACACACTCCATGGTGAGGCCACTGATCTATTGTTTACATCTCACTTCTCTCTCTTAAATCAACAGGAAAGAGAAGTGCCTCTAAACTATCTGATGACATATATAATCTCCATTGAGTTTTCTTTCCTGAAAAATAGCTGCTGAATATCTAACCCTTTTCCCAATGCCTATTTTTTTTTTCTGCTTTCATCTTCACTTCTAATGCTAGCATTGAGAGAAACTTTCCAAGGAATAGAAGGGCAAAAAATCTCCTTGATGTAGATTCTCTGTATTAATAGAAGTGACAAGAGGACCCTTAACCCTGTTTAATAGCTAAAAAGACAAGTGGCAGGGGAAGAAAACAGACATTTTTACAAATGAGACCATATTCTATTACGCTGCCTCACATTGTGACAGAATAGACTCATGAATTTTCATCTGACATGACAGTTGAGATCATTCCCTGGGTCTTAGTGCAGGGACTGCAGATTTTCCTTCCTCCCCACCTCACAGGACTGTTCAAATCAGCACCAGTTGGTCCGGCTTCTCATGAAGTCATAGGGAAGAAGGATGAAAATATTCCCACCTCACCCCCACTACAAGTACACTGCTTCATGGAAAAGGTTCAATTCCTTTGGGATGGTAAATGCCACCAACCTAAAGAAAGGCTCCCTTACTATGAAGATACACAGCTTTGCCCAAAACCTCCAGGCAGTCCAGTTTAGCAGGTAACAGTGATAAAACTGGGCTGGGGAGAGGACATTGTGTAGTCATGTAGCAGGAGAGATACTTGAAGGGTTTATATGTGTCATGGATCTTTTTCCATTCCACCCAAGGCTGCAGGGCTGATGAGGTGAAAGATGCAGACATGATGGGTGACAGCAGTGAGCCCTGATGCAAACCCTTCCTCCTGGGTATGGGTAGGAAGGACTTGTCTTGGAATCACTTGCTGCAGAGAAAGCACACAACTACTGGAAACTCAGCACCACCTCAGTGCAGCCCTCTCTAGGATATAGAGCATCTGTGTGTCTAGAAGGAATCAGTTACTGTTCTCTTATCTAGATCAATGCAATAAGAAATTATTTATTTTGATGTCATGCTAAAAGATTTTAAAAAAGCATTTCATTGCACCATTCAGCCTACCTAATACATCAGATCTCTGTAACAGATTCTCCCATTACTTTTCTTCAAAGCTGTGATTTGCAGAAAACTTGGGTTTAAAATCTATTTCATTTCCTTGCTTTAGTGGTTGCTAATCTAACATGGGCTATTAAAGAAGCACAGAGTATTTTGCTTATAACTTTCTACAGTATATTATACATATTTCAAAATTTCCTTAATTACACATGCAATAAATGGCATAAATGCATTTTAAAGATTTCAGAAAGAGTGTATTCTTTACTCATTAAAGTACAATCACAGCATTTCTGCCAAGCATATAATTAAACCAGTCTACCCATGACAGTGTTTTAGGTGCCACTGTCTCACTTGCAAACAGGAATCTTTATCTCATAGGTTGTTGATCCAACAAGGCATAAGCTCCCCTTAGAAGCCTTTTTACTGTATTCATTTGGCTACTGCCATAAGAAACAGCTGTAGAAGAGCTATTTTCCTGAAGGAATCTTTGGGGGTTTTTTGTTTTGTTCTTGCAAAAACATGCCATTTTCTTGGTGTTGATTTTTTTTTTTTTAATGAGCAGGATTAAATAATTTCAACCTTCTTTACCAGTCATACTAAAGCCACATTTTTACTTAAATTCATATTTATTCTTAACATCTACTAAAAATGGCAATAATGTTTTCTTCACTGGGTTAAACTCATTAAGTCAATTTTACCTTCAAAAGAGATGGTGTTCTCTTTCATCTATAAATTTTTAAAAATATACAAAAGACTACAAAACTGCAAACTTCAAAATTCTGAAATATATGAGGAAAGACACTGAAAGTTGTTTAGACATCTAAAGATAGGTTGATGGATTTTTTGGTGCCCACACTTTCGAAAATATGGTGTGCTGAGCATAGATATTCACTACAGCTAATGTATTTTCAACAGTTACTGAACAAGAGAACTAAGTCTTCATTAGTATTTATTTTTTTTAATCATGAATCCATCTCCTTATATGTTTTTCCTTAAGTAACTTAACCAATCATTTAATTTACATTTCATGAACTAAGGCATGCTTCTTAAAAAACCCTAGGTAAGAAAGTAACCTCAAAGCAGACAGCAAACATAAATTTACCATTCTGTAATATCAGAAAATGTAAAAATTAATTATATGAATAAATGTATATTAAGTGATGTAATTACATATGTATTTAATATATCTTCTCTATTAACAAAATATAGTACCAATTATTACCATAAGATTTGATCTGTTTGCAAATCAGTGTGTTTTAATTGTTTATACCTATTAACAGGACAAATTTCTTTAGGAAAATAATTAAGTACAGATTAAAATTAATTATCCAAATACAGGGCTCCTGCCTGCTGACTTAAATCATGATTCAAACTGGTGATTTAAATCAAGCCACCCTACTGTGACCTACCAAAAAAAGTTTTCTGAATTGTAATCAAATAATATGCAGTATTCAGTATTAATTGGGGTGTTTTATGTTAGCCCTGGTTTCTGGAATGACACATGCAAGTGCTTTCCTAGGACTGAATTCTTAATTTCTCATTTCCCCTTCTGTTACAGATGTCAGTTACAGGGCTTTATTGCATAGCATGGACATTTTCATTTATACAGAAAACCACAAACGAAGGAGGGCATGGAACTGCATTGCAAGAAAGTCTAAAATAACTGAAATATATAAAATGAGTAACAACTGATGGAGAGGCAGTCATGGTGTATCTGCATCATCTAAATACCGCAAGTGCCCTATAAAAACTCATTGGTCAATTTCTCATATAATGAGATCATTTGTGACCTATTATTCTAACTCAGATTCCATTAATTTCTAACTGCCAACAAAATAAACCCTTCTGAGAGTACCTATGCACATGTCTTGTCCAACATATACAGTAGTTCTAAAGGCATCCAAACAAGCACACTATATATTCAGTTTCATAGAACTCTAAATATATGTTTTCTCTTATTGTCTTTGTATAAGTCACATTACAAAGAATAAATCTAATGCTGCTCACTAGCAAGTCTGCTTTGGATCTCACAGTCTGTGCATTTTGACATTTGACAATCTAGTCATGTTTAAATGAGCTTGCATTTGGGTACCTTTCACTTGCACACAGAAATTAAAGACAGAAAAGGAGGCTTCTGAGGAAAAATAAGACGCAGCCAGATCATCCCAAAACAGCATATTGAAATATTCTCTACCAAGAAAATGTCTCCACTCCCTAAAAACTCACAGCTGTCTTTGTCAACATTTCAGGAAAATTTTTCAGATCCCGCAGATTACCACAACTATTTAATGATGACTAGTACAGAAATAAATGCAATTGTATCATATAGCTGACATTAGGAGGATGTAGTTTATAGAAATGATTTTATGTGACTGATGATTTACAGTTTGATCATAACAAGACATTGCATTGATCTTTGGACCTTTACTACTGCACAGAAAACAGTGACACAGCTGATTATTAGATGCCAAAGTTCAGTTTACCAAAATAAATTAAAAATTAAAAAAATAAATCTGCCTCTCATGCTATTTCAAACCCCAAAGTTCTGGGAAAGGAATTTGATTACAATTCTACAAAATTATCACAGTCTTCTGGGCTCTTCTTGGGGCAGCAAAAGAGTAAACAAGAGACAAAAAATATTTTGGCATCATACACCTCTCAACATTTAAAATTGTAGCAGATACTATTAGCTGGCATATGAGCGTGAACTTGAGTGGCACTGTTGAACCTTCATATTTATTTTCCCATTGCTCTGGAAGAAAGAAAAAGAAAATATATCTCCAATAAAGCTACTCAATTCCATTCACAATTGCAGTGTCTGCTGGAGGCCAAGTGACAAGCTAATGTGATAGTCAGCGGTGTGTCGCTTTGAAGTTAATCAAGCCAATACCTGCACCCCTGAAATCCTGGGCTGGACTTCAAAAGATTGCAGGGAAAAAAAAAAAAAAAAAAATCAAGAAATCCTGAGGGGAAAAGTATGATGGAGGACAAAGAGCTGCCCATTTAGATAATTATGCAAATGGTCACAAAACGATGTCTGTGAAACTCCAAGACACTAAAGGGAGAAGCATTCATAGGAATGAATTAACTTGGTTTGAAATGCAACAAATCATAAAATTTGCACAGAGATCATGTCTTTCATAATTTAATCAAAAGCTTCCTTGCTCAACATAATAGTTTTTAAAACTCAGCAGGAACATCCAAGTTAGAGTTACCATTAGCTCCTATTATTCTCTCTCTGTTTGTGTGCTACTTCAATACAATTAACAGTCAAAAGCTGGCTGCTCAAGATGGCACTGGGCATCCACCAAAAATCTCACAAAATAAAAATCATAACAATTCCTCAATGAAAAACAAAACAAAATACGAGTGACAAAAGAAGAAAGCTTTAGTGTGTGCAATTTCCTCCCTTAGTTCTTCAAAGTAAGAAATGTCCCTAAATCCTCCAGGGACATTTTCAAGATCACAGAGGAACCTGGACAGCTTAGGACATAGCTGTATGTATCTGATCTGGCTCTTTGCCAAGAAAGACTTGATGTTAAAACATACATGATGTCCTCCTGCATCAGTCCTCATCTGTACTCTCCATGAGAGACAGCAACACAACTGTTGCTTCAGATTTCATTTTGCAGTTTCCACGGAGGCTCTTGAGGTTCTATTTTTGTTGCCTTTCAGGCAAGATTCACTCTACCTCGCTGTTACACTAATTTTATTGCCTCTGACTTAGGCTGCATTTCTCATCCAGCACTCACCTACTATGGCCTCAGTGTATCATCAGATGCTGGAGTTACTCTTTTATCAGATATATCCAGTTCACAAAAGGACTCCTGTACTTAAACAACAATTCTAGTTGCTACAATGCAAATAAAAATCGATCTTAATGTTAATCTTCTCAGGACTGAATGCTTCCAATGCAAAGCTTTCTCTGTGGGGTGAAACCACGTGAGAGGACATCTTGAGTTATAAGAATGTCATACTATATCTTGCTAGCAGCCCTCCCAAAAAGCCTCACACACAATATAAAAGCCTTGAAACAAAGGTAAGTTGCCAGAGAAGGGTCAGGTAGAGGAACTATCACAACTCAGTGACTTTCCTGCCCTCATTCTGTGAGCTATAAATCAGGAAGAAAGATGAGGAGTTTCTTGGGTTGGTCATGACAGGAATGGTAAATCTCAGCTATAGAACAGAAAATATTAAAATACAAACATGTGATACTAAAAAAAAAAATCTTAATTTAGGTGTATAACCATCCTGATAATGAACATGAATGAAATTATTTTAAGAGTTGATATTCGCCTATAAGCTTTCTTTTTGCAAAGAAAGAAAATTATTGAGAATAATAACAGTTGAGGCTTCAGACACTTGGCCTCTGTTCACTGTTGTACAGTTTAGAAAATTTTAGTGATTGTTGAATCTAAGAAAATTAGAGAAGGTGCAGGGCTGTAGTCTGTCATCAGCCCAGCCCAACACTGCTCTTGGAGATCTCTTCCTGTTCTCCATCCTCTTCCCTTACTTGGTTTTACCAGCATGCTCAAAGAGCAGGGGCACAGATTGTGTTATATACCTTGACTTGATGAGGGATCTCCCTGCCCTGACAATTGTTGCACTCTAACTTCAGTGCTTAGGAAGAGACAGCTGCTGAACACACAAATCACAGGGAAGCACCTACTCAGGCCCATATACTCTTCTAGCATTTTCCTTTTCAGCTCAGGCAAAATTCATATGTAGGCTTTGGTAGCTGGGTAATCTTTTGAATCTTGTTTAATGGTTTCGAAAGCAAACAGAGGGCAAACTGTTGTATTTCAGATAAACTTGGTAAGAAGGACTTTTTTCACTATTTTGCCTAGTCTTGCTGATAAACACAGATCATTGCACTTGGTGGGATGGGGAATTTATAAGGCTCAGCTCATTTGTTGTGCTACTAAGGCTTTCACATACACACAACAAATATCTCTAAATATCCAGCTTGAATTGATTTTCCTGAATAAAAAAAACCAGCATTAATTGGGGCTGGAGATTTATTCACACAATGATAGAGATTTAGCAGTCATGAACAAGATTCTTACTTTTGAAGTATTTGACTAGATTTTGGAAGGAGAGGGGAACCAAATGGCTTCACTGTCCTGTATAATGCTGAACCAGCTACCTTGTTGTTTATGTCAAAACAGCTCCCATTTTGAGACCAAGTCTGGCTAAGATGACATGTCTATTGCCAGGTAGGCTAAAGACACTGGATGACTCAAGAAAATGAGAGGAGTCCTCACTGACCTCTGAATGGAATCCAGTCAGAAAAAGCCAGCATGACCTTGTGTTTAGTCCCCCAAGCTACCACTTAAAACCATGCATACCCACAAAAACACAAAAGTTAGCAAGGAAAGAAAGGTTCAGTACAATGAACATTTTACATCACGCTGGTGATTTTTTAATTCCTTCCTCAGATACTTGGCTTATACTTGGAATGCAAAGTGACACAGAGTTAGAGCTAACAGAGCAGTGAGAGCCTCTCTGAAGACTTGAGTAAATGCTCTGACACACAGAACCATGCTGATTTCCAGACAACACTTTGACATCAGCTCCATCATGTAAAAATGAGACTTTACAAAGCCCAGCTTCAATTCATCTTAAAGCCTCATTTGAAGCTCCCATTTTAGACCCTCTTGCTGTAGATTTCACTTCCCCAGCTGCTTAACATGCACATTGGACCCTCCAACACTGAGCCATATAGATTTGTCTTTGTCTTTTGTGTTAATTATTAGCTGCTGCAGAGCTGTCTCTGTGGGTGAACGCACACAGAAACAAAGGCGGTAAGGTTGTAAAACCTTTTATCTCTATCAGGGCACATTATTTGATAAGGTGCTAAGCTAATAGCAATGCATGTCAAATTGTGTTTAGACAGATCAGTGTGTTGGGAATTGGAGGTTATATTTGTCTCTGCAAACCAGCACCTGCAGAAGCAAAGAGAAATTCATACTAATATTCACAATGCTATGTAAACCATAAAGCATCTCAAAGTGGTTATTTTATAAATGGCCCTAAGATATCAAACCTTTGTCAGTTTATTCTTTTGAGTTTTATTCATTCATATTCTCATAAAAGCTGTGAAAATAGGAAACTGGATAATGGACAGCTAACAACGTTATATGGTCTATGCATTTGAAAGCATGTCTGAGCATCCAACTGGAGACACTAATTTTGCAGCAAGATCTAAACATCTGTCCTTGAGAAACTGGCAAGGGTGGGTATTAAGGCATCCAAAGCTGACAAAACAAAACACTAAAAAAACCATTCTGCATGTTAAAAGAAAAAACGTGGTATGAATTTAAATACAAAAAATCATTTTTATTTTCTAGGTTTGGAATTTGTTCTTTATTTTACCTTTATTTTCCCACTTCCCTCACAGATAGCTCTATTCTGATTTTCACTAACTACACTAAATGTAAGGCAGCATCTGGACAACACCACTTAGTGAAAAGGCAACAAAAACATCACTTCCCCTAAATATACAGATGATAATGGTATCCAGTGAGCCTGGAAACAGTGTGCTCTTCCTCCAGAGACCTTTACCTTCTCAAATAGCTTTGTCAAGTTGCACATTTGAAACCTGAGCCTTGTTAATCAAGGCTCTATAAGTTCACAGTCAGAGTCTCTTTCAAAACCCTAAAGACATTATGTGAAAGCCTCGAGATATCACAAGGAATTACCCCAAATGCTAGGTGTCTAACTTACATGAAGGTGACAACCTTGATTATCTCAGCCACTGGATCCAACAGACACATTCAGATAACAGATTTCAGATACTCAAGGATGGCTTCGGCACATAGCTGGACAAAGCTTGAAATAATTAAGGTTCAGATATCTGAATTATTCTACATACAAAGTTGAGATTACCTCTGTGCATACCCTGTGATCATCTTGAAATTAAAATCGTATGCTTTTAACAGTTCAGTACTAAAATTTGCACTTTCAGAGCTATAGTCAATTGAGCTTAGATGGTCTGAGAGTTTACACCTAACAGAATACTTGTGTATTTATGTTTTTGCACTGGTTAACAGGCAAATTTGGCTGCAAAATGCCACACAAACTAAAAAGCCAATAATGCAGGTGATTTTTTTTCTTCAATCCCTTTTTAAGGAGATGAACTGTCTATAAAGCATCTTTAATGTGAGTAGTGATAATTATACTTTGTTCTTCGTCTTAACTCTGAAGACTAGGTTTTCAAAAAAAAAAAGGGGGGGGAGGAAGCTCATAATGTTGTCTATAATTACTATTAATTAAAGATTTTCTCTACTGAAAAACCTTTTGAATTAGTTCTCTAATACTGCCTATTGTCTACATCAGCAGCAATACCAGCCTGCTTTTCTCATGGTACAGGCCAGGAAGAACCAAATATACACAAAACTAGGGTATGTTTTTATCTTGGCTACTTACTCCAGTGGGATGATATAGGACAGGAACCAGTGGTTTGCATTTTCTGTGCCTCTTCATATTCTAGGTCGACCTCCATTTGAGCTAAAAAGCAAAATAAAAACAGGTTTCTTAGTGGAGAAATTTTGTGAATCCCCACATACACCAATCAGGGCATGAAGGCAGCCCTGAGCAAATAATTTCAATTGAAAAACATCTTGCATGTGTCTATGTATGGGTGTTGTTTAGGTCTCTTTAAATACTGTTATGGTAAAACCTCTATATTGCTGATCAAGCAAACCAAAGCTCACTTTCAAAGGTCATTTTCCTATTTGTGAACTCAAGGAAAAAACGAAATTAGCTACATTGATTCTTTTCCCAGCAGAGAGATTACTACTCTTTCCCTCCTCCCCACAAGACAGCTCCAAAAAGGAAAAGTGTGTGTAGATAAAGGACAGAGAGGGAGGAAGGTAAAATCTTATTTTAGAAAGAGTTTTAGAAACTTTCTGTACTATACTTTTTCAACAACTGAACAGAAAACATCTGATGGTGATGTGATAGGACTAGAAGCACTTAATAGCTCACTACTGTGGTCAAATATAACTAAAGTTAATGAGCTCAAATATCTTTAATTAGGAAATTCTTGGGGACAGGGAAGGGAAGCAGAATGAGCTGAAGTTAATCACAGTGACTGGCAGTGTGACAGGAAAAATACTGACAGTGTCTTGCTCGAATTAGGAATCCATTTTCTACCTGGTAAGAATAACCATAAGAATAACCTGGAAGACATGTAAATTAATTGGGTAAATGAGGGAAGCAGCTGTATCTGCAACTAGGAGGCAAATTCTCCCTTTCTGACCAGAATATTGCAGGAGCTGCAGATGCCATATACACAAAAATCTTCCCTCTTAAACTTCATCTTTACTGTGTGTCTGGAGAATTAGAGATTTACTGTGTGCTCCCCAATCTTCTGACTGTTACAACATTAGTAGTCCTCAGAGAATTGCTTTCTTCTGCTAAGATTAAGTTACCTAATCACAAGTTCATCAGTGTCATCCAAGCTCTCGATTTTGGACACACTGAAGAGAAGGTGAAAAAATTCAGGGTGTAGCCCAGGCCCTTCCATTTGAATAAGCAGGCCAGCAAATAGGCAGATGGCAGAAGCAAAACATATGAGAATTAATAAACCATTACACAATGCTTTTCATCCAAACATGTACAAGTGGGTAAACAAAAATTTCATAATCTCTATTCCCATTTTAAAGGTTAAGGCATGCAACTCATACAGAAATGAAAACACTTATCCCAAGAGGCCAGCAGCAGAACTGAGAATAGAGGCAGCAAGGAAATACACATCACCAGTCCCCCTTTCCCTGTTCTGTTCCAAATGATTCTGTTCATCCTTAGAAATAAATATGAAGTACTTGGTTTTTTTCCTCACTCCTGCTAAATATTAAGTTATTTTAATACCATGTGAAATGCATCCCTCTCAGTCTAACTCTGCTATTAGTGTAAGGTTGATAAACAAAATATAACTATTGAGTCAAAACTCAGGGAATTATTTCTCACAAAATTGATTGTAACAACATCACTGGCTTGTATGCTATACCATTTAAATATATTTTCCAGTCATATCAATATGCTTGCACAGGGCTTCTAAGCCACAAATGCATATGTAATTCATAAGAGCATAACACTCATTGAAGGGGTGCAAATGAGAGCAAACAGCACAACCCAGACAGAGAAACCTCATCCACCCACAAAGATGGGTTGTGCAATGTCACATTTTCCAGCCTATTTCTCTTAAACATGTTTTGCACTTTCTGGTGCTAAAAATAACTCTGTTACATTAGAAAAAGAGCAGTGGCAGAAACCAGTGCTTGCTGGCAAACTGCTTTCTCTCCCCCAGAGACACCATTTTTTATTTTTGATAGAAACAATTTATCTGTAGCTTTTCAGACACATTTAACACAGCTGTTAAATGGCCATACTTAATATGAAATAAGCTGAAAACTGTATTTATTTTTTCTTGTGACTTTAATCAGATCAATTCTGCTTTTACTGACATCCCTGTTAGTCAAGTGGCTGAAAGAAATTTCCCAGATGCAAAACTAGTGAGGGTAGAGTGACTTTAAAAATTAATACATACGTGCATACACCTAGACACAATTTTCCATCTGAGTATTTAATAAGAAGGTAGATTTATTGTGTGAGCTACCACACTGAAAAGCAATGCAACAACAAATCTCTCCTCCATCATTAACAGAGAAATCATCTTTGCAAGACCAGATTTGGCTTTATTTCTCATGACATGATGACAAAATTAAAGTGAACATGAAAACAAAGCTATGTGGGAAAAAATGGGGGGTTTTTGTTTGTTCGTTTTGTAGAGACGTCTAAGCCCTTTAAAAAAATTAACCCTTTAAACATAGAAGTTAAACATGATTACTCCTCCAGAATTTTTCACAAGAGTCCAGCACACCTAGTCCAAGCATCAGTCCAAAAATTAGTTCCATAAGTCTTTTTCTTTATTAACAATCTAACACAGAACATATTTGATATACACTGATGTATGTGGGAGTTGTTATTATTCCTAAGGAGAAAGGACATATGTACCTGCTTCTTCAGACTGGCTACCTTATTTAGTGTTTCCATAAAAATCCAATTGAAAAAATGATCATATATCAACCTACCCATGTGCACTGAGACAATTACTAGTGCTAAGCAAAAGCCACCAAATAGTGCCACCTGCTGCAACCTGCCCAGCAGTGCCAGCCAACAGCCCTGCTCTCCACCTCCCAAAATCAAGTACTGCACAGCCAAACACCTTCATCCAAAGGAGAGAATAAAGAGCTATAGAGAAAAAGGAACAAAGAAACAAACAAACATCATTTAACAGCACTCTGCTGGATTCAGAGTGATTTAAATAGTCTATCTGCTTTTGTAGTGCCACCCAGATCAGTGAATAGGCAGCAATCTGCACAAACAATCCTCATACAAACACTGATCCTCATAAGCTGATACTGATAGGCTCACATGTGAATGCCTTCATGCCCATGATGATAAAATCCCCCCTAAGTCAAGTAAGCTAAATATATTGAAAGACCCCACATGTGGATAGAATAAGCTTTCTACCCTTTCTTGGGTCTTAGACTTGAAGCTGACCACACGGATCAGGCTGACATCCCATCTAATCACAACAGAGTAGTCCTCAGCTCTTGCTTTCACCATTTGTATCCTTTATCTGGGCCAGAAGTTCCACCAAGCTCTGTAATTGTTGCAAGCCATTTGATCACCACTTCTCCCCTCAGAGGTGAATCAAGCTGCTCAATAAAAGCAAGGCAACCTAGCAGTTAACAAAATACAATGTGAGTGAAATGAGTGAAAATGAATGGAAAATGCTGCATAAGTGTAAGTTGTTATTAACAGAACCAAGGATATTTCTGTGCTACTAATTTTTTGAAGCACATCTCTATATGACTTTTAATTTTGTAAAAAAAGATTAAGTGCTGATTGATTTGCTTTTTCTAAATCATGATGAAATTGCAGTTCAAAGTGTCGTGTCACAAGTAAAAGCTGTGAAAAGCCACAGCAGTAATGACAGTAATGAAAAAGTATCCATTAATTACTTGTACATTTATCATGTAATTTTTTCATTTCTTCCCCCCCCCCCCCCCCCCCCCCCTTTTTTTTTTTATTTTAAGGCACTGCCTTTCCATCTTGTGCTGACTTCACTCAAAAAGACAGATCAGCAGAAAATACTGGAGGGCCAGATTTTCCTACATCCCTAAGGAGCCCTTCTCGTTGGCTCATCGCAAAGGAACTCTAAATCAGGTAGATACTGAACTGAAGGCTGCTACAATATCCCCTGCACAGTTATTCATATTCTGAATAACTAAGCTCTAAGCTCTAATATCTTTTCACTAGGTGAGATCTAAGCCTTCAGGCTTTTCCATGTCTCTGCACTCTTTCAAGCCCTATTGCTGTGACTGAGTATGAAACTTCATGCTGTTATGATACAAAAGTTAGTGTTTGCACAGAAATTAGCCTTTCCACTAATATTTAAAAAATCCCAACGTACTGTAATTCCAGGTAAACTATTTCCTTGGAAACTCATGATATAAAGAGTGCATTGTTCATACTTGGAGTTCAGTACTACACAGTTTCAGAAGTGTTAACTTGGGCTTGTGAACCCTTGGCACTGATTATCTCCTTCATATAAGATTATGGAAGCATTCTGTAGACATTAAAGGAATTAAAAGTGAAAACATCCTTGTAAAATAATAAAGTTCTAACGTCTTAATCAGATGGATGAATTGATGAGGCATTGAAACATTAATGGCAACATCCTTACCCTCAGGTAACATGAAGAGTACAAATCCTAATTCATGCATTTGAGGAAATAGCTGCCTTTAAAGAGGGACTGAACACATACCCTTATGGATCAAAATGTGGTGAAAAAAGTTTCTAAATCCAATGCTGTTACAAATCCCCAATTAAAAAAAACACCATTTGAACATTCTGTCTGAAGCATAAATGAAATGAGAGAAATAATAAAAAATAGTCATAGAGTACAGTTCCATAATTCTAGCTTATAGGTTATCTTGAAAAGACAAACATCAAGTTCTGGTTTTATTTTTGACTACAGTGGTGACTCAGAAATCACACAATGCTGTAGTCAAAGAAGACTCATTTGGCAATTACCACAGCCATATTCAGGAATGCTAAAGTGTAATCTAATGCAATTAATAAAATTGTCCAAGATAGACCACTAGTTTCATATGAGCATATTTTATTACATATACCTGTATGTGTGTACAAACCCTGCAGAGAAACTTGCAGTGTTTTCCTTCTGCTTAGTGTGTGCACAAACAGGACTGGAAGAGACATTGGTACCTAAATCCTTCCTTACCCCAACTTGACAGAACAAATACAAAATTGTGCTTAAAACATTTGCTCAGGGTCTCACCCTCTATATAAAAATTTATTGGTGCCTTCATTTTAACACTAAAGTCACCTACACCCAGCCACCTAGAAGAAAGCAAAAAAATTTCAAGAGTATTTACAGAAAAGACCAGTTTCTGTGGTATGTACAAGGGAAGAATAAAATTGTATGCCTGTGTTGAAAAGTATTACACAGAAAAGTTAAGTAGAAAAAACTCGCAAGTTGTAATGAAAATATATTCATTCTTGCTATTCAAGGCAACTGGATTTCAAGGAAGAAGTTTCAAACTGCAATAAATTTTGCAACATCCATTCAAACAAAATTACTAGTGGCATAAGTAGCAGACAATTTTTTCCTTAGTGTTACATGCCCCCAAAGTTGAAAGACTGACTCCTTTTTATAAACATATACCACATGCCCCCAAGACTAAGAACAAGAAAAATTTCTGAATATTTTCACTAAGCCATCACCTATAGTAGCATAAACCACACACTTAACTCCTTTACCAGCACAGAGAACAGAAACCTAACAGCTATACAGCTGCATATAATCCACATTGCCACTGTCTCTACACCACTTGTAAAAATATCCATTTGTATTCAACAATTAAATACAACAGATTCATGAATGCTACTGAGGATCAATCTTAAAGTATATGTATTCATTTGCAGCCTAGGAGTAAGGCTGGCTCTGAGATATGCAGGTTGATACTCTGAGTTTAGGACCTATCCACTGAACACTATTTTATACATCTACAGTAAGACATCACTTAAAATATTACATGTTTTTGTCACATTTATTCACCAAAAAAACCCAATTTTAATTGTAACAATTCGAAGAGGACCTATTACAGTGATTAGGGAAAAGGGAGTGTCAGCAAAGACCAGTTAAGAGTGAGCAGGCTTATTTTGCTAGAAAAATAAATTCTGAGAAAGAATATCTGACTTCATAATATAAATATCAAGGAGAGATAAAAACCACTTAAGACAGATTACAGTTCAAATGGCTTTACTTTAGTCATGAATATTATTCCAACTAGTCCTGCAAGAATAGACATTCAGAGCAGCTAGCACAAGAAACCCAATACCCAGAAATCTTCGTGTTTGTTTCCAAATGTATCTGATGTGGCTTCTGAAAGAGAGCATCTAAAATATCCCTACATCAGCACAGTAATGGCTACTACAGAAACCTGGAGAAGATACACTTTTCCTGCAGTCAGCACAGCTTCAATTCTGCATAAAAGAATAAAAGAGGAAGAAAACCACTTCCTGTGAGCAAGTGGAAACTACATGCAGCTCATTAAACAATTTGAGCACTAATTCTTTTAATGACAGTAACATATTCCTCTTACAGCTAAAATTTAATTTATCTAGACCACCCTATCTATAATATTCTTTGTCAAGATTATATTTGCAGAGCTCATTTGCACTTTGGGGTTTTGGTGTTGAGGATTTTTGAGGTTTGTTTGTTTTTGTTTGGTCCATTTTTTTTTGGCTCTTATTTTTGTAGTGCTACAATCCAAACAATCATATAGCAACTAAATTAATAAACCCATTGAAATTCATTGTCACTTCAGGATCATTGATGTATGCTATTGTCCTTCTACTTTTCACATACACAATCATATTTTCAGTCTTGATAAAATATTTCTTACTGCTGTATCATATAGAAACTATATTTTATATACATGCATTTATCTGTATGTAGTTATCTATGCATGCAAAAGATATTCTGTGGATTCCTCTCAACTAGATATCCACTTTAAAACTACTTGAAGTTACTAGGCAGTTCCTTGGTGAGCCATTCTGAAAGTCCTTCCCCAAACTTGCTTATTTATTCAATAGTGAGCTATTGAAGAAAAGAGTGGTTATGAAGCATGGTGCTTTTTGTGCACTCACTTCTACAAGAGGTCCATGGTCTAGTAGAGAAATCACCTGGAAGGTAACTTCAAAAACAACTAGCAGACTGAAATAATTCCTGCCTTCAGTTGATGAACTACTTCCAGATTTCTCAAGCAAAAAAATGTAGAGTACTTGTCCAAGATCTGCCCGTTTGATTTTTTTGTTGCTAAGCTTCTTTCTCTCACTGCTGAGGCATTATGTGAAAAATAAATTTAAAATCCTGTGAGTTTGCAGTTGGGAAATTGGCAGCCAAGGGGCATCACCAACTGCAGTAAACTACCATTTAAGCCATGATTCACACATTTATGATTTGTACTACAGTTGTTTAAAATGTTCGTCTTGACTGTAAATAGCAGTTCAAAGAAATCAGCTTATTAACAAATACAAATATATATTTTCTGATACAAATATAGTGTTAGAGTAGTTGATTTTAATTGCAAACTCATTAAGTTGCTACAAATCAATATCTCAGATTACAGGCTTAAAACCACAAACTGTTAATTTTTATTTTTCTGTTACAACAGTGATGATTTTATGCATGTCAAAAGGAGCTACTTTGATTCCTGGCTCTTTACAAAGCAGCTTAAGAACACACACTAAAACAGCTGCTTTCTTGAAAGGCACAAGTAAAAGGAAAAAGAATGAAGCAGAAATTGTCCTTTCTAAAAAAAATTAAGAACATGAGGGTTTTTGTATCCTTTGCAAGGCTCTGTACCTCTTCACACTACTTGGAAAACAACTTGGAAGATTAAGAACAGAAACAATATCACTCCAAAGTGAGTTCTAAAAAGCACATTCTGACCACTTACTGTGTTTTAAGACTATGGATATTAAAATTTTAAGAAACAGCATATGGGGCAATCCATTTCTGTACAAGAGAAGTAGAAGGCTTAATTTACTTCACCACACTGCTGCCTTCTCTCTGCCGGGGGCAGAGACTGGTAGTACTGGGCATAAAAACATCTACTTTTTGTCAATCCTCCTTATCCCTTTGGTATCTCATCTCAATTCTTCTCTTTTTCCCCTTCTTCCCATTTCAAGTTTTTCTCACCCTTCACCTTTCCCTTTACCAAACTTTCTCACTTCACAGCTCTATCTCAGTTCATTCACCCATTCTCTTCCTTCCAACCATGCCAAGTCCTTTTTCTTCATATTTTCCAAGCAATGAGCTTTGTCTATCCTCTGAAGGTAGCAATCCACATAAAGATCACATTCCTCTGTTCAGGCAAATGACCCAGAACATACATATGGACATCATAAGTCTTAGGTCCAAATCGTTAGCAAACAGGCAGAGCCCTTCAACATTTTACTGTCCATGGGCATAAACAAAAAAAAAAAGAAAAAAAACCACCCACACCCATTCCTTGAAATAAATGTTAGCACATCTTTAAGCACGTATGCACTCAGATTACAAGTTGTAACTGCAATACAACTATATTAGTTATGAATGCTCAACCACATCTCTGGTATTCTCCCTCTCTGCTCAATAGTTAGCAACAAGGAAAATTGTTAACTTTATGTACACTATAGAATAGGATGCAAAAGTTAGCATTACATTATGTTTTCTATGTTTGGATGAGAGGTTTACTCCAACAGATGAATAAATCTAGGGATTCACTAGTTTAGCATTAGTAAGTAGTTTGAGTAAATTACCAGAAGTGGAAATTCAGTTATCAGCAACTAGTGTTAGAAACAGCCGAGAGTGATGGTAAGCTGAAATTTGCATCTGATAATATTAGGGACAATTTTTACAGTTTTGCCTTCCTACTCCTAAAAATACTGCAAGCTGGCAAATGATGACATATGAATATGTCTAAATCAGTGAAAAGAAAAAGAAAAAAAAAAAAAAAAAAAAAAAAAAAAGGGGGAGTTGGAGGATGAGGGGAGGGTGTTTATCCAGTTGGTGTTTGTTTTGGGGAGGGGGAGTGCGTTTGCAGTTTTGTTTGCAAACTGCAATTGTATCAAGTCATGTCCTAGGACCTTTTATAAGCACATGCGTTCCAATAAACTCCAGGAGGTTTTTAATCCTTTTTTTTAATTTGAAAAGGGCATAATTTTTCAGAAAGCACACATACAACTTTGGATGCTATGAAAGCTCAAGGCAGGTGTAAAAGATGCAGGCAATGGATTCAGGGTATTGCCAACTTGGCTACCATTTCCTGGCTTTATTCTGCCTACCTATTTTGTGACTAAACCAGCCAAGTGGAAAATGCTGATAGCAAATTAAAATCTACAGAGGAATAAGTAGTTTCAGCTATTAGTTGTACTTTAGAAGAAAATTCAGTACCTGGTAAAAAATTATATTTTGTATGTCACATTTAAAAAACATAACTGTCACAGGATTCATTCTAGAAACCAAAGACATAACATGGACACATCCATTTTTTTTTAGCCAGACAGAGCAGATATTCCGAGCCTTTGGAGAGAACATTGCAGCTGCTACATCTCCTCTAGTGCATTAAGGAGTCTCTGGCACCAGTGGCAATGTGCCACTTTTGGAAGAAAAGCCATCCATCAGCTAGACTGCTTCAGACCCACTTACAGCTTATGTTAATGGGCTCATGAAATGAAATCCAATTAGACTACAGCATCCAAATTCACAGCCAAACTTCTATGAAGTTTAACCCTTTGTTTGTGAGGGAAAAACATCTGCGACCTTGAGATGAATAATTCTTCTGTCATAAAGCTACATATTGTTTTTTAAATCTTTACTCCAATTTCATGAATTCAGAGGGAACATTCTCATCAGATTCCATGTGCAATGGGCAGGGAGCTGTGGAGTGTGGACACAGCAGATGAAAAAGCAAAACTAATTTTTGATAAGATAGTACAGTGTTATCTCCCAGAGCAGCATTTCAGATTCCATATTTGCCCATAGCATTTTGCCTTACAGAAATCAAAATCAAAACCAAAACATCCAAGCTTATTCTAGCCCTAGAAGGCAATTTTTAAGCTGATGCTTCATATATTACAGAACTCTTCTCATTCCAAAATTATATTCAAAGTGCTAGCTAGGTCTGATCTGTAAAGCTTAGGCATGTTTTAGCACAAGTTTCATTTTAATATTCTTCAGGGCTGCCTTTATTACAGTAATCCTAATTACTGTCAGTTTGAGGCATAGAAGATTGACTAGAGAAGCGGCACCTTTTGGCAAGACCGTTGTACACAATAAATATCAAAAGTATATCTTCATTCATCTTGTGTTTTCTTTGGTTTATAACATCTAAGAATAGATGGAATGTATCATCCTTTAGCAAAGAATGGCATCCTCCCTCTAACTATTAATGTTTGGAGGTTGTTTAATAAAACTGTTGTTGTGGTATAACTCCAGTAGGATGCTAAACACCACCCACTCACTCATCTATTCTCTTACACAATGGGATGGGGAGAAAAACCAAAAGAGTAAAAGTGAGAAAACTTGCGGGTAGGGATAAAGCAAGCTCAATAAAAAGTAATGCAACAGCCACATATATAAGCAAAGCAGAAGAAGGAATTGATTCACCACATCCCATAGGCAGGCAGGTGGTTCAGCCATCCCCATGAAAGCAAGGCTCCTTCACACACAGTGAGGATTTGAGAAAAACTCCACTCAATATCTCTCCTTGCTCCTCTCCCCTCAGCTTCATACATTGAGCATGACACTATATGGTATGGAATGTTCCTTTGATCAGGCAGGGTCAGCTTTTGTGGCCTCAACTCCTTGTGGATCTCCAGCTTCCTTTCTGGTGGGGTGGGGTGAGAAGCAGGAAAGGACTCTGAGGAATTGCTGTTCAGCAGTAATAAAAAACACCATTTCCACCATAAATCCAAAATACAGCCTGTACTAACAGCTATGAAGAAAATTACTTCTACCCCAGACAAAACCAGCCTAGATAGTAATGCAGGTGAAAACTAGACTCTAGAACAATAAAATCGCTTTTCAGAGCTATATGTAAACCAGCACATAGTCAACTCATGGACACACCACCGAGTTTAAGTGTATCAGACACTAGATGGTGGCAACTGGGAGATACGTGACCCCCTTTTCCATGAGTGTTTAGATTTCCATGAATGTTTAGAATAATGTCCCCATTTCCTCTGCCATTTATGTGGTTTACATAAGCACATTTGAAACGTGTCCTGCAATAAGATCCTTCACATTTTAGTGCTCCCTGGAAAGTTCTATCTTAGCTGGCTCTGGCATTCCTGTACTTCTCCCCAGGTAGCTTTCTACACATGACACTGCAAGTACAGGAGGTATTGGTGCCACCCAACAAGGAAAAAGGAGCCACCTGAGCCTTTTACTTGAAAAATGAGGTTGATGGGTCTAGTTGTGGATTTTTTCAGCAGTGGCACCAATTCTCTTCTTACATAGTCTTGTCTAAGGCCTAGCAAAAAGAGGCTTCAGCTAAATATAGGCTAACATGCACCTAATAATATATAGGTTTTCCTGGGATAAACCCCATCTGTACATGTAGAGATAGATAAGCCTTAAAACAAATATGGTACAAAGAGAAAACACACTTATAGTTATTTGAGGACAAATTCTAACTATATAAACAAGTTAAGAAGGTGATTGAGTATTGGGCTTTAGCACTTTTTATGTAAGGTAGGGTTCACATAAACATGTTATGTAGAAAACAGTAATGAGAAGGAAGGGATTTTTAGAATATATTGTATCACAATAACTGTAAAAAAAATGGTCTTGCAAATTATACTCCAACACACTATAGGACTGCTTTCAGTTCATATTTACATAAGGACAAATTAGTGAGCACTTACAGAGAAGACTATTTACCACAGCTCTGGTACATATTGCTACCCCCAATGTCACTCAAATTCAAATGTATGAGCTCAGGCAGGTGTATGAGATGTAAGCTTTCTGATGAAAGCATAAAACACCCTGTAGCAACAATGGGATGACTAGACAAGGATGTCTGCATATTAAAATCGCACTACATATCTAAAATCCCTTGAAGCTGCAGCAAAATACACTGTAACTTTATAGGCTGGGAGTTTTCCAAGAAATAATTTCCCAATTCTGTCTCAGTTCTGCTAAAAAATTCCAACAAACCCAAACATATTACTCAGTTGTATAGTTTTAAAAGATTAGAAAGAGATGACTGATTCTGCCTGTAGAGAGATTTTTTTCCTTTCCTATGAAAGAACTGCTCCATTTTTTTTTTCTAGTTCTCTGACTTGGAGCAGGAAAGTCAAAGTATTTATCCAAGTAATAGGAAAGGATTACACATGTAGATGGATTTACGAAACATCAATCCCAGCAGGCTTCTGAAATTAAAAAAGTCTAATGCATGAGGAGTGATATATTTTACAATAAGGGAAATGTCAAGATGTGGAAAAGCTATTCCAGAAGGTAGCTAGAAGTTAAGTGCAGAGTTCACTCCTCTTGTCACTTGATCCTCTCCTTAGAATTAAGGACTGAAGTTACCATTTTGAAGCATGTAGAGTAGTAGCTATAAAAATCTACCACGAGAACATTCTGATTTGGAAATTTTTCTTCTTTTACACAAGTTTAAGGGATTGTCAGAGGTCAAAGAATTGAACATCCCTGCTGAGTCACTTCTATGAAAGACATGCTGTGGAATGGTGTAGGTGTACTTAACTCTTCACAGCTATTCAGACAGGACTTGCTCATTATGGAGTCGTTAGGCCTCAGTAGGGACCAATATTTTAAACAGAGAAGCAAGGATTTTCTGCTCAAGAAACAAAACATATTCAAAGATATTTCCAGTAACCAGCCACACAATTAATTATGACTTTTAGGACAAAGTTAGTGTGGTCAGTGGGTCACTGTTAGGTTAAACTTGTATAACAAAAGATTTTTTTGTCTATTTGCATACAAAGAGCCACTTACAGATCTCGAAAGAGTTTTTCATGAAAAACAGAACCAGTTCTTGGCACAGAATGACAGGCACTGCCCCTCCCCAGCTATCTGTGATTGCTCCTCTCTCCATGTGGGTGGCAGGTGCCTTTCCCAGGCAGCAGCCAATACACTGTGTTTGTCTGGCAGGGGGCAGGCTAATGAAGCAGAGTAGGAGCATAGCTCCTATTTAAATGCAAGATTGGTCTGAATACTTTTCCAAGCTCTTGGAGATGCAGCGGTTTTGTTTAAGAGACTAACAGAATTTATTCTTACCGGCTTTTAAATACTAACTGGTAATGAATGCAAAAAATTCTGGCATTTGAAACACATTAAAGGAAAGATCTACCAGTGTATACCATCATCAAAATCCTAACATAAAACAATTTTTTAATAAATGCCTTGCAAAAAAAAAAAAAAAATCTAACCTCCTACATCCCAGTAGTGTGTTTATAACGAGTTGGTGCTAGAAGTAAAAGATCTATTGAATTACATTCAGATAACTTTCCTTACTGCAGAATCTCCTGTATTTGAAAGAAAGCTGCCCCCTGTCCTTCCTGAACAAAAAGCTTTATATGCCACCATAATATACATTCATTGTGACATACCTGTCCCTTTGGATGTTTAGCAGAAGTATATACTTATATAAGTATATATAAGTACTTAATCTCTGAGTTATCTTATCACTACTCCTCTCCATGGTAGCTACAGTGAGCTGTCACATGCATATGAATTTTCTGCTGATTCTAACTTCCATTTATCTGTCGTAGAACTTGGGCCTATACAGCTCACTCTTTTAAACAGAGTTCACAATTAACTGCAATCACAGCTGTACATCAGATTGAATCCAAACAGTCAGTGTGAAAACCCACTGTTTTCAGAATAAAAACAATGCTTTTTTTGCCTAAGATTACCTGTAGAAAAAATATCCTATAAGTGCTAATTAAAAGCCTACTCAGGAGTAAATCAGGTAAATAAAAAATACTTTCCATGATATTCTATTATTACTTGAAAAAAATTAACTCAGTATTGCTTCATAATATTTATGTAAAGACCATGGAAGTCTGTCAGATATTTGCATTTCCCTGAGTGTAAGCAAAGGTGCCTCCCAAACAATAAGGTAAAAAGGCAGGCAGAGCCCAGGAGGAGCAATCCCAAATCTCTGTACCCTTTAATTTGAGGGTCCCATGCCATGTCTTGGGCAAACACCCAATTAAACTGCCAAGAAGAAAGCAGAATCATGGCCTCCTTATCTATGGCTTGCACAGAGAATGTTCTAAGAAACCTGTCCCTGGAAGAAGTTGGACAACTGCCTCCCTTTTGGTTGAGGCTACCCAAATTTCTCTATATAGCTGAGGCCACTACTCGTGCCACACATGCATGGTTGCACACCTGATCATGTAAGAAAATCCAAATAATTATTTACTGCTACATCTTAACCCCTTCACACCTTAGGAACACTGCTCAGAAGAGAAAGGTTTAATCACTGGATGGGGAAAATTGATTTTATCATTGGTAAAAGTTAATGACCAGTAGTGTCTGTTACAGAACTGAGATGCACAAAACAGAAGCCAAGTTGATAGCAAAGATTTTATAGTATCTGTATCAAAACAGCATAGAGGGGCACACATAAGACTGGGATGCAGCACAGATAGGATGAGTGAGAGTCTTGATAGTGGAAATGCAGCATTAGCAGCAATATCTAATGTGCTGGTAGGCTCCAAGAATGACTATTCTCAGACAGCAGAGATCATAATTGCCTTTAATAGAAAATTATACTTCAATGTTTTTTAAAAAATAGCATAATAATAACCTCTAAGGCCTGGAGGAACACATTGAGAAAACTCATCTGTAGAAAACTACATTTCCAATATAAGCTAAGAACCAGTGCCCATGGCTTCAGCAGGAAATCAGCCTATGAAAGTATATTCTGATGTTGTGTTTCATCTAAGTGACTGCTGGAGCATGGCATTTCTCTACTCTTAGTGTAAAGGTCCAGAGCTAGAGTTCACTCTGAGGTTACAGATTTTTTTCAGCCTGGCTAGAGATAGGTAATTACATAGGCTGCAAGCTCATGTCTGCTATGACAATGGGTTACATTTCATTTTTCTACTACTGCCCTACACACCCATTGTATGAGTAGAACTTAGACTCCACACTGAAGAGATGTAAATGCACAGGACTATATATATATATATTTATATAATTTTTTTTTAATTAGGGTTTTTTATTAACTCAAAGTTATTACAAAGGAAAATTACAGACCACTGAAATAATTAGTGTGCTTTCTGCTCTGGGTGATTCCACATTAGTAACACAATCTGTACTCAGGTTGTTTTATATTTAAAGCCAGAGCTCTGACTGAATAACTGCTGCTTGGTGAGTCTGTAGGTTTAAAAAAAAAAAAAAAAAAAGACCAAAGATGCACACTAGACCAGAAGTGCTTCTAGTAATTCTACCTTTGAGTGAACTTTTAAAATTAAAATTAAATGAATTTACAACACATCATTATTCCTAGACCTTATGGAGAATATACTTTGCTGCCTACAGAGACAGCTTCAATCATACTCAGCATTAAGTTGAATTAGTGTCCCAAAGTGCCTACTCCCCTCCTCCTTTTAGCTGGTCTTTGTTTAGGCACAAGGTCAAAAATAAAGATGGGCTACATGCTGTTTGTGAGTCCCTCATCTGCCTATTAAGGGGGAACCTTGAGCTTTATGGCTACAAGGCTTATGTCAGCCAACTATTATTAACTTAATTTACTAGGGGAAATAATGAATTATATGTTTGAAATAATGTATTATCAAGCTGCTCTGACAATGCCCTATTGACTGCTGGGCAAACCTATTCTATTCAGTACCTCCAAACTAGAAGTCCATTTTTCCCTCTGGGCTCACTTAAGATGTTATCTTTTGTCTTCATCATTTCTGGGATCGAAAGTTGTCATTCTTTTCTCCTAACAACAGTTCCTCTGCATTCTACTCGAAGGTGGCCCCCTCGACCATTCCTTTTCTTTTCCTCTCTGCATGCATCTTTGGGGAATGTTGTCATTTTCCAGTCTTTAGAATTTGATTAATTTGCTTGCATGAGATCCAGGAGACAATTAGAACTTGAAAAAGAGAATGAAGATAACCCTAATGCAAGACATGGAGGTAGACTTTATATTCTTCCCAACATTGGGAGCAGCTTCTTTTCTATGTAGATCACACACCTGCTTCTAGGATTTGTTACCAGTTAAGTGAATGCCATAAAAATACTATTTCAAGGGATCCCCTAATGCTTCTTCAAGCTGGAGGAAGCACTGTTTGCAGTACCTATATCTTAGTTTTTTAACACTATGAATGAAAATGTAAGTTCAGTCTCTGCATTACAAAAAAATTAGTAAGTCTTGAAAATAATTATTTTCCTAACTATATATTTCCATTTTTGGGGAACCAAAGAAAGACCCTTCCAAATGATGCACAGGAACATGCAGAATAAGTAGCCTAAATTTCACTACCTGTCCAACTATCCTTATCAATTACACACTTCAACCCTTGCCTCTAGCAACCTTTGAATTTACAGACAGGATAGCCACACTCAACATTTAGGAACAGGAATAAAAGCGCTAAACAAATTTACAAATATATATGAACCATTTTCACTGCTAATTAATAATTCTGCATCTCAGTATATGCACCAAGTTGAGGTTGTTTTTCAATTATCATACTCTGCTATTTCAAACAGTTCAACATTTTGAAAACCTCAAGTGATATAGAATGAGACTGCTCAGCCATTACTTTCTGATATGGATCCTCCTTTGACATCTGAAATAATTTATCAGCACACCAAAACCAGCCCCAAGAACGGTTTTTCAACAGAATGATAAACCCTGCACAAGGATACCAACAACTTACTCATTATTTTGACTGTTCTCCAGAGTACAGGTGTCATCACATCAGAAATACAGTTGTCAAATGAGACCTCCATCATTTCAGACAACCTCAACATAGCTTTATTATTATAATAGACATTTAGAAGTAGCCTATGTTTATACTGTGCTGGGATAGCCTTATTTAACATTTCAGATACAAAGCCCCTGTAATTTGGGATAAACTTCCATCCTTCTTATGAGAGCCTGGCAAAGAGAGGTACATTTTCTCAAGAGTATTACATCTAGGCACTTAGGGCAAAGGACTCATAGAATATCAAGGGTTTTTCTGTTTGTACAACCTTTGAAAACCTCCAAATTAAATGTTTGAAAGCGCATGAAAGTGCATGAAGGTATTTTAATCTTCTTCACATATTTATCTCTGAGAAATATTAGGAGTTTCCTCTATATTAATTAGATAATCTTTATTTATACTAACAGTAGTGAACTCCCCTGTGGGCCAGGACAGTCTTGGAGGGAAATTTACCAAAAAGCTGAGGAAGGGAACCAAAAGCTAAAGCTCACCATGAAGAATGAGGCACGTGAATAAAACAATCTACTTTTACTTCACTTAAATCAGCACAAGTCAGAAATTATTTAACTAAAATAAGTACAAATATGACCCAATGAATTTAGGTCTAAGGGAATAAAGTTATTTACATAACTTCCAAAGTCAGCTTGTGCACAACCAAGTGGGTGCTGGAAAGCATAAGCAAACTTCAGCAGTCTGTTTACACTTGCACATCGCTGCCTGCCATTCTATAAATAGATATTTTCCTGTTCTACCTGCCACATCTAGAAAAACATTTCTTTTTTGAAAAAAGAGTCTCTTCAGTACTGATATACCATCTATCTTCTAAATGCTGTCTGGAAACCGATTGTCCCTTCTTTCCTTAAAAGTCTTAATTTCTCTCTCCTTGCTACCATTTAACTTTATATCTGTATTATCTAACCACACAAAGACTTTGAGATATCATTTTCACCAAGACGCTATAAAATAAAGTGGTAATATACTGTATCATACTAAATCACTGTCAGGGCTCTTATCTGAAGTTCCTTCTCCTCTGCAGTAAATTATTTGTTCCCCAAGATAAACGATAAAACAACTCCAAAGTATTCTTTATTTTCAGCTCAGTCTGGTGTGCACATGCCCAAAAAAGTCCAGTTTATTGCTTCACTGTTTTATCTACAGCATGCAAGATGAATTTTTGTGTTCTTGTGGTGAAGGACTGACACTCAACAATTTATTGTTTTATATCCTCTATTTAGGGTTATTTACTTCTGCTTCAAGGCAAGCCTACAATCTACTGTAAGGTGCCATAGTCGCAGAAAAAAGTTCTATCCACCATAAAGACATTTCTCTTGGAAAATAAAACCACTCAAAATCATCTCTATTCAACTCAGGAAAACTTCAGCAAGATGTTTGTTCGAAAGATTTGGTGGCAGTTTCTTTGAACGTCTCCAAGCAGTTTAAACAATGCTTCTTAGTACAACTATAAACTATTCCTTTTTTAAGTTACTGCATCTTATGATGTCTTTAATACTTTCTAAGATTTTCTCCCACTGTGTTGGCTATTTATTTACATGTATTCACAACCACAAGTAAACAAGTAGCTACCAAGTATCTGTTTAGCTCCTGTCTCCTGGAGGCATCTCCTCTACTTGCTGTGAAATGCTCCTGTCCAAGCAAACAATCTGATGTTTGCAATTAAAAAAAAAAACCAACAAACTAAGTGTAGCAGCCTAGAATTAAACAGACACAGCTAATGACATCAAGTTTTAAATCCAAAAGCTTCAGAGTTTTCAGCACCCTATTAGCTCACTCTCCAAAACTAATTTCATGATTTAAAGCTTTTCAAAGGAGGGTACTGCAACCATTTTTCTTAGCTGACTAGTTACAAGACAAAATCAGATCTAGATATCCTGTTGTAAGGTGACACAAAAAGTGCTTCTTGAATATCTACTTGCAGCCCAAGAAATCTCAGTTGCAATATAAGGCATGGGGTTTAAGGGCTTGGTCAACAAGGGGGCCTTGAAAGGACATGTAACAATACTGTGTAGAGCAGTCTGGGCCTAGAGCACAGAAATGGAAGTAGTTTATAGAAAAAATAAATTACTTTTTGAGTAGTAATTAATATCATGGAATATCTTCGTGTAATACACTGCCATCTTGAAGGAAATATTTCAAATTCATTATCTGATTGTTCTTATTGTTCTCAAATATGCTTTTGAAATAAACCTTACCCTCTGGGATTCCTACTAAACTCTCATCTGCAAAGTTAAACTTCCAGTTCAAAGCCAGCTGCACAAAGCTTTAATATTTCTATTCAATGAATCTGAACTCAGCAGTCAGAAACTAATGTTCTGAGACACAGGAACCAGCTGCTGTTCTTTGAGCTAAACCATTTGCAAAAATTAATCACTTACAAATATAGGAAATACGAGCGATGATCCAACTTTAGCCCTCATTTAGGGTGGTACACATTGTCCAATAGAATAGGTTTTAGAACCAAAAAAACCCAAAGCCAAACCAAAATGACCCCCCACCACAAGAAAAACAGCACACTGAAGCACAAGCGCAAAACAAGAAACAGAAAAGGCAATGACATACTTAGTTTCTGGTAATTATACAAGACAAATTGTTCAAAAAACCTGTTCATTCTTGCAACTTGGCTAAAGAACCTAGCGCAAGCTGCATTAGGGGTCATCATGTGACGGAGGAATTAAAATGCAGAACTTAAGGAAAGGCCAGCAGCTGCAGCAACCAAAAGCACAACACACCAAAAGCAAAACAGCATTCAAAACAGAGCCAGTGCAGACCCGTGCAGATATACCACACAAATAGCCATGTTATTACTATGCAGAGATAAAAAGAGCAATTTCAAGAAAGTACAGCTGTGCCAAAATAAGAGCACTGAGCTTCATCAGTACTCCTGGAATTTTTATGCAAGAAAACTGGGTCAAAAAAGACCTGAAACCACTAAAACAGATTATGTAGATACTGCTTGACTGAATTACTGTGGTTGCTTCAAAAATCTTACCTTGTGTTAATAAAAAGCTTTACACTTGAAAAAACACATATCTAAGCCACATTTCAGTTGACCCAATTTCTTATTTTTGTCCAAAAGAAAGTAAGAGCTTCTAAAATCTGGTACAGCCAAATTTAACAGGTTTATTTCTTCATAAACCAGAATGTGTATCTGTCACACTAATTTGCTGTCAAGACCAGCATCATTTAAAAGCCCAAATCAAGCATGAATTCTACATATGCACACAAAGATAGAATGCTTTCCCAAAAATTAGGACTGTAGAGAGGACTGCAAAATTCAAGGGAAAATACAACACCACAGATGGAAGTAGTCTCTCTCTAGTATGCTGTCGAAAAGCAAGCAATATCAACCAAGAATTTACACAGCCTCTTTTTGCAGAAATTCCAAACTGTTTTTTCAAACAAAACACAGACAGGCCCATATCTGTCTCAAAGCCAAAGAAACAGCAAAGTAGGAAACCTGTAATCAGTCCTTGTTCACTGTGATAAGGAAGATGTGTGATAATGTCTTTACAAACAATTCCATGGGTGCAGGTATGGGTGTTACCTCTTTGAAATGGGCCTTAACGTCTCTACTAACTTCAAGCAGCAGGTTGACTCCTGAAACAAACAAGTGGGTCTGCATAAGCCTGAATTTCAGAACTTTGGGGTAAAATGACAGGTGGAAGGGGGAATATGTGGTAGGTGGTTCAGGAAGGCTGTACCTTTCTGGTACCTCAGCCGAAGGGGAAAGGAAAAGGGCAACATGCAGCTGGGAGTTCAGGAGAAATGGAGGCTGCACCCTCCGAAATCTCAAGCAAGAAAACTCTGTAGCAATGTGCCCCAGTGTCTCTCCCTTTATTTGAATAAAGTTGAAGGACTCTGTCTCCTTTATGGGTGCTGGCTTTTTTAGCGTGTTTTTCCATGCAACTGCTGTTGGAATACCATGAAGACACTGGAGAACCAGCCAGATTTAGCAAAGCTGCTGCTGTTTAAAGACTATCTGCAGTGTCATAGCAGACAAATCTGTTCTAGTCCTTGCAAGAAGCCAGTTCTACTGCCTTTGTTTGTTGTGCTGCAACTTGGCTTGCCCTCCCAAAGAAACAACTCCCAAAGATCCCAACTAACATCCCAATTTGAAAAAGAGTACTACTGAGGAGACAGCTTTTCTACTCTTTGCTTTCCCAACACAAACAAACCACATTAGTTTAGTTGCAATTCTTGAAGCATGCAACTTGTTACTAACTCTCAAGTAAAAGGATTCATTTTTAGCAGGTACAAATGAAACTACATGACCGACTTCATTTGCTTTCCATTTCACCCTTGGTCTCTTCTTTGTACATGCACTTCATTTCCATTGCAAAAGATTTGGTTTTGTTTTGCAGGCTTCTCATGTCAGCCAGTATTAGGAACACAAAGATCCTTTTGTATATTTTACTTGCTATTTTTCCTTTCTCACTCCTCTGCCTAGCAGACAAAATGTACCTCATTAAAAATTACTTTGCAACTGAAAAATGTTCTGGTTACTTGGTGAATTCTTGCTCTCTGACTGTCAGTTGAAGTAGTGACTTACAGAAAGGTACTTATTATCATGCTAGCTAAATAAGTAGGAATTTATCTAATTGTACTAATCATTAACTTTTTTTTAAAACCTAGGAAAGTAATGTAATCTCAAAACATTCTGCAAATGACATTGACTTTATAACATAAGGAGTACCATGCTCAGAAGTATTTAACGCTGATCAAGTATAGTATTGAATTTCTGAAATACCAGAGTTTACTCTTACTGCAGACATAAATTCCCTTTGCATGTCAGGATGTTAAGTCTACACTGACAAAGCAAAACAATCAATTGTGCCTGGCTTCTCATCAGCTATCAGCATGATATATCTATTGATTACCAGTTTAATTTATATCTAAGGTTAAGTCTGTGCCTGTGCTTGGGACCATCTATTTTGAAAATTTCACTAGACCTGGATGTATTTTCACACCATTTGAGGACATTCATTAGCTTATTTTTAAATGCTGCCTCATCAACATAGACAGAAGCATTGAGAACTAGCACAAATTATTACTAGGTAAAAACTGAGAAAGAGCAAACACTAGTAAGAGCGTCAGAATGCCTCATCCTACTTTTGCAAAAGACATTCTGCTGAAACCCTGTCTTCACAAACTAGATGGCTCTTAGAAATAAAATAGGGTTTTGTCCAACACATAAAAATTTCTTCCACTGAATGGGTGTCTCGGGTTTTCTTCTTCATATCCCTAATACATTGACATTTCTTTTCCTTTTATTAGAATGCAAATTCACATTTTACAATGAAAGCTTCACTTGGTTTTATCCTGCACTTTGTTACTATGACTGTGACAGCAGAAGTCCTGGAGTTTACAGTGCTTTGTCTAAGGGGGATGCTGAAATCAAGATCTAAATAATTCAGCAAAGAACCAGCGAGCAAAGGACAGTTCAGAGAATGGATGATCCAGGGAGCTCACTGTGATACAGTACACATGTACAAGTGCATAAGGTGTACTAGAACTGCATCTGTTCAAAGGAACATAACTTGGTGTTTTCTACAAACTACTCAAAATACAGTACAATCAATAACTGGATGAATTCAAAAATATTACTGATGAATACAAGCCATTGTAGTCTTATGGAACTTGCATTTGAAAACAGACCTGAAAATTAGCTCCTCCAAAATTAAGTGAAGATCTGTTCAGACTCAAATCCACAGTTCTGGGGAGGAAAAAAAAAACAAACCACCAACAAGAAAACCAAAACAAAACAAAATACCCCAAAACCAACCTAAGTCTTAGATAAAAACCTCTTTCCTAGAGCCTATGCATATGCTGTCTTCTGCTCCACCTTTAAAAGTGAAAATTCCAGTTTCATCAAAGGAAAAAAAAACCCAAACCAACAGTACATATATACTATCAAATGGACCTGCAATTATACTGCAGACCAAAGCATCAATTTAGTTATCATGACAGAAACATCTTGACATGACTGTTTTCTCTTTTTCCTGCAGTAACACAGGCTAAACACTGTCATGCTTATCAACTGGCCATTAGGAAGTTTTCCTGAAAATGATAGAATTAAAAAAACCTGAGAGCAAATGGTGAAGAAAAAAAAAAAAAAAAAAAAAAGTATTGTTTAGATCTTAAGCCTTACAAGGAACACTTGTAGAATGACTGCTGTAACTTCATAGTCCCATTCCAGTGTTTTCATCTCTATATACAGCCTAAGTCTTGTTCACTGGCACATGTCATCTTCAACACTTACTGTCTTTGACAATGTCCTAATTCATGATCCATGCCATTTGTTACACATTCTCCTTTTAAGCAACTCAATTTCTCCTTGACATTTTCAGGCTAGCAGGTGAGACACTGCTCTTGGGTACACAGCCCCAGACAGAACTTTAACATAACATAAAAAAGAGTTTCACCAAGGTAAAGAGGATGAAAACTTGCCACTTTTATTCTGCTGTATTCTAACGGCAATAAAACTGTCTTAGAGCATATCATTACAGAAGATGCACTCGAATAATTTACAGAAGTCTAAGACAGTAAAACAAAACATTAAAAAGTTTATTTCCTCCTACCAGATGACTGTTCCACATTCTGAATATCTAATATAATTTCTTGTATCAGTCTGCACAAGAGATACAAGCGGATTTGCAATGCAAATTTAGCAGCTCAGAGAAATTTTGCAAGTGGTTTGCAACTACAAGGAGGGTTTTTTTTTGTCCTCCCTCTGCTCAGTGAGTTATTTCTGATTTAACTAGGTGTTTGAGGGACCAATTTAGAAGCCAGCAATATCCTTCACTGACTGGCTCCCCCAGGCCAGAAGGGTACATGCAGCACTCCACTACAGTGAGGACTTCTGAGTTTGAGCCATTGCTCTGCTGCTGTACATATCTGAAAAGTTTCTTCTGCTCTGAATATAAAGGCCATGACATTTTCTTCTCTTTTCATTAGTTTTCTTTATTTATCCAGTTGTCTTAATTTCCAAAAGGAATATCAAAACAAAGACAAAGACCTTATGTCAGGATTTTTCTTCTCCTAACTCCTAAGGAGCATTCAAAAAATATGTTTTGGCAATTGCATTCAGTTTAGAAAAGCATTTTTCTGAATACCACACTGCACAGTCTGCAGCCACTATGGGCCAGGAATTGCTCCACTGAAAACAGTAAGACCACAGAGATTTGTGATCAATAAACAGAAAAATCAAATACCTATGCCTGAGCAATTTACCACAGCATGTAAAAAGTCAGAAATGTTGTCACAAAATTTTATTGACACAGTTATGCAAGAAATGTTAAAAGTTTTTAAAAGAAAAATCATTAAATACCACATTGGAATCCAACACTTCAACTTAGCCTTGGAATCCCAAAATTTGCCTCAAATTATACATTAAGTCCCTTTTGGATGAAATCTTCAATTTCAGAACTGAAGTCCTGTACGTTCTTGGTTCTGCACAGTCTAAATATGTTTGTCAAAACACTTTCTGGACAAGCTGGCAGTACATGGGAGTTGAAAATCCCAGTAACAATCAGAATTTCACAGAGCAGTTTCACTCGCCTCCTTATAAAACTTTTCTGCAGTGCTGAGAGAGCCTTTGTCCTCATCACAGATGACTATCACACAGCAGCAGAACACATTGTTATGCTCCTCACGTGCCCCCTCCATCCATCCAGAGACTGCAATCAGGTACCTGATAATAATGCAAGTCACATCAGCTGGACTGCTGCTGCAGTGAGCTGATCCATGCTGGTGCCTTGATATAAATACAAGGACACCAGGGCCACGAGACTAGGATCCTGCCTTTGTGTTACAAATACTGTTTTCCAGATGGAGCATTCCAGGCCTCTTGCTTCTCTTGCAGGTATGCAGTCTACCTACATTACCTTTTAGCCTCTAGCTGAGCAATGGCATTGTTTGGCACAAATAAATAAATGTAGGAGTGCTGCAAAGCGGGAGTTCTGGGAACAAACACTATTTAATCACTGAGTTGCTACTGTGTTTTCAGTACCATAGCACTACTCCTTACTGCAAGTGATGTGTTTTCTCATCATCTTTGCCTGATGTGAAAACTTGCCTGATAGTTTTGAAGCACTGAATTTAAAGAACAGATTTGTCAAACATGCTCAAACTGATTACTCATTAAAAAATAACTTCTATTATGTTAAACAGACATTTCTGGTTTTCGTGTTTCATATACATAAAAATCTTGATAAATTATGTACAAGTGAGTATGTAACTTACAAGTAACAGAATAACCAGTTAATCTATGAAGATATTAAATCCTAAGCCTACATACTAGTTTTATTACTAGTTTTATTGTCCTACCATCCCAACAGAAGTGTCAGTGCCACAGAACAATCCTCACATAAAGTACTTCTTGAACACACTCAGTAGGACAATATATTGGAGCAACAGCAACCTGAAGTATTGTCAAGAAAATACTCAAGGAGAACTATAAGTACAGGAGAAGGCATTGTTTTAAATTCCCTCATCCCACCTTAGTTTATTTTGCCTAGATTTCTCCCACAATCTGGGATTAAATGTATGCATTGGTAATTTAGAAACAAGTAATTATTTTTTCACCTGACGGATGACTCCTTAATGCCTTTTGTCTTTATTGCTTTCAACCAGGAAAAATTAACTTTGAGTTGAATTTGATATAAAAACAAGTAGGAAGAAAAAATAAAAAAAGAAATTAGTAAAAGTGAAATAATTAGCATATGCTTCATTTTTATATTCTCAAGATTCTGAGAGTTTGTGTTTACAGCAAATGATCGGCTGGAGTCATCTCCAAACAGGAAAAATCACCGATCCAAGTTCTTTCCATGTGACATTGACTGCAGCAGTAACTTGTGCCTTAGCCCTCCATCTGTGTCCCCAGTCAAGAGCACAGCCTCTTCCCTGCAAGGATGGCTCCTGTGGCCAGCAAGAGCATATGGAGGAGATCTTCTCTAGGGAACCCCAGGAAAGGCCATTGTGTGCAGGAGCAACAATTCCAAGCAAGAAAGTCTGCTCACTGATTCACAAAGCCATTTCATACACTGGGTTTGAACATCATTATCTGCCAGCAAATAACCTCAGAGTCAATGGAATGACTTTTCTGTGACCAGGAGAGTTCAAGTTGTAGGGCCCACAGGAAAGATGAAATTCACAGGTTATTTCCTCTCTGATCAAAGGATGTTTTGGAATATTTACTAGTTATCACATTAATGTTTTGCTCCAAAGACAAAAGATTTACACCCTTCCCTGCTGACTGGCAGCAGCCCAAAGTTAACAAATATCACCAGGTATTTTTATTAAAATATTTCTTCAGTAACAGAACAGTGTCCCCAGCCCACCCAGCTCATGGAGACACCACACTTGGGCCGTCATTTAATCTCTTCAGAGCAGCTCAGCCAACTTTTGTCAGCAGATCTTGGCCCAGCCCTGAGACCATCAGTCTGTGGGTGCCCACAGGCTCAGTCTGCCCCAGGCCTTCACCCACACAAGCACTGTGTGGAGGAGGGACCCCCACACACCCCGCCGTGCATGGATCTCACCCACCCTGCACTGCTCCTGCCAGGGATGGATCCTCTCCTTACCCACCCTGCCCTGCTCCTGCCATGCATGGATCCTCTCCCACCCTGCACTGCTCCTGCCATGCATGGATCCTCTCCTCACCCACCCTGCACTGCCCCTGCCATGCATGGATCCTCCCTCACTGACCCTGCCCTGCTCCTGCCATGCAGGGATGGATCCTCTCCTCACCCACCCTGCCCTGCTCCTGCCATGCATGAATCCTCACTGAGCCTGCACTGCTCCTGCCATGCATGGATCCTCTCCTCACCCACCCTGCACTGCTCCTGCCATGCATGGACCCTCACCAACCCAGCCAGGAATGGACCCTCACCCCCCCTACACTGCTCATCTCTGCCCCTTCCTATCCTGGCAAGGCCCAGGCTGGCCCAGGCCCTGCTGCACCCCTGGCCGCAGGACTGCTGCCCCAGGAGCTCCAGCCACGCTCACAGAGGACAAACCATTTTGGTTTTTTTAAAAACATAGCCCCGTACTGAGTTAAGACATCAAAGAGCTGAAGTTGCACTGTGCTGGGTTGGTATCTTCCACTTCTCACAGCACTTTGGTAAGTTGCATGTTTCTAGCCTAGATCAAGGCTTTCAGAATTTTTGGCTGTTTGGAGGGCAGTGTTGTTGCAGGTTTTTGTTTTTTTTTTTTTATTTTTTGTTCTTGTTGCTTTTTATTTTGCCTTTTTTATACATTTGATGCAGAAAATACTCAGCAAGTTACAAAAAGGCACTGATAAACAACAGTGGGGGTAAATTAAATTTATCATTTACCTAAGAGAATGCTACATTATTGCACCTACTTCCATTTTATTTAGAAAGAAGAAAACAGATCTTCCATTGCCACTTTTCAATAATAAAGGTTATAGTAAAGCAGAAGATCCGTGTTTAAATCTGGTGTAATTCAGGTCAGAGACAATAGAATGTTTTTAATTGAGCAATCTATAAATTTCAAACAAATTTACTAAGAAAATGAAATTCAAATTAAATGCAATATAGAGCCTACATGTAACTAAAGTCCAGAGCTGAAAAGTGATCTCCAGACTGGTATTTTTAAACTCAAATGCCCATAATGAATGTTGCTTCAATCAGGCAGGAGGTGCCATTAAAGTTGGCACCACAAAAGGTATCAGATGATTGTTTGATATTTTATTTTCTTTTTAAGAAACAGCTTTTTCATTTCCAAAGAAGAATTCCACTGTTGATCTTCAAAACAAGGTCTATTCCTGAAGCAGGAAGAGAAAAAGCTCATGAAAGCAACACTAGCAAAGAAATCACGTGTAAGCAGAAGCAGTTTACTCATTGTGAGCTTCAATAAAGACAGAGTCAATGAAAACCTCTAATGCCAGCAAGATGAAACATGTTACAAAAATAAAAAAAACTTCTGCACAAAGCTGAAGACTTAAGGAAGAACTCTAGCAATAAGCAGATGTTATCTAGGAGTTGCATGTGAAAGCATTGCAAGAGGCTCCCAGCACTTCAGGAAACAGCACCATTTCTCAGCATGAGAAGATTTTTTCCAGGCCCAATTTTCTTCCTAAAAGAATACTTGGGCTGCCAGGTTCCCAGCTGTCTGCATTGCTGTGGATTTCAAATTATTTTTATGTTACAAGAGGGATAGGAAAAACACAGAGGAAATTTAACTTATTCACCAGAACACAGAGAAAAGGCTGTGTGGCTGACAGGCTCCTGGCTTATTTTGTAAACATCCCTTGAGAATATTCTGCTCACAGATGTGTTTCAAAAGAACAGCAGTAGGTGGTAAACAAACACCATACACCTTTCAGCAAGGAGCTTCAGTCATCTCTACCTGATCTTAAGCTATCAGATATAAAACAATCCAATGCTACAACATCATTTCTTGAAATGCATTTTCAAAATACAGAGAATGCATGCACACAAAAGGCATTATTGACATTAGCTTTTGATGAAATAGGACTGTCTTTGCAGAAATACAGAAATTCTATTTTTCTTCAGCAACAAAATGTTACATGAAAAGCTACAAAAATAATTTTACTCTCTAGACCAAATTCTAATGAATTTTAATTTTTCAGTGACAGAGAAAAATGTTCTGTTCCTTTTTCCACCAGCTGATCAGACATATTAAAACCAAAGAATGCCATTACAGAGTAATATAATTTCCTGCTTGAGATAGCACTTAAAATGTTAACCAATTGCCTGTGTGTTTAAGCCAGAAACTTGTTTGATCAAATTATACTTTCTAGTCTCTACCTAAGGGAATTAAGGCAAACAGACTCCACAGTTCTCTTGACACCTCGATTCAACAGTTAATCAACTTCACCTAGCAAAAATTTCCCATTTAATTTGAATTTTTCTGGGTTCAGCTTTTAGACATCTATGCTTATTTAGATAAAATAAGTATTTTTCTAGAATAATTTCCTTCAAGTGAAGGTACTACAACATAGCCACCAAGGTACTGCTTAATCCTTCTAACCACCCAAACATATCCTTAAATCAATCACTGAAGAACAAACTTCAAATAAATCATCTTTTTTTTCCTCCTTCCTCCCCTCAGTATATTGCAAATTTGCTTTGAGTGCAAAGCATTCCAGTACTGGCAAACTGTGCACAAAGACACAAGGTCATCCCTAATTGATATTCTCCCCTTTTCACCTGTTTAAGGTTCAGACTGGACATCTTGCACTGCAGCACCCTTGGAGCTCATACCAAGTCACTAATCCACTACTAAGATCACAGAATCACCACTGTACAGGACACAGCTCCCAATTCACTAACCATGGGTTAGCTCACCCTCAATATCTGACTTTGCCAGCAGCACCAAAAAAAAAGTTATTTGAACAGGCATGGGTCACCACATGATGTCAACTACTTCTGAATGCTTTCCTTTCTTCTTGACTCTTCATTATGCCACTTATCCCTTATGTAGATTGATAATTAAGCATGTGCTTGAGTACTAGTCTAAACTACAAAATGTCCTTGAGTGGGGAAACACAAACTTGCATTTCAGAAGCTGTATTTCAGTTTAGCACCAGAAACAAAGTTGTTCTCCACAGGTCTGATGCTCTGTGCCTCAATTGCTTCCAATAACTGAGCTCACTCACTCAAAACTAGCAGGTTACCTCTGCTCTCCCCAGCAGCCAGCAGCAATTGAACATGGTAAGATTTAAAGTTCTCTCTCACATAAGAGGCACTACTCTGATCCTAGCTGTAGGAAGCCCAGCTGAGGATTATAGATGAGCAATATAACCCTCCTCTGCAGTCCTCAGCCATTTTCCATCTGCCTCTGAGGAAACCCTGTTCCCTTTTCCACATACTTCTAGTTCCTCTCAAGTTCCTAGAGCCATTTCACATGCTGTCTTGACTCCCTTATACTTACTGCCATACACTTCCCTCCAAGTTCTGTAATATTAGGAAAAATATCAGACTGCCTACTGTAAGATGCTCCCTATTATCAAAAAATCCATGTGAAAAACAAACCACCAGTAGTAAGGGGGCAACTCTGCAAGCCAGAAATCCTGGCTGAATGCCACCCTGGATAACTCAAATTAATCTCCTCACTTGTTTACTAAACAGAGATACAGCCTCAAAGTTGGATATATGGAGCCAGCTGAAAAAGCCTAAACAGAAAAAAAAAAAAAGCAAGATTTGAGCATTTGTGGTTTTAATCCATCAATGCAATTGTAGAAACCTGTATACTTACAGATAAAACACTGCCATTAGCAGCACCAAAGGCATGCAACAGCCAATCACTATTAACACAGAAAACAAAAAGAAAGAACATTGCTCCCCTATTCACAAGTGCTGAAGTATCAAAATATTACCATAACTTGTTTAATTTTTTGTAAAGCCTAAGAATTACTGCAGTACAGTATTGTCTCAGCACTGTAATCACAAGTACCTTGAGCTGTTTCCCTGGACCTCCTTCCATCAATTTTAACTATCATTTGAGCTTACTGTGCAAAACATTAATACATGAACAACTAAAGCAACACCTGTACTTTTATAATACAGTTAAATGAACATGCTCCTTGCAAAAGCCCTCTGTGAAGTGCAAGAGGGTACAAATAAGATCCCATGATCTGCTGCATTTAAGTCCATAGCCAATGCAGGATATGAATTAAAGCCATGACCTTAAACACAAGCACTGCTTTCCTCCCTAATACAAAAGGATGTCAGTAAGTTGCACTGAAGAGAAAAACAGTGTATTTCCAATAGGTGTCCAGCACTTGGAAGAAGCACCTGATAGGTCTTGAAAGTTCCTGCATGACATTTTCAACTGTGGGATCTACTGTGTTTTTTCCCCAAGTTGGAACCCAGTAAGTTTTTTGTGCTTCAAAAGAACTGTTAGACTATTTTGCATTCAGACACCTGGGTTCTCATCCTAAATTCCACCCAATTTTACTGCAAACCCTTAAGATTACAGAAATGGTTGGATAGGTGGAAATTTGAGCTCATATTCAATACCAAGAAAAATTCCTGGGGAAAGAATTTTTTACACTCGAAAGAACTTCTCCTTACAAGAATTCATAATCTGAGTAACATGCATTAAGAAGTACTGCTGTGTGAGGTGTTGATTTGAATAGGCATTCTCACTTTTCCCTTCTCAGCTATAAACTAGACTAGCTCCAAGGATCTATCATAAAGTCTACAATAGATGAGAACAGAGTAGCTTGAATCTCCTATAAATCTCTTTCTTGCTTCCATGCACATCTTATTGCATTCCTATGGCCAAACTGTGACAAGGACAGCAGTAGAAATACTGTGCCAAATAATAAATCCCTTTCCAAGGGAAATGAATTGAAATGTACAGTACATGGGACTGAATTATTCAATAATGCAGTTGGCACTGGAGATGTGGAGCTGACACTTTTCATTAACATCATCAACCTTATATGTCTACACAGTTTCTATATTCAGGCCATGCAGCACAGAGGTACCAGTCACTTGAACCAAATGGGTCACATACATCATCTTTATTTTCTCCACATTGCTAACTCCCATCCTTTTGGGTCATCTCAGCCATCTGAGCCACACAACAAACTCTGGCCCAGAAGCAGGTAGCTGTATTAAATCCTAGCCTAGATAACTCTGCCAATTCCAGAACACCCTTAAAATCCAACAAGGCTTCAGACTAACCCAAGGACCTTATGTATCTCAATAATAACCACAAAGCTCTATTAGGCTTTACATCCCTAGACCTGGGTATAAGGAACCATAGCCCAATTTGAACATTGCAAATTAGAATTACAAAATTTTTTTCAAGAACCGGTGTTACATGAGTGGGGAAGAGAGCAAAATCAATTTCATTTGACTCCAGAAAATAACCTCTGAAAAGTAAGTTTTTAAAACTTGTCTTTCTTGAGGGAGAGGATGGGCAGACCCTAAAGAGTTAGGGATTTGGCAGAGCAATTTCCTTGGGTCTACTTTGCTACCATCACAATCACCCTGGCTGCACTGACCAAATTATTCTGTTTAACTCTCCCAGCCCAGCTAGAGCAGAGAAACTTTGGAAGAGAAACTTGCACCACCTGCAGCCCACCCCACTAAGGTGAGTCATTGGTAGTTTAGAGCACAATCTCAGTACTCTCTCAGCTGCTCACAAAGTACATGAAACAAACACAGGCAATACTACTACACAAAACTTCATTTGAACTATAACAACTGCAATCCAGAGATCAACAAGCAATTAATTCATAGAAACCAGTATTCACAAGCAAGGAGAAAAGTTCTCAGTATGTGTCAGCAGTGGCATACCAGTGAAATATAGATGATAACAAGTTTTTATTATTATAGAACAAAAGAGGTAGGTGTAGCATGGATCAGGCAGTCTTATTGAGCCAGAAACCACACCAGCACTCTTTTCCAGACCCCATCCTCTCCTAACTTCTCCCCTGCTGTTTCATATCCCCAATTGCCAATGAACCTCATTAGCTTTCCTGCATGAAGCACCTGCTAATCTTCCCCTCCTTGTTAGCACATTAGGAATCATCTGGTGGTCTAGAGAGAGGAACTTAAAGCCTTTAACTATTTCTGCCAGACCCTCTCACCACCATGCATCCAGGTCATAAACATTATAAATGGAAATTCTCAAAAAATACTGTGTCAGATACCATCTCCAAGTAACAGATCAATGAATGCTGTTCACTTGAACCCAGAGCAGTCTGTCACCAATATACAAACACCTCCTACAAGGTTCTCAAAAGGCAGAAGTTGTGGAGCAGGCAGATGAAATCACAAACAATAAAGGGTTGTTCTATCCCCAAACACTTTTTGCCCGAATTGAATTCTGTGAACAGATCAGCTTGCTGGGTTGGGATTTTTTATGTTTCTTACGTTCTACATAGGATAAGAAAAAATTTAAACAGTAAGCCAGTGATAGCTGCAGACTCTTGGAGGATCTCTCGAGCACTCATCTCCAACCACAGAGTGAGTGGCTAAGTTATCTCAAACTACACTTACAATCCTCTTAAGTCAGGGTCACAAAATACTCCATAAGCATTTAAATATTAAGACAAGAAACACTGCTTTTATAAGGAAGAAGAAATGCATGAAAAATCATCTGTGTGCAGATGCTTTTACTGCATCTTCCAACTGGAGAGGAATTTTCACTGTTTTATAGACAAAAAATTAAATAACTAAAATCCATACATTTACTCGAAATGTTTCTACACACACATGCAAAAAAAGCAAATTTGCCTTATTTGAAGGGAGGCATGAAATATCAGTGTCTGAATTCTAAACTGTACCCATATTCTTGTCTGCTGTGGAGTGTTTTGTCATCTTGTTTGGATCAAATGAGTACTGACACTCAATGTTACCTGAATTTGTCTGGGATTCAGGACATTAGTAATTTTTTTTTTCATCAGCATAAGAGTTGGAAAAGTTTAAGTAGTCATCTGAAAATCAAAGCTAGTATTTTGCCAGGAAATATTTGTTGAAATATTAAACTTTTTAACTACTACAAAGTATCGGTCTGATTATTAATCATATTTGTCCATTTGACCATCACTGTGTGTGAGCCAGAAGCAGGATTTAGAGCAGGATTTCTGAGACAACTCTGTATATCAGCATTGTTATGAAGAGTATGTAATTTCATCACTGGGCAAACACGCCTTCAACTTTGCTATTTTGTGTTGTCTTCTAATTTGTCTGCTCAGAGATTTCAAAAAGCTTGACTAACAAAACAAACATTTCACTAGTTGGCCATGCTTCTGCAAATCTAAAATTAAAACCCAAAGACCTTTGCTGATAGATTATCTTGGCCATCATCACAACCACCACCACAGAACCAGCTTTTTCTGCCTTCTGACATTAAAAGGTGTACAGAGTTCAAAATTACAGTAATAACTTTCATTTACCAAACAGCTATACGTAGAGTACACATCTCATAGTATAGTACAACTTGATTACACAGTTCATCTAGCAAAATTCACTTGAGAATCAGCCAACCATACTAAAGAATCTAAGCCAAATTATATGTATTTTCAGTCATGCTTGAATAGCCACTCTATTAACATAAAATTCACTCCTCAAATCAAGCAAGCCAACCACCACCTAGTTTTCTATGCATCCGTCTCCTCTTCTGCCACAAGGAAAGAAAGTTGGGTGACCAGTTGAGGCCACACTGGCCTTTTGAGAGAAGAAATCATCCCACAAGCATGAAGTATAACATATAGTGAACTTACTCACACAACCCTCTCTGTATGATTCCCAGATCCAAGTGACTGCAAAAGCAGACAAATGGAGTCAGGACCTACAGAACCCAAACAGGCTACCTGGCCTTTTTGCTCTTGTTTGCTAACAACAAATTGACATTTTTAGTACAGGGTTTTAACCAAGCCTGACAAAGTTCAAGGAGCGTTTGGACAACACTCCCAGGCACATGATGTGACTCTTGGGCATGCTCTTGTGCAGGGCCATAAGCTGCACTCAAACCTTGCAGGTCTCTTCCAACTCAGTATATTCTCTGATTACCAACCTTTGCTCAATGTTCTTTGGGCATTGAATTGAGAAAAACCACTGCCCTGGCACACAGCACCTCAGTATGAGAGGTGTCCCACACATGACCATCACACTCACCCACGGGTGTGTGAGGGAGCCAAACATGAGCTGCCAGCGTGGTGCACACAAGTTGACCAAATACACATAGATGGTATTTGAGTCTCAGACTCCTTCTGGGACCAAGCAATAGACAGGGTCTAGATCTGGGGCTGACTTCTCATCAGTGCTCCTGCAATTCATTAACTTGGTACTTGATCAACATAAACACACTGCACACTCACATACACTCTCTGATTGGTTTATAAACCTAGGTCTGAACACCAAATAAGTCACTTAACTGGAAGCAATAACGTTGAAAATACCTAAGACAAAAAGGCTGAAGGTCACATTCCTTGGCCATACACAGGATTTGAGGTACTTTTTTGAGGAGTTTGATGTTAAATTTTACATAGCAGAACTTCTCTGTAAGGATTAAGCCAGTGAGTTTCAAAAAAAAAAAAATCCAAGTTTAAAGAGAGAAAAAAAGATATTTCAAATCTTAATTATCCTGTTCTGTTTTACTTACCTCATACTAAAACAGATATTTATTTTGCCTATACAGTATTCAGTTTGCTGGAGACAAAAATGTGATCAGTACTTTTCCAAAATGAACTATGTTTATTTGGGTTGGCAGCAGGGAGAGCTTTTTTTTTTTCTGAGTCACATCCATGCCCTGCCACCTGTGGCAAGAAGCTTGTTTTGCAACAGAACAGTGCTAAATTGTGGATGAGTGCTGGAAAATTTAATTAAAACTCACTTCAAAACCAACACATCATGTAAGCATCTCAGGAAATCTATAGGTTCATCATTAAATTCATTAGCAAGTTTATAAAATCCAAAAACAAAAAATCTGTTCAAATATGCATGAACACACACAGAGAAAGCAGCCACCCCCAGTAATTCAAATTCTCTTGGACCTCGTGTATTGTGGCAGGGCCCCCGGAGTAAGGCAAACACGAACCACCATCTGTTATTTTTGTCTGCAAAGCAGAGACTTCCCCCCTGATGAATCTTTGATAGCAGCCAAGCAATGGCAGCGACTGCTGTGGCAGGAACTGACAGCCAGCAGCGCCAGCCTCCATCTCTCTTTTCACTCAACCTGCATGTTAAATGGCTGCTTCAAACCCAGGAGTAGCTCTTTACATATTAAAACCAAATATGCCTTTTCTGCACTTTCATTTAAATTACAGCAAATGAAGGGAAGTGTCAGGGAGCAAGCGAAGGGAAAAAAGAAAGGGGAAAGAATTGGAGAATGAAGAACCCCTCAGGGAGCATTCATGGTGCCAAAGAGATACTCATTTTCAAGCACCATCTGTCAAGAGCTACTTGGAAGCTTTTTCTCTCTTTATCTTAATACCCTCCCCCAAGTTTTACCATTTCACTTGCTATGTACCAAGTGGCAAAAACCTCTACATCTCACAGAAAAACAGACTGGCCTTCCACTATCCAAGGCAAACAATTCTTCCCCAGGACAGACTGAACTATGGTGAAACTGAACATTAAGCTCCACTTGGTGGATCTTGGATCCAGGATATAGTCTGCAAGTGACTTGCAGGGTTTTAGCACTGTCAAGTACCAGTTTCAAGACTGCAAACAAGTCTGAGACGTGCCCTGAGAGGATAGATTAGTCTGGCAGCTCAACTACAGCCCCATCCCATACAGCTGGGTAGCAGCACTGAAGCATCCTCTGTAACAGGGCTGTTGCAAAATAGAGGAAATCAACTTGTTGTGCACCATTGTAACATATTGACACATTTCCACTTTATATTTCAATCCATACACCATCTGAGTTCTCACTCATAGCAATTTTGCAGCAGAGACAAGAGAATGATTCTTAACTTCACAGCTCCACAGTAAATGTTTATGTAGAAAATTTGCAGTGGAATGCAAGTACATAGATGAATGACTTATTAGAATTGGTATGCATACCTAAATCATCTCTGAAAACTCAGTGGAGAATGTAATAATCATGAGAGATTGCAAGCTGCTGGCCCTCAGGAACAAGGCATTTATCAGCAGTGATGGGAAGAGCAAGTCCAGCATGGTTTAAACCTGGAAAACCAGTATTGCCAGAAGGGCTGTGATAACAGGGTGCATTTTGCCAAAAATTCTGGCCCTTTTCACTTGGTTTCTTCAGTCTTTGGTCAGCTCCAGGACCTTTTGAAATGTTTTTACAGATAGAAACAGACATAGATAGGGACAGACATAACGACCTGCAGATAACAGGCAGATCAACAGCTTTCCATGAATATAGTATGTATACACTCCAGTTCTGAAGCTGAATTCATGTTCTTCCTATGTGCCAGACAAGGTCTTAACCACTATACAGTGTTTCAGCTTTTCTTTGAGTGAGATTATAGAATTATTTAAAACAGTTGTGATTGACAAAAAAGTACCCCCCTCAGGCTTCCAATAAATTGAGTCAAAGACAGAGCAGAGCTTGAACCTCCAGCCCAGAGCAGTGGCCTAAACAGGTATGGATATGGAGACAAGAGGAACCATTCTCAGTTACATTCTCATTTCAATTCTGTTGAAAAGATGCATAAGAAATAGCATATTTCACTGAAAAGGTTCTTATTTGTTAAGTGAGCCACAGGTGCATAAAAAGATTTCTTGTCAGGTTTGATTGGAAGATCCCACATTTCAAAACCATCAATCCAGATCAAGATCAAAGATTCCCAAGACTGATTTTTGACAATATTGTGATTCAATTTGTCAGCTTACATTTCAGCTTTTAAGATGTACAATTTTTTGTACTTTTATTGCAAAAATGTTAGACTCAGCTTATGTTTACCTAAAGGGTTCAGACTCACAGCTTTTTTAAATCACAAAATAAAGCCAGAACAGTTGGTAGCGCTAAGTGTCAAACCTGACATTTCAGAGGCAAGAGTGAACTGCAACTACCAACTATTTTGTCACTTCCTATTTAACCAATTCATTTTCTCTGGCATTACAGACTTCTGGCCCTTTAGAATTACTAATATCCTTTTCACAAAGGATTTATTCCTCCTGCAGCTTTGCTGTATACAATGACAACACCAAGATGTGAGACAACAATTTACTTTGCTCTACTATTCACCTTCTAATCTTCTTTGCTTAGTGAAACAAAACAAATTGCAGGAATGAACCAGCAAGATGCTGAAAAAGATACTGAAATACAGAGTTTTAATCATCAGAATTCTCTTGCTGTCTTGCAGAATTCTCTGTCTGTGAGATTGTGAAGTCCATGGTGATGTGTACGTGCTATGCTGGGACCTACACAATTCCCAAAGCACTGTTAGATTCATAAACAACTCTCCTCCAGAGTCAGTCCTGAGAATTGGAGACTTATTTCCAAAGCAAGTGTCCCCAAGCAATTCTGACAGTAAAAACTCTTACCTCTTATACCTAGTGGGAAAGAGAAGAAATCTTAAACTATTTTTAGCAGCAGTGTAATGGCCTAGTCACAAGCTTGATGAATTGTGGGAAATAGCCAAAACAGGTAATACCAATTCGAAATCAGACAACACTTGTTATTGTTATTTTTCTACTATCCTACACATACCACACCAAGTAATTAAATTACTTTGAATTTATTTAGAGAAAATAAATCCAGTAATTATTTGGCATTTTTTTATTCTAACACCCCACCCACCCTAAATCCTTATTTATAACTAATTTTCTTTATTTTTTTTCTGCCTCAGCAACTTTCTTATCCTTTCATTAATAAATTTTTCCTGTAGTTCCTATATTCTCTATTGGACTCTATTTGTTGTTGATGATGGCTTACACTCCATTCTGTTTCCCAGTTTTAACATGTTAACTTTACCTCACTTTATGAAACATGACCCAACCTTCATCTCCACTTGCTTTAACTTGGTAGTGGATTATTTTCCTACAAGGCTTGTGGCTGAAGATATAGGATTTTTGGTCTCTCAGCTGCTTCTTGAAATAAAAAAAATTACTCAGTGTTATTTGACACAGGGAGAAAAGGAATAAAACAGATCAGTGGAATTATCATTCAAGTAGAAAGAGATGAGCAAACACACACCAGCTATCTAGTTGTCCTGTTGCATTTGAAAGTCTTCAGAGTTGCTCCTGATGCACTCTAGTTTAAAAAGTATCATTAATCTAATGTATTGCTTCCTCCAAAAGGCACAACCAAGGAATCCAATTACTGTTCATGTTTGAGAGAATGTCTGGAGAGAATATATGATATGGGAATTTAAAGAAAAATTTACATCATTATGCATGTTTTACTTTCAATACTTCTCAATCCTGACATCATCTTGTGGTAATTCCTAGAAAAATCTACTAATTATACTGACTGGGTTTAATTTTATTAAAAATATAGTTACTATCACCAACAGCTCAAATGAATTCATATAAATATCTACTCATATGTGTATCTATGTATATTTGAGTGTGCAATACACATTATAGGCAGAAACATTTTTCACACAGAACAGCAAGCTGGATGATCAAACACCATTCAATCACATACCATCTCCAAAGCACTTGGAGTCACTACATTTCAGAGAATGTTTTTAATTTTTTCCTTACATTCTATCTTTCCCAGGTAAGTTTCTGTTTCCTCCTATAAGAATATGGATAAGGCATAGATTGCATCAATATCACAGTGAGATATGGGACCCTCAGTTGAGGTTTAATAAAGACTACACACAATCTGTCCCTGCCTTTGAATCTGTACAAGAAAAACACGTCTGAAAGAGGATTTGCAAACTATTTATTTAAGAACTGAATTGCAGATCAGAATCCGACTGATACTATCTCCAATCACTCTAACAGGGTTTTTACTCCACCCCAGTGTATTTATTTTGCACCAAAGCACAGAGTCCTAATTTCTAGAAGATTTTAAATTTGTTTTCATAGTGCCCTAATAAAATAGATCAAATGCTGTTTACAGTAAGCATTCCAATTAGGTTGAACTCCCTCACTGCTGGGATCTGAAATTACAGGCAAGATACACTGTGTGTCTGCATCCACTTTCTTGGCTGTTGCACCTTTTTCCAACTTGTCTTGTTTCACCTTAACAAGTAAGCTATTTTTTGATAGCTTAAGCATCCTGCATCTGGTGGGGAAACCAAGTACTATCCATCAGGGGGAAAATTTTACCAGAAATTCAGTTGGTAGCAAACTTCTCAGGTACTAAAAACAATAGCCATAAATAAAGTGATCATAAATAATACTAATACAATTACCTAACCTGGTAACTGGCCAAACCCTTACAAGAAATTCCACAATCACTTATAAAATCCTCACACTGGTAGGACTGCTTTATGTAATTCATTCAATAAGAGGAAATGGCCTCAAGTTGCATCAGGGGAGGTTTAGATTGGATTTTAGAGAACACTTCTTCACCAGAAGAGTTATCAAGCATTGGAGCAGGCCCTCCAGGGAAGTGGCAGAATCACCATTCCTGGAGGGGAAAACATGTAGCTGTAGCACTTAATTTGACCTCAGCCATCACAGCAGCTTGCCCTCAAAAGTCCACGTGTCAGGACCCAGCCTGGTGCAGGGGTGAGCTCTCAGATCCAAGGGCAGAGTGTGTTCATGGGGAGTTTCACAGGCTGGTGACTGATGGGCAGAGCACACCAAGCTAACAGCCCTTCTGAGGCTACAACACACAAAACCTGGCTCCTGCTTCTGCAACTGAGGCCAGTCCTGACAATGGTAATCAGAACAATTACAGAAGAGAGAAACAAAAATCCAAGACGACCAAAGGCCTTGTACTTGAATGATACTGAAAGTAATGACAGGTATGCCTTGAAAAATTGACATATTCACTCAGAAGACATATTGCTGGATTCAATTATTTCCCAAAGGGAAGGTCACAGAGAAATTACAGGAAAGCCTAATGACAGTTTGAAGGAGGGAAGAAGCTTCAGGATGTCAAAGAGAAGGTAATAGAGCAAGAAGGGCAACTCTAAAGGCAAAGACTGGGACACAAAAGGGTTTAGTCAAGTCCAGAAAAACTGAGGAACATATTGCCTGAATGCCTGCAATCTGAAATTCTTCTGCTCCCTTTCGGTGCCTGGCAAAATATGTACATATGTACATGCATAAAATCTGATGATGATGGTGGCATTGCTAAGATGGGAGGAAAAAAAAAAGGAAAAAAATTCAAGAAATGAAAATGTAATAGTTAAAACAGGAAGATGACACTGTTCTGCTCAAGATAGCATTTCCACATCCCTCCCATATCAAAACCAAACATTTCAGCTGTGTTTAATACACACTGCAATAGGATGTCATGTTCAGGTTCCATGCAATAGTGAACCATGACCTCAACAGTAGGTTCTTCACATTCACCATTGTTCCAGAGCAGCCAAATTTTATTGACTTCATTAAGCTAACAAGGTAATAAAAATTTGCTTGTCAGAGACAAACATAGTACTTTTAGGGTGAGAGGAGTCTGGTACCAAGTCTAAGACTAGTGTTCTCTAACAGTACTGGACAATTCAAAGGTTAATCACCAGACAAGGCCTTTGTAAACATCCCCTAATGGGTGAAGTCTCAATTTTGAGCACTTTACATGGAACAGCTTAGTTAAATGGCCTGTCCTGAATCTTATTTGGTATTAAAATCACAGTTTCTCCTACTCATGTGGAAAAAGAACAGAACCTCTTACCTATATTCACAGTCCATCATTTTTTTTTCACATTTTAGTACATATGAGAGAGCATAGATAACTAAGCAGCTTAGCATAGTTATTTTTCCAGCAAGGGAACCAATTTTAACAGCACACCACAAAAAAAAATGAATGGCAACAAGACAGGAGCACCTCATTTCACATTATTTCTGTAGATAGCACTTCAGTTCAGCTGGGAAAAAAAGAATGGTAGACATTTTAAGTTATACAAATGACTTGAAAATTGTGGTCCTTATCATCTGCAAAGTACTATCAACGTCTATAAAGACCTATCAACCCAAATCATCATTGAAGGGGTTTGACCAATTGTTTCATTAAAGGACTTTAATAAAGGGAGTTATTAGAGATTTCCTTACTATCTCAACAGTGCAATCCATGCATTGACAGAAGAAAACTTCCATACAAGTTCTTACTGCAAGGATACCAGCAAACATGAACTGATATTCCTGACAAAAGCTAACAAACATCTTTGATCTCCAAGCATGTGAATCAATCATAGTTTGGAATCAAAACAACCCAGCACTAATCTGCTGTTTGACTTTGGTACAGATATATATATATATAAAATAAAAGCCTTGTAATTCAAACCACAGTTTTTCTCTTCTTCAAAGTTAAGTTTATCCAACTTGGGTGACACCTAACATTCTTGAGTCTAAATGTGCTTTCACTCTCTTCTCCATGCTTAAATAATAAAACTCAAAAGGATCCCTTAAAACCTAGCAAGGCAGTGATAGTAAATTAATAGTAAATTAATAGTCTAGTCCTAAATGCTTACAGTCCCATCCTGTCTCACTTCTTACTAACACAAAGGTTTTATTAGCAAAAGCTGCAAGTGGATTGCACTAAATATTATCTCAGTTAATGTGAATCTGCATCACTTCAGCAAGGACACCACTTCAAGTAGATACAATTATACTAGACCTAAATCACATCTCCTGATACCAGCTGGTTGGCCTCTGCCATCATCCCTCAGAGACAGGTTAAGACATTTTTATCTGGCTAATAAATGTTATCTTGCCCCTCACCATTTAATTGATTTCAGGCCCAAAGTAATGTGATTTTTAAAATTAATATAAGGTAATTACTTTTTTTCAGTGTTCTAAGAACAGGAAAATAGGTATTTTTCTTGAGTATTTAACTTTTATTATAAGTTTCCACAACTCAGCTAAGGTGATACAAAAATAAAACTATTGAACATGGAAAACAAAACTAAAAACAAATAAAAGATCTGAAAAAAAAGATTCTGTGAAGCAGATTTTTTTACCAATATTCATCCAGATTGGCACACATTGAAATGCAATATGGACAGGTGCCACATTTAACATACACTGTCCTGCTTCAGCAAGCTAAGCATCACAGAAAGGTATTTCTTTCTCATTCTAAGTACCTTCACAACCCTACCATCAAGAACAATTATTTCCAACTATCATATGACAGCTTCTAAATACAGCAAAGTCTGTACACTTTGTGGTGATCTTAATGACTCAGAAATATACTTCAAGACCTGATAGGATTATTAGAACACATCTTGCTAGCATCAATAATAAAGTATATTTCAGACATCACAAATTCATCATTTAAAGTTGCAGAAGTCATTTCTGTTGTGACTTGCCTAAACATTAAACAGTCTTTGAGCAAAGCTAGAAAATATTGTATAATAGCTGATTTGTCTACTGCTTATCTTCAAGCTCTTTTACAATTGTATCTGGCTGCATTTCTGCCATCTTGACATAAAGCAGTCTGAAGGAATAATTTCTCATTAAAATCTTATGGCTTCTCTGTGAAAGGGTGATGGTTTCCTTAGCAGCATTCTCACCTGCATATTCCAAAATCATGGATTAAGTGAAACACCATCTTGAACAGGTACATCATTGCACAGTTCTAATACCAAATAATTTCATCCAAACACATTCACAGAACAGAAAATCGCTTTAAGCAAAGCACATGTAAAACTGAAAGTGGATACCACAGCTCTGTCCTAGAGGCTAGCACCTGTATAACTAATGAACTTAAATAAGAAAGACAGGCTAAAAAATTCTGCACTGTTTTCCCATTTACTGAAAGATTTGAAGCTCCTATCAAGTCCTTTTGCCTATTTATTTGCCTTGCAGAAAACTTGTTAGATGTAAGCAGTAGCTTGATACAACCGAGTTCAGGTGAACCCAATTTTAGTCCTATTTCTCCTTGTGAAGTCAGTGGCAAAATTCCTCCTGACTTCAGCAAGCAGAAGTGGACATCACTCCTTCTGAACTGACATGCAATGGAGCTGATCATGGTCCTGCCTTTTCCTGATAGAAGCATCAATAAACCTGTACATAATCTAGTGCATAGTTTATCCTACACTCTACTTCAGAGTTGGAGTTCCATTTTCACAATGCAGTTTGGATATCACAACCAGAAGTGCCTAGACATTGGTATAAACACTTCTGCATGAGTGGGAAAAACTAGAATTTCTTTGTCAAGTGGGTTCATTCTTTGTTTACAAGTGCCTTCTCATTAGAGGAACAGGTGCAACAGCAGCCAGGACACCATCAGTGGGCATCACTGAAAAATGTGGCAGGAAGAAATTACTGCAGATAAACAGAGACGAGCAAAAATTGAGGGGAAAAAAAGATAGTCCTGCAACCACCACATGAGCTCCTACAGCTCTCAGTATTAATTGTCATTCAATTCTCCAGAGTATTCTAAAACCTAGATGATCAGATAATAAGAAGTTGAGTGGTATGCATAACATCAGGCTGATTAAATTTGTTTACTGGTAATTCTTTCAGGTTCCTATGAATATCATGTAATTTTCAAGGTTTATTTCAAACAAATTTTATGTAATGCATTATTGACAACATCTTCATGGACCATTTCTACAATGTCATTCAGGATAATTATTTCACAACAGATTTTCAGAGTCCCTGATTCCTGTTGGGATTCACTTTTGCATAAATTACAGAGCAGCATATTTAATCAGTGTCTCTATTAGAGCCCTATGGCTTATTTTTAGGAATAAGGAATGAGAGAATACAAAGATTTCAGGAGAGGCAAGGGAAAGGAATATTTGTAAGCATGAATATTTTCCTTGGTAATATTTTCTGAAGTAGCAAAGTTAAAAGCTGTCCTACAGCATCTCTGCCTTTTTAGAAATAAACACTGGCATTAATCTTTTGCCTCCATTAAATATTAATTTTACCAAATCATGTAATGGGGAGTTAAAAACAATTAACATTTACATCACAGTCTCCTTAAGGTTGTTCCAAAAAGTGAATTAGCCCCTCTGTTATAATGCCAAAACCATAATGAATCCAAGAAGTATGACTATGAGAATTTTCTATATTTTTTAATGCATACTCAGAGAGATAAAGACTGGGCAATCATTTAACACCTAAACATGATGAATCCTTATTACAGCACATTTATTTTCTTATATAACATCCTGTAAACATTGAGCATCAGAACAGCATACCATGTTACTGTTTAAAATCGTGAATTAAGAAGGCAGACAAATATGGTCCTGTTTTTGCCACTATATCAAGAATGAAAAGGTATAAATTTTTTTTTCTAGTAGATTGAAAGCTGTTCATTTATGTCTGTTCACAACAGAGGGCGTACAAAAGGTAAAAACCTAAGCCTTTCTGGCTGGTATCAATCTGGGTTTCCCTAAATAAGGACAAGAAGTATTCAGCACTATTTCCACGTGAGCATACATGTATTTTGTCTGAGCAAGGCAGTCGGGGAAGGAGCGATGCTGCCATTGCCTGGTGTGAGCCAGAACTGTCACTGCCAGGCTTTCAGCCCCTGTCACAGAGGCAAAGTGTGCTCCTGCTGCAGGGGAAGGGGCCCAAGTGCAGCATGCACCTAAAAATAAACTAACAGCTTGAAGAGCAGATGGGGTGGTGATTCTCTCCACGGAGGATGTAGCTAAGAAATCATGACTAGCACTGGGACATGCCACAGGCAGCGCAGGAAAAGACACAGCTTGCTTCTCAAATTGCACCCAAGATTCACCAGAAGTGCAATGCTCCGGGGACTCCAGCTTTGGTGGGTAGAGCTTCAACTTGCAGTGTTTAAAGAGTCATGGAAAGCTGGATGCCAGAGCATCCCTGGGACCTTTGCTCACAGAGTGCATTTGCAAGGACTCAGAGTGGTACAGCTCTCCTGTGCTGCTCGTGTGACCGAGTCCTTGAAGGTCCCATGGAGCAATCAGTGAACAAGACAGTTTTTCATATTACCCAGATGTATTTTATTTGTGAAGGATGTGTCAAGAGCATGAGACTGAGCTGTGTGAAGCTCTGCATCCTTCATGCCTTCCCCAACCACTATCACTCATGAATATTCATAATACCTGATCAAATGCAATGATGTTAATTTATATACATAAATAGTTACTCAAATATAGAAGCTACTTACTGATAATGCTTCAATCCCACTGAAAGCCACCAGCTTAAACTGTTCCTAAGACTTCACTGTGCTGTGGTTTCTCCAGAACCCACACACAATTTTCTTGCCCAAGAGATGATTTTCCCTGAGCCAGCTGGATCACAGAGCTGGCATGGCTGGGACTTGCTGGAGCATGCAGCCTACAGCACAGTTGTGCCAGCAGCCCACTGGCCAGTTAGAGTTCCTAGCTGGTGGCAACCAGGGTCACCAGGGTTTAGCCTTGACAAGGAGTCAGGAAAGGCTCACACCCATGCCTTGCTTTCCATGGAAAAAACCTTTTGCTGTTTTGTCATTGGGCCTCTCCAGCACATTATTCAAAAAGTCAAAAGTAAATTAGTTCTCTTTTACCTTTACATATGCATGTACCAAAAACAAATAGATCTAGAAACTGTAACAATTGCAAGACATTTGAGCCTGAGGCTCCTAGAAGCCTGAGGCTCAAATGTAGGGAATTCTGCACTTCCCCAGGTGCCAGACCTTTATTGTACCACTTTCTGATAAGAGTGATATGAGCAGACAGTGGCTACATACACAAGTCCCAACAGAAGACAAAGTATCCTACCATTCTAGAGCAGATATATTTGTATCTGTACTTTACACGCAGTACAGGATCTGAACTAAAAAGCCAGCCTCTAACTCAAGTTAACAGTGGTTCTGAAAGCCTTATATAGAGCCTTGTGGTAGAAGTTATAGAACACTCATCAGTACATACAAGCTGTTCAAGCAAAACTTTTGAAGTAATCCCAGTGCAATATATTCATTTCATCCCTACATGCAGACTTAAAGCAGCAAGTCCAAGTAATTTGTTGACATTAAATATGAAATGCAATTATCATTCATCAAGAACAAAAGCTTTAGGAGTTCATTGTTTCTTTTTCCCAAAGCAGATTTAGGTTGGGGCTTATTTTATTAGGCGGGTTTTTTTGGGTTTTGGTTTGGAGTTCTTTGTTGTTGGTAGTTTTTCTTTCTCCCAGAAGTCACCTAGACAATTAGTAAAGGTGGCTACATCTTTATGATACAAGAAATTAGGACATGAGAAATAACACCAATAGCAGCAGCTCTGGGTCTATCTAGCACGGCAGTCCATGACCCAGCCTGTAAAATAAGCCTGCCTTTAAACCCTGTGGAAGCAGCTCTAGCTTGAAAAACAAGTGCTAAAAGCAAAGCTGGCCTTCCCTCCCCTTCACTACAAGTCTGGTACCAGAACATATTGTTGTAAGAACTCTGTTTGCAAAAAATGAAGACCACTGTGCTTGAATGCTTTGAAAATATTATAAAAAGTTTAAAGACTTTTAAATGAAAAGACATTTTTATTGAGGTAATTATATGGATACTGCCTGGAAAGCTCCAATAAAATACATTTTCCCTCGTGCACACACTTAGGTTTCTTTGGTAGATGTGAAATACTGGGAGACATTTGTTATCACAGTACAAAGTACTGTATGATCTTCATTTGTGTCCTAGAGCAGATGGCAGAGGAGCCAAACTGCAGGACCACAGAGCCTGACAGTGCTGAGGGGTTTCTCACAGCAAACCTGTGAGCAGCAGCTGAGCCAAGGGACAGCAGAGGAGCCCCAAACAGCTGGTTAATGCACCATCTTTTCCCTCCCAGGAGAGCAAAGGACACAGCAGCAAAAGCATCCTGATGATAATTGACTGCCACAGCTTCAGGCATTGGTGTGTTCAACTCCAGCCTGCAGCTGGGAGGCACAGCCAGCTGGAATGGGGCAAGGTCAAGGGCCCCACACGACCTACAGCATCTCTGATCAAGGAGAAGGCATATATGGAATTTCCAAGTTAGGACCTCTGTTCTGCAGCCCAGCCAGGGCTGTGGAAGGAAGCTGGGCTATCAGCTCCCACTGACAAATGGCTCCAGGCAAACCCCACTGCCCCAGAGAATTCCAGGTGCAAAGAGCACGTGGCTCACACTGTGGGCAGCAGCTGTGCCAACTCCCCAGCACAGGGACACACAGACCAGCACCTGCAACAAACACCTCCTTACACAAACCTAAGCACAGACCAGTGCTGGGGCACAAACAGGAGTTACAGGCTAAAAAGAAGGAAGAAACACTGCCTGACAACCCACTTGTCTGGCATGCAAAAGACCACATGGAGGTCTGCTAACATGTCACAAACAAAGTTCACCAGAAGGAAGGTCAAGACAAAATAAATGGGAATCAAACATCAGTGGACAAAAAGCAGTAATCAGTCTTCAACACCTGCTTCCAAAAAGGTAAGGCTTGATCAATCAGGCTCTTCTAACAAGCAAGGCTGGCTGACCTGCATCTTTCATTTGTATTATTAACAAGGATTAAAGCTCATTATTCCATGTGCTTCCCATCCTGGCAACTAGAGCAATGTTTGCCAAGAGCAATATCAGCCAGCTCATCCTGCATCTTAATCCACAGCAAATACCTTTAAGGCCAGCCAAGGCTTTCAGAGTCATGGTCCCTTCCCCTGCTACATCTGAGTGAAAATCTAAACCAAATAAAAAGGAATTTAGTTATTCACCAATGAGGAATTCAACTAACTGCTCAGGCTCAATATTAGAAGTGCAAGAATCTTTGTTTCATAGGTTACTGCATAGTAAAAGTCTTGGAAAGTTCTTGGTAAGAGAATATTGCAGTTCAGGTCATCAAGAAAAAATATGATTCATTCAAGCACAAAGTGACTGTAGTAAATAATTGCAGGAGTAAATTAAGTCCACAGTATTTACAATTGCTTTTGCATACTTGCAATTTCCTTCCACTTTTATTTCCAGCAAGTGAGGATCCTTTTTTGATACTCAATATAAAATTCTATATAAGTGACTTAATTTGAGTAACAAAAAAAAAAAAGAAAACCAACAACAATTACAAAAAAATTACCAAGAACTGTGAGAACAAGCATTAGTGTTTATGATGGGTGCCTTTGGAGAAGACAATTCTTACCAGACTCTCTCCCATGAAAGTAATGCATGAAACAGAACTATACTAATCAAATCCCCTCCTCCTGAATGCTAGTATCTGAATGGAGGTAGACATCTAAAAAGCTAAAACAAAAAGAAATGCACTGTTCTCTCCACAGTCACACATTCATTAGAGGGTTTTTAAATGCATTTTATGAATCTCTACCAACTTGTACTGTTCTCTGTAGGAATATAATAGTAATACCTCATAGGAGATAATTAGAAAGCAGTGCTCACAAATATATGATATTTGCAAGCTTCAGTGACTGGAGACAGAGAAGGTGGGAGGAAATTACTATTAACAATTTAGAAATAGCATGGTATGAAACAAGGCTGCTTTCTCCCCCAAATTACTTGAAAACGTACCACAATAATGTGTTTGTGTGGCAAGGCTTTGGTCACACAGGGACTCCAGAGGTGGCTTCTGTGAGAAGCTTCCCATGTGTGACAGAGCCAGGCAGCTCCAAGACATCACCTAGTGGCACCTGAGTTAGCATTTCCAAAAATGGGGAAAGAAGAGGGGAAATGGCAGAGAAAATCAGGAGTGATGCTGGGTCCAGGAAGATGACACAGGTGAGGGAAGGCATTTGAATATTTAGGTTGTATTTTCTCATTACCCTAGTCTGTTTTCTCCATGACAGTAATCAGTGAGTGATTCTCTCAACCCATGAACTTTTGTTATATTTTCTCTCCTGTCCAGCAGAGTAGGGGAGAGAGCACTAGGCATTCAGCCAGGGTCAACCCACTATAGTACAAAACAAAGTATTGTTAAAAACCAGAATCTGATTAGCAAAGAAGTTACCAATTCTACCATATATATGTGAAACCTAATAGGTAGTTTCCATTCCTAACAGCAGATTCTGTGGCACACCTTTTCAAGCTGCTGGTTTTTTTCCCCAAAAAGCACCTCTGTTATATATGACCCTAATTTAATGATTCTTAAAACTTTTTAGAGTGGGGTCTTCCAGTGAGTGTACAGTGTCATGATTTTCAGTTAAACAAACCCCTTTAAATCCTACACCTTTATTCTGGGCTCTGTTCCAGTGTGGGTCCTGAAAAGATGGCAAACTAAAAAGTTCTCCCCCACATCCTTGATTAACAAGGCTTTTTCCTCTGACAGTGAGGCACTGGTAAGCCCAGCACCCAGACTGTGTTTTTTGCCTTCTTTTAAATTCAAGTTGAAGGGACAGGGCTCCCCAGGAACATGACATTTAGGGCCTGGGAAGGAGACACAGCTTAGGAAACAGGGCAGGGCTCACCAAGAACTTGTGATCTGTTCCCAGCTGACATGGAGTTACCTGCAGAAAGTCATTTTACCTTGTTTTTACACCTGTATTTCTGCTCCACATGAACTGACACACAGCAGAATCAGAGCTATGGGATTGGACAGGGATAATTCACATGTCACCTAGATAAAGGCAATTCAGCAGATTTTGGTCTTTCAGCATCATCCCTGTCAGAGGAAATATGGCAGGTAAACCCAATGAAGTGAGACAACAGGGATGCTGGCTTTCCAAACCACAGCCAGAAACAGCAATGAAGACAGGGCTGAACACCAGGCTTATCCTCTTATACAAGGGGAACTTTTACTGCAACTCAATCCTGGAGCCTCAGAGCTCTCAAAATACAAGTTCCTACAGTGTATTTATTTATTCATTTGCTTTCCCTGACTGGGTCTTTCCAGAAGAAAAAATAAAATTATCTTTCCAGACTCCCTTGTCACATTTTTTTCCTAGCTTGTCTTTTTTTTAAATACACATGAGTTCCAGTGGGTTTACCATTGCAAGCTCACAGTTAATAACTCAGGAAGAAGGCAGAAGTTGATGAAAGGAAGCACATCTTGAAGCAGAAAGGACAGGATCTAAATTAGACCATTGGATCAGACACTAGCTTTTTCTGTGAGCCTTCATGAGCTACAATCTCTTTCTGTCCCTGCTCCCTATCAGCAAGATCATTAGCTGAATAAATGATAGTTAAAAACCCATTAACTAAAGTCAGATTTGCTAGGCTTGATCAATTAGGTTTTCTAAGTGTAAAAGGATCCTAACTCACAAGCCTTATGGAGGAACTTGCTTCTGCCAAATGTATTATGTAATTTTTGATCACTGCTGCCCTTTTCCAATCCCTTCTCCATTGCTTCTTTCAAAGCAGAGATTTGGGCAGGTAAAGATAATAGGCTGTACTTCCTGATATTCACATCAAAGATTTCATTTGTTTTCAATTTTAACTGTTTTTTTTTCTCTCCTGATCTCCAAGTCTGAGCAAGAAATGAAAAAGCAAGATGGATGCTGCTAGATAAACACAACTTGGTTCTTGTTCCTGGAGCTGATACCAAGGCTGCAGTGGTACTGCTGGCTGTAACCATTCAGGCTCAACAGCCCAGTGGGACCAATTACTGCATTTACAGTAAAACATGCAAGGAAATCTATCTCCCTATCTCCATATAGCCAGGTTTACTGAAGGATAACCTACTACATTACACAGATTAATACTTCACTGAGTAAATTAATCCTCAGAATTTCACTCACTATTTGTGGCTTATAAATTTTAATTGGTTCTAAACTGCCACATGAATTTATGTGAGTGTATATTGATGAAGTAGAAGGAATCAGAAATTACTCTATTAACACAGGGAGACAACAGGAAATGTTGGGGCAAATTTATAAACATCTCTAAATGTTTACAAAGCAGGATTGAGACTTGGTTTAGGGGTGTGCCATCATGGCTGATATAGAACTCCAGGAGGAAAGCAGAAGCAGCCTTAGCTGAGAATGAAAGGCTCTGAAAGTCAAAATTTTTGAAAGGGAAATGGTCCCATTTTGCCAAAGCCAGAGCAAAGCTGAAGGGTAAGCAGTGCTGTACTATATTTGATTGTACCATTATTGATCCCAGTCAGTCAATACTACCAGTGCAGCAGTCAGAACTTTCCAACACACTGACATGCTGGCACACCATAAAACGGAATACTTTTACAAGAATGAAACACAGCACCAGATTTTCAAGTACATCAGAAGTGCCTAGCAACACAGACTGTCCTCTTTAGGGCACCACAGAGCTTCACAAAATTTTATCATCAGGATAAAACTTTCCTCCTATCTATCCATTTACAAAGGTTCAGTTCACTGGTTGAAATTTGTGTTCAACTGTGTATCATGATACAATTAGTTCCCTGAAATATTACAATAGAAGTTTCTACATTGCTTTGTTGTTTTTCTAACCACTTACTAGTATATGTTAACCCTGAAACACAACGATGATTATTTGAACATCCATAACAGTATCATATGCCTACCCCTAACAGCAGAGGCATTCAGTGCATATTATCCATTTCTGTGAAATAAAAGAGCAGTTAGCAATTTAGTGAATCACAGACCTGACTTATAATTATATGTTAGGACTTCTTAGACTTGGTTATATGAAAAGCCAGGTCTCCTTTCTGGTCTCCTGCCCAAATATAAATAGCTTTCCAAAAGCCAGGAACAATTACCCAAGGACTATCTCCCATCTTTGCATTTCAGTCATGCATTTTTTTCATTTCATGAATGTGGCACAAACAAGTAACTATGACACCACACTAATCAGTTCCATATACTATGAATGTAAATAATGTATGAAATAATAAGAGGCTGCTTTTTTCCTCTTATCTATTTGCACACCTACCCAAGGTTTCCACAAGCATTTCTGAGAAGCTTCACAAATTGCTTTAGCTTCCAGTAGGTAGTTATTTGGGATGGCTCATTCAGCATCATTAGCAGTGATGCTGCTGTAGAGCAGAAAAAAGCCCCAAGGCTAAAACAGCCCATTATGCCCATTTCCTCTTATGGGTGGGTCACTGAATTGCTCCAGCACCAATTTCAGTAAGAACACAGGCCCTGCATCCCTTACTCAGAGCACCTCTCAGACTACACTTTGAAGCTCTGTGAACAGATTCTTGTACTTATAACAGGCCCTAGCCATAACTTTAGCCCCTGTGACCACAATATCTCACTAACAAAAATATCCAATGTCTATCTTCAGAAGCCTTGGTATCTTTCATTGTTTGAGTAAACAGGGACCAGAAGGCAACAGAAGTTTTCTTCAAGGCAAACTCCTCAAACCATGTGCAATGATATAATTTAGCAAATTCTGATATTTCCCTGGAATTCACAACTCTCCTTATAACACTGAGGGAGCAAAACAACAACTTTAAAAAAAAAAAAAAAAAGGAAGAAACTATTAGTACATGCCTTCAGTTTTCACCCTAAAGCTGTGCAGGGCATCACGACATAAAACAACTTAAAAGAAACAAAGCTACACAGTCTCCAAATTGTGAGATATGCTATACTGAGTAAATAGCAACTTACTAAAGATATTTCACCAGCTCACATTTTAGTTTTCAATACTGATTGAACCTAAGAAGTCCTTTTCATAAAGCCACCATTTGGGTTAAAAACTAAGGAGTGAATAACTAGAAATAATAACAAAAAGCAGCCTTACTTACAAATATTTTTTCCTAATATATTACTTACCCATTTAACATCATGTCCTTTTTAATTTACTACATGCTATTTACTCACTTTTGATATTGCAAAGGACAACTTCAAGTTTAGAGGCAAAGCAAACTTCCCCTTTTAACTTAAAAAGAGAGACACTATTGCACTCACACCTTTAATTTTTTGCTCCTTCTTTTAAGCATTTCCAACTCCTGAATAAAAGCAGTGAAGCTCCTAAGTCTTAAAAAGAAATCCCAGAATTTTCCTACCTTTATCTGTGCTCAGGACTCCTTAGGGCTGCTCTCCTTGAATTTCAGGATAAGTGATTAATCCCCAGAACATTCAGAAACATCTCCTTCTTGTGCAGGAGAAGTGAACCAGTGAAAGTTCAACCACCCACTTTCCACTCCTCCTTTCTTTGGGCTCACAGGGTCTGAGCAGCCATGGGGGCAGGAGAGCCAGGCCCCCCAGCTGGCAGCAAGAAAAGCTGCCTGCCTCAACTGGCTCTGATGAAAAGCAGCTGTGCTGCATCACCACCCTGCTAACCTTGGGCACAGGGAACAGGCATCAGCTGGGACTGACACAGAACCAGCACCTGCACCTGCTGGAGTTACCACCCTCCTCCTTAGGGCTGATACTGGCAACCTGTGAGGCTCTTCATCCTCCCAGGAGGAGGAGGAGGCTTTGGATAAAATACCTTTTTTTTTTTCATAGAACAAATAGGGAGGAAAGAAAAAGATGTAATTGAACTCTAGTTTCATATTACACTTTTTCTAATTATTTCCATACACAGTGCATGTGTCTTGATATGAGCTCATCTTGGTGAGATCTCAGCATTTTCAGGTAGATACAACTAATGTCTATTAAGCATTAATTCTTCTATTCCATTAGGAGAAAGAGGAGCATGTAGTAAAGCATTTTATGATCCTTGCTGTATATTCAATGATGTTGTCCTCCAGTTCTGTTTTAGCATGCTATGTATCATCTGGAAATCAAAAGATAGCTCTTTATTTTAGTTTCTCTCCCAGGTGTAATCCAACACATGCAGCCCTGCATGGACAGGATTCAGAGTTGTCTGGTTGGGAGTTTAGAAGGGTAAGAGTATCATCTTTTCTAGGGGAATTTATTGCTTTGACATCCTTTAGGAAAACAGACGCAGAATGTAGCCCATTCATTATTTTGCAAAAAGTGCTGAGCCAAAATAGAAAAGTTCATCAGAAGACACTTGGCTAGACACATTGCACAGATAGACCTAGCATGTTACATCTAGGCCAATAAACTAATTAGATAGTAAATATCAGAAGACCTACTTGTTCATTAGACTAATTGAGCTAATACTGTCCAGACATTAAAATATGAGGAATTAAAGCTATACGCAAACAAAACAGCTGTAATGACTTTCTGATAAATACTGCCTGGCTGCATAAGGCTGGGGGATATTACTCAAGGGTAGTAAAAAGATTTCCTCTGCACAGCAGCAATAATCTGTATATCCAGAGAGAATTTAAACACAATATGGAGATCTACAGCACACCACATTCACTGCAGAGGTAGAGGTGATGTTGCAGAGAATCTTGTATTGGAAACCAACATCCCTGAATTTACATCTCATCTTCAGGAAAACATTTTATAATATTTTTTTTTTGAGAAATAGAATTGTCTAATTTAACTGTTACTGCCTCAACAAAACAATTAAAAAAAAAAAAAAAAAAAAAAAAAAAAGAGAGAGAGAAAATTGAGCTTCTGGGTCTTATATACCTAGAAGATGAATGTAACACTTCTTTTTAAAGTTCAGATTTTAGAATCATCATAGAATAGATTGGGTTGGAAGGAATCTTAAACATCATTTTGTTCCAACAACCCTGCCATGGGGAGGAACAACTTCCATTGGACCAGGTTCTTAAATTCCCACCCAGCCTGGCCTTGAACACTTGCAGTGATGGGGCATCCACAGCTTCTTTAAGCAACTTGCTCCAGTGAGATTCTGTGGCTGGCACAAAAGTTTGGTTCAGCTCTCTCAAATTAAAATTAGGAATCCATGTTGTGCCTGAAATAGCTCAAATGGAATGCATATTTCACAGTGCTTCTTCCTTTTGAACAGTTTTCTTCCTTTGGAATAGTTAGAGAAAACAATGTTTACATCAATGCCTTCAAACCTCTCAATGGCAATTAACTGCTTTGGGCTGAAAGGAAAGAGGAAACTATTCAAAGGATCATTTTCAAATGGACTGTCCTGAAGCTGAGGGTTTCTTATGGTGTTGGCTGTTTATACTCCTCCACCTTTATCCAAGTGATAGAAATTCAATCATCCATTTATGAGATATCTTCTAATTTGATATGAAACTGTAAAAATGTTTTGAGAAATAGATCTCAGCAGAACTTATTGCAGATGCCCTACAAGTCTCTTACAGCGAAATCATTTATCAAATATGTGAGAACCTGTCAGGAGTGAGGATTTCTGAACCTTGTCCTAGATTGCTTTTTATATATGGATTAATGAATGAAGTAATAAATCAAGAAAGACTGCTGTGCTCTGATTATTCTCAGTTCCTTGTATACTGCTTCTTTTAATGTCCTACCTGCAAGGCAATGGGGAGAAATAGCACAGAAAAAGATAGGGCTAGAGAGAATCCTATTTTCTTTTAGTAGTGATTCTACCTAGAGCTGCTTGCCATTTTTCATTCTATATGCTCTGTGATGCCTAAAAGCTGGGTGGGAAACAGAATTCTTCCCTCCCTAAAAACACCCATGTGATCTGAGGGAATGGGTTTCTTCATACATAGATAGCATAATGACTGACAGTATTTCAGAAAACAGTGGAGGTTTTACAGCATATTTGTTCTTGTCTACAGAAAGGCATGAAAACACATGTAACAAATTCAGGCAAATTATTACATCTTTCAGTCTCTCAAAGCAATCAACTGCAGCCTTACTACTACTGTCAGTTTTACTCCTAAAGGTCACAGTTATCACAGAAAACAGTGTTGATTTAACTATCTAATCTAGCTAAGATAACTTGTTAGACATCGATCTGAAAGCAAGTGAGAGCACCAACATGAAGGTGTTATATCTCTTTACCAATTTATTAATTTTTTTCAATTATGTACCAATTTATTTATTTTTTTAATAATGTGAATTTGTCATATATACAAATCCAAAAATGTCTTGGAAATTAATAAACATTCACAGTCTACACTAGAGAGTTCCTGACAGGTAGTACACAACAGGGTCCAAGAGTCTTTTCTAAGACTTTTAAAAGCAAATCTTCCTTCTGTAGCTTGTGGAATCTGTCTAGATTTATTTTCTTTCAGGCATTACAAAGTCTTTGGGAAGAAGTGTAAATGAGGAGGAGACATTTCTGGCTCCCAACTGTGGAGGGCTATATGACTTGTAATCACAAGTGCTCTGACAGTGTTTGCTATTCTGTTGCTGGAAAATCCCCCTTGCCTATCCTGAAGCTTTTATTTTCTCCTTATCCCTCATTTGCATTCTCTCTTTCATCCAAACAACAACACAAGTTCAGCATTTTGACAGGTTGTCATCAGTACCATTCCTATCCTGAGGGCTAGATCCATGATGTACAATTGTTCTCCACGGCCTCTTTCATCTTTCCTATTGAGTGCAGAGGAGGATGCAGAAATATTTCAATGTTTTAACATGCAGACTACTGTAGAAAGGGGGGATAATGCATTTCAGCATTCAAAGGGGTGGGTGCCAGATTAATATGACAAACCTGAAAGAAACTTATGATAGATAGCCAGGAAGAGATGGCATAAGGTGCAGGAGAATGAGTTTTAAATTGGTGCTGAAACAAGCCATGTTAGCACTGATGTCATGAAGTCATGGAGTGTTTGCATACCACAGCAAGTGTTTGTTTTCTCCTTAGGGACAGTTTGTGTTTGCTACAGCTGACAAGAAGAAAGGTGAGGAAGAAAGAGTTAGTCTGTTTCAAAGCATGATAGGGGAAGGGAAGAAAAAAACACAAAAACAAGCCTTTCACATTTTCCTGGTGTTTGGAGAATATTTTGCTCTGCAATTTAAGCAGCTTGCAAGTGGTGAAGGGTGGGAGTCATTCAAGAGAAGGAACATAGGAAAACAAAATGGGAATTGTCAGTTAAATTCTGAATTCACCAGGATGGTGTAGGGTAAAGGGGTCTAGAAACTTGAAGTCAAACAGACACTGGCAACTTGGAAAGCTGTTTGCTAGTGATTTCAGGCCATATGTACTTCATGATCCTATCAATATAATGGCTCAGACTGTATTTATCTTACAGCTAAAAGGAGCAGATTACCTGAAATTACAGCATGCATACATACACTCACCTGCAGTGCAGCTTGGATCAAAAAACATCCCAGCATTCTGGGGATTTTTTTGGTTACTCCTGTGCACAGAGAGGGTTTAGGCAACAGTAGCTGATGGCAACCACTGAACAGTCCCACTGATGACAAACCTGGGACAGTTCATTTCCCGTTGTGGTCCTGGGTTGGCTCCAAAGACATAACAACTGCTAAAAATCCAAAAGAACTCTTTCACTAGTGACTCAAAATACTCACGGAATATACATAGAAGGACTGTATAAGAAAAATATTTAACTTATAGATACATTTTAAAAATAAGTACTTATCCTACTAAGGCTTTCCCTACCATATCAAGTTTTTAAAAGAAAAAGGTATTTTTCTATGTTCTTCAAGCTTAAGGAGTTCAGAATTGAGATGCAAAATAAAATCAGTATTTCAAGGTAGAGCTGTGTCTCACTGCTTATTGTGCAGTAGCCAGAACAGAGTAATCTCCTGTTGAAATTAGAAATTAAATGGAAATTAAAGTATGGTTCATCTCAGAAATTCACATTGCAGATAAGTGATGGTATTGTTAAATCCATTTTTTTTCATCTATGTAGAGATTTCTTTTTCTAATTGGAGATCCCCAACAAATACTCTAAAAGAGACAGATAAGTGGTGAGATTTTGTGTACAGACAAGCCCAGAACAGGTTAACTATCTTCAGGTAACACCTCCTTGGACAGGCAATTTCTTGTTTTCGTTTGCACTAATGCTTAACAACCCGGCTCAGAAGACACCTTGTAATTCCTTAGGCTGAGGAAGATGCAGCAAATAACAGAATTTTAAAGAATTTGAGAGTTTGTGTATTTGTTTTTCTCATGTAATACTCTCAGCCTTCATTTAGATTTACAGCATTAGGGAATGTTTTTAAGTATTTTATCCATGTATCAATTATTCTCTGAAGAGGACTTCACTGTATATCTACAATATTGCACTTGTGCAGTAAAAACAAGCATCTGAAGAACCCTCATGAAAATACATAAAAGCCAATTATTGTGATTTGTGTTTACATTCCAGCTGTCTTCTAATGAGATTTTTTTCCATGCCATTAAAAAAGAAGATAGCTCTGTCAATTTCTGGACTCAGAGATAAAGTTCATGAAAACATTTAAGTATCTATTTCACATTTTCTTATTGAGAAATTTTCCTGAAAAGATATTAATTTAAAGATATCCAGGAGTGCCTTCATGAATTAAAAAATCAATTAAATAGAACCAAGTAAATGCACAATGAGAGTGAATTCGACCACCCATTTACAGCCATCGTTCCTTCCCCAACTCAAAGTAACTGCTCACCTTTGATGATAAATGCCTGATGTATTTCAGGGCAGTCAAAAGGACAGATCTGGCTTCCAGAGGAATTCTTCCAGACTGCTAATATTTCTATTTGACTTTGAGCAGGGGATAGATGATCAAAGGTGAGACCTTGCCAGTGCCAGTATGGGAACTCCAGCTTTTATGGAGTGCCTCTAGTCAATGTGCCCACCCCTAGACCTAGAGCCCTAAGGCCGCACACAGACACCAGTGTCCCTGGAAAGCAGTTTGCTGAGGCATCCCAGCACAGCTCAGGCACCTGCTCACATGTACAGAAGCTGAATGAACTCCTGTAGGAAGTGGAGTGGAGTGAATATGCCACAATAACACACCCAAACTGCAGCTGCTGTAATAGCAGAGTGAATGCTCCCGTTTCCTAGAGGGTGCCATGTGTATCAAACCATTCTCAGTCTTAATTACAAAACAAAAATAATATCATCCTCTCACTGTATGTCTTTCTTTTACCCTCTCATCTGCTCTGGTGTTTTATATGCCCAAGTTTTAGTTAGAAACAGATGCCTCAGCTTTAGCACCCTCTTGTAATGGTTTAATACTCTAGGTAAGACCAAAGACAGAGGAGAAAGATGCTACGCTGTGCACAACTTCTGAGCAAATGGACTTGAATATTCATTAAACAACATTTAATTTAAACACCCAAACCCTAAAAGCAGCAACATATGGGCCTGTTTTATTTCACATAAGCTGAATAGGAGGTTGTGCCATTAGTTTCTGCAGACATAATGTTCATTACAAATGAAGTATGTTTTCCTTTAGGGAATGCACCACCATCTCTGCAGTGTTGTCATTCCCCCAAAAGGTTCAGTATATTTACCATATGAAGTACTGTTCTTGGCAATGTGCTTCAAAATGTAAACAAAATTCCCATAGATTTTCATCGACAAGGGGAACCTGAGGCAAATTAAACTCCTTAATGAGAAAGAAACAATGAAAAGAGCCCTCCCTTTCCAGTATTTTACCACATTTAAGAGACTATCTCGACTACATAGTTTGGTACATGGGTTTTTCCCCTACCCTTTGTGACAGAACATTTTTGCATAACTGTGTGATATGTAGTTCTACAGTCCCCTGCTGGCTAAAGGATTACTTTGCACAACCTCTTCCAGAATCTAGGATGTTTTCTTGTATGTGCCTTCATTGAAAAGCAAGGTATTTCCTCTTCAAGTTTGTGTAGATTAAAAATGGCTAGATAAAATACATTTTGATTACTCAGCAAGCCCCATGAAAAAAAATTTACACATGCTCCTGCACTGCATATCCCAAGATAGCTATTTAGGTGGTAAAACAATTGAAAAAAAGGCAAAGGAAGAAGGGCTGGGAGAATTAAGACCAGGTAGGTAAGAGAAGCTTCACTACAACAGAAATTATCATGTTATCTTTGCTAAATAATACAGTTAATGTAGGACTGAAGTGTAGTATCTTGATGTATCTGGGAAGTCTATCTCCTTTCATCCACACAACAGCAATGCAAAATTCTTTACAAACTCCCCTCGACCCTGCAGACAGCAACTTCAGATTTCCACTGGGTTTTTTGGCATTCATATCCACAGAGGTCCCAGTGGAGCACTGATGAACCACTACGAAAGAGACTGATAAATTGCTTTATATGAGCTTTGTGATTATTATCATTCTGACACGGTCTGTGGGAATGTAAAGATAGAAAAAGCACCTGCAAGCAGTACAAATAAAAGAAACAAAAAGCCACGGGGTCCATATGCAACGGGCAGCTTGAACAAAGACAAGATATTCTCTTGGCTAAGCAGGCTTTTGGGTTAAAGAAACCTCAGGAGTCTTTAAGGGGACAGCATAAGATCACAGACTGAAGAACTAACTAGCTTCTGCCACTTCTAAAACATTCAAACCAGCAGTAATCACACAAAGTGTTTAAAGGACACGGTGTTTATGCTATGGGCCAATGAACTTGGCTAATGAACACGGGGATATGAGTTAGAAACCTCAGAGAAGAATGCCCCTAGTTAGGCAACCAGATATGGGAACAGCTGAGTTGTGAGACTAAAACGGTGCAAAATTACCTTTATCTGTCATCACTGACAAAAGTTAATTCCCCACACAGTAAATCTGGAATGTTCCAGTGCTCCCACTTCACACACAAAGCATAGAATAAAGTAGGAGGGTATTTTTTTAAGAACCTCACTGTTTTAAAGGCCTAAGTGCAAATACACTTCTGCACAAATACATAGCATAGACTATTTCAGTTGGAAGGGAATTACAATTATCATCTTGCCCAATGATCTGAGTCAGGGCTGACCTTAAAGCAGGTATGAGGGGCATTGTCTAGGGAATTGTAAGGTCATCCAATGACATCCTGTCAGGACCACAGGAGCACCTCACTTGCCTTCAGCACGACAGGATTTTATAAGGAGGCTCCCCAAGGTCTGTCTGTGCAGCACCCCATGTTAAATCCTCTGTAAAAGTGTTCACTAGTCCTACATTAAGGTCATCAGACACTTCATACCAACAAAGTATTGCCAGGAGCCAAAACACTGCTGAACCAAAATAAAGTATTTTAAAACAATCATTCACCATACTGAGGGGAGATTTATTTTTTTCAAAAGCACAAGTGAGACTCACAAAAGGCAACTAACAGACATTAGCACACATGAAGATTTTCATATTTAATAAAAATGGAAAAAAAAAGGATGCACATTTCTCTTAGTGTTTAATGACAGGTGTTTATTTTTCATCATTTCTTAGTCTCTGGACAATTAAATTTCACCCTGTTTTTTGTGGTTTATGCATGAGTACTGTCATTCAGTGCTTGTTTTTACAAGCACTATGAAGTTCAATGCTAGGAGTAATATATTCTCAGTTTAATTAACTCCTTAAAAAACATAAAAGTTAATATTAGTGTGTTAATAGGAAGCAGTTTCTCCCACTCCTAGGTCCTTACATTAATTTTTCCTTTTGTAAAGCCCTGAAGTAGGGCCTAAATCAACCTCTCTACAATAACCAGAATTGATCAATTAAAATAAATATTTAAAACATGAAATCACTCAGTTCTTATATTTTCTAATATCTGTCTACTTGCCAAAAAAAACCCAAAACTTAATTTCACCTCTTGTCTGTGGCAGGATCCATCACACTATGAAGAGAACAGGGAAACAAGTTATGCAGGAATTATTGACCAACATTTTAAAAATTCAGCTCTTTCCACTCTTTTAATTTAAAAATATTAAGCTGTTTTAATTGTTATTTTTACATTGGCTGTTAAATCAGACAGAAAACACTGAAAAAGCAAAGTGTCAGTCCCAATTTTCTACTTACAGCCAACACTGTGCAGGAGATATGGATCTCAGGTCATCTGTCACAGAAAAGTTTTATTATCAGTGATTGAAACCTGTTATCAAATCAACACAAATGATGCCTGGCTTAACAAACAGGCTAGCAAAAATTGACAGAAAATGATAGCAGGGTAGCAGCTCCAGTACAATCAAATCAGATCATCATGAAAGGCAGCGAAGCATGTTTCTCCTAATGGGGGTCAGTGTGCAGCCTGGCCAGCTTCATTAAATAACAGCTGTATTTTAACCCAATGAACACAAGTACAAACTGTTATCATCCACCCCAGTGAAGCACTGCACTCCTCGTTTTTGCTGGCTCCTATGTTGAGAAGGCACATTCCTTGTGCCCCAGCACATTCCTTGACTTGACCCAAGATCTCCATGTATGAACAGCAGCCACAGAGAGAAGATGGAGATTTTCAGAAGGACTGGCTGCCAATGGCCAGCTCTTGGAAATCAGTTACCTCTTAGCATATGGGATGTCTTGCAGCCACTTCTGCAGCTGTTTCATTAGCCACAGCCTTTAGAGAGGAATAAATTAAGAGGAAACTTAGGGAATTCATGATGTGCACAAAACTCCAGAGGGAATTTTTTAAAGACATAACTAGAATTCCAAAATGTTAGTAACAAACCCAAGTTTCCATTTAATCCCTTTATAATTAACGTGTTCATGAATGTACTTGGATGTGCATGCTCCTGACACTGATTTGTAAAAGTTTACTTAAACCTTTCCCTTTCACATCTTAGATGCATTACAACAAATACATTAATAGAAACAATTTAATCTTACTGCTATTGTGTTAGGAATATTGATTAAAAAAAAAAGAAATTTTTGCCACCTATATTTGAAAATTCACCTGCTCAGATGAAATTTTGCCAGCGTTCATAGAAAAAATAATTAACTACTCTTATCTCATCTCTTAGCAGTGTCAAAATACCCATCTACAAAAAAGTTCATGAGATCTTGTTTGGCTCAAATAGAAGCACATGAGCAAGAAGCATTCACAACAGGAATTTCAAACTTACTGTATTAATCTAATAACATCAACAGCTGCTACTGGACAATGTTCTCTTTCCTCATTGGAAAGAACCTAATGGCATTGAAACTCCTTTTTTTATAGGAACTGACCAGAATAATCTGAATAAGTTAATTTCTTCTGCTTGTTGCAAACAGATTTGATAGTGACCTGCATATGCATATTTGAGTACTTAAATGACACATTTGTCTACCAATAGAAAGAACCCACATTGCCCATTCAGCTGTTGGTACTGCAACTTCTGAAAGCATACTATGCCTCGTTTATTTCAAGCCACCGGTATCAGCTTCATTTCCTCCCCTCAATATTAGTTCTCAAACTTGTTACAAACTGGTCCCTAGACAAAATCACCTCATTGCACTCAGGTGGTGCCAAATTTTACCATCTTTACCACAGCTCTCTTCTATACAGCCAGGACAGTAATCTCTGCTCCTCCCACCAGACTCTGCATCACTGCTCTTACTAGGCCTGCTATACAATTTTGGGTTCTTCCTATAGGAAAATACCAATATTTTCTGTGATTGCAACTCCAACAAGCCCTGGCCATTGTAAATGGTGATCAATACAAGTCCTTCCACATACATAAATTTGAGATTGCTCGCCACCAGGTTAATTTATGAATTGTTCTTCTAAATTCCTTCATCTTCTAATCTTGTTTCCACACTGTCGTTAAATAGATAAAATTCTTGAGCTACTGAAATGTGAGGGCCAGGCCAAGGAGGCTACAGTGACTAAACTACTACCTCTAAATGATGGGATGTGCCAAGATCAGCAGGAAATAAAAGGGTTCCTTCAGCACACAGTAGGGAAAAAAGTGAAGACTCCTGTTCCATTTAATTGTTTTACCTCCCACAGGAAAGGGGATTAACCTAGAGTGTTCATAGCACGACTCGTGCATTAAACCTCTGAATTACAGAACACCTGCTACACCTCGCTTAGACTGGAGTGCAGAGGCAAAACACTGGCAGAGCAAACTTCACATGAAGACCTGTGTAAAACTCCAAACTGCAGAAGCACAAAGATTCCAGTGACAGCTCCTCAGTCGGTAGAATCATAGGAGAAAAGGCGACATCCTGGTCAACACAGAACGTTACAGAATAGGGGGAAAAACTCCAACAGCCTGATGTGACTTGATGAGTGAATTCTAGATCCATGTCATTGTGACCCCTTCCCTACTTTTTGTGCTTATTGCCTCACATTGCAAGACCAGAGGACAGCTTAAGGATATGAGGTTATAACCTAACCATGCAACAAGAGTAAATTGCTCTACAGATTTACTACATGTTTTTGGCTGTCAATCTTCAATCAAAATGGGGCATCAAATACCAAAAATATAGCACCAAGCTATAACTATTTCAATCCATCTGCTTTGCAGGGTTACTGTACTACCCACATAAACAAATCTGTACTAAATAAAATCTAAGACATTACAAAGCTGAAGGAAACATTTAGTACTCCAATTCCAAAAATAATTTCTTCTTCTAGAGGCAGACTCCCCTGGAACACTACTGAATACTGTTCACTATGTAAGCTTGAAACATCAATCCTACACAGGGCACCTCATGCCACACACCTTTATGTGAGCACTTATAGATCATTCCGTGATTGCACAGAACTAAGGTAAGGAGGCTTCTGAAAAGAGCAACTAGAATTTGTGCCAGCACTCTACAGCATTCAAGTAGAAAACAGTAACATTTGTAAAACAGTAACTCCATGGTCTTCCCTGAAACAGATGGTTTCCACTGAATTCAAACCAAGAGTGAAACAAGCTATCACTTCAAGTCAGCTCCTTCACACAACTATTTTTAATGCATGTTTTCAAAGAAATTCACCTCTTTGGCAGGGGACAATTTGGCCTCCTTTCAGCCTATTCTATGAAAAATCGCTGCATGTCTTCCTTGTATTTGTATTGCTGGGTTCACACCACCCCCTAGTGATTGTTCAATTACACTAAACAGCATCACTCCTCTCTCCTTTCATGCTGAACATTATATATGGGAAGGGATTACTGCAGCACTGCAGCTATGAGCTGTACAGCTAACAGTGTGATGCTGCTGAACACAGACAGCAGCAACCCCACTAGTTCAAGACTTGGACTGAAGGTTCTACAAGAGGCATTAAGTGCTTCATCTATACTTAGCAGATCTTGTATAACATCCCCTTTTGAACCCTTGAACAACTTTTAGCTGTGGTAGTGCTGGTTTTCTCCAAAAACACTAAAAGTTTACCCATTTACAATGTGCTGCCCAGTAAAAAGGTAATGCAATTCAAAAATACTGCGTTTAGGTAAAAAAAGTCAGAGCCTTATTTCAAGTACAGAATTTCTGCTTTCCATACTCCTCAGATCACCTCGAATTGACTGCCCACACCTCAATCTTAAATGGCTCTAACACTAGCAGATGAAAAACCAGAAGTGTGCCTAACAACTTGTCCTGACAACTCAGGAACAAAAGATAAATCATTCCTAATTAATGCCTTTATTAGTGAAAATCTTAACTGTGGAAAGTAGGCAGCTCTGAGTGCCTCTGTCTGCATGTTTTGTTCTCCCTTCCACTGCATTCTACAGGTCTACATAGAACATGCAGCCAAACAAGAGGACTTTCCAAACCACAGTTTGAACAAAGGCATGCCTACCTCCAACATTGCCTGCTTGGAATTAGCTCCTACTACCTGTAGGAAGCTGTGGATCACTTCAAATTGATACTCAAAACTCAAGAATTGGTCAGTTATGAAAAGATTTTAATCCAGTGAAAACAGTACACCTGTACTGAATTTCTCAAACTTTACAAAAGGGTAGCTTTCAAATCAAAATTAAAAAGCAAGCCAGTATTTTATTGACAAGAGTTTATTTGATGTTAGTCAGATGAGCAGCTTCTGCCCTCCAGAGCAATTCATTCTATACTTCTTCATAGAATGATGCTGCCTGTAAAAGAAAAAATAGACCACTGATTCACAATTAAAACAATTTTTACAGTTATACTTTTATAAAGCCTGAAAAGTTGTTTCCCAAACAAGTCAGGTGAACCACACTGATCATCCTGTAAGAGCATAAAGTTCAAAATTTCCCAGCACTGCCATGGCAATATAAGAGCCGAAATTATAGCAATTCTGTAGAAGAGATGAACAAGCTACAACTGCTTTGACAGCTTTCTGTTTAAGACATTAAACTCACTGTATCAGCTCCCAGACTGTTTAAGCTCCTTCCACCTGAGTCTCTCAGACCATTTGTAATAAAACCAGACTTTTTTCTGGAGCAGTTATTGACCACAGCACTTAGGTTTCTGCAGCAAAGATATAAAAATATAGCAGTCTGACTTGTCTATAAGAGTAACCTGTTTAAGTATTTTACTAAAAATGAGTACCTGTAAGAAAACAACATATATCTGTTCCAAAAATAGGTATTCATGCTACTTTAATCTATTTTAGACAATCAAATGCAAACATCTATCCTCTCTTTAGCAGATCTACAAATTAAAAATATAAGCCTTGTTTACAGTAAGAGTAAATCAGCAAGTTGAGTAACTAAGTCTGAAGTACCTAATGTATCATTTCAGTTTTTGTACTAATCAGGTATTTCACGCAAGCCAAAGTCACATAAGCTACCAACTCAGTAGTACGTGCAAACATGATTTGTAAATGTTCTTAGCCTTAAACTCTTGCACTGGGTTCTACATCTGCACAACTATCAGTCTTTGCATAAATCACAATGACTGCAGTGCTGAATGCCTACCCTTACAAAGCATTCTGAAGGCATACCTGTTTTCCATTTTCCACCCGAAGAATGTTCATTTACTGAAAAACAGAAAGCATCAATTAGTAAGGATTTCATCCAAATTCTACTCCTGTAGAAAATCGAGCTTTGAGGGATTTTAGTGACACTCAAAGTTCTTCTTTCCATTAACCACACTGAAATGTGATAGCAAACCCTTGAAATTTTGACTACTGCAGAGACTGAAGACTTAGATTTCACTCACTCCCTTAAACTCAACAGCTATTTAGAGCTTAACTAATGCTCAGAATGCAACTAACTGCATGTTCAATTAGACCTACAGGCTACAATGGCTTCAAAGTGCTTATCCATGCACACCTCTGTTTGACAGCCTCACCTGTCAAAGGCTGTCACAGCTACAGCTGTGACATTAAAAGGGAGGGTGGGTTTTTTTTGCATTTCAGTACCACGATTTTGAATGCAACCAACCAGGTGAGGCACATCCACATATACTTGTTGCAAATTTTAGCAAGCTCAAACTCTAGAGCAACAGAATATGTTTAAAAAATTCTTTAAAGCACTTCCCTTGAAACTGCACGGAAAACAGAATGGGAATTCTAAAGGAGTAAGAAGTGAAAGGAAGCATCAAAGAAAACTAAACAAGACATCAGCATAGTTATGTCTGAATTTTTCATAACTACATCATATGTAACTTTTAGAATAATATACACTTGCCTGAACATTTCTCAGAATCAAGTAGACACATTTACAAAATAAAACAATTCTCACAGATTCTGCAGGTGGACGCAGAAATGTATTCCAGGGCTCCTATTAAAAATTCCTCCATATAGCTGTGATAAGGATGATGAACCATACCACAATATGATCTTAGAACATGCATTTCTGAAGGCAAAGCTTAGTGTATTTCCCAAATATTTTTCTATAACGCAGCACAGAATTGTTGTCAAGTAAGTTGTTTAGGAAATGCACAAAATAATTAATCTTAAGTGACAACAACAAAGATTAACACATCTGGTAAACAAGTCACATCTAACCCATGCATAGTTATCAACTGAACGATCATTTTCAAAGACATCAAAATATCTCTAACCAAAAACACAGTTCACCTACTACTAAGATTGCATGTTAGTTTGACATGCACTCAATACAGAAGTCACATCTCCTACATAATTACCACAGGGCAGGATCCTTGCCTTCAATTTCTGAACTGTTGATATGCTTTAAGAAAGCTTCTATGAACTGGACACCACTAATAATTCAAGTGAGTCATTTGATCACTTTCCATTTGCACTCCACAACACCTCCAGGTGCAGAAGTCTTAAGTTCCTCCATACTACCAGGATTGGTGCAACACAAAATTACTCCTTTGCCATTGACAGAAGTGTGTACATTAGGTGTTACTACTATATCAAAAGCTCACTGCCATAAACAAACCATTGTAGGACTTCATGATTGTGCATTAAAGCACAAAGGAAGAAAGCTCCTAATGTTTTCTAATAGAATAGTTCCCTGATCTAGTAACTGTCAGTAACACTGGTTCCTTTCCATCCAGGCATAACAAGAACTTCACTTCCACACTACCTACAATATCTAACGTCACTGAGATTTCCAATTCCATTGTAATTTGTATCCTAACTTGGGAGTATTGCAGGGCAATAGTTAAATACACTTCAATGCTGACAACTGTCATTTCCAAGCACCATCTCAAATGCACCAAGTGTGATGTGACTTAGCCTTCATGTACACCACTACTTTCACACAATGGTCAAGTTACACATGCAATTGCACTGTACTACTTTGATTCAGATCCTGTGGTGACTGAACCAATGCCTCATGTCAACAACATTGGGTTTCTTGATTTCTCCTCACTGGGAACTATTTTGAAGTTGATTCACTAATTTCAAAAAGTCTTGTTTGCTACTAGCCAAATTTTACTTCCATGTCACATGAATAAAATGCATTACGTAATTAATCGAACCCCCACATGACAGAACTAAAGTTTAAATCAAACATGCATACAAGGCAGTACAGTGCTTCAATTAAAATGATAGACACATTTCAGTGATGCATAATTCAGGCACCAAATCCATGCTCATTTCCAGTACCTGCAGATACTTCATTTCTGATGGAGAGTTCCAAGAAAGTAGGAAAAAAGCAAAAGTGAAGATTACTAAAGTTCAAGATATCAAGGTATTTTCACAGCTACAGAACTAAGCATTAAAACAAATTACCCTCTCTCCCCTTGTTAAAACATCTGGAAAAAAAAAAAAAAAAAAACCCCACTAGCCTGCACAGCTTATTCAGTATTTATCAGAAGATGGAACAATGAGAAGGTAAGTGACTAGCTTCCCACCCAACTTGTTCCTCAGCTCTGGTTCTGTTTCATGAAAAGGAAATCTGCCTCCCTCCAACCTGCTTGTATCAGGTCCTAGCCACAGCCCAGGAGGGCTGCATCATTCCAGCCTCACAGAGAAAGAGTGCACTACTGTGGGCATCAGTCCCTCAAACCCCAAGGCATTCCACCTTATTTCTATTTACACACAGTGCTCACTTCCTACAGCTCACATCCTCACTAAACTTACCTGGGTAACACCATACCAACAGTAACTTGGTGGAGTAAGCATTAAGGGTTTAGGCAGCCTGAGTGGTAAGTGTTAACATTATCTAATGTGTGTATTGCTGAGTTATGTGATTAGAGCAGTACTGTTAGATTTATGAAGTTTAACTTTAGTTCAAGTGACATAGGAAACAGTAATTTAGGAAGCATTGTTTCATATCAAGTCAGCTAGGCTGGCAGCAGTGAGGAGCACAACTAAGCTACTGAGCTGATGACAAGCTATACAACACATAGTTTACCTTCTGTTATCCGGTAGAACAGGTGAAAAAATAGAAGAAAAACAATGTTATTCTGTTGAAGAATTCCTAATCAACATTTCAAAGCCATATGCTCACTCTAGCTTAGAAGATATTCTCATCCTACCTTCTTGCCAGCACCAACATTTGCCTTGGCTGTGCCCCTGACTTTCTTCATTCTGTTCTTACGCTCTTTTCGCTGCTTCCTGGAAGTCTTTTTCTTTTCATACAAGCCGTGCTATTAAAAACAGTTGAAAGTTGCTTTTAACGTTGTTTCTCCATTAACAACTCTTAAATTTAAGTTCAATGATTTTTCAAATGCTCACAGTTTAAATTTGAAATATTAACTAAATAGCAAGATCATTAACTAAAGAATGATTCAACACATAACAAACATATTGAAGTAACACATGGATTATCCCCATTTCTCATGCTTATTCTAGACTTCTATTAGTGTTTTGTTTAAAGTTACTGCTAAACACCTCTGGTATGATTAGTTTTGTCTTCCCAATCCCCTTGCAATATAGAATAAGAACCACATTCAGCCTATTTTGCAAATGCAGAAGTTAGTTAACATGTTATTTCAGGAGTTCTCATACAACTGTCCCTTCACAAAATTTGAGTTTTTTCACACTCAAGTCCTGAGAAACTGAACACTTCTAACCTATCCTGCTTTCAAGATACCAGAAAACAACATACCCTGGCAAGCCTGTGCTTTGGTTCGTTTTTCTTTGCATAGTCCAGGGAATCATAGATCATGCCAAAACCGGTTGTCTTGCCACCACCAAAGTGAGTTCTGAAGCCAAAGACGAAAATTACATCAGGGGTTGTCTTGTACATTTTTGCCAGCTTTTCCCTGATTTCTGTTTTGGGGACTGTGGCCTTCCCAGGATGAAGAACATCAATCACCTAAAAAAGAATATTAACAAGTTGATAAAAGGTCAACATCCAGTATACAGCCCCACCAGGTGCTATAGCCCCACCATGAGCTCAACAATTAAACTAACCCACTTTAGCAGCAAAAACTATTATTCATTTGATACAAAAGCATTTAAAAGTTTTCCTTGAGCATACAGCAACATATTTAAACCCATAGGCTCTTAGAATTCTTAATCTAAGAACCCTGGAGATTTTAAGGGCCCCATATTAATAGTGGCTAAACCTTTTTCCAGCTCAGAACCACCAAACAAATAAAGGCAATAAAATCTGTAGTCTTTTACCATCTGCTTGCGCTGCAGAAGTCTGTTGGTCATGAACTTCCTGGTTCTGATAGTCACTGTGTCATTCTGCAAGAGAAAACATTAAATAAAACAATAGCTACAAATGCAACAGAAACTTAGCACATGCATAAATAATGCACAGTACCACAACAGGCAGAAGCCTCAGATACTGACAGTGAGCTCATAACACCTTTAGGTAATACAGTGAAAAACTGACAAACTCATCCCCAGCTTCCTAGCAACATCCACACCTTTGCTACTGTCCCATGAAAAGCTGAAGCAGCTTTTCGTAATAGACACGGACCTCAATCCCAAGTACTATAACAATACAACACAAGTTCCCTTCTAAGCACAAATGTTACCACCTCTACAGCTTCCCACCCCTAAGGAAAGGGAGCACCCAAGATTCCTGAATGGTCCTGGCTGAAAAGAAATACAGGTCAGTGGGTCTACAAAAGCCTACCAAGCCATTTCAGTAAACTACACACTTAGCAGGGTACTTCATGTGTTAGTACCTGACCTCAGAGTAAGGACACGGCAGTGAGCTGGGGGTAAAGGGCAAGTGAGCATACAGAAGAGAGTGACTGACCATGCACTGGAACAGTAAAGAAGCTCTTCCTAATGTTCAGGTAGAATTTCCTGCGCATCAGTTTCTGCCCTTGCCTCGACTACTAGTGTCTGGCACCACTAAGTAGAGCCTGGCTCCATCCACCTCCCTTTAAATACTCATAGACACTGACAAGGTCGCCTTACTGTCATCTCTTCTTGAGCTGAAGTCGTTCGACTCTCTCAGCCTTTCCTCGTAAGAGAAATGCTCCAGTCCCCCAGCCATCCTCACTGGAAGCCTCCTGGAGCTCAATGTCTGTCCTGGACTGAGGAGCCCAGTCCAAAACTGGACACTACACTCCAGGTACAGCCTCACCAAGACTGAGAAAAGGAGCCGATGAGCTCTCTCAAGCTGCTGGCCATGCTCTTCCTAACACAACGTGCTAAGTTTCTCTGAAAATCCTGCACGCCGCTATTTCCACAAGTCTTTGAGACAGAAGTAGCCGCGCTAAACGCGGCTGTGACCGACGGCAGCCCCCCAGCACCCCCAGAGCAGCAGCACACTGGTGCCGCACTATGAGAGCCCGGGGCTGCTCTGGCCGAGCACGGACACGGCGCGGCCCGCAGCTCGCTGCTACCGGCGGGCACGGACCGCAGGAGCCCAGGCTCAGTGGCCGCCATACCCCCGCGGGCGGGTGCAGGCGGGCCGGGCGGGCGGGCCGCGGCGGTGCGGGGGCACGACGGGGCGCGGATGGCGGCGGCGCGGGGCGGATGGCGGGGCCCGGCCCGGGCACTCACCATGGCGGCGGCAGCAGCTCCTGCGACCGGAAGAGAAAAGGATCGGCGCCACCCCGCGGCCAATCATAAGGCGGCGCGGGGTCCTTCCTGCAGGGGCGGAGTTGTGCGTGGGGCTGTCCTTTCCAGAGCCGGAGCGGGCGGGAAGCAGCGACAGGCGCGGCTTTTGTGTGCCTGATGGGAGCCGGGGCGGAGGCAGCTCCGTGTCCCGCTGAGGGGTGGCTGAGCTCCGTGAGCGCCGTGCGGGCATCTCGGCCGAGCTCCGCCCCACCGTGTGCCCGGGGGGTCCCGCTGCTGGGGACCCAGCGCTGCTGTGGGGACACGCAGAGCCATGGGCTGTACGTGGCGGCGCAGCCCTGGCTGAGGAGGTTCTTAGCGCTCAGGGAGTTGGGTCTTTAGCCCCGAGAGGAGACGGCTGAGGGAAGACCCCACTCTCGTGCATAGGCAGGGAGGGGTGTCAGAGCGGAGCCGGGCTCTGCTCCCTGGTGCCGGTAACAGGCCAAGGGGCGATGGGCAGGCGATGCCCAGGAAGTTCCACCTGCACATGAGAAACCGTTTCCTTGCTGTGCCCTGAGCGCCCACGGGAACTGGGTGTGTGCCAGAGGGGCTGCGGGGCTCCCTCAGCGGAGACAGCCCGGTACCGGTGCCGGCAGGGGGCGCTGCGGGGCTCCCTCAGGGGTCAGCCCGGTACCGGTGCCGGCAGGGGGCGCTGCGGGCGGAGGCCGCGCTGACCGCCCCGGCCCGGCCCAGCCCCGCGTGCAGCCGCGCGGGCCCCGCCGCCGCCGCGATGGTGAAGGAGCAGTTCAGGGAGACGGATGTGGCCAAGAAAATGTGAGTGGGGCCGTGCGGTGCCCGCGGGCTGAGGCGGGGAGCAGCAGAACTGCGGGGGCAGAGCCGCTGAAGCCGGAGCAGGGAGGAGAGTGTTGGCGGGGAGGGCCGCGGTGTGCTCGCAGCACGGCTGCTCCGCTCCTGGGAGCGCTGGCGCAGGCTGCGCTCTCCCACACGGGTGGCTGTGCCGATCTCCAGCCGTGGGGATGCCCAGGAAGGTCGATAAATCCCTCCGCACTGAAAGGAGAGGGTAACCAGCTGGGAATTGGTTTCTCCTCCCAGGCAGCCAGTGACAGGGTGAGAGAGCACAGCCTTAAGTTGTACTAGAGAAGGTTTGGATTGGACATCAGGGAGAATTTCTTCAAAGAAAGGGTAGTTAGGCGTTGAATGGTCTGCCTAGGGAGGAGGTGGTGGAGTCACCGTCCCTGGAGGTGTTTAAGGAAAGGATGGATGTGGTACTCAATGTCGTGGTCTAATTGACAAGGTGGTGTTCAGTGATCTTCGGGGTAGTTTTCAACCTAATTGGTTCTGTGATACTTGCATGTAGGTATGCTTGTCATTATAAGTGGTTTTGCTATATATGCCCATGCATACACCTGAAATTTTCTGTTCTAGAAGCCACATCTGTTTTGGTATGAAATCTCCAGAAGAGATGCGTCAGCAAGCTCACATCCAAGTGGTCAGCAAAAATTTGTATAGTCAGGACAACCATCACTCTCCACTGCAGTATGGAGTGCTGGACCATCGCATGGTGAGAACCTTCATTTTGTTTTCCAAACTTTTTCTGGGCAATTGCTGAAGTGGTTAAAAAAAAGTTGGGGTCACTGAAACATACTGTTTGTCTAAAGTAAGTTCAGATGAGTCTTTGCTTGAATTTCATAGACTACTAGCTGCAGTGCCAGATACTTTTTTCATCCTTTTGGAGGGCAGGAATGTATTCTCTTGGGGCAGGAAGAAAGTTACTTTTCTGCCAAACTGCTGGGATTCCCAGAGACATGTCATCAAAATGCTGCAATGTAGATACATGGGCTGCATATCACTTGCAAGATCTGTGTGAGTCCAGGTCATTGATGTCAGCAGGGGCTGTGTGTAAGAAAACATTTTTATTAAGGGTCAGAGTGACTGTAATGGTATTGACATGCTTCTGATGCTAGGGAAAAGGAGTGACTCTGCTACTAGCATTCCTGACTAGCTTATAAACTGTTGTATTTTGTATCTGTCCCATCAATTACAGCTAACTTTTTGTCTCTACATGTGTGTTCTTTCTCCCAAAGGGAACCAGTGAAAAAGACCGTCCCTGTGAAACCTGTGGGAAAAGTCTGGCTGATTGTTTAGGGCATTATGGGTACATTGACTTAGAGCTGCCATGTTTTCACGTTGGGTACTTCAAAGCTGTGATAGGCATCTTACAGGTAAACAGGATCTAAAAAAGGAAATTTTCAGGAAAGATGATGCTTGAAAGTAATTGAGAAGGCAAAAATAAGGTTACATTATTTATTTATCTTTATGTACATCTTCTTTTGCTGAATACATGTATTTCAAGACCAGTCTTAGTGACATTCTGTGTCATCTCAGACTGATAAATTTAAGCTATTATTTTTCTGCAGTTTGAATTAAATATATGCAGGATAATTTGCCTTTTAGAACATCCCAGTAAATCAAAGCTCTGTTTGCTTTCTATGATTTTTAATGCCCTGCAGAACTTAGCTAAAGATTTGCCTCCCTGACAGTATTTTCTTTTTCTCATGTGCTTTTTAATGTGAATTGGTCTTGCAATCAAGACCTGCAGTATCTCGTTCATAAAAATGCAGTGTGTTGAAGAACTTAAGCTGTAGTTCAAGAGGTTACATCTTTGAATGTGTCTTTGAAACAACTGTGTTTACATTTAAGATGATCTGCAAAACCTGTTGCCGCATCATGCTGTCAGTGGAAGAAAGAAAGCAGTTTTTAGATTACCTAAAACGACCTGGCCTTACATATCTTCAGAAGAGAGGGCTGAAAAAGAAAGTGTCTGAGAAGTGCCGAAAGAAAAACACTTGTCCTTACTGTGGGGCCTTTAATGGTGAGTATTGACAGGAGCAGTTTGTGAAGTTATCTGCTCTGATGGTTTTCACCTGGATGGCTGTGACAGGATCCAAATCTTGAATATGCTCGTTCATTGCACAGCTAATGGGTGTTCTCTTTGGCCTTTGTTAAGAACCAGGTAATTGCATTTTAAGGCCAGACACATGCTTGTTCACATCTCATTTGTGTGGATCTAGACATTTGCCTAGTTGCTTGTATTATTTTATGTTTCAAGCAATATTTGATACTTGAATAATGACCAAAAAAACCCTTTTAACATATTGTTAAAAATATTTTGAGCTATTGGCAGTGATCAATACAGTCACGGAAAAGCATGGATAGCGTTTGTAATTTTGAGTGAGCATCATTTTTCATCATTGTATTAAATTATCTTCCTTAAGATGATTCCTTCTTCAGGGCGGAGTATTTTTGTAAGAGTTCATATCTGGTTTTCATATCTTGGTTCTTTTTTTAATCTGATCACGTGTTACTGCTGTTCAAGGACTTGGAGTATTACAGATTTGTAGTAGATGGTTAATCCATAACTTAGAACTTTCAACTCATTAAAATTGTGGGTTCTTTGTTGAAATGTTCAACACCTAAATAAAAAGAGAGCTTCTATATCTTAAGTGCTGTATCTACACATAGGGGACATAAACAGTAGGCATTTAGAAAAGTTACATGATGGGTCAGAATCTGTAAAAAAAATTGATTTCAGTAAAAAATAATTTCAGTAAAATAATTTCAGTAAAAAAAATAGCATTTGGAATAGTCTGTGGAAGTTTCGTGAATAATATTAGCTGCATGACATGAAAATATTTATCAGATTTTTCTGATAATTCACTTCCAAAATTACTTCAGAAGATACTGGTATGATACATAAATGGCCTTCTTAGTCCTGTTTTTAGTGCAGGAACTTCTCCTTTAGAAATATCTGCTGTGAATAAGGTGAAGCTGAATTTAGGTGTGGACTAAACCAGCTACTTTCAGCCTCAGAGGCTGCACCATCATGTAGATACACCAAGCCATCCATATAAAAATGTATAATTTGATTGTCTTTTAGTTGTTCTGTGAGTTAGAAAACTGGTTAATAAATCTGAAGTTTTCTTTTGTTTGGTGTCTATTCAAAGTTTAGCTTGTTTTGGAACTGTAACTTAGGTTCTGGTGGTGTTTTGTTTTGTTCAGTGTTTTTGTTATTTTGAAATAAAATCCCAAGATAATCCTTATTTAATTCCTTGCAGGAACTGTGAAGAAGTGTGGTTTGTTGAAAATAATACATGAAAAATACAAGACAAATAAGAAAGTCGTAGATCCAATAGTATCTACTTTTCTCCAGTCCTTTGAAACTGCCATTGAATATAACAAAGAAGTAGAACCCTTACTGGGAAGAGCTCAGGTGAATTACAATCTAAGTTTTTTGCTAGTTTATTTTGCATGAAATTAAGCTCCTTAAAGGTTTGCAATGTATCAGCTGAAGTCTTGTGGTGATCCATGAATTTTGACATCAGAAGATAGGTGAAAATTGTTTGTATCCAGTGCAATAATGTTGACTTTGCTAAATGAGAAATTCAGGGTTTTTGCATGTTCTGATACACCTTTACCTGCATGTAAAGAAAGGGATGTTCTTGGTATGTTATGCTTCTGTGGACGAGACAAGGAAGAAAAAACGCAGAAGAAAACTATATAAAGTTTGCATGTGTATATAGATTCACTGTAACTGTTATTATTGCCAATATACACATTTTTTTCTTCAGAAATTCTTAGTGTTGAGAAGGAAGGAGGAGGCTTGATTCGATAACTTTTTGTTTCATTAGCTTTTCGTTGTATGCAGTTTTTTTCCTTTTGCTCTTTGCAAGCTGGAAAGATCTCCAGGTACATACTTGGATGGAAGATGTAGTGCATACAGCAGTAGCTGCACCTAGATGAGAGAAATCAAGTTTTGAAAAATACCTAGGAAGTGCTGTGTTCATGTGATCTTTTACTAATAAAACGAGTACAATGTACTGTAAGTTTCTTGTAGTATGTTAATTGAGTTGCTTTGTCAAGTGATGAAATACTCTCCATTAACTCTTGAGGCAAGAGAGCAACACAATAAGAAGTAAACACTCGTGTAGAGGTAAATAATGGGAGGAAAGAATATATAGCAAGTTAACATCTGAGATGCTAAAAATGTTGGTTCAGAATAAATAAACCAAAACATACTTTTGTCTGCACAAATAGTTCTCTATTTGCCTTTGAAAAAGGCTATTTCTGAACATTAGTAAAATAAGGGGAGGAGAGAAGTATTGAAACTTGACATGATTGCTTCTTCTCTCCATTTTCCCAATGGATTTTGTAGGAAAACTTGAATCCTTTGGTAGTATTGAACCTCTTCAAAAGAATCCCAGCAGAAGACATCCCTTTACTGCTAATGAACCCACAAGCAGGTAAACCTTCGGATTTGATCCTCACACGACTTCTGGTGCCTCCACTGTGTATCAGACCCTCTGTTGTGAGTGATTTGAAGTCTGGCACCAATGAGGATGATTTGACAATGAAACTGACCGAGATCATTTTCCTCAATGACGTAATAAAAAAGGTGAGTCAGCCTTCCTACTCTGAGATTTCAGAAAGATTTGTGTAGAATTGAATGTAGCAGGTGGGTTTAGTGCTTACAGTCTGGCGCTGTATTTCTCTGTCATTGGGCATTTTACTGAAAGATAGGAGAAGCTCACTTCAGATCAAGCTGGCTGACTGGCTGCTTGCAGTGTAAGAGCTGCTGAAGGTCTCCTGGGGTTTTTAAGGCAAATGTTTTTCCATTTCAGCTCTAGTCTGTTAACTCTTTTTCATAATTTTTTCTTTTTCTCCTCTCCCATGACTGTCACGTCTTTTGAGTAGTCACTTGCAATGAAAGTATTACCCCTATTGGCTTGTGTTGTTGTTTTTTTTCTTATAGACCTTCCTCTTTTATTACATCTTTGTGCTTTATTTATTCTACCATCTGTCAAATCATCATTTAGCATAGTCATCAAATTGAGACTAAATGATGATTTGACATTTTGACATTTGTTTGGAAGAGCACTTCTTACCAGAATAATACTCTTCACACTTTTCAAAACTTCCTTTGTCAGGCAGACAAAATTAATTGAGTACTAACTCTTCCATGATAGAAAAGTTATTAACTACTGATTTTCCTGTCTGTTAAGTTATATTAGCTTAAATGGACTGGGAAAAATGTAATTTAAACAAATACCTAATTTTGTGAGCATTTGTTCAAAGTCCATATTAGTCAAAAGATTTTATTTTTTGTTTACTGGATTTCCTTGTGATGGGCTTTATGCTATAGGAATATGCATCCTGTTGCAGTTGTTTTCCCTTTTTGCAATCAATGGAAGTTTCATGATATTATTGGCAAAGGAAGAGTTGTACTCATGGCAGAAAAATTCTCGGCTGGTTTAATATGTGTTGTTATATTTATTTTCTGAGTTGGATGACTATTTTGTTTAGCATAGGATATCAGGAGCCAAAACACAGATGATTATGGAAGACTGGGATTTTCTTCAACTGCAGTGTGCACTCTACATTAATAGTGAGCTCTCTGGAATACCCCTCAACATGGCACCTAAAAAATGGACCAGAGGTTTTGTTCAGAGACTTAAGGGAAAGCAAGGTTTGTCTAAAATATTGCTTTAATTCTTTTTTTACAATTGAACCACAAATCTTTGCTATTGCCAAATGTGTCTCTGCTACTGTTGTGTTGCACTTCAGTGCTGTACCTTAAAAGATGTCTTAACACATAACACATTGAAAACTAATTTTATTTAAAGAGTTTTAACTGTTTTGTTTTGTTAGGTCGTTTTAGAGGCAATCTGTCTGGAAAGAGAGTGGATTTTTCTGGTAGAACAGTCATTTCACCTGATCCTAACTTAAGAATAGATGAAGTAGCAGTGCCTGTTCATGTTGCTAAAATACTGACCTTTCCTGAAAAGGTAAGTAGCATAGGACTCAAATTTTTTTTTTTCCTCCAGTCATACCTCTGTGTTGTTTCTTTATTCAATCTAAAAGAGAGTGAATGTATTACCTTATGTTTGAAATGTCATTCAGTGATGCTTTGCCAGTTCTATTGCTGCTGGCAAATAAAGATATGTAGTACTGGATATAGGCAAGTACTGACAAGATGTGGTGTAAGGAGTGACATATCTAGAACTAAGAGTTTTGCTTCATAGTTTTTCAACTCATTCATACATCTGTATGAAGGAGTGGTTGGGTATTTTTATTTCTATGTTTCCCTCCCAGATTTTTCATTTAATTTCCCTCAGATATTCTGTTCAAAGATAGGCTGATGTTTTTCTCCTCTACTCCTTTCTGCAAGTTCCCCTCAGCACTAAGGCTGGGGGGGGGAATTGTCAGTTGAGCCTAAGATTTGAGAACTCAAAAGCCACCAGTAAAAAAAAAAAAAGATTCTAAAACATCTTCTGTTTGTTTCTGATTGAAGTCTTTGTGCAACAGGTGAACAAAGCAAATATTAATTTTATGAGGAAACTTGTCTGTAATGGTCCTGATGTTCATCCTGGAGCAAACTTCATACAGCAAAGGCACACCCAGATGAAAAGGTATCATGCTTATCCTGTAATGATTCAGTTTTTATTTCTTCCCACTAATTTGTTCTTGTTGCTGTGTAAAGGCAGTGATGTCTGCAGGGATGAAAATTTTTTTTTTTAGAATCCTTCATAAAGGGCAGAAGAAAAAGAATTTTCTTTATGTTCTCAGGTTTAGTGTACATGTTTTTTAGATAGTCTCTTGCATTTAAACTAAAGTGCACATACTAATGGTGTTGATCTGCAATTAGATTTGTGTTCTTCCTATGACTGAGTCTATCTTAGTTGAGATAGAGGGTGTTAATACAGATAAGAGTGAAAACAGGTGGTTTTGGGCAAGTCATACTGGCTGTTTTCATGTGAGAGCTAATCTGCAGTCAGTTTATGGGTAGGAAGCAGGGGTAATGCATGAGTGAGACTTCCTCTATTCTGATACAACTGAAATAAATCCTGTTTATTTACAAATAGAATTTTTTCTTACTTAATGTTCCAGTCACTGAAGCTTTGTTGACTAATGTCAAAATATATTCATTGCTACTGATATTCAGTCCACACCAGTTTCATTTTCTAGTTATTGTAATACAAATACTCCAGCATTTAATGGAAAAGTTGGCATTATAAACTCAGAATTAATTTTTAGCTGTCTTTCTGTCTGCTGTTTGTGTATCTTGTGACTGCATTATTGTCTCTTCCTATGAAGATTTTTGAAATACGGGAACCGAGAGAAGATGGCCCAGGAGCTGAAGTTTGGTGATATTGTGGAGCGACACCTGATAGATGGTGACATCGTCCTGTTCAACCGACAGCCCTCTCTGCACAAGCTGAGCATCATGGCTCACATTGTGAGTGCACACAGGCTGCACAGGCAGTACAGCCTGGAATGTTAGGCACTTGACCATTATTGCTTGTATCTGTCTCACACAAGCAAAAATAAACAGTTCCTGCTGAAACAGTGTGTGGAGCAGAGATGAATGCAGTGCAGTTGTGCCTGGGAATTGGTGTGTACCCAGGCAGGATGCTGTGTGCACGCTTCTGCCAAGAGCCATAATTGACCTCACTATCTTTTCTTGTGTGAACATTTCAATTTTGTGGAGTTGATGTAATCTTTACAAAGCATGTTGTCTTCTGTGCTTTTTATAAATTATTTGTAATGAAAATTATTAGCTTCGTTTCTGTAATATAATGTGAGTAAAATTTCGATGAATTTGTAGTTGAGTTAAATCCTATAATCAGGAATTTTGTCTCATCTGTAATATAATGGTAACATCTGCAAGAAAGCACTGGTTTTTCTTTAGCAATACCCAACTGTGTGTGCATCTTTTTTTTTTTTTTTTTTTTTTTTTTTTTTCAGGCTAGAGTGAAACCTCATAGGACATTCAGGTTCAATGAATGTGTCTGTACACCATACAATGCAGACTTTGATGGCGATGAGATGAACCTTCACCTTCCTCAGACAGAAGAAGCAAAAGCAGAAGCACTTGTTTTAATGGGGGTAGGTAGATATAAAATGCTCATGTTGGGATTTTGCTGGTGACAGATGGACTGAGCCCTTTAGTTCTTAACATGAAATCTGAAATACTGTCGAGATTACTGGGTAATTTACAACTTTGAAGCTGCCTGAAAACCCTGCAAAAAGGACTTCAGAATAAATTAGGACTATTACACCCTGGTAATTTAATAGCCTTAGGCTTAACATCTGGGGAAAATGTATAGATGTCATCAGTATGTTTCTGCCTGACTGTCTTCAGAGAATGCTGCCAGGCTAGAGTGGCTCTGTTAGCAGCAGATCCATCATTTGCTCCTGGTCTGACAGCCTGCAAATTGCAGATAGACAGACCAGCTAGAAATGAGACAGAGGTACTGGGCTTGTACTGGAGAAGGCAGCTTCCCAGAGAAGGCAGGAAAACGTAGAATCATAGGGCAAGGTCAAAAGGGAGAAGGGAGGGTAGATAAATAGGGGTCTGATGTTGATCTGTGGTTTGAGTCAGTAGCAGTAAGCTGAGGGTTTGCCAATCCATTGCTCCTTTTGGGTTACCAAATGCCACTCCTACTTCAGAGGACCCATACAGTTGTTGGCTTCAGGCTGTGGGAGCTCACTGATCTGACTTGGGAACTTAAAAAGAGCACCCCCAGTGTGTGATTGAGGTCTGTGTGGGAATGGATTTAGGCAAAACTGCTCCATAGGTGGGGGTGATTAACTAGAGCTGTAGTTTGAGTAAAACATAAGATCATGGACTAGAGGTGGCTTGACTGTTACCCATCAGATGGGACCACACAACTTGCAGTATTCCAGTAGATCCCTGTAGTGGATATAACATCTCTTGTCCTTTCCCCGTTCTCAAAGCTAGCTTGTCTTTCCTTCCCTGTCCTACCAAAACACATCAAGTTGTTTGCCACTTCTGCTTTGGAAACAGAATATGTAATTTCCAATAACTTTTCTCAGTTTGTTCCTTAGCTGTTGATAGATGTGCATGGACTGAAGTGAACTGAAATTTCTGGCTTATTTTTTCTATCTATTTGAAGAAAGCTGTAGTTCAGCTTAGAATAAGCTTTGACCCTTTCACCGTAAAATAAGTGTCTTAAATGGTAGGTTCCAATGTGAATAGCAAATGAAATATCAGTGTCTTCAAATGCATAATATCTTTTTGTGTCATGCAGACTAAAGCAAACTTGGTGACACCAAGAAATGGAGAACCTCTTATTGCTGCTATTCAAGATTTCCTCACAGGTATGTATAAGCTTATTTCACAGTTGTGTGATCTAACAGTTTTTCCTTCAGAATCACTTCCCTTTTTCAGAGGTTTTCTGTATTAATTAAAAACTTTATCCTTTGACAAGTCAAAGTGACCTTATTAAATAAGGCCCTTGCTTTCCTGAAATATAATGATGCCCTCAGAGTAATTTCTGATGCTCTCTACCTTTGTAGCTGCAGTTACTGCTACTTTTGAATGTGTTTTTCTGCAAAAGTGTTTGAGATCTTTGTCTGCATTCAGTAGACAATGTAAAATGATTATGATAGAGGAGTTGATTTTACTCAGTAAACATTAGTTCTAGCCTACAGTATGTACCTTTAGTGTCTTTAATTCTTTGGGAAATGCTCAATGAACATGAGGAAGAAAGTGTACAAAAATAAATGCTAAGGCTTATTTCACTTATGAAATAGAGTCTGAGAGCAAGAGAGTAGGTTTTAGAAATAGACTGTTCCTAATTTTTAGACATTTAGTTGGAGCAATTAAAAATAATTCTGGAAAGGATTTGCAGCTAAAGCTGTCTTAACCATTGTGTTTTGCATAGTAAGTAGCTGATCAGTATTAGAATGAAATAATTGACACTGAGTATGCAGTAGCTTTTAAATTTAATCTAAATTTAGTCTGTTATAATACTTTTTTCATTCTAGGTGCCTATCTTCTTACATTGAAAGATACCTTTTTTGATCGAGCCAAAGCCTGTCAAATTATTGCTTCTATCCTGGTAGGCAAGGATGAAAAGATCAAAGTTCGTCTTCCACCCCCAGCAATTCTGAAGGTGTGTCAAACTATTTTTTTCATGTCACTAAGACTTTCTCTATGTGTGTTCTTGACCCATGGTGATGTTACATGAATCTTTAAACTCTTTAAGTTTTAAATCAAAGCTACTTTATAAAGAAGTAATTATGAATGTTGCAATCTCTTTGAGAAGTTAAACGACAGCAGCATCTTTGAGGTTTTTCTGCTTTTCTAGTCAGAAAGGGGAACATGGCAGTAAGAGGGAGTAATAGAGCATGTTTTTGTGAGTGCATGCTCATACCCTGTAGTAAAGGATAACCATTCAGCACTCAAGGGGTTTAAATCTATGAAAAAGGATAATGTTTTTCAAAGGAATGCTGCTATGCATTTCTACAAGTATGATCTCTGTAGACCTATTCTATATTTAAGCCAATTTTACAATTAAATTCTTGCTTGCTCTTTTGTTGTAGTTGTAGTATAGACTTGTAATCTTTATTCTTCTCCTTGTGTTTCTTAGCCTGTAACACTCTGGACAGGAAAACAGGTTTTCAGCCTCATTCTCAAACCCAGTGATGATTGTCCTGTAAAAGCCAACCTACGAACAAAGGGCAAACAGTATTGTGGCAAAGGGGAGGACCTGTGTTACAATGATTCTTGTGAGTGACACTTTAAAAGCCATGTTTTGGAAGTCTTCAAAGAAATCATAGAAATGACTGAGCTTACTGTAGGCTTTGATACAGTACTTTGCATAAGTGTTCTTGAAATGAAAAATAAAATCTTACTGTTTTTCTTGAGAATTGAAGTCATGCTAAATATGTTTTCTTGAACTAAAATGTCTTTTGTATGATGCTCAGCTTGTCACGATGCTAACTTAGTGTTTGAACGTGAGAGAGAGGAAAGCAAAGCCTAGAAGGTGGTTGTTCAGATGGCAAATGGAAAAATTTATTTCCTTGATGTAGGTTAGTAATATAGGGATCAGAAGTAAAACACTGAAAAGAGTTAGATTATGCAGGGAGGATAAATCCCTAGGATATCAAGCCACCCGTGCCCTTCTGGTTAGGGATGTCAGTGGCAGATGAAATGCAAAGTGCCATGGTTGAAAAGGCTGTAGGAGATGAGCAAGACTTTGCTTAGAATTAACTTAATTTCTTCATTAATTAATTAATGTGGTGACTGTTAGGAAGGAACTTGAGCAGGCAGGGTTAGGCTGCTTCCTTGCTGCCCACAAGTGTAAGTTGAGGAACCATTGATTTACACTTAACTCTGTCATGCAGTGTTGCGTCAAGAAAGAATTTCCCAGTTAGCACTCAAGTCCTCTCTACAGATGACTGAGTGATTTCTGTAGATGTACACTCTGTGCTGTGATGTTGGTTGTAAACATGGTGGAACAATTTTTTTCAGCTTCTAAATATTGTAGGACAAAAGGGCACAAAGCAATCCTGCTCACATTCCTGTGAACATAAGACATCTTTATTTCATAGGCTATTAATTTTAGAAAATACAGGAAGAGGTTCCATTTTCTGAATTTAACAGGAGCACATGATGTGGACAACTTTCAGAATTTGTTGTTGGCTCTGTTCAGTTCTCTGAAAAAAAATTCATTTCTGAAGACATAGTAATTCTCTTCAGAAAGTTCTCTGCAAATTCTCAAAATTCTTCTGAAAACCTGGTATCCTGTTTTGATTTGATATAATAAGTGATAGAGCAGTGACTTGTGCTTCAAGAAGATACCTAAATTCACCACATTGAAAATATAGAGCATGGACAGAATTTTCATTTAAAAATTCTCTCCATAAGTGATTACTAGTGGTTAGTGAATGTTTTAGAATGCTGGTGAACTCTTTTTCCCTTTTCATTTCTAGATGTCACAATTCAAAACAGCGAGTTAATGGGTGGCAGTATGGACAAAGGAACACTGGGGTCAGGATCCAAGAACAACATCTTCTACATCTTGCTGAGAGACTGGGGCCAGGTAGAAGCTGCAGATGCCATGTCACGTCTGGCCAGACTTGCTCCAGTCTATCTTTGTAAGTACCTTTCCTTTTAAAATAGTACTTTAATACAGAAATAGAGAGTAAGCAAGATTTTTGCTTCAAATATGACATGCTGTGCTTCTAAAAAAATAAGCTTGTTTTGAAGCTGGCAGACAGTAAAACAGCTTACTGTGGTTATGAAGTACTTGTGATGGTCGCATGATGGGAGGCAAAATTGAAAGTTCCTGGGGTTAATTTGTTTTCTCTGTGTGAGATTGGACTATAAAAATAATTTATTTTCTTTTTGATAATAGCTAATCGTGGCTTTTCAATTGGAATTGGTGATGTAACCCCTGGGCAGGGCTTATTAAAAGCTAAGTATGAGCTCCTGAATGCTGGTTATAAGAAATGTGATGAGTATATTGAAGCTCTGAACACTGGCAAGCTACAGCAGCAGCCTGGTTGTACTGCAGAAGAGACACTAGAGGTAAAATTTTTATTTTAATACACTATCCATTTGGAGTAGAGGCTTCACAAGTATATTCTTGTACATTGTAAAGTCTAAAGTTGTCATCTGAAACCTAAAAATAACGAGCAAATATATTATATGTGACTTGAGCTGAGTCTGTATAGACGTAAAATGTTTGTATGCATGTAAAAATGTTAGCTAAACACAGAACAGCTGAAGTCCTCCAGGGTGTGTTGGGGTGATCCAAGAGAATAAAATTACACAGGTAATTGGAATGGAGTTGATTACATTATTATTTCATTGTTATTTTCCATATAGCGTAGTGTGACTTAGAGCTTAGTGCAATGCTCAATTTAGCTGATATTTTTGATTCTGATAAGAGAATGTCATGTTCCTGGATACCCTGTCTTATCCCAACAAAGATATTTTCTTCTGCAAACTGGAAGTTAGGCAAGCTGAAATTTAAAATTGTTTTACCCAAAGCAACTACTGGGTTTCTTTGTCTTTACTGTATTTTGAATTCCCTTTGACTACTGAAGGTGTTGCTGGGAGTGATAAGAGTTCTGGTTGTGTAAGTGATTTTTAACAAATTCTGAACCTCTGAAATACTGTATTTCAGGCCTTAATCCTTAAAGAGCTGTCTGTTATCAGAGATCATGCTGGCAGTGCTTGTCTCAGAGAACTGGACAAGAGCAACAGTCCCCTGATCATGGCTCTCTGTGGTTCTAAAGGTAGGGACAGCTGAACTTGGCACATAGGTTGCTCACTCCTTCACTTATGTGAGACACTTAGTTGTTCCATCTTTATAGCTTGTTTTGTACTGTCCCTTTATATTGTGCAAGTTCATGTCATAGCTGTTTTAAATGGCTCAGTAAGTACAGGTTGGGTATAGTTAGTTAAAATCAAGCTGATACTCTGATATTCTTGTATCTTAATTTATAGTACAAGTTGCAAAACATCTTTGGATGTTCTTAGGACTTCAGCTAATTTTTCAGTAAAAAGTTTTCAGTTGTGTAAATCAACTGTAAATTATACGTTCAGAATTGGAAGTAACATTTCCTAGAATTGTGGAATTATTTGGGAGGGACTTCAAAGATCATCTTGTTCCAACCCCCCACCATGGGTTGGGACACTTCCTACCAGACCAGGATGGGGCATCCACAGCTTCTCTGAGCAACCTGTTCCAGTGCCTCGCCACCCTCATAAAAAAGAGTTATTTCCTGATGTCTAATCTCAACTGGCCCTTTGACAGTTTAAAGTAATTTCCTCTGTTCTATCACGGCATGCCCTTGTGTAAAGTCCCTCTCTGCCTTTCTTGTAGCCCCTCTTTAAGTACTGGATGGTGCTATATGGTCTCTCAAATTCTTGTGTGAGCTTTCATTTGTTTCCTTTAAAATTTGAAGAAATCACTTTTGACTTTTTTAACTGTCCAATAAATTATGGAATGCCTTATGGCTACATGTAGTGTTCTAAAGAAATGCTGAAATCTAAGACAAAGAATATATTAAGTGTATAATTTTTGTGGGGTTATGGGGAAGCATTGTTTGCAAACGTATTCAGCAAATAAAACTTTTGAGTTAGTGACTTAATTCTCTGGGACTTAATTTGTTCTAGGAGTGCTGGTAGACACTGAACCCCGTATGAAAAATATTGTTGGAGTATGTTTATTGAAGAAATTGTGAAGCAAAATATGTAGGCTAGGATCACGGGCTGTATAAAACACAATCTGTTATAGAACATAGGATAATGTAAGGACTGGAGCCAAATTATGGCATGAATGTTTATGACCCAAAGGGAAAAAAAAAAAAAAAAGAAAAGTCATTGGCTGTATCATAGACTTAATTGCCAGCCTTTGCAAAAATACTGAAATGAACAGGATGAGTAACAGAAAAGCTTCTCTAACTCTTGCAGGTGTGTGTTGTTGAGCAGTTATCAGGCTAAATAATTGACCTTCATGGAAGTGAAGATAGCTCATGAGGGAAGCAGTATATTCCTCATTTGTGAGTGAGGGGTTTTCTTTTCTTGTCTGTCTTTGCAGGCTCTTTCATTAACATATCCCAGATGATTGCTTGTGTAGGGCAGCAGGCTATCAGTGGCTCCCGTGTTCCCGATGGGTTTGAGAACAGGTCCTTGCCTCACTTTGAGAAGCATTCCAAGGTAATTCTGGACATTTACAACAGGATATGAAGGAAAGTGAAACATGTTTCCTTAAGCCATTTTGAGAAGAATGCATAATAAAATGTGTTACCATGATATGCTGAAGGGAAAAGATTCATATATGGTCATATATTTGTGTGATTTGGGAGTTAACAACAGTGTTCGGAACTGCCGTAGGACGTCTAGTTAGCTTGACTTTTTATAGCTAAGCCTTGCTCTGACCCTTTTTTATTTAGTAAAATTAAAAGTAGGTGATGATACATTCTTGGTTCTCTTGAGAGTCCTTAAAATAATTTGTTGAAGTTTCTCACTGTTTGTTATGTTTTGTTTATGTTGTTATGACTGCATTAATACTTTCCAGGAAAACTGCTGAATGTGTGTAGGTGTCTTTATAAACAGGTGAGACATGCCAGATAAACCATTCTAGTTTTTCTCATTTTCCACCAGGATATGTACCATGGGTTACTTTCAGTGTTTCATGTCTCAGTTTGGTCCTACATGAAGCAATAATGACTCTCATGCACTTGTTAATATGATTCAGTGAGATGAATTTCTTTTCAAGTGCTCTTTGAAAAATAATGAACTTGAATGAAGGTTCTAGGTATAAGCCTATAGTCTAGTTAGTGTGTCAGATGGTAGCTATAATACTTGCATATGTGACTGAATGTCCAAATTTCAACTTATGAGTTCTGTAACATACTGAATAAGTAGAAAAAGAAAAAATACTTAATGGTTTAGATGAGAATGTAAAACTTAGCTCTAACTCTTTTTCTGATTCAGAAAGCATTGCTTGTTAGATAAAAACAAAAAGGGATGAAAGGAAGCCTGTGTAAATTTCATTGGCATGAACTTTCCTCAGGGGTGAGGGCAAACCACTCCAAAAAACTAATTATATACATATCTCCAGTTGTATTTTTCCTGGAATCCTTAGTCTTCAGCAAATATCTTTGCACTCCTATAGTAAAATGAACATTCTTAATTGTGTGTTCAATTTTTGCAAGTTTAATGGAAACGTTGGTTTAGTGTTGGGAAGGAATAGCTGGAAGTATGAGAAAGTTTGTAGGAGAAAGTAGAAATGCTTGTTAAAATTAGTTTGGAAGAGCTAGGTAAGGGTTTCTGAAACATTTATTCACATCTAAAATACAAATACGGAACTTGAGAGCTAAGCAAAGCTGAGATCATTGTCCCACGTTGCTGGGGGTATTGGCTAACTTTTGGAAGGAATTTCAGTGATGTGCACCATGTTTTTTTGTAACATACAGAACGTACATTGCATTTGACCTGTGTTTTTTCCACTCTTCCCTGCAGCTCCCTGCAGCAAAAGGCTTTGTTGCAAACAGCTTCTACTCTGGCTTGACTCCCACTGAATTTTTTTTCCACACAATGGCTGGTCGAGAAGGTCTGGTTGATACAGCTGTAAAAACAGCTGAAACTGGATATATGCAGGTAACTGTCAGCAGAGTGAGGATTTTATCAGTCTTGAAAGATGTGGATATTTCTCATGTGCATGTCAAGGTGGCGGATCAGAGAGAAGTGCAAACGTCTATTTTCAATGTCACAGAGTAATTTATATTGTGAAATACATGGTTTGATCTATTCTCTAGGAGATGTGGAGTTTGTAGATGAGATCTCAGCTAATGGTACAATAACATACTTCTATTAAGCTGCTTCCTCTTGAATATGAGTTGTAAAAGTCCTTGTTCTGTACAATTGTTGAGGACTACTTTCTGTGTAGTGTGTTCCTAAACCTGATGTGAGTGCTGACAGAAATGCAGCTAAAGCTCCCTTTCAGTGTCTTTCTCTCTAGGTAAGAGGCACTTTGGCCATATAGACTTAGACTGGTTCTGTAAGGTTTTGGTTGTAAATAAATGTCCCTCCAACAAAGCTTCTTGCTGTTATGTACAGTCTTAAGATTTCTGTTCTAGCATTTAAGTAGTATTTAAATTATAGCCCTCTTCCTAGTTTAACAGATAGTAGAAAAGCCAAGATAATTTGGGGCTGGGAACACATTCCAAGATATACAAATAACTGTACAAAGACAGAAAAACCCCCACCTTTTGGTGGGGTGGGTGTCAAATTATACCGTTTGTCTAATTGGTCTAATGAATGGAATAATCTTGGAATGTGTGCAAGTATTTACAGATACATGTAAGTATAATAAGCAACCTGCAAAATATTTTTCCTCTTCGACTTTCTTCCTATATCAATGAATTGTAGCACTTGGACTTTGAAATTTTTTTTTTTTAAATCTTAACATTTATTTTGTCTTACCTTTCTCTCACTAGTGAGAAAAAAATACCAATTTATAGTCTCTTTTAGGTGATGTAATTTGCAAGTAAAAATATTTTTAACCTAAAAAAGAAGTGTTTTGTAGCATGCTTTCTTTTTGGAAAGGAATATGGTAGTTAAGGGATTTCTCAATATAAAGAGTTAATGTAGGAGAAGCAGATAACCAAGATAGAAAAATGGCTTTGGCAGGTGGACTCTCTGGTTTTTCTCAGTGAAAGCAATCGTTGAGTGGTTCTGCTTTCATATACAAAAAATATTGTATCTCTTGAAAAATAAATCTGCTTGGAAAAATATGAGTGTTATGTCAAAAAAAAAAACCCAAATCCAAATAAATCCCTGGAACTACAATAGGTTTTTGCAGCTTAGCAGTAGGTCATTAGGTTTTCTCTGCAATGGAATTCTAAACGTGGACTATTGTGGTGTTGCATGAAATTTTGTTGACTTTTATGTTCTGTGAAATGTACAGGAAGGCCTGAGGGGTAATATATGATTTTAAATAGGTTTTCATGCCTGCTCATCACTGTGCCAGATTTATTTCCTGGGGCTGGTTTCTGTACTCCTTGTATTGCAAATCAACAGCTATTTTTAAAAATATCCATTTTATTTCCTTGTATTTTTTTTTTTTTTCCCTTTCAGAGACGCCTGGTAAAATCCCTTGAAGATCTTTGCTCACAGTATGATTTAACAGTCAGAAGTTCTACTGGTGACATTATACAGTTTATTTATGGAGGAGATGGCTTGGATCCTGCAGCTATGGAAGGGAAGGATGAACCACTGGAATTCAAGCGTGTTCTAGACAATATCAGGGTAAAGATTGCTGAAATCCTTTTTGAAAGTGTGAAAATACTGCTAAGCATGGATAAGAGAGTAGTAAATGATGGGGAAAATTGTTTCACTGGAAGCATTTATTTTCAAATTGCCTTTTTTGAATGGTCCAGGTCAGTCTTTCAGCATGTGTATTCTAAGAGTAATGGATATTTTTTTCCAGTGGAACAGCAATTTGTGTAGAGACCAAACTCTGTATAAGCTGTGAAAGGTAAAATTTTTTTCTGTGCTTGACCATAGTTTTCAGGTCTAATATCCAACTCACTAGATAAATTACTATGGTTTATTTGGGTACTAGTTTGGTACATTGCACAGATTAATTCTCTCTTAAATCAAGACATGGATGTTCCTTGAGTTGAACTGGCTGGTGGTTGTTCAGTAATATTGTGATGTTTGAAGACTTTCATTGTTCAGTTTTGGTTTTGTGGTTGGTTTATTGGTGTGTCAACCAACCCCCTTCCCCCAGAGAAAAGCCTTTGCTGAAATAATTGTTTAGATTTCTGTAGTATGAGTGTAATAAATGGGTAGGACTAGAAGTGTCTGGGTGTATACCTTCAGATTTGCAGAAACAAGTAGGAGTGGATGTGGCCCTTCTTTTCACAGTAGTTTAATACAGTATAGTAAATAAAACCAACCAAAAAAGCCCCATTAAACAAACTACAAAAATACACAACCAGAAAGAAAGAATGCTGTTACTCAGTTCTACGTATCTGTGTTCTGTGTCTTTGCAATGGTGCATGTGCTGTGTGTGAAGAAGTTGTGTTTTTTCCTGTGAAGGCTGTCTATCCATGCCGAAGTGAACCAGCCCTTAGCAAAAACGAATTGGTGTTAACATCCGAGTCCATCATGAAGAAGAATGAATTTCTTTGCTGCCAAGACAGTTTTCTGCAGGTAATTATCTCACTTCTTTATCTCACTATGATTGACTTTTACTTATAAATTGAGGGCAGGGCTTTAGCCTGTCTGGAGACTACTTACATGGCTTTTAAGGATGAGTGAAGGTTCACATGACTGCTTGCACATTGAATTGTAAAATTCAATTTGTTTGAAAGAGCTCTGGGCAATTTCAATATTTATGAGAGCAGCCACCCTCCTTGACAGTGATTCCTTGACAATCACTGATCAAAACTGTAGAATTAACCTGCCTGTAGAATTAACTTGAACTCCATATAAAGCTATTACCTTAATGAACTTTCTGAAATACTGGCGGTGATGAGAACAAGATTAATTTAATTACCTGTGTTTGAAAGCCTTCTTTTTAATCAGAGTGTTTCAGAGCACAAGGTAAACCCGAATTGCATTTCCATTGAGAGAGTTGAAAAAATAATTATATCTATATTTGAAATATGCTGTAAGTCTTAACTGCAAGTCTGAAGAAAAAGAAATCAAATAATTTAATATCAGATTTTGGGGATAAAGCTGTTATTTGAAGTCTACATCTTTTAAATCATATCATGAAATTTTAATTTGAGAAGCACAGATATGGCTGCATAACCTTAGTGATAATTAGCTTAAGATTTTTAAGTTTTAGATAGTCACTTTTTCTTCTTTCCTTTTTTTTTCTGTTCATCCTTGAAGACATTAACTGAGACAGGTTATGACAAATATAATGAGGTAATCTTAGCATGTGTGTGCACTGTGTGAGCATTAATGTTAGTGCTTTTTAGCTAAAGGTGTGTGTACAGTGCTAATGTAATTGATTAGCATATATACATTAGTGCTTGTTCAATTATGACGTAGGTGTACATCACAATTATTTAACTTATTGTGAAAACTGTAACATGTTAATTAATATCTATTGCTGAATTGAAGGATTTTGAGGAAGCTTTCTTTCAGTACTTGACACTTCTTTCTAAAAGTCATTCCTTCAGTCTCTGGAGATATGAGCATTTTTTTCTGATTTTTCCTTTTTCTTCTTCCATTATTCCATTCCAGAACAAATATGCTTCTTAGTGCTGTTATTTTAGCAGGAGGTTCCTCTAATGGGCTTATCACTCCAGTCCAGAACACAGTATGTCTAAATAGCCTTGTCCAAGCAGGCAGCATTCTTTCTTCTGCACTCTGCCCTTGCTGGAGGGAATTCAGCTGATGAGAAAGCAGATTGCTGGCTGGCACAGTTCATGATGTTAATGTTTTAACATATTTGAGTATACTAAAGTACAGGTGAAGGGATTTTTATTTTTTCTTCTGATTGGAATTGAGGAAATCCTTAAAAACCTTTACAATTTAAAATAGCCAGTCATTTTTCTGTACTTTTTTTGAGATGATGGTATAGGAGTGCTGGGAATGTGCTGCATACACAGGAAAAGCTCAGCACACAGCAAGTCAGTGCTGCCATAGCAGAGTTGGCCTACAGGGTCTGCCTGAACTGAAGTAGATTTTGGCTGAATTTTGTGGCATTGTCTGTATCCCTGTGCATTCCAGTGGCTTCTTCACTGCAAGGATTGCAATGTGAGCAGTGCTGCTGGTGTGTAGATGATCCCACCGACGTGGCTGCTGGGACACCTGATGTAAAGCCTGGGAGAGTGTGGTTTGCATCCTGGGCTGAACAGCACTTCTGTAGGAGCTGACAAGGCCCGTGTTGAGCCACATCTTACTGAGCCCGTCTGGTGCCTTTTTGTTAATCTGCTCTAGACTAAGACTTCATGGATTCAGAAGTTGTGAAAAAAAAAATCAATAGTTTTATGAGTCCACTCTGGAAGTTACATAGCTGTGCTCATAGAGTACAGTGTTACACTAAAGATTATAAATTCAGAGAGAGAAAGAGAGTCTCAGCAGAGAGTGAGCTATATTTTTCATTCCATTTGTAGCAAAAATTAATCCATAGTTTGGATAAACTGCCAACAGATACATGAAAGATGAGCAGAATAAGTAATTTTCTCTTTTAGGTCTTCTGCGTGAATAAAAATTTGACAATGAAAAATAAGTCTTCAGAGATTTATCTTCCACCTTTTCTGACTCTGGTGTATGGAAATAACGTATCATTTGAGTACCTTATTCAGAATTATATATAATAATTGATTTATTGTGTTTGAGTTGTTTGCATTTTTTTAAGCACTTTGGAACTCTGGCACTGTTGAAGAGGAAAAGTCTTCTGCAAGTCCTGCAATGTTAATTTTTTTTATGCACCTGTAGTGTAAAGATTAACTTCTCTAATACCATATGATTGTCTAAACATTATTTTAGGAAGTAAATCACATTATCAAATTTTTGCAAATATTTTGGGGTCAAAAGCCTTTAAAATGTCCAAATATATTATTTGTGAGGAGTGCTACTTAGTGCAGGGCAAAAAAAAAGGGGCAAAAACATAAGAATGCATCCTGTCATCCAAGTGGGGAAGCAGCTTTGAGGCATCCATTCCAGCAGCACTTCTGTTGTCTGTTCTTCTGTCTGAACTCGGTTCTGGTATTCACAGAAAATAGCATACTGTCTGGAAATACCTTGAATGCCAGTAAGAATGATGCTATTTTGAGAGTGAGAATTCTGTTAGAATGTAATAGAAGTGTTTTCGTAATGATTCTATGAACTCAGCTGTGAAAAGAAAAAAAAAGGCAATCCCTCAGATACTTAGTCAGTTTTGCAAGTAATTGTCAGTGCTCAGCTGACTGCAGTGGTTGCAAGGAGTCCAGGACCCAGTGCAGAAGAGGTGATACTGTGTAACCATCACTGTTAGGCTAGAGGGGGTTTAAAAGGACTCTAAAAAATCAAAGTATTTGTTTCTCTAAGGAGGCTTTCCTAAATCATGGTTGAAATAGATTGGAAGGATTTCTTCTCACTTCTTATTTAAATTTTTGTTTTGATAACCTTATGTTATGGTAATGGCTTGCACCAAGTCCACGTTTGTGGAAGAGTTTAATCACAGCTCTCATATTTCATTACTTCTAGTGTACATGTCTGTATTCAAAGTATAGTGAAAAAATGAGCTTTTATAGAATAAATGTTGGATATTGTTCTAACAGTATTGTTTCAGTTTATGTTCCAGTAAAGACTTTTAGAACTTTTGTGTAAGCCTGGGTAGGAGAGTGAAAGGTCTGTGTACTATGATGTGTTAAATGCAATTATCTACAGGACCTTCCCACAGCATAGAGAAGTTATTTGAATTATATAATATAAAGACTGACATGTATATAATAGTTTAGAGATTTTTTTTCTCACAAATAAAGTGTATCTCAAATCTCTGAAATCTATCCAGCAGATAAACTTCATATATTTCCTCTCTTGCCACAGTCTTTCCATTTTGACTATTTTGAATACTGAGGAATGACTGAGAATGTATTTGTGTCAGTATCACCAAAAAATTAGAATTTTGAGTTGGAGTTTTATTAAGTGTTTAAGTGTCTTTCAGTAAGTTGTGGGTAGGAAGGAAGGATCAAGCCAAGTCAGGTATCTTCACCTGTCAGTGTTTGCTCAGGAAGGATGCTTTTATTCAGCATGAACCGCAGGCCTCATGTACTACTGATTTGCGGCTACACCAAAGTGGATCTGGTTTGCTAAACTCTAATGTATGTGTTTGTCTAAATTTTGATGTTCCTCTCTTCATATTGTGCATTATTAATTTATTGTAAATATTTGGAGCTTTAAGTAAATAACTTACTTTTGAAGATTTCATTATGGAGACCATGTCTTTTCTTATTGTGGTTTTAATGTATTTTCAGGAAATAAAAAAATTCATCAAAGGTGTTTCTGAGAAGATAAAAAAAACTAGGGACAAGTATGGAATTAATGACAATGGCACAACAGAGGTAAATAGTTTCAGTGGGGTAATGGTGTAGTTTCAGTCTTCATAAGTTGTTGCTTTTCCAACTATTCCATTCTCTTTTCAGCCAAGAGTTTTATATCAGTTGGATAGGATTACTCCAACACAACTAGAAAAATTCCTAGAGACTTGTAGAGACAAATACATGAGGTGAGTGTTTACCCTGCTGTGTTCTCAGTGCTGCTGTTTTGTTGGTAACATAGGGGTGTATTTTGCTATTTTTATTGTATGAATGTTGGTTCTGTTGTGTATGCAGTACAAAGAATTACAAACAATTGGCTCCAATGACATGAACATTGCAAGACAAAGGTAGGATGCAAAAAGAAAAAGCATCACTGTCTACAGGTGACCTTGTTAAGGCAGACTTGAGTCTTGTACAAAAAGTTCTACAGGTCTGACAGGTGGGTTTTTACATTTGTCTTGAGTAAAAATCAGATCCTTTCATTAACAGACTTCGATTTCCTTTTCATTGTAAAAAAAAAAAAAATGCTTTATGTTTCATTTTATATTTCTTGATCATGTTACCTGCTTGTGTTTAAGCACCTTCCTTCTGAAGTAATAATAATCATACCAACAAGATCAGTTTCAGCCTTTAGCTAGTCATTACTTATATCCACAGACTGTGTTTTGACAACAGATTCTGGTAAAAGCCAAAAGTGGTAGGAGTCAGAGTAAGGGAGAATATTGTTTAAACACTTCACATTCTTACACCCACTGCCAGACATGTTTCCTTCCTCCCCCTCTTGCAAGAGATTTTTGAAAACCTTCAATGAGTCCATGCAGAGCAAAATCTAAATAGATGAGTTGCAAATTCATATGAATCTTGATAGCTATTCTTGATCTGCACAGTCTGAGGAGTTATATCACATTTTGTTCTAAAATGTTCTTTGATGTGTTATACACTCATAGGATGCTTTTGTTTGTTGTTCTTGGTTTCTACCAAGATAATGCTAGTATGGCTGTTCTGATCTCTGTATCCATTGAGATTTATTTCAATTACTTAGATTATTTCAATTTCTCAGATTTGGACATTCACATGCAGCCATGGGTGATCTCTCCTTTGTGGCCTACCTGCATCAATTTTTTCTTAAAAGTTTATTTTTCTACAAAATTCATGTATGTGTTAAGTTCCTAACTATTTTAAAGCAATTACCAGCTTTTTGCTTTCCCTTATTAGAAGTACTTGTTTACATTTGTCTTAAGTATTTTTAGATGTGAATTATCATTTTTACTGTAATAAGTAAATGTTAGCATGTGGAATTTCCCTGAAGAGAGAATCCTGGATCTAGTGCATCATGCTTCCATAATCTGTTATGGAAGTTATACTACATCTGTGGAATGCTTATATGACAGGGCATTTTCTTGCTTTGCATGAGATCAGTCTTAAAGTATTGGTGACCTTTCAGCCTCTCTCTTGTTTGTTTACTAAAATATTATATGAAGAAACTTCTCATAAATCTACCAGAATAGTTTGTCCTTGTTTGCTTAGGATCTTATAACTTATTCAGTTCCATATCTCTTTCTATATTTTTTTTATCAGGGCGCAGATGGAGCCTGGTTCTGCAGTAGGAGCTCTTTGTGCACAGAGTATTGGTGAGCCTGGCACACAGATGACTCTGAAGACTTTCCATTTTGCTGGTGTTGCTTCAATGAACATTACTTTGGGTGTGCCAAGAATCAAAGAAATCATTAACGCATCAAAGGCTATTAGGTACTAACATTGTTTTGATTTGTTTGGGGCTTTTTTCCTTTGCCCAAGTGAAACCTGATGGATAAATGTCCTCAGCATTCCACCAGACATCATTCAATGCAAATACCCAAACAAGATGCCCAACTGTGATACTTAAGCCCAGAGAGAAAATCAAATAAAGGAAAGTGATAATTTGTTAAATATAATTTCCTTAGATGTCTCATCTATTGTGAAGTGCTCTGGTGCTTAGGAGTACTGAAGCATACCTATTTCTAGGTATGCATGAAGCCATGCTTAAATAATATTAGAATAATATATGTCATGAAAATAGTCACTAGTACTTCTGTGTTTGCTTGTTTTTACCAGCCTGAAGTACCTGAACAGTCATTTTTCTTAAATACACCTGAGAAAGCTGAAGGTCTCTTTATCTTACTAAATACTGCTCTAGATGAGAAAGAAATTCCATGAGGCAGGCTGTAATTCAAGTTGCCATCTGTACTCTAGCTGAGCAATTTCCTAGCTGAGTTTTTGTGTGTATGTGTTTATTCTTGTAGTACCCCTATTATAACAGCACAGTTGGACAAAGATGATGATCCTGATTTTGCCCGTCTGGTAAAAGGAAGAATTGAGAAAACTTTGTTAGGAGAGGTAAGAAAATTGTATTACTGCTAATGCTTGAAATGTAAGCCTTAGCCAATTGCCATTTTTGCATGCTAACTGTTTTGTCCTTGTCTCTTAAAGATTTCTGAATATATTGAAGAAGTGTTTCTTCCAGATGATTGTTTCATCCTAGTAAAGCTGTCTTTAGAGCGCATTAGACTACTGAGATTAGAGGTGAGTTGTTGAGTTCTTACACAGATTATACCTTACAAAGGGTGTCTTAATCCTGTGTCAGTAATCACACCAGGGAAGCTAGAAAAAAGAAAGTGAATGGTGGATGTTGCTACTTTGTGGCTACTTTGCATCTGGAAGGGTCCCTTTTTATTTTCCTTCAAAGTGATTAACTTCCCCTTTATTGGAAATGAGGGAACATACATTTGTGTATTCACAGGGATGCTGTTTCTGTTGTAACATACGGGCTAGTACTCTCAGCATAGGATATTATTTCATGCAATTTATAAGACTAATTTAGAAGAGCATATTTGGGGATTTTTTTCCTACATTTTTCTTTCCTATAATCTGTTGAAGGACTGCTCCATTTATTTGAGCATGTTGATACCTGCTGCAATAACCCAGATGTTTGCTGGTTGCCTTTTGCCACAGGTAAATGCAGAGACTGTGCGCTACTCGATTTGCATCTCTAAACTCAGAGTGAAGCCTGGGGATGTTGCTGTCCATGGAGAAGCAGTTGTATGTGTGACCCCTCGTGAAAATAGCAAGAGTTCCATGTATTATGTATTGCAGTCCCTCAAGGAAGAGCTACCAAAGGTAAAAGTGAAGGCTGTCTCCTGCTTTTGTGGGAGGTAGTCAGTAGTAATAATTTGTTCCATGATGGCAAGATGAAATAATTCCTGTCACTATTTACAGTGAAGATAGGCTGGGTCAGTAACTCTAAGATTGTGGTGGTACTGCCTTGCTGTTGAAACTAAACCATCCTTTACTAATATTTGTAAATAAAGTGGAAGCTTTGATATTTCCCTTACCAACATTCACTGAAGCATTCCAGGCGCAGCAGTTGTATGAAATAGTTACATCTGCTTCCAGCTGCATTTAAAATTGAACCACATGACAGTATCTGGCATTTTTTTCAGCTTTCTGAGGAGACTGTCTACTCTGGATTTTAAAAACAGAGATAAGTGAACCTTTATCGTTAGCAGCTTGCCCTTTTCTTTGTATGGGTCTGCCACCATTCAGATACCCAAATGTAAGTGTGGGAATATCTGACGTAAAATATAAAATGTAGATAGTGAGTAAGGTTTATAGTACAGTGTCAATGTCAGTTTTGCACTAGTGTATTTAATACCAAGAAATCTTACTTATATGTGTTTTTAAGTGAGCCTTTACTCCACATACTTCGCCTTCTCAATAGGTTTGAATGGTGGTAAATGCTTTAATACTGTGGTACTGTATATGTCTTAAGTTACTGAGGGTTTTTTTGTTTTGTGAAGGTTGTAGTGCAAGGCATACCAGAAGTTTCCCGAGCTGTCATTCATGTTGATGAACAAAGTGGAAAGGAAAAATACAAGCTTCTGGTTGAAGGTGATAATCTACGAGCTGTTATGGCTACTCATGGAGTGAAAGGAACAAAAACATCCTCTAACAACACTTATGAGGTAATATCTCAGTGGGTGCTGTGGGGCTTTCCCCATAGCATCTCTATTACAAGTGCTTGTTTGTGCTCAGATGCAGCAGTTGATACGGAATGAAGCCTGATTTCACTAATACGTGTCAGAATGCATTAACACAAGAGAATAATTCACTGGAAGCACTGTTCACTTCAAAGAAGCTGTTTCTATAAATATTTTTCAAATGGAGAAGTTTAAAAGAGTAGTTGTAGAAATGGAATATCAATGTGCTATCAGATGGTATTTATTCCAGGAATATACTTGCCCCAGGCACTTGGTTCTTCATTCATGTAACATGCAACGATCACGTAACATTCTCTCGTGTAGGTAGAGAAAACTCTGGGGATTGAAGCTGCTCGGACAACCATTATCAATGAGATTCAATATACGATGGTGAACCATGGCATGAGCATTGACAGGAGACATGTTATGTTATTGTCTGATCTAATGACTTACAAGGTTTGTACTGTGTTTTTTCTCAATGTTACATTGGCCTGTTTATACAAATTAATTTTATCATGTTTGAGAAGGGTGGGTGAGTCTGGGAGATGCAAATTCATTCTGGGCTTAAAGAATTCAAAGTTGTACTGACCTAATACTGTTATTTATATTTTACACAAAATGCTTAATTACTCTAGTTCTTTGGGGGAGGTGGATCTATTTTGACTGAAAACAAGTTGATATAATGAGAAGGGAACGTTCATGTCGTATTGAAAGTAGGAATCCTAAAAATGATGGTGTGAAAATCAACTGTTGGGATAGCCATGCATGCAGTTTAAGGCTTGCTGTGCAGAAATCCCCACAGGGAGTGGTTTGTAACAGCTGCTCACCGTATGTGAGAGGCAAAGGGTACAGACATCACACATAGAATCAGCTGACATGAACAGTCTTACACAACGTGCTAGTACAAAATCATATCTGCTCTTTACTGATTGATTTTCTTTCCTTCACATCCAATATGGTTTTTAAAGTTGAGTATACTTAGTGAAGTAACATTTTGCAATTTGCCTGCCAGAGTGCAAGGGTTTAATTTGGGTGAAATGGACGGAGCTCTGATTTGTTCCAAAACTGCAGAGCTTTGTTGTACTGAGCTGCAGCAGTCCTCGGGGCTGACCTTGTGAAGCTGCAGCACAGCAGTAGAAAAGGGCATCAGAGTGCCATATTTTGAATTTGGTGGGCTCCTTCCATGCATTCTTTTGCCTGTATTTCTGACTTAGGCTTCTACGTTGCAATCTGATATAATCAGGATGTTTCTAACAAACGTAGGCACATACAAGTCAAGTAGTTTAAAAAGCTAATTACCTTTTTTTCTGGAGAGTGAAAAAGTGAAGATTTAGCATCTTCTGTAATCTCCTGGCAGCTGAAGTCAGATTTATCTGTAGATAATAGGCAGTAGATTCAGCATAGTACTCTCAGACCTTGCTGAATTTTGTAGCTCAGCAGCCAGTTTATAATTGTGGGGGATTTTCTCATGGCCATGTTTATTTCAATTTTTTCAACACTTAAGATCTATTCAATATTCAAGATTGAGTAACCATTTATAGCAGCTTATGTTGTATATGAAGAATGACTTTTGTTTTATGTAAGTATTGGTTACTAACAAGCCATTAGCCTTCAGCATGTTCAACTGTGACTCAGTCTCTTGTGACAATACTGTGTTGTAGATAGGATATTTATTTACTCAGGCTTACTCTTTGGGTTTTTCCATCAATCAAGGGTGAAGTGCTGGGCATTACTAGGTTTGGACTGGCAAAAATGAAGGAAAGTGTGTTGATGTTGGCTTCTTTTGAAAAGACTGCAGACCATCTCTTTGATGCTGCCTACTTTGGACAGAAGGATTCTGTTTGTGGTAGGTATTGCAAAGTTTGTTTCAGTTTGTGGTCCTTACCCAGCATCTGTAAAACCTCTTCAAAGCACTGGAGTTTTGTCTTTGTTAAGTTTCCTGTTCAGCTGGTATGTCAAAAACTTCAGGTCAGGCTAATTCATCCCAGAAGTCCTAGAAGTTTGAATGTTTCTCTACCTATAATCTCTGACTGAGATCTTGAAGTCAGTTGGATATTTGTTGGATGTCTCTTGAAGTAGACTTTGAGTAATTTGGTTTTACTTCTCACCCTAGATCTCAGTGAAATACTAGGAAATTTGTCCCACTATCAGTGATTCTGTTTTTTCGATTGTGGAAGTTTGTATATCCTCAACACCTAGAGCTGTTGAATAAATCTAGTACCTCACTCAGTATTTAGGTTTCATTTTCATTCCTGCTAAGAAGTAGCAAGACAGGTACATCTCAGCCTAGCTGAAGATTACTATTACCTGATTGCTTAGGTCATTTGGCACATGTACCTAGAAATAAACAGAAAGGCCGAGTTCTTCACTTCTTCATTTAGAACTAATCTAAATAAATGAAAATTGTGCATCTTTGTTTTTTAATTTGTATTTTAATTTAGTTTTAATTAGTAATTTATCAGTATTCAGTTCGTTAACAGCAGACAAGATACCTGTTGTTAGAAGTTTCTTTCTAAATGTATCTGTTCCTGAGTTTTAAGTACATTAGCAGCCTCTGAATCATCTTAGTGAGTTCATGGAAGAATCAGGTAAATTTTGAAAATACATGGCTACATATGCACAGTTGTATGTATGTCCACATACACAGAGCAAATGGAAAACTCAGTGAGTGAGTTCTGACATTCTGTTTGTCTCTTTGCTTTGCATTTTTGCCATGTGCTCTAATATTTGGAATTGAAATAATTTTGGAGTTTTTTAATGCTTTTACTCCTGTTCATTTCAGATTTTCTTCTCCTTTAAGCTACATACATTTTGGGACTGAATTGTTTAAAAGTCTATCTAATAGGTTAAATGGAGAAAAGAAGTAAAGCAGGTTTCACCCTTTTCAAGATCTGTTTATGCAATGCCTATTCTCCTGGAGCTGGAATTTCTCATTGGGAGTTTCTGGGTGCTAATGAAATACAGAAATATGCATGTGTTATGTTAAAGTTAACTAGTTTGTGTGTATGTCTAGGTAGTCTTAGTGTAGCCATTTTCAAACAGTGCTTTGTTCACAGTATTTTCTGAATCTTCATTTACATACATTCAAATTGTGAATCAAGTCAGAATTTTTAGTAAATTTATTTCATCCTTTGTGCATTCAAACGTACAGCTATTTATTCTTACCTTCCTAAACATTTATGTGAAGGACAATCTAGTTAAACTCCTGAGAATGTGCAAAAATGTCATTTAGATCATAACAGCATGCTGAGGAACACTGGTATCTGAGAGCTTGATTTGAGTGTGGAACATTGGTAGATCTGGAATGTAAATGTGTCAGTACATTGCAGTGAAAATGTTATAACCATCAAAAATCTTTGGGACAGACTCAATCTTTCACTTCAAAACAAGCACTTTTTGAGTGGTGAAAATGCCAGGAGCATTATAGCTCAAGTAGTTCTGTGCCTTTCTGACTGGGAACTTGGGGAGGTTTCAAGGGAACCCTGCCAGGTTTGACTGAAGCCTTAGCACTGAGTCAGAGAATGAACATGAAGTAAATTTGCCTCATATCTTCTGCTGTGGGCACTGCATGGAATGTGTCTTCTCTAAAAACAAACCTTCTGAAGGGCTTTCATTACTGGAGAAGATGTTTAAGTTAGGTTGAGTTTTTCCTAGAATTTAACACTGTTTAAGTAATATACTGGTCTGATGATCATAACATTTAACTTTGTCTGGTGAAGAGGCCTTGGTCCTTATACATGAAGTTCAACATTATGCAGGCAACACAAAACAGATTGGGCAAATGAAAGTAGTTTTGTAAATCCTTACTGTTCAAATGTTCATTGTGCTTATTTGTTTTTTCCTAGGTGTTTCTGAATGCATCATCATGGGAATTCCAATGAATATTGGAACAGGACTCTTTAAACTCTTACACAAAGCGGACAAGGAATCAACCCCTCCCAGGCGGCCTCTGATATTTGATCATAATGAATTTCATATTCCCATTGTTACGTAGAACTTGGACATAAAACAAGATAGCAAACCAAGAAATAGTAAGCAAACATAATTTAAATTAAGCAAAGTGTATTATCGGTTCTGTGTGTCTCAGTAGAAGTAAATTAGTAAGTGAAATCATATCAAAAGAATTACCCAATTGTTCACCACCTATGGTTAGCATAGACCCTGAAAGGAAAGAGTGCACCAGAAAGTGGAAAAAAATTTAAAGTGGATTTCACCTGATAACATTTTCTTTTTCATGTGATAGTGTTAACTTTATCTGTTACTGTTAATGTAATTATTACATGTGTATTCAGATTTTTTTATAAAACAAAAAGAAAATTTCAAGAGAATTCTGTAAGTTTGCCCAGAGTGCTTTGGGAAATATCCTTTCAACAGGAGCTGCGAAGGTCAATCTACAGCTGTTAAGAACAGTAATTTCAGAAAGCTGGAACTGAGTCTGTGATTAATTCATCATAAGTTCAGTAGAGCTATTCAAAGTGTTTGAAATATTTGCTCTTTGCTTTTGGTAGTTTTAATTGGTTTTTCTTTTCCCAAGTTATTATCCAGTAAATTATTTTCCTCCCTAGGATTCTGTTTTGGGACCATATCTAGAAAAATCTGTACATTGTGGTTGCTACAAAATTCTGAGAAGACTGTTGTTAGAATATTGCCAATTACAGATAGGCAGCTGCTGTCATATGAAAAGCTAACTGCTGGAATCAGTAACTTACAGCAGTCTTAGGTTTGGGAAGGGTTTCTAATGGAGCAGGATCATCTGAGCAACCTACTTTAAATTTATTATATAAAGTAGAAATTGAAGGAGATGCTGTTTTTATGCATTGCCATGAAATGATTTGGAAGCATCTTCAGCTTTAGTATACTAAAGCAGTTTCCAAAATGAAAATAGGTCTCAAATAATTTCAGCGTAGTATCTTTAAATTTATTGTGGTGCTATGGAGGGAAAGAATCTTAGCATTTAGTCACCAGTGTTTGGATAAAACCAGGCTGCGGAGTATTCTAGCAATTGAAAATGAACAAGTTTGTGCTGCAGTTTGTCTTTATGTCCACCAAAAGTGTAAGGCTGCATTCAGACACTGTAAATTGCTTTAAGTCTTGAGGTACCACTGTGTCTGTTTTTTAATTCATCCTCCATGTAGACAAGATCTGATAAGAAATTCAACACAGCTCTTCTCAAATTATTTTGTATTTTCAGTGTGATGCTAAGATCTACATCTGACTAGATTTTGGCAGAGTGAAGACAGAGAATGTAGTGCATTTATTATCTGCTCTAAAAGCTACATATATTTTGCTATCTCTGTTTTAGCAATAGAAATTTCAGAATAAATTAAATTTTATTTGTGATCTCAGTGAGATTGCCACTTACTCACTTGTCTATTTCTTTTACAAGATGTAAATTTAACATGGGTAGGGGCTTCATGGAGAGAAGGTCCATAAAACTTTCCTGTGATTAAGTACTTTGTTTTATCATGGGAAATTCTACTGATAGTGCTTGACATTTTTGTGAATAAAGATTCTTCTCAAGGTCTAAATGGGTGGAGTTTGTATTTGAACAAATGACCACATCATTCCTTTTTCCTTTTTTTGGTTGATTGGTTGGGTATTTTATTTGGTTGGTTTTGGTTTTGGATTTTGTTATTTGATTGGCTTTGGAGGGGTTTTTCTTTGGTTTTGGTTTTTGTAAATATGGAAGAATGAGCTATTTAAATGGTGGGTTCACTCTCTTGTATGTTTTAAAATTAAGCATAAAATTACATCTTTTGTCATTGTCTTAAATATGACAATAAAAAGAAGCAGAGGTAAAGAATGTGTGAACCTTGTGTTTATTTATGGGTGTATCATATTGCTGCATAATTAATTTATGGATGAGCTAACCTCCATTTCTTTTATTTGCTTAGTTAGCAAGACAGAGAATTATTAAGCTTAAATCTCAGGTATTTGCAAACTAAATGAATAAATAATAGAAAACCTATCTTGTTTAAAGTCACTATGTCTTGTCCTCAGAGCATGCTCTGAGCCTCATGAGTGTTTCAACCAAAAATAGATTGTTTACAAGAGCACTCTGAATTAGTAATTATTGTTTGAGCTCTCTGTACAGTCAGTAAACAAATTAGCTGTTGGATTTCACTTGTAAGCAGCTTTTTTTAGGCGTCAGTTTTAACAGTCAAGAAATGGAACTTTGAAATATTAAAATACGCATTTTTATTAAAATTTTTAGCTTTAGTTTAGGTTTAATTTTTAAAAAAATAAATTCTGTTTTTCACAATTTCCCCTATTTTTTAATTAATGTGCTAATTGAAATTAGTGGAGTGTAAATTTTCAAGAAATTTGTTTTTGAATATCCATATCCTGCTTTCTCATCTTCATTTTTTCCACCTGTTTTAAAACAAATTTAAGCTTCTCATTAAATGAAGTACTTTCTTGGTGTGTTTATCAGGAAACTAGTTCACACAGGTCTCTTATATGCAGAGAGAGAAGAAAACAGCTGCATGTGCTATATAGGTTTCCTGTTATGACTATGGAAGGTTGGAAGTAAATCCAGAATTGTGCTGGTTTGGTCCATAACTCGAAGAAATTAAGTATAGAGACTATTCCCTTTTTTTCTTATCTATGCTTAAAGAAAGAAAGAAAAGGAAGGCATATAAATGCTGTGTTTTATAAATAAACAACAAGTAGGATAAAATTTGGCTGTTTCAGGACAAATACTCCTTGATGTCTGACCATTTGTCACTGTTTCAGTAGAGGTTGAAGGAACCACTGCAACAGGAATTCCTCAATTTTGTATCACTGTGCTTGTAGATAGGAATGTCTTTAGAAACCCATAGCAAACAGGGTACAGATTTTCATAGTATTTGCATATTTGCCTAAATTATTCTGTGCAGGTAACTAATCTGTTTTTGAAGTGGTTGGCTAAGCTTTGTATTCAGACCTAGGAAAGTCTGTTGATAATTAAATATGTTGGTGAAAAAAGAAAATAAGAAAAATTGGCCTATTATTATATTGTCTAAGAGCAGAAAATCTAAAAGGGGCCAAATAATAAGATTACTAATTTTAACTTGGCAGGTTATTTGGATGTGATTATGCTAGTGATACAAGTGCATAGCAAGTTTATCTTGAAGAATGAATACCAGAATCTTACAAGCCAGTCTGAAAGACTCAGAAAACAAACCAGCCCTGCTACTTTTGTGTTTCAGTGCTTGTGAAAATGAATCAAAGTTTCTTCTAACTGATAAAATGAAAATTTTATAACATTCCTTCTAATAGAATTAGATCACATTGTCATTTTCCACTAGAGAGCAGCATTTTCTTTTGAGAAAAGTTATTGAGTAGCTTCTTTATTTTTTTTTTCCTATTAAAAATGGGGTTTTTGCAATATCAGGACTGATATGTAACTGTGAGAGGGAAAGCTACCTGTTAAAATGATGTATTTGAGGAAGGAGATAAAGGGACTCTGTTTTCTTAAGGAGAAAGCAGAGTCCATATATGCTATTTATTAATTAGTAAAATTTTCACTTGCATATCTTTTATCTATCTGGCTTAAAAAACAAACCAGAAGCAGTACTTAAGTAAAGGCTCTAGTCATTCCTAAAAGCATGTTGTGAGTTGCTCCTGGAAAGGGATAGAACAGTGAATCTGCAGTGAGTGGGGACATGTCTTTTGTGGCAGCGTTTTCCAGGCAGCCGAGATTGTTCCAATCTGCGTTCAGTCTCCAGTGAGCGCTGAAATCCAGCTCTGAGAGCTGCTCTGAAGCGTGAAGTTCTGGCAGTTGGCTCGGGAGTGTCACATCCTTCAGCTGCTGCAGAGCTCCAAGGCAGGGCTGCCTTAAAACACTGAAGGTGATGCTGATCGATGCAAGAGACCAATGGTTAGGACTGAAGTAATACTAAACAGGTGCTCTTCTCTGTGTATAGACAGCTGAACCCAGCAAGATTTATGGAAGATGGCTTCCACTCCAATGTCTGAAAGCTACAAGGGTGCCTGTAGTTTGTTAGTCCCTGTCAGATTTGTGATTCAATTCACAGTGGTGAGAGGCTGGCATTTGCTGGCTGTGCTTAGGGGCTCTGTGGGCCTTGAGCTGCTCCAACACTGCATTGCCTTCACTACCACCATCACTTCTGTGTGCATCAGAGGGTAAAAGGTGTTTCTTCATCCAAAGAGTCTGTCCTGTGAGTCCAAGCCTTCAGGACCTGGAATAATTGCATGCTCCTTTTGGAAGCAAGGACAGTAGATAGGACTGATGCTGTATAGGAATATGGTGGTTTGAGGTGTTGAGGATAGAGGGAAGAAAGCTGAAAAGAAAGGGAATGCCAAAATAAGCAAATGTGTATGGAAGCAGAGTAGAAATTCGGATCTGCTTGGGGAAGAAACAGAGATAGCAGCTGGGTAAAGTGACACACAGATATTCATAATCTGTTTAAGGAGTCCTAGTGAAGTAATGAAAATAGCTGGGAAAAGAATAGGTATTCACTCATTCCTGAGAACTAAGATTTTGTCATTTATCCTAGGGATTGCTCTTAGTGGCTGTCACAAATGATAGTTAAATCATCATTCATTTTGTAGATGACTCCTAATAATGAGCAATAACTCTGAATTAATTCCTTCAGGTATTGTATCTGTTTAGTTATAAAGCTCTTTCAACCAACTGTGCATAATTACAGCTGCTGAACTACAGTGATTGCTACTGTTAAGTATAAAAACTGCTGTTCCTGATGGGTTCTGGTGCAGCTCATGTGGAAGATTGTAGCTATAATTAGCAGGCAAATAGGAATCTTTTAAAATGTGTTCATACCTGCAGTTAGATCTGAAATATTCCTTGAAAATCCTGAGATGTTCTTAATAATATGTAAGTCATGCCACTGGGACAAGAGACACAAATTACGTCCATTACATTCCTTTGTGTCTCTTCCTACAAGAGAGTTGACAACATCTATGAAGAGCAGATGGGTAATTCAAGGAAGTCTGAGGGAAAGCTATTGTATGTAGGCTTTTCTGTTGTTGCTGTTGATCATAGCACTGTGGTAGCAGACATTCATTGCAAACTGTCTTCAGTTTTATGTTGGTTTCAGAACCAGATAGTGCAGAAGAATCTTGGTCCATGAATAAAAGAGGGCATGCAGGTGCCTCATTGTGGCTTTGAGGGTCCACAGAAAACTGGAGTACCCCTCAAGATTTCATACCAAGTTCTTTCTCCTCCATGATAGAGGTGTTTTGTCAGGTGGATAGTGTTGGCCAGAAATGAAGCTGTTGCAAAAGCAGCAGGTACCTGGATTAACCACAGGCATACTATTTTCCATTTTGTGAAAGTGTAGGTTGGTTGCTTAATCTTTTGATTCATATAATTTTCACAGTGGGCATCCCTTCTAAATGTTAAATTGTCTAGATTTCTACAAGCAAAATGAAATTAATTCAGGAAAATTCAAAAGCAATTTTGAAATTATTCTGGTAAACTTCATGAGTCCCAGGAATGTCAGAATTAGTTGTGAGACTTTGAAATTACTTTTCTTGATTTATTATTCCAGGTTTTGTTGGTTTCTGGGAATTGATTAGTGTGATATGACTCATCCTGATGTGTCACAGGCAGAGGATTCTTTTGCTCAGGTGGATTGACAGCATCCCTACGGTAAACTGCTGATGGTGTTTGGAGTGATGAGGGTGGCTCAGGCCATGTCATGGTGCAGGCTTGTGTGTGACTCATTTCTGTAGGGCACAGTGGTAGGGGATCTCTTTCATGGGAAGGAAGGACACACCTCACCCCTTACTCTGCCCTGATCCCTGCACTTTTCCAATTAAATGATGCTAAAATATCTGCTTTATGTGTAGGTACCTTGACAAGCCCACACAGTACCTGGCTCTCTTTCCCATAAGCCATTCTTCCAGCTTTCCCAGTCCTGCAGATATTTTCCAGTTACATCAGAGACTTTCTTTAAACTTTTATTTTTCAGAAGATATATAGTTCTTCTGATTTGTGCTACTGCTGTGCATTTTCTAGTTCCCTATGCATTTATTTCTGTCTCCTTGTCCTTGTTTCTCCCACAGATTCCTCCCTTCTGGACCCGTGGTGACTGTCACTGCTGGTGACACTGCTTCCCTGCAGCAGTGCTATGTCAACCATACTGTGCCACTGGCTGGGTTCAGCTCAGCCATGCAATGTTACTGTGAACACTTGCCTGGAGGATAATTAAACCACTCAAGGAAGAAACATCTCCTCAACACATCTGGATGTGGAAATTTACTGCCATCAAAATTACGACTATGGTCAAATAACTTTTGAAAAAAAATGACCTTATATAATAAGGTCATATATTTGTACTTTAAACTGAAATGAAAAGCATCCCTTCTTCATGTGGCTCTTTGTAAGCACTAAAAACTCTATCCAGGCCTTTAGATCTCCACTTACTTTTGTCTTTTGCCTTTTTCTGCTTTCTTTTTCAGCCTTTCTACTTAGCTGCCACACATGTCTTCTCCCTTGCTTGTGTTTGTATGTATTCTGTTGAAAGTAAGTGTGGAGAAGGATGAGCAGCACAGCAGTTTGGGAAGTAGCTGGCAAATCTAGAGTCAGTTAACTGTTGCTGCCACAGACTTATAAGACCTGGGGAATTCTTTAGACTCTCTGTACTTTAGATTCAGTCTGTTAAAGACTGTTAAATTAGAATAGTATCTCCTGAGCAATATGGTTGTGAGAGGCGATGATGGAATCATCAAGGTGAGTGAAGGGACTATGCTTGTGAAAACATACATGTTATAAGGAGTACTTAGTAAATAACATTGCCAGGATGGGGGGATTAAAGAATGTGATTAGCATCTGCTGTGTGTAGTTATTTTCATTCTTTCATCTTCCAAAGAAACTCAAAAAGGCTAGTAGTTGGTGCTCTTGAATTCAGCTGCAAGACAGACACTGACTTCAGATGGAAAAGGAGAGAGCAAAGCAGTGAAGCTCTTGGCTGTCATTAGTGATCTTGAGAGGGTGGTAGCTCTGAAGGTGAGTTAAGGGGAAAAAATTTCTAAAAGTATAAATAGCCCATGGTAAAAAGGATAATATTTGGCTTGTCTTGCTGATGAAGTGTATTTATGCTTCATGGAATATCCCTAGCAGATTTGGGGACTTTTTATTTCGGTTACTCTTTTGCACAGTCCTTTTATTACCAAACTGGGCTTAATCCAGGTCCCCTGGAAACCAATTACAGAATTCAGCAGAACTGGATGAGCTTTGATATATGCATTATATTAAATATTTCTATCCATCAAACTCCCACCAGTTAATGAATCTTTATAAGTTTCAAACAGTTGAACAACACTTCTCTAAATATAATTTCTGCAGACTTGATTAAAAAAGAATAATTTTACCCTAAAACCTTTTTAAGGCTTCCATGCCACTCAGGACTTTGTCTAGATGTTTCTCCTTATTCTGGGCCATGCTGAATATGCTCTTTTCCATTTTGTAATGAGGTGGGATTTTCTATTTGTTTTGGGAGTTGGTTGTTCGTTGTTCAATTCTGACAAATCTTGGTATTTATAAAAAATTAAGTTCTAAATTATTTTTGTGCTATTTTTCTTCTAAAAATACTAACTTGAACTGTTGAATGTTTAATTTTTACATTTGTGTTACGTGGGGGAAAAATAAAGATATGTTGAAGATCTGTAGTTCATTGTAAACTGGATGACCAAGCCTTGTGGAAGCTGGTAATGCAGCTGCCACTGTGCCAAGGTGAGACATGATTTCATTCTGGAACTCTCTGATGGCATTCCCATCCCTCAAAGGCATGTAGGCTGAAGCAGAAACTGGAGTACTTTTGCCTTTCAAATTAGCGTGTAATTTAGGAGTTACTTCATTTCACATTCTTTACTGTTTTCAGAACTGATTTAAGTCCAGTTTTTTTGCCATTTTAAACACCATTCAGTCTGAAGTTTCATCTTGGTCCATGGTCTGCTTTGTCTGAGCAAGTTGTACAAGGGTTTCTTTTTGACTTTAATCTCACCGTCATCCCAGTATTGTATTTTCCTCCTACAAAAATAATTTCCCTCTCCTATCCAAAGAATATTAAAAGTAAAAATTTCTTCTCAAATCAAAAGCATATCGAATTTATACAGTATTTATGCAAACAGAAATCCATGTATCACTATCAATTAGCAGTTCAAGTCTTAGCTATGACTATGACACACGATTTGCTGCAAGTCCAGCATATTTTTCAACGTTCTGACCACCTACCTTTGCCTGGTTTTCACAGGCATTTGTAAAACTCTGCAAAATTCATGAAAGTACACTAGCTATCTTCTCCTGTATCATAAACCAGATGAATTCAGAATGCTAGAGCATTTATTATGAAGCAATAATAATCCCTTCCAGCTCCTTCCATTCCTCTTTATCTATTTCCAGTCATGAGGAGCTTTTGCAACCCAACCACATCTGAGTATTGGTCTGTTCTCAAATGTGGATCTGCTGGGTTCTGGGTTTTTTTAGCAAATGGGCTGCCACCTCTGTTATCCCATTGGCTTAAGTATTACAAAGTAGATAAGCTGTGGGATGAGCCCTTCAGGCATGTGTGGAAAGACAGGTGTTGCACGGAATCTAGAGAAACAGAGAGAACCCCCCTTGGCATGCACACCTGTCTCCATTTCTTCAGGGAGCTCTTTGGGCTTGGACTAGAGATACTTGGACTACCCTGGAATTTTCAAGGAATATTGACTTTTCTGGAGCCATTTTGTTTTAGTTCAGTGGTGCCAAAATCAAAGCACTGCCCCTGGAGTCCCTGGAAAACTTACCTTGTAATTGACAGGGATTCAATTCTCAAACCCTTCTATGTCCATGAGCAGGGGAACTATGTGCTGTACATATGTCATTCTTAGCAGAGCTGAGAGATGGAATATAACTAAATACCTTTGCTTCTTCAAGAGCCTTTAGATTCAAATCCAGTTTGGAAATACTCATTGCTGACAGAAAACCAATGAAGATGATGAAAATGTGCTGAGGCATTCTCTGGAATCTTTACTATTATTATTTGACTATCTTCTTCAACTGCAGTGTGAGTTTTCTTCTTATAAGCTCCCAGTTTGTGCATGGCTTGTTTATAGAAATTGCCTGTGGATGTTTAGGGCACCCATTTGCTTTTATCTCCCCACTAGTGCTCAAAGAAGTAAAAAATGATCGGTATAAATAATCTCTTGCCTTGACTTGAAAAGTGATCTAGAAACTAAACCAATAACAAACTGCAAGCAAAAGCTTTGAAAGGGGCTGTTTAGCATCTGCTTGCTTATAGAAGTTAACCACATCACAAGCCAGCCCAGTCTCCCTGAGAAAATTAAATCATGCCCCTGGTCTGTTCTTGGGTCTGTACCCAAGATGGGTACTTGGGATTTGTTTGCAGAGTATCTTCCCTACAAAAGCTGAAATTCTTACACCCCTGCAGGACTGCCACCAGTGTGCCTCCATAGGGTTCCTGGTTTTCTTTTGCTGCCTGTTTTTGGAAGCAGTTGTCTGAGGAACAGAAGTGATTGTGTGTATTTACAGCTCCAGGAGGAGACGATTTACCTAGCTTTTTCTTCTCCCCCTCCTCACCCCAAACAAGCAAACACCCTTCCTGCCAGCTGTTCTGCACTGGAGGAAGGCCTTTTCTTTCTCTTTCTACAAGTTATTAAGTAAAACAAGTTTTTATTTGCTTTTTGTACAGTCCAGGAAAAGTCTAAAAACTTAGGCAAAGAGAGTGTTTTCTTTCTGTTGAAGCTTGTTGAAGCTGACTGAAGTAACTGTCTCATCTTCTTCATTTTAATTTGCCCAGAGTGGGAAAAGACCATCATAATTTTTATCTGAAAACTGCCTAGTGCAGTAAAAGACGAAGTGACTGGTAGGTTCTGTGGCTACAGGGGAAAAAAAAAAGGTAAAAACTGGCAATATCTAGTCTGCTTTCCCTCATATGGCATGTCACAGAAGTTCAGTTAAGAAAGAGCTAAACCATTTCCTGAAGTTCACAGTTGAAATTTTTTAGGAAGATAAATGATCCTTGTGCTTCTGTGAGTGTCCAACAGCAGCTGCCTCAGTCTGCAGCTTCAGCAGGAGCTCTGAGGATCTTAGAATTTATGGGTATAGCCCATTCCTGGAAATGATAATGCCAGGTGAAATATTTTCTCTGGGTACTTCCCAGACTGCTCACATTATGGTTTTGGGTTTTTTTATTGGCTAAATGAGATCCTTTTATGTGCTAGCATATTAAACCAGCACCTTACTATCTTGCAAGTGTTAATTAATTCTCTATAATTTACATTAATGTGAAAAAATAAGCTGCTGTTGAGAACTGCTTAGCTGCTAGTGTTTTATGTTACACCCATGACAAAGTTGTACCTGAAGAGCTCTAATCTTAACTTGGTGATTACTTGTATTTTTCATATGCCTGTCTTGAAGATTGCATAACCTTCCCTCCATTCACTTATGGTAAATCTCAATATTTTTCTCTAAAGCATGGTTGTTTGAATCATGTGATTACATGAGGAGTGTAGCTTTTGTTACAAAGCCATTTCTAGGATACATGACTGCCACTGGAGCCTGAAGACCTGTATCGTAAGGGCTCCAATACCAAAAAGCAAATGAAATGTCTCCAATGTATTTGAAATTAATTTTAAAATCTTCTAATCTTAAAGAAAATCCTCTACTTTTGGCTATTAGAATCTGTGGTTGGTTCAAACTGAGGATTTTGAGGAGGGGGTTTACCAGGAAACCTACAGCAGCAGAGCTGCTGCTTAGACTTGGGCAGCAGTAAACAGGCAGATGCAGAGGAGGAAATTTTTGAGAAGTGACAACTAATTTTGCACAGAAGACTATTGTCCAACAAAAAGTTCCATTAAAATGAGTGTAAGAAGCCTGTTTTAGAGCCTAGATATGTCTAAAGGGTGTCTTATCAGAAAATATAAGCATTGTGGAGTACTGTAGTGATCTGAATTTGGGTCACTATATAAACTTTTGCCATAATATATTTGCATCCATTTCATAATTTGAGTCTTCAAAGTATACCTATGTCTTATGAAGACTTTCCCTGCACTTGCTAGAGAAGGTCTACACTGAGTTAGGTAACCAAGGTAACAGCAAGATCCCTCTCTTAGACTGGCAAGAGTCTGAGAGCTGGACATTTGTGCAATGAGAAATTTAACTGAATTTTTCTGAGAGCAGACTTGCCATTTGCAAGACAAATGGAGTATTAGAGACTCAGATATGACAAAAAGGTAGAAACTGCATTGCTAGAAAGAAAGAAAGAAACCTGGTACAACAGGGGTTTACCTGACACTGGCACTGCTTGAGAAGGGCAACAGGCAATGTGGATCTGCAGGCAAAAGGAGGGGCAGGTAAGGCATGATGAGAAGCAAACGTTTTATTCTGAATAGAAGGCAAAAGGACTAAGACACACTTGTGGGAAAGGCAGGAGTAGCAGTACCCAGAGCCAACACTTCCCTCTAGATTTTGAAATGAGACTCAAGACAGCCAAGTTACACTCTGCCTGAAGGATGCCATTCCTGTGTGACCCCTGGTGAAAGGTGCACTTCAGTGCCCAATCAGGCAGAGGACAGAAACCAAGATTGTCTTTATTATTTCAAGTAGCAGAGAACTGCTGCATCGACCTAAAGCAGGGCTCTTAACATAATGCCTCATAATGAAATTTGATGGCATGCTTCCTTCACAGGAAACTGTTTAAGCACATACACAATAAAACAATGTTGTTAAAGGATATTAGCTGACACTAGAAATTTTTTTTAAAAAAAGGACATATTTGAATAATGTGAAATCTTTCTTCAGTCTTCTGTGCATGTGCTTTCCAAAAGATTTCCATTGCATGGTGTCCTGTGGCAGGCAGAAGAGGGATGTGCCTTGGCACCGGCTAAGGGAGATCTGCTCCAGTGGGTGACACCAGGCAGCTTTCCCTTCTTACCGTGCTGTGAAACCAACAATTAATGCATACTGGTTAACTAGTACTTGCAGAATATACAATTACTTGACTGGCTAAGCTGCCCAACTTACTAGAGAGAAATAGGCAGATTTTCTTATAAATTCGAATAGACTAGAACTAACATACTTTGCAGGAATTTATAACGTTAGTCATTAGACAACAAAGGTAATCCATGTGTATTTTGTATAGCAAAGAAGGTTATTTGAAAACTACAAACTTAGAGAAAATTAGTCTACAGGAGCATTAAATAAAAATGAATGGACCAAACGTGAAAATACTTGTTTTTCAAAATGACCTCATAGTTTCAAGTACTGTTGTAAATAATGACTTAAGGTTGAGAATAATCCTGAACTCCCCTTAGTCTCTATCTGACTTTACCAGAAGTAGAATACATAGCACAATTATGCATGTAACCCAAGGTGTTTTCACATGAGAGAAATCATTATCTTCTGAGCTACATAAATTGGTTTGAAACTCAGTTCAGGACCTGAATTCTCCCAATGAGTGTGTTAATGGGAAATTTTAGGGAACAAAAGGCTTTCCTTTGTACCTCACTGAGTTCAGGTCTCTGGACACTAAATAAACCACGGGGTTGGTTGGACCGGAGACTGTCAGATAATTGAGTAAGCCCTTCCAGCGTGCTTGAAAAGTATGAAATGTGAATTCAGGATGAGAACTGCTTGTGGTCATTCTGCAGTCTGTTTGCAAATTACGGTAACATTTGGTGCAAGTGATGTTAGCAGCCCATTTACTTTCAGACAGAAAAGTTGTTACTTTCCTATTTCTTTGCTAAACAATTGCGTCCTCCTGCTACGGCTGAGTACGGACACGTGTACTCTATTTGTAAATTACCTGGTCATTCATGAAACGCTGAAGAAATTTACAAGGAAGATGAGCCAACAGCTATTAGTAGTGTTCAGATCTCGTTTCCAAACTTCTGTTTTTGCAAATTCTAGTGGACAAAGCCCCTAAGCAGCCTGTTATTGTTTAGATGTTTAGCTTTTCCCGGTTTAGGACGAAATAAACCCTGCCGCCCGGTGCAGACGCGGGCAGCCTCAACAGGCGGCGGCTCCCGCCTCGGCAGAGGCAGCGGCACGGCCCGGCCCCAGCGCGGCAGCGCCGCCTTTGTCTCGCCGCCGAGACACCCGGGCTGGGCACCCCGTCCTGGCCCGGCGGACCCGGAGGGAGGAGCGGCAGAAGCTCCCGCAGGCCGCGCCGCGGGTCCTGCCCCCGGCCCGCCCCGCTCCGCGCCGCTCGGGGGCCGGCGGGCGGCCCTGACTGACGGCCGGGGGGCGGGCGGCGCCGGGCCGGGCCGGGCCGGGCCAGAGCGGGCCGGGCAGCGGCGGCCGCTGCGGCGGGCGGGCGGCGCGGAGCGGAGCGGGGCGGGCGATGCGGTGCCGCAGCCCCGGCTCGGCGCAGGCGGCAGCTTTGTGTAGCCAATATGGCTGCGTGCGCCCGCCGATGAAAGGAGGCGCCTGGAGCTGAGCCCATCTCCCCGCACCCCCTCCCGGCCGTGCGGCCGCGGCCAGCCGAGAGAAGTTATCCCGACTGCCCCGCGGGGGTGCGGGGTGCCGGGAACGGCGGCGCTGCCGCGGCTCCTGCTCCCGGCGGTCCGCTCCCACGGGCAGGCGACAGGAGGAGGAGGAGGAGAAGTTGTTTCGCCGCCCGGGGGGGCGGAAAGGAGGCGAGCGGGGCGCCAGACGGAGGAGGAAGAGGAGCAGCAGCCCCTGACGGCGGCTCGCCCCCCGCCTGCTGGAGGAGGAGGAGGAGAAGGCAAAGCCGCCCTCGGCCCAGCTCCTGTCCCAGCTCCGCTCCTGCTCTCCGGACGAAGTTTCGCCGGGGGCCGCCGCGGGGGCGCCGGGTGCCGGGGGAGGGCGGCCGGCGGCGCCCGCCCCGCCTCGGCCCGCGCCTCCCCGGGGGCGGCGGTGGCGGAGCGGCGGGGCCGGGCGAAGTTTGGCCGGCGGCGGCCCTGCAGCGGCCATGGAGCCCAAGCACAAGGAGCTGCTCGCCCAGTGCCGGCAGAGCCTGGCGCAGGCCATGACCGAGGTGGACAAGGTGGTGGAGCTGCTGGAGGCCGCCGGCGCCCTCGGCCCCCGCGACCTGCGCGACCTGGAGGCTGCGGGCGGCGGGAAGGCCGAGCTGCTCATCGCCCTGCTGCTGGGCAAGGAGCGGGACCACTTCCAGGACCTGCGGGTGGCCCTGGAGAAGACGCAGCCCCAGCTGCTCTCCATCCTCTACCTGAACGGCGTGGCGGGGACGCCGGCCGCGGCCGAGACGGCCGGTGAGTGGGGCCGGGGCCGGGGCGGGAGCAGGAGGAGGCAGCGCTGCCCCCGCCCACCCCCGCCGGGCAGCGCGGGCCCCCCGCCCAAGGTGGGGAGGCAGCGGGCGGGGGTCCTTCTTTTCCGGGGGAGAATAAAACTCTCCCGTGTTTGTTCTTGGGCGCTCGGTGCTTGTTTTGTGCTTCCGAGCCTTTCGCTTTCTCTCCTGGCGGGAGCGCTGGTGCTGGTCCCCGGGAGGTGCCGCGGATGCTGCGCCTTGCCCTCTGGAGAGGCCAGCCTAGCCTGGCTCTGCTGCGGTCGGGTGTCGCCTGGGGACTCGGGAAAAGCGAGCCCGAAGGGGCTTTTCTCCCGTGAGCACCAATGCTAGTGTTACACAGCCGCCTCTTGGCCGGGCAAAGCTGAAACTCCCTGTGCAGCCCCTCTGCCGGAGCTGGCCGGCTGGCAGGACTCCAGCAGATGTGCCTTGGAGTAAATATTGTGACTTTTCCTCGGGACAGCCCTGTGCTTGTTTGAGGCTATACTGTTGTAAGTCTTCTTGGTGGTTAGAACAGGGGAAAGCATTGAATAGAACAGGTTAGAGCATTGATTTAACTGCAAATCCAAATGAGAAGGTTTTGGGTGTAAAACACCTCTTGAAGTAAGTTGGGCTTTGGTCCACAAGTCTTTCTCTATTCTTCTCCCTCCATAACAAGTCACAGCCTACTTTTATGTGTGCAAATCAAAGCTTTAAAATAATAATAATAGGTGACACTACACACAGCCTTGTGAAGTGCAGCTTTGTTTCTAAATGAGAAACTGGAGTAAATGTAATTCTGTATTCTAATGTTGTGTAGGTATTCTTATCCAGTGTGACCAAGTTGACTGATTCAGAAATGTGGGGGTCTCTCTTTGGTGTTGTTACTGGATTTGGGATTTACAGTGGCACTACCTATTCACATAAGGAAATGCATTGGGAGGGCTTCCTGACTCTTACAAGCTATACCAATTCTTACAGAAAATAAAGCCATCTCTGCCCTTATTTGAATTAAGCTCTGGATGATAAACACGAATACATGGGGGTCTTAGGTTTTATTTCAGTGTAGTGTAGTGTATGGCCTTTTCTAATGAGTGTATGGCAGGACCTCACAAGATGGGGGAGAAATGGACTGAACAATAGACCTCAATACTTGAAACATTGTGGTCTGACATCAGTGGGAGATGGGGACACTGACTGCCTTCCAGAATGGCACCCATGATTGCTCTGTATGGTTAGAGTAAAGCTTATTCTTGTCTTGTTCAGAAGATGGATAATGGTACTGGGCTGCCATTGCTTCCCAGGCTTGAAATCTAAGGTGTAAAACATGAAAGTAGGAAAAAATGAAGTATATACTGGACATAGTAATAGTCTTCATTTTTAAAATGCAAGTTGGAATTTACGAATGTCTCTCAACACTCAGTTTTTGAGGGAAAAGTAGTTTGAAGTGAGCTGTGTCCTCTGACTGACTGTGTTCAGGAGGCTTAGTCTGAGTTAAACTAACATCTGAATGGAAAAGGAAGGGTGTTTCTCTGATGTAATGAGTTTTAGAATGTCATTGCTTTCATTTATCAGCGGTAATAGAGAGCTAAGTTTGAGAGTTATGGGTTTGTTTTCCTTGTGATAAACATGTTTAAAAATTAGTGCACAGGAGATTGCTGACACCAAGCTTAATTAAACCATGGAAAGGTAATGGACCTGAGCCTTCAAGTACTGTTGTATGTATTCCAGCACCCCCCTGAAGAAGTGTTATGGTAATTGGTCATGAGACTGCTTGTGTGTCCACTGAAAGTCTCTGGCAATTCCTGGCCTTTGTGTGAATTTGTCCTGAACGTGTTTTATAAAGAGTTAATGTTTGAGAGTAACTGGATAGAAAGGTTCTTGTTTTAACATGTATTCAGCTATTTTATTGTAATCAGCTCTATTCTAGTATCTCCCTGTAGCAAGTTTGACCACCTCTCTGCTCTTCTCATGCCATTTGGGAGTTCTACTCCTTTTCACTGGAGATACTGTAGGTGGTTGAGTCAAGTCACTTTTTGTTTTTTGGCAAGAAGTAAGATGTACATGTGGCAGTGAGAAGTGTTGGATTATGGATTTTAAATACCAAAGTGAAATAGTCCATATTACGTAAAATGACTTTCTTCTTAAAAGCAAAAATATATATCTCAAACATCCCTTTGATTCAACCTATAGAGTTGATTAAGTTTTTTATATTACTATTAGTGTTTGTAAAAATGAAAGCTTACAGTGGTACACATAATTATTGTACTGTTTGGAGGCTAATGAAATGCACGTCACCTGAATGCTTGTTGGAGATGAAAATTATTTATAATCAATAATGTGTAGTGGTGTTTGCTAATTTCTTTTTTTCCAGTATGCTGCTGTTGTGAGGGAAATGAGAAGGTAATTTAACAATGTAATTTTGTTTGAATTTTTGGAATCAGCATACAGACCATTCACTACAGTAGGATGAGTGTTTCTTCTTCTGTTTTGATGTGTGTACCCTGTCCATTACTTTGTGCTTTCTTCCTTATCCGTTTAAATTTTGCCTCCTTTTGTGCTTGAAAGGCAATGTGTGAACTCTGATGGGAACTCAGGTTGTTATTTATACCAGCAGTTCTTGTGACTGGCTGGACAATGTAGAGCTGACACTTTTATAAGTATTTATCTGTGCCACACAGAGGGAAGTAAACAGCTGGACAGACTGCTCAGGGGAAACAACTGGGGTCCTGGTAGCTGCTGAAAGATTTTTTCACTCTGTCTCTACTTTACAGAGCGTTCTTTTATCTTTATAGATAAAAAGATTTCCCCCTGTTCAATCATCATTTAAATATGTTTGTCTTCTATAGGGCCTTCTACTTGCTTATTTTAAACCTAAAACTGTATAGTTTCTCCACTAAAATGGATGTTTTTAAAGTTTTCTCAAATTAGAAATAAAGCATAGTATGCCCAACAGTGTTAGTTAAGAGTGCAAAATCAAATAGGAAATTACCTTCTGTGAAGCAGAAGCTACAACCAAGTGGGATTTTCTGTTTCATTTAATCGTGTTTGGAGACTTTAGTTCTTCCTTGAGTAAAACCTTTGATTACTGTGTTGCACTTCTTTGTAAACATTTGAGAGAAATTGACTCTGCCCGTGTGAGAGTGGTTGCTTGGCTGGTATTTTGCACATGGATGAATTCTTTAAATAGTGTGCTAAGAGTTTTTGTTTATTTACTTGGGGGTGAACTTATATATTACCATTAAATATTTCATTTGGCAAACGACCTCCATCATGCTCTGGGAAATCCTTATCCTGATGGAATTATGTATCCTTTCTAATATGAAAATAAATTACTTCTGAGCATTCAGGTGTCTCTTAGCTGTCTTGCTAATCAGAAAATGTTTCATTCTTACTATTGCTATAATGTGAATTTTGTGTCATAAAAAGTGTCCATGACAATAATGCAGTGGAAGATAATTCATTGTGACAAGTGGTCTATTTTTTTTTACATGTAACTAAAAGACCAGAACAGAAATCTGAGGAAGCTATGTAGTCTTCAAATTGCTTCAGATAACATAGAGCTTTGTACTTAGGTTTTTGTGATACTACAAAGATGGCAGGTTTGGTTATTGATCTTGGAATTTGTTTTTGAGATTAACTTGTGGGGCTACAGAGGTGCACTTTATCTTGAAACTGAGGATTGCTGAACTCAAAAGCTTCATTATGGCTTGAACAGTTAATAAAATTTTAGGTTCACAGTTTTCTTTTGTATTAGCCATTGGTCTTCTGTACCCTTCCAGCTGCAGTCAGTGAACTTGTGTTAGGCTTTAAAGGTGTTTTCTTTACCAGTTTCAAGATGAGAATTTAAGTTTTAGTACTCAAAATTGATTACATATCTAAAAACATCTTTAAAGGGTAAGTAAAGAAAGAAGATGGTTGTAGATTGACTTGGAAAATTTTTCTTCTATCATTTATTAAGACTTATTTTTTCTAACTGTGTTTGCTTAGACATAAGGTGTTAATTCCCAGTCAAAAAATAAATGTGGGCATGTTTAAGAGTAGGGAAAAAAGCTCTAGCTTTTTCCTCTTTTTTAGAGGGATTATCTCATATAAAAAAATGCACCAAGTTGTTTCAGACAATATGGGATTTGAAAACACAAAGTTTTAAATATTTCAAAGTCTTTCAGCATGTTTAAAGCCAGACACAAAAGGCAAGCTCTGTAAGTATGAATTTAGGAGATAGGCAGCTGGGACCCACTTCGCTGACAGCATCACAGGAGACCCACAGGAAATGCAGTAATTCCAGAGCTGAAGAGCTGGAATAATGACTGCTTGGACCTGGTGCTGGGACCTCCACATTTTGTTTCTTGTTTTCCATCTCTCACGAAATCTTGACTGATCCATTGGCTGGTGACTGGCTAAAGGAGCTGGAATGAGAATTTGTGCTGGTGAGGAGCTGAGCGACTCTGGAAGGAGCTGAGCGACTCTGGAGGAAGGGTGTGAGATGCGGGGGCAGTATGTGCTCTCCTGTAGGAGCAAGGGGGAAGAGAGGGGAGCTCAGGAGGCTCTGGGGTGAGCTAAGGGGAGAAGCCACCCTTCTCGAGGAGATGACAATTAGTGCTGTAAGTGTGCAATCCCTAGGAAAGGAGAGAGGGGAGAATGAGGAGAAATTGTAAAAACATGATTTACTGACTCAAGGACTGAACTGACAATTTTGCAATTAAGTGCAATTTATACTCCCTTCTGTCACTGAAAATTGAAGAGTGGGAGAAGTAGAGCAGTGTGTTTGGGTTTTTCCAGACCTGTTATTAGTTCCCAGGGTAGCTACGCAAGTCGTGTTGCAGGATTTCTTAAATCGTGTTGATGAAAAAGCAGGCAGCGTTCAGAAGTCACCTTTGGAGGAGTGCAGCTCCTCAGCAGCACTGAACAGTAATTAAACTGATAAAATACCCAGTGGTAGTTTAGCAGTACCTGTATCTTCTGATGATCTCAGATTTTTGGTATCTTATGGAATTGCCAGGCTGAAAAAATGCAGGAAGATCCTGGCAAGTGTCTGGATGGGTATTCCCAATGAAATGTCTAATAGTAGTAAGTTGTGGAAGTAGGCTCTCAATTCCTAAGAAGGAAATGCATGTTTTAGTAGTTCATAAATCCCAAGGGTGGTAGTTCTCAATTACATTTTTGCTGTGCTCAGGGAGGGACTGGAAAGAAGGCTGGCTTCAGTAAGCTCCTGGGGATGTTGTTTTCACCAGAATAAACAGAATAATAACCATTTTTGTGGTAATACTGCATCCAGCTATAAAGTTGCTTTGGACACATGCAAGACTTGGTATCTTACAAAATTAGACAGGATCACTAAGGGAAGCCAACAGCTTTCTGTAACTTGCTACTTACTTACTTACTTGTTAAAGCTTAAAGATGGCCTCAGAGGTTTCAGATCTTTAGCTTGTTTTAACTACCATTCTCAGTCTTGCTGTTCTCTTGCAGTTGTAACCAGTCATAGTTTGTCAGATATTTTTTGGACCGCTTGTCTAGCTGCTGAAAACCAAGCCACCACATGGGTAGTGACTTCGGGCTTTCCAGTTCTCTCAGCAGTCTGTAATACGAGTTAAATATTCTTACCCCCCCTCCCCATGCTTGCATTTGCCGCATTCTGGGGTTTTTTTTTAGCTTCATTTCTTTATTTTTATTTTTTAGTTTTCCTTGCTTCTTGTAATTGTTACTTTATTATTTTCTAGTATTAGAATTCCTTATTCAAAACTTCAGTCGTTATAAAGATATCAGCAAGTCTGATAATTGGCTTGTAACATTCTTTATGCTGTAAAATCCCAAGGACAGAGGCATCTTTCAGAGCTGTTTATTGCTGTCCTGGTTTTGGCTGGGGTTAAACCACGATAAGTCACCAGCACATATTGGGCGTTAGTGTAGAGCAATTAGTTCCTACTGTGGGTTCTTTTCATAAGAAGAGTTATAAAATGCTATACATATAGTAATGCTAAAACATTTCTTTATGTAAACTGTTCATAGTATTGATGGAGACAGAAAAACATGTTAGTGGATGTAAGTTTTTGTGACAAGAGCTGCAGTCATGTAGTTGAGACATCTAGGCTACTGAATTATATTGAGTAGTTTGTGGTGAAACATTATTTGTGACCTTCAAAATGCAAATTGTTGGCTGCTTTTTTGTGAACAGTGGCAATTTAGAACTGAATCATTCTGATGTAGGAGCTGGCAAGTTTGCAGTGACTGAGCTTTGGCTTGAGGCTAACAATGCTTTTCTAATAGAAGCAGACAAGAAGGATGCTCCTCTCAAGAGACCAGTGTTGTTAGTCTGTCTCAAATGTTGGAATTTGACTTTTCCAATAGGGCCATTTTTGAGAGTTCTGGTATGGGAATTCTTGTCAATGGAAGACAGAATCACTAAAATATTGAAGGAGGTCCACAGTGCTATTACTGAGAAACCAATTCAAAATAGCCAGAGCACAATGTGTGATGTGCAGTATATGCTTGTCACAGGTTGTGGTGCACTAGCAGGTGTGTTGGTGATTGTGGGGTAATACTAGCATCCACTCAAGTTGTAGGTAGCAGATAAGGTTAACTCTGGGAACTCCTGGTGTCAGCTATTGTGCAAGAGACTCTGATCTCCATGGGACATCCTTTCCAGGCTTCAGAAGCTGGTGATAGCGAGAACTGATGGAAGCACTTGGCCACTTGGGGTGAACACTGAACAATATTTTTCTTGACTATGTATTATTATGGGCAGTACAGAGGAAAATATACTACAGCTGGAAGGCCCTTCTTACTCAAACTGGTGTCAGAGGAAGTTAAAGGTGGCCTGTTTCATGTCTGTAACACTGCCTTCATCTTCCTCCCAGCTTCCAAAACCTCTAATTTCACAGTTCATGGGTTGAGCTGCTCAGCAGTTTGCTTGTTCACAGCATTAATATGTTTGTTCTGGAGAGCTGCTCTTTGTATTTTAGAAAATCATAATTATTTTTCTAGTTGTCTGATAAAGACATTGTATTTTAAATAGGCTGTATCACCCTGATTAAGATTTGCTGACCTGCAGCTGGAGACATGAAGCAATTGAGAATGTAAAACCATTGTTTTTCAACTGGAGAGTTGAGGGCTTGGTTTTTTGCAGACTTTTTATGTAGTTGACAATTTATTATCTATTGGGTGATAAACCAAAACACTCTTCTTCCCTACCTCCAAACCCTTGAAGCCAAAGTTCTTTAAACTTACCTCAAAATTAATTTTCCTAAAAATCTCCTTTTGCTTTGGCTTTTTATTCTACCTGCACATAATTGTTGATTCGCGATCATGTTTATTTTTCATGTGCTTACCTTCCAGCATATGAGTAATCCCCATTTATATGTATCAGGTTGGGCACGTGCAAATGTTGGCAGAATCCAGGCCTTGCATACTAAGCTCTCTGGGTTGAACAATGTCATCAGTAATGTACCTCTTGTACCTCAGAAAGTGATGGTGATGGTTGTTTGCTGCTCAGTAGTGCTCAAAATGGAGTTTGTGTGGGAAGAGAGCTGTGGTGTAGGAAGAAAGGTACTTTCCTTGAGGATGGATGTAAAATGTAGTTGGAATTGTGAACTCACTTTTAGTGTTAGTGAGCTGAGTTCTTTTGATGGTGGTGCACCAAAATCCCTTTTCAACTATATTCTCTTTTTCTAGATAGACCAGCTGACAAGTATAAGTATGGTTTTCTGTAGAAGAAACAGAATTTTTCAATTGGGTAAATAAAGCTGGTATAAGCATATCCTTATCAAAATTACCAAGCTGCCTAAATTATTACATAGATGTTAATAGGGTTTTTTAATAAGTATAAAACTGTATTTGTCTTCTTTATTGTTTCTGTTCAGTGTTTGTATTTGATTTTCTTGTGGATAGCTTTCCTCTGTTGCTTTTGTGGAAAAATCAGTGTAGGGGGAATTTTGAGGCTTGGGTAACTATGTGATCTAGCTCTTTTTGGAGCACTTATATAATCTGAGTTTGCCTTCCACAGTTATGATCCACCTGCAGAAAGAGGGGTTTGATTGTGTTGTTGGGAGCTCTTCAAGTAGAAGTTGACAGAAGATTGACAGATGTTTTAATGACTTCTTTCAGGATATCTTGATACTCAGTTTTAAAGTTCTTTTAAACACTTCATGCATAATCTTGCAAACACTTGCAGTGATTTTTAAGAAGGTCTAATTCACATTTAGGTCATGATGATATGTTTTTCAGGTGGTGAGCAAGTGTGTGTGTTTAATGGTGGTGAAATCAGGTTATCTAAAGGTTTTATTTGAGGCTAAATGTATCAGCACAACAAAAATACCCAGTTATTAACTTCACTTCTCAATATTTAAAGTAGTCATGAATTTCCAGTCTGGTTTTTCTTTTCTGAACCCTTTTATGAGAGAGAGATGTTATTTGAGAGCTTGCTTAAGCTTTAATTGAATGTAGGGTGTGTTTTTGCTCTTTCAGTTTAAAGGCCATTAGACTTAAGTAGGTGTGGTTAAAAAAGCATATAAAATGCTAAGGTCTTAAAAACAAAGCAAACAGAAAACTCCCCAACAAACAAAAAGTCACAACAGTAGGCTTTTCTCTGTAATTGATAAACTGCTTTGTTATTGTTCCATCTTGTACTTCTGATGTTGGGCTGGACTCTGAACAAACTCTATAGGTGTACCTGAATTTTAGTAATAATGAAAGTACAAAAAGCAGTACTAAACCCTCTCCAGATCAGAAAGATATTCTCAAGAGGGCATTCACTTTCAATTATATTATTTTCACCTTGAGGTATTGGTATTTTTCCCCCTCTTTTAATGAATATTACAAATCTAACTTGTTCAATCCCTTTTCTGCTTTCTGTGGCAATAATCAACCTTAGGATGCTCAGGCTGCCTATTTCCCCTCTCTATTTATAAATGCTGCCAGAGCTTTTCTTTGCTGCTCTGACAGTGCACTAGCAGTCCTTGGGTTTTTTAATGGGGAAATGTAAAGCTTTGAGGCTTCTAGTTAGCTTTAGGGCATATTGGAAAAGGACACTTTTTGTAAGGTGCATTGACTACTTTTGGTTAAGGGTCTGGTTAGTTTGCCTCCATGGGTTAACCCTGCCTCCCTCCCTGTTGAGTAATCCAAGGCTGTCTTAGGTATAGGCTGCAGACATGAGCTTTGAGAGATATATATAGTGAGATATTTTTCTAAATTGCTGGCCTTGGAAATGTGTAGGCCAGCACTTTAAGATATGCTGTATTTCAGATGTATTCCTTTGTTATCCTGGTTCATGAATCTCTCCTATTTTCTTATTTTTTGAGATAATCAGAAATATTTCGAGGGCTGCACTGCTGCAAGTGTCAGAGCAGTGTTTTGGCTGGGCAGAAAGTTCCTTGATAACACAGAGTAGTAGTTTCAGATACTAAGGTCAGAGATACTTTCTGCCTTGGGATTTTAGGATTTAGTAGGATGTCAGGAGCATTGGTATTAATATGAAAATCAGTAAAAACATTCAAGAAAAACTTGTCTGTCAAGGCTGGTGACAGTCCTGTTCTGTACAACACTGTTTGGCTGAAACAATGTTTAGTGTAGTGTGTGCTGGACTGGAAGAAAAGACAGTGTAAATGCTGAGCTGTTTTTCTATCTCTGGCTGAGTTGATCTTCAGTGATATGCTATGCATACATGACTTGCATAAAATTTCATTTGTCAAGGAGTACCTCATTATATTGTCTAGAATGTCAAATCACAATTTAATTTTAGAGCCAACTATAGAAATTTCTTAAGTGCTGCAGAATGCCAGGTTGTTAATATGGTTTTGATACTGAGCTTGTCTTTTGAGGCTCACGATTTCCTCTGTACCAGAGATAAGCAGAAGGTAAAGGCAGACTGGTGGAACTGGAAGGATTGCAGTGGCTGTTGCCTGGCTACAGTGGTGAGCACTTGGTTGCACTGTGCTCTCTTGTAAGGAATTTCAGGGTGCTACACCACACGTTGCCCAGCATCTCTGGAAAGTTCTTTTTCTTCTTCTGCAACTCTGCATTGCAACAATACAGTGTGGAGTTTATTGGTTTTGCCCTGTATCTGTTTAACTTTCTCATGGGCACATGAGCCAGATCCTGTCTGAGGGTTGTAGCAGCTGATGGAAGAAATGCACATAAAAAGTTCTATGAATTAATCTCATCAATTGCATTGTCTGTGTACATTTGTGCGTGAAAATTTTAATGCATGCTTTGTTTTTAATGAGAAATACTTTAAAAAAATATATAAATTGAAAGTAGATAAGACTTTTAAAGGCTAGTTTTTCCCCTATCACAATATTTTGACTTGTGCCTACAGTGAACCCTAAATTAATGCTTTGCTGAAGTAAGGTTGCATAGATTTGTGTAAGATGCAAATGCACAGCAATAGCTAAAAACATTTTATTGCACATTGTGGTGAAATAATAGCTTTTGAGAGATAATAAATGTTCAAAATAATTCCCTGGTCTTACAACAGTGAGAGGAGGTGAATTTGGGTCACTGAGGCTGTAGGATTTCTGACCTTATGGATTAGATCATGAGCCCTTTGATTTAATTCTAAGTAGTTTCTAATGTAGATAGTATCTGCATTTTCTGTGATCTGTTTGAGAAAATAACCAAAAGTATTTTTCAGTTGTTTGATTTCAACAGAACATTGTTAGCCTATGGAGTGGAGTCTCATTTGGTTGGCTAATCTCTGTTCTCCATTTTTTGCTGTGTTTGTGAAATGTGTCCATTTCCTCACGTGTTTTTCAGTTCACATGTGGTGTGTTGTGAAGACAGCTTCTCAGCCTTCCCACTGAGTACTTGGTGTCTGTTCATGATGGTAGTGGGAGAGGACCTGCTGTCTCTGTGTTACCTATATGCTTTGTAGAAGATAAACAAATAAGAAGAGCCTAATGGGACAACTAACTCTGCATTACCTTGAGAGATCCTTATATTTAGCACAGCTTCTTCAGTGAGACCCAAAAGTTATAATTTTCTGTAAATTACATAAATTTTGATCTGCAAAAATTACATAAAACACAAATTTCTGATGTTCATTTCACAAACTTATTTTGGTTAATGAAGTTGTTCTGAACATTTATAAATAAAGATGATAAATGATTGTGGTGTGTTAGGAAGAGGAAACAAATCATCTGTGTCTGATGATTGGATTGCAGGGTATACCAGGAAAACTAGGCATTTCCTGAAAGGGTTTTTGAAAGTCCTTGAAGAAATAAAATCTCTCTTGAGCTCTCTTATTGGAGAACAGAAGTGAATTATGGAAGTTAGTCTTTCTGCTCCAACAGCTTTTTTGTGTTGTGTGGGTATTTTAATATATGCATCTTAAATATATATGTCTGCAGCATTCTCAGTGTAAAATTTGGGTTTGCCAAAGTGTTTATTCCTATCACAGATCTTGCTGAACATACAGGAATTTATTTCCTTCTTTTTTAAAACACTTCAAAGAAAATGCTTTGTGGCACTTTTTGGTCTTAATTTTATATCAGCCTCGAGAAATTTACAGACTTCTTCCTAAACAGGAATTACCCAAAGACTGGTTTTCAGTAAGCATAGACTGATTATCATAATGAAAATAATGAAATATGTACTTTTTTTTTAGATCAAGATTAGGAGTTAAATAAAGTACAATGTATGCAATGTTATTCTGTATGCACTACAAGATATAGTGTGTATCTGCATTTTTGAATGGAAGTGGCTTCATGGGGAAACGATGCCATTCTGAGTCTTCCAAATAGCTCTAGGTCTGTGTTCATTAAGAGCTTCATTAAGAGTGAACCTGCTAATGCTTAAGCTAAAAATGCTCATTTCATCTTAGTATGAAAATTCGTTTCAGCTTCAAGCAATGCTCTTTAAAACTGGCACTTCAGAGAGAAGCTTTCATTGCCAGCTGCCTTCTGATGATGTTTTCCAGCCATTTTGCGAATGTCTGAGCTGAACATCCAGCATTACTGATGGCAATTGCTCTGCCTTAGTTTCCTAGTGCAAAAGTGAGGAATAAACATCATGGAGATAAGTGTGAGGATTTCTTGCCACATATAACAAGTATTTAAAAAAGCTTTTTACTTACCTTGTACTATAAAGTTAGCACTCTGGTAAAGTACATCAGGCTTTGGCAAATAATTTTGAACATAAAGATCAGGATGTTTGTTGTCCAGGTCTTCAGCATGGTCAGATACTCAGTGATCCATAATTAAAAATGTGCATGAATACCCTTAACTCTTGTGTCCTTAAATTTGTCACTTCTCAACCCTAGAGTTAAGAGTTTGGGTCTGAACATTTTGCCATTACATCCATCTATTTTGTGATTCCTTTCTCAATTCCTGTGTAAAACTCCTAAAGAAAGCCCTTTGCAGTGCATGGGAGGTGTAGCTGATTTCCCCAGCTTGGATGGGATTAATGCAAATTTAATCTTTGCTGCTGCTTTCAGATAAGCAAATGGTTCATGTATGATGGTGGGATGTGAATTGACTGCATTATATGAAGATAAAATATTCTTTTTTTGCTATGCTTAAATGCTACTTGCAAATCTTAAATGGAAACTTAATAACATTTAAAATGTGCAATCTTAGTACTGTTTTCAGACACTAAGCAGAAGCTGTTCTTAGGTTTGTGGTTAGTAGAAAATGCCAAACTATGTCTTATGCCTTGCTATTGGATATTCCTCTTCAACACTCTTGCTGTGAGAAATTATAGAAGGATAGTTGAGTTCTAGTTGCTATACCATGTTTAGATGTAGGATTACAAAATTAATGTAAAAAGTTGATTCATAGCTGGATCATGAGATTGTCTCTTATCTCAAAATCAACAAGAAATGTGAATTTCCATGAATGCATGGTTTTTAGTGACATTAAGAAGTTGAAGACTTACGGAGAGGTTTCCATCATTTGGAGGAAACTAAGTTGTGCGTGCAACCACCATGGCAGAACAGAACATGTATTACAAAAACAGAAATTATGGGTCAAGATACAACTTCAACTTTTTTTTAAAAATAATTCAGGTTCAAAATTATGTTTTTTCAACAATTAATCTCGCTTTACAGGTTCAGAATGGTGGTAAAATAGAGTTTTGCTGTTGGAGAGGTTTGAAGCAGAGAAGGGAGGAGTTGATTCTGAAGGACAAAAATTAATCTGGGAATGCAATATCTACTCCAGCATTCTGAGACAGTGCAGCCTGCAGAAATGAGAATGCAGCTGTGATTTTTTTTTTTCAAAATGTTAAAGTATACGATGCGAGCTCAAGCTAATATAGAAGTGCTGTGACTATATCACAGTAGCTGTGTCTTCCTGGTATATTTTGATAAAAATAGCCTACCATCCTATACAAAGTAGAAATACAGGAAAGCCTGCAACCTCTCCCAGTGGCTTAGTGCTGATGGACTTTGTAATTACATCTGTCTATCTCCATCTGTCCCCTGCTCGGCTAGAGGCTGGATTTAAGGTTAATTGTGTGATGGAGGATCCTGGCTGACAACTATATCTTAATTAGAATTCACAATCCTCTTTACATAAAAATATCTGAAAACTCTTTTTAAAAAGAACGCTGATTATAGGGCAAATGAAAAGATTTTGATATTTCTTTTTTCATAATTTGTGAATAACTTAAGTATATATAAATATATTCTCATGCCATCTGGTTTATTTCTCTTTTCATCTTACTCTTGGCTTCTGTCATCTTGCTTATTGCTCTTTGGCTTTTTAATTAAAGCTAAAAGGAGTAGAAATTACTTTTGTGATCACAGTAACATTTTAAAGGTTATTGAATGCTATGAGAAATAGTGTTGTTCTATGTTTTGAGATGTATTGCTGTTGTACATAGCTCTGACATGAACTAAATCCCTTTGAGTTGGGTGTATAATATTCTAATTAGTGAAATTAATTAAATTTTATTCTGTAAAATAGAATGTTTTTCAGAAATAATATGGTTCAGTTCTTGGACTGCCATACGAAGAGTGAACTATCCATGGTAAGGTTATTACATTTAACTCTTACCTTCTGATGGTGTCCTGACTGAAATCTGTTCCTAAAAGTTGTGGTTTGGAAGTATTTAATTAAATGTGCACAAATTAACAATTAAACATTCTGTGAGCTCTCAGGATGCATTTTGGTGAAAACAGATAGAGAAAATTCTGTCTGTTTCAGTGAGTTGTGTAGGAAGAGAAAAAGGAGGAAAATACGCACGTTTCATTTTGATGAATTTCATGTCAAGTGCTACAATGCAACTTTGGTGTCGGATTTTTTGTTTGTTTGTTTGTTTGTTTTATTTGCTTCTTTTTTTTCTACTTGTAGAAACAGTGGTTTGGTCTCTAGAGATTTTTCTTCAGCTGAAGTTAGTTTCAATAAGATAACCTCTTAGCTCTTAAAAAATAGAGGGGGAAGGTAAAAAAAAAGGAGGAAGTGCTAAAGACCTTCCTCAAACAGCCTCACTTGAAAGATTCTGTTCAGTTTAATGAGGTGCATAAGCATATGCTCCTCCTTAGCAAGAGAACACTTTTTCTCTTGGGTTGTATTCAGATACTGCTGCTTGCATGAGCTAAGATGATTAAGTATGACCCTAATGTTGTTAAACCAGTGCCTGAGTTCCTGATACGATAATTTGCAAACAAAATTTGCTTTCTCATAGTGTCAGTTACATTCCAGTTTGGCAGCATTTGGAAGTTAAATGCCATGGCTTGGTGATTCCTTGCTGCTGTTGAATATCCTACAGGGGAATCATCTTAAATGTGAAAGAAGATGCTGGACTGAAGCAAAAGCATGAACGTCTTTTTCAAACCTCAAGATTTCAGTGTTTTAAATAACAATTTAATTAAGCACCTGAATTATGGGATAATAATTTTTAAGATCCTTTAAAACCTGGGAAAAAATAAATTGCTTTTACCCCAGATATAATGTATTTTGAAAAAACAAAAATATGCAGATTTGTATACCTGTTGTTGTCACTGTGAATCCCCAAGTACAGGAGTGCATGAAAGTCTGCCACAAGGCTGTGTAACTGTTCAGAGAACCTGATTCAAACTGATCTCTGATTAGCAAGTGATCTTTAGCTGTACTGCTAGAGCCATACTAAGAGTGCAGAAGAAAGAAAATCTGTTCTGACATTTTTATTACTGCATCATCTAGGAACTTTTCATCTTTATGTGATTAAATGACTGGTATGGTATAGAGGTGTTGTGATCTTGGCCCAATTTTTTCTTGCTTCTGTCTTTATTAGTTTGGCATGCACATTTGGAACTGTGGTTCAGTGAGGAGAGTTGTGTCTTGGGGAGAGGAAATAGGCCCATGGCAGCAGCTGGCACTGAGGTGGTGAGAAGGGCAGTGCAGTTGGTGGGATTGACGGTGTTGATGCTGGTGGTGTCTTCAACAGAGGACAAAGCAGAGCTGGGCTTCTTTGTAAGGAGGTATCTTTTGAATTTTTGTTTACAACGTATGTACAGAACTGACTTTGTTCAAACCTTGCTTTGTGCTGGGGTGTTGTACCTTACTGCTGCGGCTTGAGTGTCTGGCAACAGGGTGTGGTTGTTGTCCTTGCTAATTATTCTGCAGCTGCTCCCTCCTTCCCTCTTCTGCCTCTTGGTTACGTGGTTCTTTGAGAGAAGGTAACACAGTATCTATCCCTTGCAAACTAAAATTGTTACACACATGTTTAAGTTACTTAGCTCATCTCGGAATTTGCACTTGAATTTTGCTGTAAACTTTATACAGAAAAAGAGCTAAAGCAGAGTTGCAGTCACTTGCCCGGATGTGGGGTCAGCCCCCAAGGCTGGTTGCGCAAAGCCAGTAATGCTGCTTTATAAAGGGGTTGTACTGCAGCGCTAAAATTCATCCGTGAGTGACCTCTTGGAACTCTGTAACTCTACACCCACACATCCTAATTGTCTGCTTAGGTCACAGCCAGCCTTTGATGTCCGGCAGACCACGGTAGGGTACTGGGCCAACTGGTTCAGCTGCCGCCTGCCGCTGCCGCGGAACAAGAGCCCTTTGTTGTGCCCGGGCCGTGCCGTGCGCGGCGCCTTCCCGGCAAAGTCCGTGCGCTGCGGGGCTGCGAGCGGGGCGGCTGTGCCCGCCGCCCTTTGGGGGCTGGAAATCAGCTCATCTTGTAGTGTGCACCAGCGTGAATAAAATTTTAAACAGAGAAATATTGATAATGCACACTGTCTTATGATTCCAAGTATTTGGAAACCAAAAATCTGATTGGTTACAGAGATGTTGCTTTAGGAGAATATTGCCATGCCAGAAAGCACATGAAGTGTTTTGAACCTGTATCTAAATTGACTGGCATTCAAGACATGAATCTGTGTTTTATTTATTCTGACACTGCTCTTAGGATTGTTAATGCTAATTTTATAACTTTCTTGCCACTTTAATATAAGTTTATTCTGCAGCTTGACTAGCAGTGTTCCAGTAATACTTGGTTGTTGAGCATACAGAACTATAATTTCTTTAGCCCCCCCCCTCCCCACACCACAGCATTATCTTATATTTTTAAATCACAGAGACTGTGCTCAGTTGTTTGATCATAGTCATAGATGTTGGTACATATACAGTGCTTGGTAAAAGTATTATGGTTGCTTGTAATAACAATTTCTGTGTGCTTTTTTTGATAGTTTCTTATTCCAACTTTTTGTTTTTAATCTTGCATTAACTTCAGCTTAAGGCTTATTTCATGTTATGAGCTTGCTTGCTGATCTCATTCATCCCGAAAGCAATGCTGAAGAGGGCAACAAATACAATTATAGCTATAACATAGGAGAAATAAGGAAAATGAAGTGTTATGCAGGCAGCACCTGAAACCAGGTGATAATGACTATGGTTATTAAGCAAACTTGTCTGTCTTTAATCAGAGACCTGTTTGTAGAACACTGACTTGATGAGGAAGACAATAACAACGTGATAATGACAAAGCTTAGCTGGGTTGGGAGGATTTGGGAGCAGCATATATGAGATACTGTCTGTACAATCAACCTGTAATCTTTGGAGCTGGGAAGGAAGATGAGCTGGAAGAGAGCAGAAGCAAAAATGGATTACTGTAGAGCTTCACTGAAAGGTATTGGAAAGCTGAGTGATTGTAATGGTGTTGAGTATCTTTATGGGCTTTTTGTCAGTATTCCTCTGACTTTCTGCTTGGTTTTGGAAAGGAAATGGTTAAAGGTTGTGAAAAACTTGGAGTAATGTTTCTTTTTTCCTTTTGTAATTCCTTTATGATACTCTTCTCCTTTTCTGAGGGATTTGATTTTTCATAGCATTGATCTGTGGTTAGATGAACAGTGGATAGATTTATTTCAGACATACTTTGCAGTAAGTTGGCTGTAAAATACAGCAAATTGCTGTTTGCAGTTAGAAACTAATGGAAAAAAATTGCCAAAACTCCTTTAAAGAAGGAAGAATATTTTGACTGGCAAATCAGAGTCAAATGTTCAATCCAGCCTTTACTTTATAAAGTTCATACTAATAATTGTGTAGAATGAAGAAGTGAAACATTCTGTGGCCAAAATCAGAGTCTTCTAGTGGTTTGATTGTGGTAGTGTCATAACCTACTTCCCTCTTTCAGTGTTCAGCAGCATGGGAAGCTCTTCAGCAGAAGTCCCAACAACCTGGGCTTCCTGTGTTTGTGTGGAGACTGATTAAAAGCAAAATGTGGGGAAAGAGAATTCTTTTTTTTTTTCCCTTCCAAGACAAGTATTTGTGTCTGTGTTGTATCTCTCCCAGCTCAGAGTATATGTTCTGTGGCCATATATGTGCTGTGAAGTAATTTCTCCTTGAACCATGTTATCTGTTTAGTTTTGTATAGAACCTTCAGCAGTTGGATAGCTTTTCAGGTCTTAGGTAGAGTCCTAGGCAGTCAGCTTTTCTAGAGACAAACTAAGTGATTTCTGCTAACAGGTTGCCAATAGCTAAAATGACATGTCAAAAAAATTTCAAGCATGTCATTGGTCAGCATATGTGTCATATAGAATTTGATAGAAAGGAAAAATCCTTCTGAGTGTGATGCTGAAGTCTTGGATGTGCAAGTGTGATGTATCAATTTCTACCTTCCTCCATTTATAATCATTTATAGAGACACAGTCTTACCAGCAGGTGAGGCTGGAAAATGAAAGCATTGCAAATCTGGCTTTGGCATCAGAGTTTTCTGCAAGTGACTTTTTTGTAAACAGAGGTTTTACAGGTCACTATCCTCAGACATGGTGTTTTCATTTCTGTATCATGATTCCCACACCCTCGATTATTTTATGATTTGTTTTAAAATATTTTCCTAGAAATCCCATGGGTGAGTTTGTATTGGCAGTGTATGTAAGGAAGTCTTGAGCTTGCAGCTGCAGGATCAAGTTGAAGTTGCTGTATTTTGGACATGCTACAGCCCATATTTTGGATGAATGGAGTAGCACGGCTTTTGCTATGGAAGTGAATTTATTGGCACAATATTGGTTCTGCACAGTGTGTGTCAAATGGGGCATGGCTGAAATCATCAATTCTGAAGCTTGCCAGGCTCTTCTAGGAGACCTGGTGAACTGAAGGTGTAAGTGGGGCTGCAGTTCAGAGCTGTAGCTTTTTTATGAAACTGTAATTCATAATTGAACTTACTTTAAAAAATACTTTAAATGAGAAAAGTGAGATGTGTAGTTGATGTTAAAATATTTTCCAGAGTTTTTTGTACCTGTACATACACACCCAGGTTTCTAGAGATATCTGTAATGTACGCCACTGTAAGACATTCAGAGAAAGGAGATTATGCTTTTAGTGGATGGGTGAAACCAAAATAATACCCGTTCTCAGTTCTTTAACTGGTGCAATAATTACTGTAGTATTTCAGTAGTGAGAACAGATTTCAAAATGAGCAAATTGCAATAAATTAACAAGGTTCGAAGTTTTGGAAACATGGAGTAGCATTCATCCTGCATATTAGCTTCTTATTCCACACCAAACAAAAGTCACTAAGGATGAAAATAAACATTAGATAGTGCACAGCAGTTGTCTTCTTCTCCTCAGCAGTTGTCTGAGGAGCCTGTGTCTCCTTCAAGTTATAAAGAGACTTTTCTGTCAGTTTTGATTAAAAATAGACAGAATGGAGATCTCTGTCACCTTGTGTGAAGACTAAGATTTGAGGTCAGCAGCTTTTTCAGTCTGCAAGGAAATGCAAGCACAGGGATAATTGCCTTTACTGTTTGCTTCATTGACATAGAACTTAATTTATGTGAGACATACAATTTATGTGGGAAGTAAATTTTGCTTTTGCTGTGTTTCACATTGCAGCATTTGTTGTTTGAGCAGAAGCAGGAATATTGAGACAAATGAACATTGTCTCCAGTTGGAGATGAGGTTTCTCCAGGTTTTCAACTTTGTCCCTTTGTCCAGCAATTTAAAAGTACTCTTAGAAATCCTTCTTGGAAAATTTTTGCAACATTCCTCTATAGTATTTTGATTCAGACAATAAGTAGAATTTATTGGCCTGCCTTTTTAACCACAATACTGCCATTCTGGAACTTCTGTCTTGGTAAGAAGAGTGGGTTGTATCGTTCCAGTTTTCTTTGTGTGTACAAGCCATGCTGACAGATTTTCTGCTGTTCACAATTAAACACAGAGGCAACAGGACGTTTTAAAACAAAAATTATGGTTTGTTCTTTAGGGCTTCTGGGTCATGAATCTTATTCTTCTCAAACATGCTGTAAGAGCTTTAATATTGTTTGACTAGACCCATAGAGAACATATGCATGCTACATTGCAACTGTAGACTGTTTTATCCAGGATATTTTTTGCTTTCAGCTTGCTGGAAGTTTTTTAGTAAAAAGAAGTCAATGTGCTAACATTAATTTTTGGTTTTCAAATTGGTGTTTTATTATCTAGGTGTTAATATAATTTACTTAATACCAAGCTATGTGAAAAAGATGTCAACCATTTAAAGATTTATCATGTCTTACATGACTGTGATTTGGTTTCTGGATTTTTCTTATACTATACCTGCTTCTTGTGAATGTGTGAAGTTGGGAGCTGTGTTTCAGGCTGAGCTGTCAATGAGATCAGCAGTGACAGTGGCAGGAGAGCTCTTGTGCCAGAACACAGTTCAGAGTGCAGTTGAGGAAACTTCCCTGCTTATCCCTCCTGCCCTTGTTCTTTGCATTACTTTCACTTCATGCCATCTGTGCTTAAACCTTCTGTTCACAGGGACACAGGAGATTCCTTCAATGCCGTGGAAGTTTGGCATAGGGAGCAAAACACTAAAGAATGTTTTAACATTGGTATTATTCCTCAAAAGGTGAACATCTCCTTTCGCAGCACAGCATTTTCTCCAGACCTATTCCTGCTGTTAATTAGCATGTTGTATTGCAAATATCCTATTCCCTGTTCTTTTTTATCCTCTTTTTCTATGCCTGTGTCACTCACTAAAATGCAGTTGTTTATGGATAGCCACTAGAGAACAGACTGAGCTACTATGAGTGATTCTGTTTCTCAGAAAGCTTTCTGCTTCCCATTAATTTTGGGAAAAATACACAGTAATTTAACAGTTGTTAAGGCTGACTTCTTTTCCTGTTGAATATTGCTGGCTAAAACTTCTGGCTGTCAAAACCCATCTGTTACCTTTCTTCTTTATTTTCATTGTTTATGTGAAGAACAATACATATATAGTCTATGGCCATAGTGTGTTTTATCACATTCTAATCTGAAATTTTAAAACCAGTAATAATGCTTTCAGTTGTCACTAGATCTATATTCATGCTCTTATGTAGGCTACAGCACTTGGCATAAGATACTGATGATCTTGACCTCAGGTATAGAGGTTGGCATTTTTTTTTAGCAGTTCATAGTTTTGGGAAGGTAAGCCCAAACAAATAATCTTGCTTATTACCCAGTGCTTATCTTACCCAGTGTACACTCTTAATTATTTTTTAAATTTAGTTTTAAAGAAATTGATCAAGCTCAGTGCCAAGGCTTGCAACAGAAAATTGTTGTCATTTGTTCCAAGTGATATGTTTGTTTAACTCATAACACAGAAAAAAACACCTTGGTAAATTCAATTAAATATGCAGTCCACATGTCTTTGTGCTGCCTCTTGTTGCCAGTTAAGACTTCAATTTTTCCACTTAATGAGCATACATTCTCCAGATGTAGTATTATATATTAAAAAAAATATAAACAAACCCAAACCAAAAGTATGCAAGTGCTTAATTTCTTGAAAAGTAGAATATATGGGCATGATTTCTGGTTTTTTGAAAATAAAATACTAGATTTCTGGGTAGGAAAGAGGGATATTGATGAGATGCTGAGTGGTTTGAAAGATTATCATATATTTTTTTTGGAGCCAAGGCCATGGCAGGGTGTTTCTGGTCCTATAAAAGTTGATCTGTTTGCTTTCAGAATGCAGCTTTTCTTTCTTTTCTCCAAAAATACAAATCATAAGAGCTCCCCTCTCCACAGTAATGAAAATTCTTACCTTTTTTGTGCTAAGACAAGCAAAATATTAAAAGTAGGAAAATTATGGAGGCTGGCTTCAGTAAGAAGATAAACAGAGTCTCAGAAAGCCATGAAAGATGAAGAGCTAGGAGAGATCTGTTTCTGCAGTGAGATGTGAGGTGGAGACCCAATACAGATTCATTTTGAAAGGATGAGAATAGTACAGGGGTCAGCTGGTTCCTTAGGGCTCTGTTTTCTACTAGTAGGGGGAACATGGAGTGTGACTACTGCTTTCCATTGTCCTAATGGACCCAGAATAACTTTGCTGGTGCCAGTGTGGATTTCCTTATCTTGTTTCTGCTAGTTCTAGTCGTTGTTTTTTTCTCCCCATCCAGTAGAAGCATCCACTGTACTTTTGGAAACACAGAGCAAATTCCAGTGTCTCACCAGGTGTGTCATAATGGTTGCTTTGTGTATAATCTTTTAGTTTGAATGTTTATGTCCACGGTTTCTTTGAATCATTTTGTGTTCTCTTTAGCTGTCCATTATCACTGCTTTTATTTGCTGGATATTGCTTTTATTTGTATCTGCTCTTAATTTGTTTAGGTGATAAATGTGCAGTTGTGTTTCTGTGTGTGACAAAGCATCCCAATTCCCAATCCACCAACACTTTGTTTCTGCTGAATTCTGGCCAGGGAGCACTGCTTGCAATGCAGGCATGAATCAGTGAGTGATCATTTAATCTGTGCAAATGTTTGTCCTTTTTTGCTCGAGCTGAGGAACCAGTGAGGTGACATTTTGAAAACACTTGAGTTGTGACTAGAATCATCCTGTCTTGAAAACCAGATGATGCTGATCTACTGCCCAAATGTCAAGTGAATAATAGCAGTAGTTAGTATTTGCACTTCTAGGAATGATTACAGGGGCTCAGCCTAAACGTGGCAGGAGGGACTTAAGCTCTGTAACCAGGAAGGGCTTGTTCTGACTTGTTCAAAACAACATACTTCCCTGATACAGACTTTTAGTAAAGGAGTGTTGCTTATCTCTTCAAAGGGCCATGGTAGCTCAGATATTCAGGGTTTAATTTTTCAAAACATTCTTCTTTCTACATGTCATAATTGCTGTCTGGTGGCATCACCAAAAGGCACTCAAAGTTGTGCTTTTTGATGGGCAAACTTCTGGTTGTAGAATGAGCAGGTTCCAGATGTTCTTGTATACAAACTGAGCTTGGTTTTGAGTTGTAAGGCTTTTCTTGAGTGTCTAGAAGTGTGTTAATGCCCAGTGTGTCTTGCAAATATTAATCATCTCCCAGGTTTTATGTATGTGGAGCTGGTAGCAAGTCACCAGCTTTAATTTTTTTCCTATTAGCCTACCTGAAGGTAACAACTTCATTTTATTGCTTATTACATTATAGGACACTGATGCTTGGACTTGTTAATAGTGCAGGGTACTGAGACAGGAGCTCTATTTGGGTGGCTGAAGATGGTTTGTGTGGGGTTTTGTTTGTTTGTTTTCTCAAGTGTTAGTGTACATTTGTGCATTGAGACTCTTCCCTCTGGTAATCTATCTAGAGGATGGAGAAAAGCATGCTTTATGAACCTGAAAGATAAATAAATATGACCAACCTCAAACTCTCACCTGTCAGGATACATAACTGGATACATACAGAGAACATGCCAAAAAATAAGGGTGCTCACGGGATTAAGTTTTTCTGATTCATCCCATTGTCCTTATACTGAAGATAGTAGCATGTAGGTAATCTGACTTTGCTCTTGATCAAAAATATCTGAACCTCTGAAAGTCTGTGAAGTTGTAAATGTTTCCTCTGGCTGGAAACAAGTTGTAGGGTGTTTGGCTTTTTAACTTTCAGAATCTCTGCAGTGGCTTGGATTTCTTTTCCCTCACTTCTTTCAATTATCTTAATTCTGTTCTTAATTTTTTTTTTTTTAAGTACTAATTTATTAAGCATTTCTGGAAGGATCTCTGTATTTTAAATAAAACAGAATCAGCACAAGCATCTCTAATTAAAAAGCAAATTTAGCCCTTAAGCGAAAAGTTGCAGTATTTATTTTCCCATCAGGATAAAGGGTAGCACAGGAAGGGAAAGCAACGATTTAAAGAGCTACATGCTATCAGTCTTCTTTTCAATTGAAGAATTTAAATTTTCTTTGAAGTTCTCCTGTAATGTTATTTGTGAAAGAAAAGACATAGTTATATGCTTTTGTAAAAATTAAAATCCTTTTGGGATTGGTTGCATTGTGGATTTTGAAAAATGGACTTCTTTCGAATGGATCCAAACTAATACTCATAGTTGTTTTTGATGTATCTTCTAATGTATTCAAAATGGCAATTTTTGGAGATATTATCCAAGCAGAGAGAGATGTAGTATTATTTCCCCTGAGGAATTTTTGGTTTATACCACTCTTAGGAAAGGTGGAGGTGCTGAGCTGAGCTCCAGTCATCTATTTGCTTTCACATACTTCACAATTAGATTTCCTTTTTTTTATTTTTTTCTACTTTGTATTCTTAACATTAAAATCATGCAGCAACTTAAGAATAGGTAGATGTCGAAAAATTGTGATTGAATCTCATCTACTTGTTTGTAGTTTAAATATCTTGAATATTCTTAACTTATCTAATGGCAATGTAGAATAAGAATATCTCTGTAACAGCAGCAGTACCATAAGAGAATAAAGAAAAATGTGGTGAAAATGTCTTGTAGAGAAGAGTTGCAGTATCAAAAATGGCTGTAATTCATGAAGGGAGATTTTAATGCTGTGATAAACAGTGATCCTTCTCAACCTGTCTCCATTGTAATTTCCTAAGGAGTTTTTCATGTTACAGAGTAGTTGAATTTGGTCTTTGTTGTAATGTCTTTCAAATATTTGGTATTTATGAGTGCAGTAGCACTGTAATTCATCCCACTTCAGGTTTTGGTGGGTTTTGTTTAGGGAGAAAACTTTTCTTAGTTTATAGGACTTGGTTTTGATTGTAGTTTAGTCAGTGTTTAACTGTATGTCAGTGTTTCGTGCTGGAAACTGTGTATGTGAGGAAAGCAGTGGATACACTGAATATTGACTTTTTTTTCCTTAAATCCATTACCATTCTCCTCATGTTTTCCCTCTTCTCTGTACACCCTTGACATCGCTGTTCTCATAGCTATTGTTGAAATGGGAAGCACAATGGAACACTTGATCCTGATGGCATCTGGTTTCATTAACACCATCTCTTTTAGGAAAATCCCCAATATCTGCAGAACCTGTTCAAGGAAAAAGGTGTAAAGAAAACCAGTATTCTGAAGAGATGTCCAAGTCAGCCATGAAGCCTGCACAGCAAAGCCTGTTCATGGCTACCTTTGTAGACACAATATTCACTGCCTCTTCTGTTGCTGCTGTGGAATCAGTGAAACGTGGATGTTTATTTGGTTAAATGAAGAGGTTGCAAAGTGTGCAGTCTGCTACACCCAACCATCTGGCATGGTTATTTAGGGCATGTTTGTGCTGCATCAGGTGAACCTGAATGTTAAAACTGTCCCCACTCAATTGTCATGCCTGACAAGTGCTGCTGGTAGAGAGGCAGCAACTTCATTTACTCCTCTGCTCCAAAATGAGAATGAGAGATGATTAAGGAGAAACCAGACCTTTCTGACAGGCAGGTGACTTCCAAATCACGACAAGCCTTTATTGTCTTAGTCACCCTCTTGGGTGAGAGGCCACTCTTTCTCTGCTCAACAGCTCTGACTTCTGCTGTCTGATATGCCATGTTCTTCTTCTGTGTTGTAGTCCTCTTTTCTTTATTTCTTCTTCTCTCCTCTCACTGTCTTAGTGGATTAGGGCATTATATTTGCATTTGGAGTAGCATTTGGAGTACATCAAGTGCCTTTGCTGAACTTTTAGCCTATGTCTCTTCCACAGACTCCAAGGAAGTCAGCTGCACTCCATAAAGCTCAGTGTGTGCTGTCGAGTAATGTTAATGCTACTGCTTCCTATCAGAGTGTGATTTCAGGCTTTTATCAGTACACTGTCAGTGCATTAAGCTTTAGAACTTTTTCCAGAATTAACAGAGCCAATAGCATGTAGCTGCCTGTATTGCAGGCATTGCCCCCTCCTTTCCCCCCTGCACCCTTACAGTTGCTCGTATGCTGAAACCCATAGTAAGATTTTCCTGCCTGTCACTAGGACCTCCTATAAGTTCCCACCTATTCCTTGTAAGTGCTCTGCAACTGCTTGCTTGGTAACTCAGAGCTGTTGGTTTAAAGGTCGTTAAGTAAGTCATTGGCCACAAGGTGACTTGCTGCACTTGCAGCAGTTATAGTTGCTTTCTCCCAAAATAACTGCAAAAAAAGCTAAAAGGCTCATCTAGCACCATGATACCCCATGTATGTAGGAAAAATCCTCTCTAGACACTCAGATGGATTTAGTCTCCCAACAGGGTATTGTCATGAAGAAGCCACTAGGAATATCCATATCTAAGCAAGGAAACTCCTTCAGCATTGCAAAGCACTGTGTGGCTGCCTCTCCAGTCTATCAAGCCACAGCAGAGGCTGAGAACATAGACTACATCTTATCCTGCCATGACCGAGAGAGAAGGAGAAGTAGCAGCACTCTTGTTCTCCAGAGACAAGGCAAAAAGTGGGAATTTGAGCTATCATTGTTTCCAGATGAGTTCCTTTTTCCCCAGCACTCTGGGCTCTTAGCTCCCAGGTAGAGTGAGCATTTGTATGCATGAGCGCTCTGGTACTTGGGCGAAGATGGCTTTTAGTTCTATTTAGTTACATGTGTTACTTTTGCCTTTAGGAAGCTTAAGCACTATTTTTCTGAGTATTCCCTGTGTGTCGGGGAGAGCTCTGCTCACACACAGGCTGGCAGTGCCTGCCAGTGGACAAGGTTATGGGCCTGTTACTGCCCGGTCACAGCCTCAGGTTACCTCTGGTGGGAATGAGAAGTTCTTGTTGGTGCTGCAGCTGAAACCAGAAGAGGCATGAAGTTCACACCTGGGGATTTCTGCAACAAACTATTTTTATAAATAGTTCACAGGTTATAGGCTTCTGTAACAGTCACTCAATACAGCAGAGCAATTAAGGACATACTTCATTGTGTTGTTTGAATGAGAGCTCAGGTGCAGTTTCTTTTTTGTATCTGTGTTTGTCTGAAAAAGTACAGTACAAATATATCCTTACTGATTTTGTTACCTTTTCTGCCCCTTCTTCTGAGGTCATAGTAGTGCTTGCAAGAGTTGTCTGGTTAAGCTATTAGCTTTGTGAAAACTGATACATTGCTGGGAAGATCCTGTGTAGATGCACACAGGATGATTGCTCCAATCTATTTAATCTGGGTTTAAAAGGGGGTCTTGGTCACTTAGCCATGGATTCGACGTTTCCTTTGTCTGTGGTACTTGGTGTGTGCAAGTAGCATTCACACCGTTCTGATCACCTTCCTGTAATTGCAGATATCCTGAAAAGGACTTGGGCCTGAACTCTCTCTTACTGAGCAGTCTTGTGTTCTGTGTCTACAGAAGAAATATGTATGTATTTAATATAGAATTACTGCTGACAGTAAGATTTCCTGATCTACAGCACTAGGAGAGGAGGAAAAACAGCAGTTTTTTGTTCTTCCTTACTTTTTCTGTGTTAAATGAAGTTGAATGTTGAGGAATAAAATTAAATTGCCAAGGTGACAAAAATATGTAAATTAAATTATTTAGCTTAGATATAGCTTTTTTCTTAACATTTTAAGTTAGAACTGCTGTAAACAGAGACAAAAGAAATTTGGATATGAATGTTCTTCTGTATGACTGTGTGTAGTTTTTTCCATTGTAACAACACAAAGATGTAGAGTTTAAAACCCTTCTGTAACATACCTTAATGAAACCATCTTGGGACTTTTTTCCTCCCCATTTTTTTCTGGGTGAGGGTTGAATATTGAAGCATGCTGTGAAGAGCAATACAAGGAGAGTTCATTTTTTAGGGCTCAGTTGGAGGGAGTTTGTGTTTGCCTTCAAGGTTGCAAGGAAGTTTCTTGAGCTTTATGCCAGATCTCGCACCAAGTAACATGAGCTCCTTTTTTGAGACATGCATGATTTGGAAAAGTCCAATCTCCCAACATGACTCTAATTTCAAAGGAGGCAGGTTCAGTAGTGACTCCCACATAGTCCAAATCTGACTGGTTGTGTTGATACATCTGCAGTCCTGAGAGTGGTAGATGTGAACTGGTTTGTAACTTGTAGCAAAATGGGGATTCCAGTCTGGAAACAGCAGGCTCCTATGAGGAGCTATTGTGTGAGTAACTTCTTCCATCAGCTGCTGCCTGGGTTCTTCAGTAATAATGGGCTGCTTTCTGAGAGGAGCTTTCCAGCTGCTTTGTTCTGGTTCTTTTTGAAAAAGAAGCTTGGCCCATGCCAATGTGCTAGGGTAGCAGAAATCAGGATATTCAGAGAAGATAGATAGCTTTATAAGGTTAAATTGTACTCAGGTGAGTTTAGAAAAGGTAGATAGTATCAAAAGAGGGTAAAAAAACCCCTTTTTTTATTATGTTTTATCATTTTTTCTTTATTTTTTCTCTTTGGATCATCATACATAATCCAACAACTGAAGTGTTTCTGATAGCTAGAAGGAAGAAAAAATGGATACTTTTGCTTTTTTACCAGTGAAGTGGAATGGATTCCTCGGAATACGTTAATGGCAATTGTTAAAGCATCTGTGCTAAAAATAATTCATAAAAATATCTGTAGTTGCTTGATAAGTAGTCAGCTGTAATGCCACATCATGTTTTAGAACAGAAGACAGCACTGCTGCATTGATAATGAGCTGTATAACCTGTGCAATCCACATGAGCTGATATGCAGAACAATGTTTCACCTACTTGCACTGCATTTTTTTCTAAAATTTTATTTTAAATGCAAATTTTTCCCATCTGTACTAAATACTGAGGTTGAAGAATCCATAATCAGTTATTCTTTTCTCTTCCTATTGCACATGAGCCTATAAAAGTAAATATTTCTCTTGTTCAGATGTTGCTAAGAAAATAGGAATTTTATGGGTATTTGTCTGGCATTGTTTTTAATAGCTGAAGATCCAATGCTGTACTGACTGACAACTAGGAACTGAATTCAGGACATCTTTACTGATGTCTCTGGCCTCTGGCAGGTTACTTAATTTTTTAAATCTAGGCCTTAACATAAATTATCATATTAAATCATAATTATTACTTAAATCTGATTGTTGGTTCATTTTACTAAATGTTTCAGAGAAAGGTGCCCCAGTCCTTTTTCATGTGTGGAGTTTTCTATCCTTAAAAAGAGTGTATTTTTAAACACATAGAATTCAAGATTGACTTAAACAATAAAGCATCTATATTTTCCCAAATTGCACTTTCAATATTAATATCTAAATATTTCATTAGTAGCTTGTTATATTTTTTTTTCTATTGAAAAGGAAAATAAACTTTTTGACCTTCACCATTTCTGTAAAACTGTTATAGACTGAGCTATCTGGGAAATAAAAAAGTGTGGTTTTTTTAGTGGCTTAATTATTTTAAAAAGCCATTTCATGTTCATTTAGTTTTCCTGGTGTCCTAAAAATAGATATGCAGAATAAATAACAAAGCTGTGTTTAAAAGCAGATGGGGAAGAAATAGCAAACTTATGGCAAGATGGCATCTACTTTTATTTGACCTTTATTGCTAAGTTTGTACCTTTGTTCTTGGAGTTGCTCATATATTTCAAGGTAAACTACTGTGGAACATCTATAATAAGTGTGACACAGATGGAAGCAAATATGCAATCAAAAGTTTTGTGTGAGATGAGAATTTAGTGTCTGAATGTCACACAACTTGCAAGCAGTGACCATGTCTTGTGGTTTGTGACAAAGCTGGCTGCACAGGCTGCCAGGGAGAGACTATCTTCAGAGACAGAGCATGGCAGATCCATGTGGTCTTGAGCTCCTTTGGCAGTTCTGTTGTTGTAAAGGCAAAGGGAACATTGAATTCTGGGTCGTTTCCAGTTGTAATCAAACAATTGCTCCCCCCCTCTCCCCCAGCACGTAGGAGTCCTGCCAATGTCAGTTTGGTTTGGTGCATGGAGATGTGGATAAAGCAGTGTTTGTCATGCTGCCCTCTCATCCAGTACATTGGATTTCCATCAGAAAAATCGTTTGCTGACAATAAGTTGAATCAGCTGACGGTCACTGCACTCCAAAAAGAGGTGGGAGGAAGAGCAGAATTTAATTAACAATGGAAATTTGCAGCTGAGGTTACAGCTGAAGAGTTGTTTAACCTCATCCTTAAACAGAGAAGTAGCAGAAGAAATTTGGACAGGCAAAGGCTCCTTCCAGTCTCAGTCCTGCAATAAGCTAAGTGTTCCTAGTTAGAAAACACGCTTAATTTAGGAGTCAGCCATACTGCAGATCTAAATGCAGTCCCTAAAGATGGATGACCTACCTAGAGCTGTGCAGCCAAGATCTGAGCACTCCCCATCTTGTGGGATAAAACACCTCCTGCTCCTTGAATAAACCCCTTGTTCTTCACACACTGAAGCAAGTTGGGTATACTTGTCTCTTTGGCCCTGTGCTGAGGGTGTTTATCTGAGAGAGGAGCTGCTGAGACATGATTTAGTTCATATAATGAAGTTTGGAAGAAGAAATGGCCTTCTTTGAGCTGAGTTATAGACAAGAGGGAAGAAAAAATAATTAGAGGATTGAAAGCATATGTGCAATGAATTTTGTAAAGATGAATCCCTATCCCTTCTTTTGCCACTCCAGTCCCCTTGGGTACACTGTGCTTTAGAGCTATGAGCAGAGCCTGCATTTTTGTATTTGTATGGAGGAGGATGAGAAGTTTCTATGTAGTACTGACAATTGACAGCTTGTATCTCTTAATCTGAACACTGTATTTTTTCGTCACAAATCCTTCAATAGTATCCCAGAAGATACAGTATTTGATCCTTTGTACTACTTCCTTACAGAAGGTGCCAAGTGCAAGCTTGTTTTGGAGACATTATTTGGAGGTTAGCTGGCTTGTTTTTTTTTTTAGTTTCTCCTTGAAGAGCAGGTGATGTCCGATGTTACATGGTATTTCACAATTCAGAAGTTAGAAAAGCAGAAGAGAGAACTGTTCTGGTTTAATTTTGTGTGACTTGTTGAATTTCACCAGTCTTGATTTGAGTACTACTGATGGGGGTATTGCTGGTTTAGTTGCTGTCGTCGTCGGACATATAACTCTTCTCTGTTATTTTTTTTCCTCCATCTTTGCTTCATCATTGTCTTTCTTAGCAAGGAAAATACATTTCACTCTTTCTGTGTGGCTGTTGTGTGAAAGAAGAAGGCAAACTGGAACACAGTTCTTTGTTGTTCCTGGAGGTCACTTACACACTTATACGAGTTCCTTTCCTCAATTTGCAAGTTCTTAAGTGGCCTTCCTATAATCTGATTAATGAAGACAGTAATAACTTAAAGAAATTTGGCTTGCTCTAGTTTTTGAAAATAGAAGGAAATGAGATTCTTAAGGTTCTCAAGTATATACTGTAGCAGTTTCTAAATCCCTGTGCTCTGCCAAAGCTGTTTAATACAGCCAGGGACTGATCCAAAGCTTATGTCTGGATGAGTGAAAGAGAAAGCAAGTCTGCCATGTAGAGACAGGATGGTTATGTATTTTCCCTCTTCATATGAATGTGTATCTGTAAAAGATCTGTTTGGCTTCTGGTTTGCTTGTGCTTTTTGGTTTTTTTCTTGTTTGATTGGTTTGGGATTTTTGTTGACGTAGTTGTTGGGTTTGGGGGTTTATCTTATTTTTATTTTTAAGTAGCTGTAGGTTCTACTGTGTTTCTCAGAATCCTGTCATTTCAAGGTATAATTTTGAACATTAGGAACATGTCAGCAATTGTTATAAATTGGTGAATTGAAATCAAATGTAGCAAGTTTTACCACCAGGGGATTTCAGTATGCAAAGTGAATACTAGCAGAAAAATATTAAAGTCAACTATTTGGAAAAGTGTGGTGAAAGGCATGTGAACTAAGTGTGAAGCACTTTTAGCATTTATCTAAGGAAGTATTTATGGCTTTGTATTGAGTTTAGTGTTCTGATCTTATTTTTTGTGCAATTTGACAAGATGGAGAGTCAGAAAAGATTAAGAATAGGAAATAAAGCAAAAAATTCTTTTTATTATAATACGTGGTTGAGCAGCTCACAAATAAACAGGGTGTTCTAGCTAGTGCCTTTGGTTGTAGAAAGAAAGTGGCCTATGCTTTTTCTGGTTTGTTTTTTTTTTTTTGTTTGGTTTGGTTTTTTGTTGTTTGTTTTTTTGTTTTTTTTTTTTTGGGGGGGGGTTGTTGTTTTTGTTTGGGGTTTTTTTTTTTGTTCTGTTTTGTTGTGGTTTTGGGGGGTTTGTTTGTTTGGTTTTTGTTGTTGTTGTTGTTGTTTTTTCCCGTGCCTGAATTGATGTTGGGATGATTTTGAGGTTTTCTTCTTTTTTGTGTGAGGAGGCATCCTAACGAGTGGGGGAATATTTCTTGGAGCATTTGTGGGTGCCAATGATGTATTGCTAGTTTGATCAACCAAAATATGCCAAGCACGATGCCACTTTAGCCTGGATTTAATACAAGGATGTGTGTCAGTACAGTACCTAAAAATGAATTTTAATTTTGTGACAGCTGTGTTGTTGTTTCTGATGCTTACCAGTACTGCTTCTGGTGACAAAGGTGGCACTTGTTACAGATAAGAACTTGCACCCTGTGTAGTTTAAAAGCAAAACAAAACCAGACAATATTGCTAGATTGTTGTTGGTGGAAGTGAGGAATTATGAATGGGTCAGATGATTCCTCCCCTCTCCACAATTGTAGATTTTCTTGATAGCATGCCATGCATACCGGATCTTGCGTCTACAAATATGAGCTAATGTTTTAAGAACATTGCTTTGGAGAGTCATGTTTCTCCATTGATGAAGTCAGCTGCACAAAACCTTTCTGTCCATTCCAGAGAGAAGAATTCAATCACTATAAATTTCTTTAGGTGTGGAAGTCCTGTGTAATCTTTTAGAGGACCTAGGTGATTTTGCCTTTAATTGCTGAGTGCAATTAAGTGTTCCTTCCTGGCACAAGATTTTGTTGTGCCTGAATCCCAGGCGGTTTTAATACAGTCTCAGTACACATTGTCTGTTGTAAAGATGTCTTACTCTGTTTAATATACTGATTTGTTTTTTTCCTTGTGGTTCTAATCAGTCTAGTCCAGACTGAGAGAAATACTGCAAATCATATGAATATGCAAGGAGGTTAAATATAACTAATGTGGAAATTACGTTGCTTTTAATAAGCTTTAATGAAATAGAAATACAGCTTGAAATTTTATTTGAAGATGTCTGAAATAGAGAAAGATGTGCAGCAAATTTTTTCTGAAGCCAGTCAGTGACATATTCATTGTGTTTTGTTTAAAAATTTGAACACAGCAAAAAAATTACATCCTCTACAATTGAATAGAATTATTTCCAACCAATATATTTAAAATCATTTTTCATAGAGATTTGTCAGATGTAACAGTCTACTTCAAGATGCAGTTCTTCTCACTTGCTTTCAATTATTTTTTTCTTTTTTGTCATTCATTTTTCTATTATTACTTGTGTTATTATAAGTATTTTATCACATCTTGCCTTTCATTCATCTAACACCATAGTAGTTACAGATACCATGCTTTTCTCTAGTAAGAAGCAGAAGAGATGGACAAAAATGAATTTCTTTCTTGTTTTCTAGCCTATCCTTCCTTCAGTCTATCCTGTGCAGTTACTCCTGCTGCTTCTCAGCTTTTATTTCTTAGTTTTAAGAAACTAGAAGAAAGAAATATTGGAATATAAGAAGGAGGGACTATAGGGAAGCAAGCTCCTGAAAGTATTGAAACTGGCTTAGACCTTGGCTGTTGTGAGCACAGCTTTTGCATCCTGGAGAGTGATGAAAATAAACTGAATTTTTGATGGCTTTTGTACATAATCATTCCCTGTCGTTACTATGGTGTGTTTATCCTGTCTGTGAGGGATGGTGGAGCTGTTTAGTTAATGTTTTGAAGTAGGACCTGCCCTTCTAGTTCTTCTGGTAAATAAAATCTAGCATACTTCTAAAATGCCTAAAATGAAAGGCTTCACTCTCTATTGATTTTATTAATACATGAAAAAATTTGCTGCTTTGTGGGTCCTTGCTTTTAAGACCACATACTGAAAGTTGCAAATGGATATAAGCAGATTTTATTTACAAATTAAATGAAATTTCTAAGTGTGAATGAAGTTTAAGAATAAGAATACAAATCAGTTACACAATGAATTAGGAGCTGGTACATGTAAAGACATGAGAAATCAAAATAGATTGCCACTATTGTCACAAGTATCACTCCTAATCTTCCTATTAGAGACAGAAAACTCTGTATTTTCAGTCTGTCTGAAATAACTGATGTGTTTAATATTTTGCTGAATTAATTTTTACCATGTTATCCAGAATGGCTTTCTATCCAGTGCATGGTGCAGTGTTCATTTACAAATTATACTTTGTCTGTTAGATTTTTATGTTTCAGTGATGTGTATTCTCTCTAATTTTGTAATTTGAAAAATTTTAGTAATTTTGGTAAATTTATTTGGCATCTACAATATCAAGTAAACTAATCATAGCTTTGTTTGGAGAGATGAAAAGGGGGAGAAAAAGTAATACTGTTTTTATTTTCCTGATTCTAGGGTCTACATACAGTGTGCTGTCCATAATGCCTTCTGACTCTGAAAGCAGCAGTTCTCTGAGCAGCATTGGTGAGTAAAGTGTTAGTGTAAGAACTTGGTGAGTGTGTCTTTTGAAAACTGGGAGAGCAAGTTTTTAAGGTTGCCTCTGGGAAAGATAGAGGGATCCTGATTGTAAAATCAAAGAAGTTGAACTATAAGATGTAATCATCCATCTTCACCAGGAGCAAATGTTCTTCTGTGCAGTGCAAGCTAAGCCTCTCCATGGCTGGCTGCAGTTGCTGCATGTAAAATCTGTTACATTTGGATATATTAAATGATGTAACTATGCTTTGTGTTACTTAGTAAAATGATATAAAAATGGCAACATTGTGTTTATACAAGTCTGGGCCTATGAAAATATATATAAGCTTGTATATATGTGTATGAATGTATTTATGTAGCTATGAAAATTGTGGTCAGAGTCAAAAGCATGATAAAAGTTATAAATAATGTTAGCCAAGGCCATAGCCTTCTAAACCTTTAACAGTGGCTGCAAGCTTTAGTGTTTTTTTCCTGTGTTCAATTAATTGCTTCATTTTCTCTGTTTTTAAAATCATTGGTAATGGCAAAATACTCAGGAAAAAAAAAAATTGAGGTATAGGAAACATTACTAGAGGTGTTTTATCCATAAGATAGTCTTGGAGCAGCTCAATTAGCTGTCAGTTTTCCTCATCTTTACTTTTGCAAATACCTTCTATTGTGAAATCCGTGTAAAAGTCACTTGCCCTGGATAGGGAACGCAGGCTCTTGCATATTTAAAGTTCCAGTGTTGTGTCAGGCATCTGTAGACTCCCCTGACAGCAGCAGGCAAGTCAGTTGTCTTTTTAAGGATGGGGTAGACATCTGTTGCAGTCACTGACTTGAACTTTTAACTCCAGCAAGCAGGAACAAGATTACTGGAAGCTGTGACATGTTAGTTTGATTTTAGTCAAGACCACACTTGTATGCCACTACCTGAAGGAAGCATAGATTTAATTTGCTGTGAATAAACTGGGGACTGGAAATAGAAAGAAAGAAGTTCCTAAATTTTTAGGGCAACCAGACTCAGAAAGCCACCTTCTAAAGAAGGTAATTATTCTAAAATAAAATCCAGTAAGTTTGTAGGATAATTGGATAAAGTAATGGCTGCTATGGGAGAAATGCAGATAGTCTTTTCTAGTTCCATATTCCTCATTTTAAAAAGGGGTAGCACACTTAAATCTTAATTTGGTTTAATTGTTTTTTACATTCCTTCTCACAAGCCATGTTTTGTTTGTATTTTACGTTCCTGAAGTTCATACTGAATTTGTACACTTGACATAAGAGGCTGTTCTCAGAATTGATTTATATCTTTGGAGTTTGCAGTAATCAAAGTTATTTTATGACCTGAAAATTAAGTGCCGTGCTACTAAACAAGAATTATGATCTACTATTCTTTGTAATTTTGTTTTATTCAAAATATTAATGTGAGCTTAGTATTTAATGTTTAAGAGATTAAGAGCCAGGGGAAATCTTTGTTTGAAGCTGGCATGTTTATTTTATGGTGTGATTATAGACTTGTTATTAATGAGTCTGATTTTTGCTCCAACTGTTTTCTCACCCTCACTCCTTGTTCTAGAAGAGACAATATTTTTTGTGATCCAATATCAATAGAAAAATTGCTTAATAACTGACATATACTAATAGACATCTTTGCAAGTCACTTCAAAGATTATTTTAATACTGACTGATTTATTGAATGACAAACCATCATCACTAAATCTGCCTGCATGCCAGCTCCCCTAAGGCTTCAAATGACTTGTTTGAATGAAATTCTAACAAATACTGAGGAATTTCATATGCATCTTCCCCTCACTCTGTCCCATCTCACTGAAATAACTTTCACAAGGGTAAACCTGGGCTGTAGGAAAGGTAAATTTAACCTATGAAATGAATGTATCAGTGAGGAAAGGTGCATGAATACATCATGGTTTGGAGACAGTGCAAGCTTTTGAATATGTTCAGTTTGACAATTATAGTTATATGTGCACATACACGTATATAAAGCAGTATTTTTAGTTCCCCACTCACATAGACCTTCCTCACAGGAAAGATAAGGGATCTATTTTATTATAGCTGTGTTCACTGGTTTACAGTTAATACCTTGATTCTGTTTGTTGAGTAGCTCAGAAGTAGATTGTCACATTGCCCAGAAAATTAAAAAATTACGCCCAGAAAAATCTTCAGATAGTTAAGCTTAGGATTGTTTAATTAGGAGAGATAATACCATCTTTCATATGTGGTCTTTACACTCCACAGTTCATAAATGTAACTAGAGACTCATATGTCCATGTGCTTCATCTTTTCTTCCCAAGTCTTAATTAACCTAGCTATTGTTAGAGATGGTTTCTGCTGCCAGCATTTGTAATTAAATGATCTTTTTCTGAACTACTTCCAACTAAGTCAGGAAGTTGTGAAATGAAGATGCTGCTATACATTTTATAGTTATCCTGGGTTAGAGTTAATTGATGAAGCTAAGGTATATAACAATGGGCTTATTCTCCAGAAGAAGACTCTGATCTAAGAACTAATCTTAAATAGAACTAAGATTGTTTTTAAAAGATAGTTCTGAGAAAACATGGCTCAGTCATAGTCCAATAAATAAAGCATAGTGCTAGGATTTTGAAAGGAAGAGAGAAATATAAGACAACACCATTTGATCATTATATAAACCCATGATTTACCCAAGTCTGGGGTGTATTTGCACTTCTGATTCTGTCATTGAAAGCCAAGAGTGCAACAAGCATGGCAAGCAGCAGCATAGATGAATGAACAGTTATCCAGCAGCTTCTGTATGGGGAGCAAATGGATATTCTGGGCTTCTCTCAGTTTTCAGTAATGTCAATATAAGAGCAAAGCAAGGAGTGATGCAATTTGCATAATGTGACTCAGAGATAAGCTTAGGGCTAATCTATTCCGAGTACTGTGTTGTCATCCAAGCTTTTTTTCTTTCCCTGCCTTTTGGGGCTTGCAGAGCATGAGGGAGGCAAGAATGAACTTCCATCCTCATGTGCATGTGGTAGCAAAAGCATTGAGTAGAAGCCAGTTTCCCCGCCTGTGTAACAACAGGTTAGCAGCCTTGGAGGAGAAACTCTGCCTTTTTATTCATTTGTATCTGTATAAAAATAAAAATGCAGAGTGACAGCAGGTTTTTCTTGTGTGTTTTCCTCATTGCTCAAAATTAATTTTGATGGCAATATATTTTTTTTTATCTTTTGCTTGCCTCCATTTCCTTCAGATGTGTTAATAAAATTCATGTCATGTATGTAAAACGGGTAGTTTTGATGGTATGGGGAGCAAGTATTCATGATTTATTTCCAAAAGAGGTGTAATATAAACAGCTGTGATGGTGGAATACCACCACTGTCAGCCTCATCTTTGTCTCCTCAAAGGAACAAATCCTCATTAAATAGTCATGGTTCTTTATCTGTATTTCCTTTCTCCTTGGTCTTGGCCAATGACAAAGATTTTTGTGTGTAAATAAAAGCATCCTTCATCTACCCTCTCCCTGTGCCCAGCAAACTCTCTGAACAGAACTACAGTCCTGTGTTTGATATCAGAACAATTATTTATGGAGATTCAGTGCCTGTTGTGCCAAGCACGGAACAACAGTGTCACTTAGGAGTTGGCTAGAAACCAGTCACACAGCTATATGTGACACTCCCTGGCAAGTCTCCCACTTGACCAGTCATGATAACAGAGAGGAATAGAATACAGAATCAAGACCCCTTTAAAAAAAAATAAAAAATTAAAGTGTCAGTTTGTATGTTTAGTGCGCTTGATAATTTGAGATTTGATGCCACGACAGGATTATAGTTTCTAGAATCTAGAATGTTCTACCTATTCTAGTACCATAATGAAGCTTCTGAGTTTTTATTTAGTGCTTTAAAAATGTTTTTTCCTTCCCTCCTCAATGCACAGATATTTGGGTTTTGTTCTGGTTTGGTTTTAGGAAAAGTTTTTTAATGAAACACAGCAGATTGCATGCAGGCAACAGGCTGTGACTCTGAGAAGATCCTCCATTATAGTTTCTATTATGAGTTTTTAACAGAAAGGCATTGCATACTCTTCCATTTTTTTAAAGTATACTGAGTTCCTAAATAGATGAATTTTGGAATGGATTAGACCTTCCATCTTTCCACATGTATAAGTTTCTTCTTTCTACAGCCAAACCTCTTTGCATTGTTTTGATTACAGCTGTCAGCCTTGTAGCCTCTTCATTCCACATTGCATATCAGCACCTTTCTCTTTTAACAGACTATTACTTTTCCAGCTGTTCAGTTCTTTGCAAATGGTATTACTTTTTCATCAAAAGTGGTTTTTCTTACTCTTTTCTGTTCATATCACTGTGCTACATTTTGCTGTGGGAGCTTACATAGAATCATAAAATGGTTTGGGACATTAAAGATCCTCTAGTTTGAAGCCCCATGCCATGGACAGCGATCTGTAATGAGCACCACCACAGGCTCTACAGTTTTATGCCTTTCATTCATTTCCAACCTCCCATCAGATTCCTTCCCAACAATATAGTCTTTTACTCCTCATTTTCATGTTTGCCATTTTCACAAGTGTCCTTTCACGTTGTGATTTCAGTTTATTGCTTCATACTTTCTACAGCTGGATGTAACAAAGTAATTGTTTTCACTATTCACAGGAACTGTTCAGTTGCAGGTGTGGTTTATGATGTCTTTCAGCCAAAAATAAACACTCTACCTTGTCTGAAAGAGTTATTTATTTTCCCTGACAGTTTATAGTAGTCTCTCATTGTATTTTTTGCCTTTTTTTTTTTTTTTTACCGACACAAAGTTTATATTTGTTAAAGACACCTTAACAGTTAACACCATGGAAAAAGTGACAATATTACACTTGTTGAAGGGCCATGAATAAATAAGAAAGGTACTAGGAACACTATCAGTACACCACAACACAGTCCTTTCTGTACGGCAGTAATTGCCTTCGATGTTCTGCCTCCTCACCCATCGCTCTTTCTATTCAGAAGCAATTTTCTTGTAAAATTTGGTCTCAACGATTGAATTAAAACTCTTCATGTAGATTTTTTCCTATGTAGTCAACTAGTCATCTGGTTTGCTGAAAACAAGACATAGAACTTTGAAATAAATGCTCTTCCACACACTTAAAGTAAATTTTGCTCTTTGATTTTATTCTGTGAATCATGTAACTGTCTCTAGGATTGATCCTTAATCTTTAGGTGATTTTCAGTGTGTTTGTTAATAAACATCTCTTAAGTATTAAGCTTTCTGAGTAGCTTTAGTGTGTGATTGCTGTTATTGCTGTCTTCTTAGGTGTCCATTTTCAGGCAGCTATGGTTTGACATTAGTCATGCACAGGGTTGCCTCAACTTTTTTCTCTTCAAAGGAATTTGAGTTTACTCCAGGGAGTAAACTTCATGCCCTGTTTAAAAAAAAAAAAAAAAAAAAAAAAAAAAAAAGGCAGCATAACAATAAAAAAGTTAACTTTGCTCATTTATACTGATGCAGTCTTGGAGAAGAGACAGGGGCTTGTTGTGGTGAGAGAACCACTAATAAAAGAGCTGACCACTTCATGGTATTTTGCTTGTTACAGTATCTAAACTGTTGGCAGCTCCACGTAGGAACTTCTGAAGATTTGGTTGGTCTGCAGTGATTTGAATAGAAATAGTGTGTGTGAATACCCATCTCCTGCACTCCAGACAGCACCTCTGGAGCACGGTGTCTTTCACTGCTCCTTGAGACCCTTTATCAGCATTTAGGAAATCCTATTGGTGATAGTGGTTGTCTTTTGGAGCTGTGAAGTTGATGTGGTGAGTCAGTGCTCACAACTGCTGCAGGAGATGTGGAGCATGCAGTGCTGGAGGAATTTCATCCCCTTGGCTGGCATGCAGCTGGTGGCCATTGTCACTGTCCCCTTTGGATTCAGTGTGGACACTTCAATGTGGGTTATATTTTCAGTATACAGTTTTAAGCCTGACAAAGGTAGAGCTTGAGCCAGGGAGCTCCTGTAAATTCAAACCCAGAAGCTTCAGCTGCACATGCCTTGGTCATGGTAACAGATTTCACTCTCAGTTGTATTTCAGCTCAGTAACATTCTTCACGGTCTTCTCAACTGATGTGTCTGCCTTTCCCCTGCTGCCCCCCATCTCCTCTGCTATTTTTTAGGTTGTCGATTTTTTTTTTTCATGTTGACCTTTCTAGAACCACTGTTCAGCTCTTTCTATAATGTTAAACTTACTGAAGTTGAAAGTTTATTTTAGGTGCTGCTGGCTTTGTTTAGGTTTTTATATTCTGAATTAAAACAATATACTGAAATGCTACCCATCCTTTTGTCCTTGCATGGTTGTCACTGCTTCCATAATCTATTAGGTTTTCTGTTTATCAGATGAAATGGTTTCTACAGTTCATTTTTCATTTTTCTCTCCTCAGTGTACTGCTGCTTTTTTTTTCTAATGTTTTATTTCACCTGCGTGCAATTCTGTTTTGTGCTCTCTGCTGTTTCCTGATCATTTCAAAAGATATATCTGAAGAAATGTATCTAAATGATAACTAAAATGTAATTTAGAATGTTACCCTCTTCTAGGTCTCAGAAATTATTGAAAGAAAGTAAATATTTTAGAATGCATTTTCCTACACCAGGCATAAGTCTTTACATTTGACTCCTTCCCTAGCTTGGGGAGAAACCCTGTTGATCATGCTTTGCAATACATCTTCACATCTTGCAAGTACTTTTAAACGTTTTCTGTCATGATTTACAAGGTCATAAAAAATAGTATCCTGAATATCTCTGATTTTCTTTTTAGGAAAGAAAACAATGGAAAAGGCTTGACTGTACAATGAGTAGTGTCCTGTTTGTTTTCAAGCAGGAAGGAGCACAAATTTATGAGTTTAAGAAAAATCACTGTAAAATTAAGACATTCTGTTAGCTTGTGTCAGTTTGCCTTCTGAATTATTTGAATCTGTCATACAACTGTATTTCTCAAAGACCAAGGAGTTTATTATAACTCAAGGTATGTTAATGATATTTCATAAATTTGGCTGTTTATGCATTGGTGCCCATTTTCTTATCTCAACATTATATTAATTTGGCATTATGGTACATTTTGGACAGGTTAATAAGTTTTCCAGGCCTGTTTCTGTTTAAATGTTCTGTTATTCTTCAAAAAATATGCTGCCTCTTCCCCATATTTGAAATTAACGTCTGAAGCATTAGTTTCTGTGTGGACATATCTCTTCAGTCATTGTTGATAATCATCAAGAATTATATTCAGTATGTGCTACAGTAATAGCACCTGGGCACTGGCCAGGGAGGGACTTTCAGGAGGTCACATGCCCAGAATCCAAGTGCAGTTCACATCAGAAATGAGTTGTGAGGCTTATCAAAGCAGGTGAATGAGTTACACTTGGCAGGACGTGCCAGGTGTAAATGCCTTTTCAGAAATCTGGGTTGGCCGAGAAAGAAGGTGAGTTACTGAAAGGTGGCATAATTTGGATAATGGAGATTTAGCCTTCAGGCTTGTGCATTTTAAGATCAGTTTGACTGGTTGAAGTACAAAAAGGAAGTACTTTTATGTGAAATATGCAGTCAGATGGAAAAAGAATATGAAGCTGGAAGCACAGGTCACTTTCCTTCTGCTGCATCAAGATGTCAGATGCAATAAAAGGATTTTAGCAGTCAGCTATAAAAGGTCCTTTAAAAGAAACCAAGACTGGAATTTTTCTGGTGGAAAAGGATTTTACTGAATGTGTATGCTTATTTTTTAAGTATTCAGAAATCTGATTTAAGCTTTTGTACAACTATTGGAAATGGAAGCCTGTTAAGAAATCAAGCAGAGGTAAATTTTGAGTCATCTTCTTCTAAGGATAGGGGTGGGAAGAACTGTGTTATATTGATCTGTGTTTTTACAGCACTTAACAGGTGTACATCTTGTGACTGATATTATGTGTCAAAAATATCATTGCATTAAAGATTAAAGTATCTGTTGATGTACTTGTAAAAATTGACAAGTTAATGAAAAATAACCCCTTTTGGTACTAAGACAAATGGTTTCACAATTGTGAAAAAGCTTCTTTCCTAAGGCTAATTAGCCCATCTTTATTTAAAGCAGACTTTTCTTTCTTGGCACAGTTTTGAGACTGTGCACAAATGTTCTTGCCCGAAGAAGATTGTCACTTGGATGCTGTTAAAGCTGTCAGAGGAGGCTGAGGAGCAGAGAGAGGAGTAGATCTCTGGCCTGCTTTTAATGTGTTTAAAGATCCCCAGGACAGCTGTTGGGTGCCTGTCTGGGTCTTGTGTAGCAGACCCTGTCCATGGGACTGCTGCTGGGTTAGCACTGGTGGCAGTGGTGGGCATTGTTCATCCCTTTCCTCCCTGTAAAGCACAGCAGCTTTCCTGATTCATTTCCTCCTTCCTCTTGACCTCTTGCATCCTGTTCATCTGTTTTGCTTGCAAGCAGCCCCAGGATGACATAAGCTTTTGAACCTCTCTGTGAGGATGAGAAGGGGATTTTTTCCATGTTACACATCCTCTGATGTGTCAGCTCAAGAGAGATGATGTGCAGGTTGCTACTGAATTTATCAAAGACCATACAGCTTCTCAGTACCTGAATTTGATTTGTCTGCTTTTACCTTTCAGTTTGTTTATGAAATTCCTTTTTCACTGATGTCTCCAAGCTCTTTCAAATTAATGCATATTCAGACTTTTTCTATCTATTTAGCAATTTCCTTCATTTATTCTCTATATCCCCTGTATCAGGTAATATTATTGGTTTCTTGCTATAAAAATATGTAGAATGTTCCTTATCTAAAAGAAAGGATATTGCCATTTTGGAAGTGTGTAATCCTTAGTCCTTGTGGATAAAGGGGCTTTGTCTGGGTGCAGGAGTGAAACAAAGTAGTAGGGAAAGCAGCCTCCATTGAGAATTCTTCAGAGTGAGTTGGTGTCTTTTTCCAGAATGTCCATTCTTCCTGCTATTTTTTATTTCTTCAGTTTGCTATTAGAGCATTTGCATACATTATTAGGCAATAGTTAGATCAAAAAGAGCAGTCTGTGCTCATAAATTCTCATTACAGTAGCAGCTGGAAGGTATAAAACCAGGGATCCTATTATTGCAGATGCTGTACATAAGATTGCCCTTACACTGCAGTTATTTTGGTGTGGGAACTTCAAAGCACAGGTAGTTTTGCTGAAAAGTTAAAGTTACATTCTGCAATACCCTCATGAACTGGGTTTAGGGATAAAAAGTCCATCCTTGCAATTCATTAGCATTTAATCCAGTGGAATTATTTTAAGTTTCTTTCTTTGAAAAGACAATGAGTGGGAGAGCATTGTTTTTCTATTCTTTTGTTGCTTAATTAACTAAAAAAAGGCCTAATAAAGGTACATCCTAACAAGTTAGTACACATGTCTGCAACTTGTTTCAGTTGTGTGATTTTGCAAACTATTTCTAAAATTTCTCATTTGGGTAGAAAATAATCACCTGTGTACATTTAAGCCTTTTACTTTCACATCTATGACCTGTACCTTTGAGTCTGCTCTCATGTGTCTGAGACACACATGAGCAAAACTGCATTTACAACTTAATTTCAAATGAGTAGAACTAAAATTAGAGTTGAATTACTTGTCAGCAGTTGCTAGGAAATGATACACCAGACTCTCTTCTCTTGGGAAGGAGACATTGCTGTGCTCTCACAGGGGTCTGAGAGGACAGTAGCCATCATTGTTCAGCTCTGATATTAGGAAAGCTGAGAATTAAAAAGTTCCACAAAACACTTTAATGTATGACTGCCCCTTAGAGGAAATTTGATGTGTAGTCCAGTTGCAGTGATTGTAATGTGCTTGTGTTAGCCAATGTTGTTGAAAATGAAGCCCAGTTTTCATGATTGTTGATATGTCACATACTAGACTGAAAAATTGTGACATGTGAAAGCACAGAATTGCATTAAAATTAAGTGTTATCTGTAGCCCATGGCAGAATGATATTTCTGTGCTGCTAGAAAAAGAGCCCTATGCTGTATCAGTTTTTTTACTGATGTGGGTGAATTTTACTAGTTTTTCTTGGGTTTTTTTCAAAACATGGGCATTATTCTGTATTTGAAATAACTTTTTTACCTCTGACTTCTGCCAGTGTGTCAGTTTCTGAGGTCTTTGCAGTTGTTACTGCTAATTTGCCTTGCCTTTTAAGCTGCTTGTAAGTTCCTGAGTAAGCGAGGGAACTACCCATGCAAACTGAACTTGCAGCACAGGGCCTTTCTGCTAGCATGGGATCTGACTGGAGATATTCTTCTTTCAACTCTCTGATGAAAATTTACACGAATTGCTTCATTTTTGAACAGGATTCTGCAGACGGAAATACAGGATTTTTTAAAATTAATGTTGACTTCTTTAGTGAAGTTCTGTTGCTCTTTTGAGGCACTCACTCACTGCCAAATGTTTGTCTCTTCATCAGGTACGACTGGCAAAGCATCATCTCCACCACCTGTGATAGACACAAGACAAATGAGTGAGAAGCTGGAGACAATTCTGTATCAGCTCCGGCAGGTGACTCGAGAGAGGGATGAGCTGCGCAAGCAACTCGCGCTTTCATCTCCTGGCTCAACCTTCGATGACTGCAGGTGAACAGAAAGGAAATGTACCCTTTCCATTTAGCCTTCAGTAGTGTTTTCAAGTGTCTTCTCACCTGCTTTTCTGGAAAGCATTAAGGAGCTTGCAGGGTGTATGTGTTGCTTCTAACCTATTTGCATCCTGGTGAAGTGGCCACATCCACATTTCAGAGCTTCTTGTTCAGTGCCTATTCCCACTTTGTCCTGCAATTTTTCTGTGGGACTGAGGGGAGAAGGTTTCATCTCTGTGTTGAGAAAAAAAAGCAAAGAAGTTGCTTAGGCTCCATGGGCTTTGTTGTAGCAAGAGAAAGGAGGCAGTGGATGAAGTGTTTGCTGTTTTGAAAACAAGAGAGAAGAAAGAGAAATAGCTCTGAATACTTGGCTAAAGAACAGAAATGAGGAGAGGAAAAAAATCTCAGCTATTCCTATGCTTCTACAAGGAGAGAGAGGTTTGGATTTCTGCTGAGCATAGTAAGTGCTTTTTAGAAGATCAGCTTTCTGGTATACACATGTTGAGGAACTTGTAGCAGAAATATGTTGAGAATAAGGAATTCTCTTCCACTGAACATGCTTTTAAAGTCATTTAACAGCCAGCAGGCTTGTCTAGCCCATTCTAAGTTGGGGGCTGATGGGTTATGAGGAAGACAGTACTCCAAGTATGAGTTAATTGTAAGTAAGGGTTGGCAATAGAACTAGTTTATTTAGAAGGGTTAAAGATCTTCTGGGTACACTGAGCACTTTTTGCCTGTACATGTATAGAACCTTGAAAAAAAACTGTGTGTCACTGAATCTGAAATAAGAGCAAAGAACAGATTTTTTTGGGAGGTGTTGCCATCATGTGTACCTTTTCTGAACTGTAATGGTTTGTTGTTGTTTGTTACTTAATCAGCTGTGTCTGTATGTGGTCAGGTGGTTAATTAAACTTTTTGTCTGTATGAGAAGATTAAGATTTGAACCAGTGAACTGGCATTGAGACAATCTGAAAATTCTATAAACTCAGTAGCTTCTCATCTTAATGCCCCCTTCCTCCCTCCTTGACTTCTGAGGGCTCCTTTAGGAGTATCATGTTCTCAAAGCAGTGTGGGAATGTGAAAGGAAAAGACTGTCAAATGTCAACATCTTTTGCACAGCTTCCAGTTACTTAGTTAAATAGAAGGATTTCTTCTTTGGAGTTACTAGAGCTTAGGCATAGAGGATTTTATAGCTCCCAATAATCTTCTGCATAATCCGGGATGCTATTAATAAAGTTCTGATGAGCTGTCCTCTAGACTACCCTAGTTTTCTCTTTGTCAAATCAATCCTTTACTTTCAGTGTAGGATTTGTATGTTGTATAAAATATGAATGTTTACAGCTTCAAGAACAACCCATCAAAATAAACCTTTTATTTGGGCAGTCCCTGGACAGTACATATTAGATGGCAAATGCTGGCTTCCAAACAATCAAATATCTGCGGAGTGGGAAATGAATGAAGATTATTAGTTGACATTCTTTTCCTTCAGTGTAAAAGCAGCTACTGCTCCCATCTGCATACACATTTATGGTTTTTGAAATCTTACTGGTATTTGTTTTACTTCTTGAATTTTTTCCTCTTATAAAACTCATCTTCATCCTTCCAGAAGTCAAAGCCCAGACATGGTGAGCTGTTAATACTGAAGTGTGAAAGCTGAGAGATGATGATGTAGGTGGTGACTTTTACTACCCTGGCTTTACTTTCCTGGCTGTGTGTGCTGCTGTAACTCTGGCTGTACCAAACACAGGTGGTGCAGAGGCAGACCTTGACACATTACCTTGGATGCTTCACAACAGCTCACAGCACATTTGCAGTCTGGGCTGTGCTGGCTGAGGAGGTTGCAAAACAGAGAGCTGTTTTCCAAAGCAAATGTTGACTAAGTCTAGAGCAGTGGCAGAGGAGCCACAGCCGTGGGTTGTGATGTGCTCAATCAGATCAGCATGTGCCATCCTGCTGGGCAGGAGGAGGATTGCTCATGATGTGCCTGTGGATTGACAGTGACTGTGTGTGTGCATGTGTGCTGCAGATGAAGCCAATATTTGACCATATAATTTAGCATGCTCAAGTTGCACTTTATAGACTTAAACCTGCTGTTATTACTCACATAATAGTAACAGTGGAAGAGAACCACAACACAAATATACCCCCTGAAAATTGTCTTTCATAAGAGATTTTATGTGTGATCTATAATTGTTGTAGAAATTACAATAGCAAATGATAATTCCTTGGAAGCTGTTAGATAGGATTACCCACAAAATTGGACCTGTGGTTGGCATTAGCTTTTATGTGAGCATCTGACACATGTAAATGTCAGTCTTGCTGTGGCCTTATTTTATGGCCAGGGTAATTCCACTATAGCATGAAGGATTTTTGAAGTTCTTATACAAATGTCAAAAAACCAGTTGGGCCTTTGACACTAGCATTTTAAATTTTGTTAATGTTTGAACAAGTGCTTCCAAAGTAGCAACTGATACTTCTACTTTATTGAAATCATAATTTTTGGCATTTTCTGGGGCATTTTAGCATAAAACTGTGGTGGTCTTGCTTAAACAAAAGTCAGCCACAACATGCAGTTGAATGGACAGTTGTCTTGCAGCAGTTTTGATTTTTGACTTGTGACCAATATTCCTTATCTTATTCTTGCTTTTCTTGCTGAGACATAAAGCCTTGGAACAGCAATCTGGAACATATGGCCTTGGATATCCATGTGGTTTTTATTTCATGTAGATGAGGTGGAATGCAGAATGTTACTGGTGACATTGCTGGTCCTTCCTCAGTGTGTAGGTTGCCTAACTTGTGTAGTTGCCTACATGGTCTCCGTATGTTTATAAGTGGTTTGTTGGGTTTTTTAATGTTGGTTTGGGTTTTGATTGCTTGGTTGGTTTTGGTTGTGGGTTTTTGTTGTTTTTGTTGTTTGTTTGTTGTTTTTTTTTTTTTGTTTTTTTGTTTTTTTTTTTATAATAATGTCAGTGTTACTTCAGCAGTATATGAAACGTGATGGATGTTAGACTTGTAGAACAAGTTTCACCATAGCTTTCAGACTGGTCTAATAGTTTAATATGAACATCTGTTAATAGGTCTCACTAAGCTTAATGTTACAGCTGAGACTTAAACTGTACTCCAATTAATGCTGCCGTTAAAGACTGTGGTGGACAGATGGTATCTGCTTTCAATAATTTTACCCTAAGGTCTAATTTAAATCAATAACTAGGGTTTTAGTGATTCTGTCAAGGGTGTAAACATATTGAATGAAGTTTAATTTATGCTAACTATGTCTTTATTTTAAAAGAATAACCCTTCACTGGTTGTGGTAAAGTCCATAATACTGCATGACTATGTTTGGTACCTCTCAAGAATGAATTTAAAAATACCATAAAAGACACCCCTGTAGACATGACTTGAACATTTGGTTACTTTACATGATTTTGGAACTTAATTGTTGGTTAAGTTTGTTAATCAAGGAAGGGGTTTTTGTTTTGCTTTTCCCCAGCAGCATTTCTCTAGAGAAAGGAGAAAAGGAGGAATTACAATTGAAGGCTTCCCTATTCAGTAACCCAGATGCAACTGAGTTGCCAGAAAGTACCTTATATCATACACACACCCCCTGAAAATCTGTGAACCAGATGTGACTGGCATTTCTTTTTTAAAGTTTTGGGTTTTTATTATTATTATTTTTAACAACTCTTACCAGTGCAATAGTGCAAAACCATTTTCATTTTGATTCAATTTCCAGTCGCATTTCAGTTCCAGAATCCATGTTGCTGGTTTTTTTTCTTTGAAGCAAAGAAAATTCTGATTTTTTTTTTTTCAGGTTGTGCTTACAGAGAAGCCATTTGGGGGAGTTGGAGGTTTGAGGGAAGAAGAGTCATCTGTGCAGCAGTGGAGCAAATCTGATATGAGAACAAGCAGAGTTCAATTAGAAAACAATTGTTTTCTTTTGGAGGCATTAGTTTTCTCTTTTGGTGGTTTGCTTGGTTTTTTTCTCGTTGCCTGTGGGGTTATAAGAGACCCAGGAGATGATACAGGGACAGATGTCACAAGCTTCATTTTGAAACTAGAAAATTCAATGGTGCAAAAATCCTGTGACTGCACAGAAGAGGAACAATTCAATTCAGAATCTCTTTTAGAAGCTTAGTGCTACAAAGCAAGAAGATATAATCCTGCTAATTTAGTTTCTAGCCTGACATACAAATCTAATTAATTCTAGTCTACAAATAAAGGTATCATGTACAAGTACCATACATTCTAGACATAATCTGATAATAATACTGATGAATTGCTTGACCATGTAGATTATTTTAGAAAATGTATCTCTCAATCATCCAAAAGAAATTTGAGTAAAAAAACTATTTTGACTGGTTTTTGCTTCTGTTTTGTTCAGCTTATGAACAAAATGCTCTCAATATGCTTTTGGAGTTTATATTGCTTTGGAGATTTCTAATTACCCAAATTTTGTTCAAATAATTACCTTATGGAAATATGAGGTAGCTTCTGTGATGTTTTCTCATTATTTATAGTAGCTTAAAAGAATATGGTAGCACACAATCAGGTGTATAATTCAGTACAATGTCTTGGTCTAACAGGTCAAACTCTGCCAGCACAGATGTGTGTTTGATGTCCCATTGGAAGTCTTTCTCTTAAGCCTGTCTGTTTTCCTAAAGAGTTGTGGACAAGGTCCTCCAGCTGCTGCCTCTTCTTTCTTGTATCAGTGGAGCTTCTGTTCTGTGGTAGTGTTGCTGCTCAGAAGAGAGGGACATGCAGCTTCAGTACTGTTTTTGGCCATGCTAGTGGTAGTTAGACAAAATCATCCCATTATTAGATGTTACATTACAATATAAAACTGATATAAGTTCGAGTCAATGACTTTTTATTAATGATTGCATCTTAACAGGAACTGGTCAGTATTTAAATTAATGCATATTATAACTTAAATATCAACAGTTGTGTGGTAGCATTTTTATTGGATAATTTCCTAGGCTTTTCATTCACTTCAGTACCTGATGTTTGATCTCATACTCTTTTATCCATGCTAGGCCTAGTCCAAAACCAAATCATGATTATGAAAGGCTGAAGATTCAGTGTATGAAGGCCATGTCAGACCTACAGTCTCTGCAGAACCAACACACCAAGACACTGAAAAGATGTGAAGAAGCAGCAAAAGAGGCAGATTTTTATCAGTAAGTATTAGGAAAGCTGTGCAAGGTAAGAGTTTACCAGTCTGTGCTAGATCAAATAGTATTAGAACATGATAATCAAATAATTTTTTAATGCTGTTTTTCCATTTCACTTGCAAGATCGATGCTTGCATCTGATGAAACATTTCTGGCCCATTTGAAATGATCAAGGACTGCCTGTTTTAGTTTTAGGCATTTGAGATAGAAATCCCCAATGGCTTCATGGGATCAAAAAAGAAAGCCTGATTACTGATTTGAAGTTGCAATCTAACAGTTTTACTGTCAGACTAGAGAGCAGAATATGATACAAGAAAATGGAATTTCTTAATCTCTTTTAATAGATTGTGATAGCTCTTGTGACGGTTTGTGGAAGTTTTAACCCAGGTTTATTTCAACTGTTGTATTCTCCTGCAGTAGTTATTAAAACCCCGTGTTCCTTTCAAAAAAAAAAGTTTGCCTTCTGAAGAATTTACCATTTGCACTGAAATCTGAATGATAACAGATTAATAACCTACATGTAAAGATAACATATGTTTAATTGTGGGAATATAATTTCTGAAAATGCTGGTTTTTTAACAGGTTGCTCAAATTTTAACGAAACTTTTTTAATGCTTTGGTCAGGAAATGTTGGTGTTTCACTTCATAAGGAAGAAATACAACCTGTCTTAGAATTCAATTTTTTTAATATATAAATACATATTTAAATATTTTCTCATACCAGCAAGTATGAGAGTTTAATTAGAATTGTCCTGTTTTGACAATAGAAATACTTGTCAGTATCCAAGAGTTACTTTTTTGATCTGCAGTAGTAAAATACTTTCAGTTGACTTATCTTCTCTTTTTCAGCATTGGTTTAATCTAATTTTAGGCTTATGTCTTTAATTTTAATCTGAGTGAAAACCTCCTCAAGGGGCTCTCCATTGTTTAAGTTACAGTGTATTTTTTTCAATAATTAGCATAATTTATATAGTTCATTTTCATATGAACTTAATAATTCATAGTTCCTATTGGCATAGTTCATAATTCATAGTTCATATTGGCATAGTTCATAGGTCGTAAGTCAGTTCATATTGTCATAATGAGCTTCGGAGGAATTTTTTTATCTTGAGTGTAGCTGAGACATACACAGTGTGTTTTTGTTTTTTGTGGAGTTTTTTTGATAGTTTGGGTATTTTTGTTTTTAAAACAATAGCACACAAGGAGATTTTTGTCATTTTCATCTGTGTTTTATTTAGCTGCTGCTTAGGGAACGAGCTCAAGAGAAAGTGGAAGTGATTGGTGGGATAATTCCTATTATCTCAAGAATCATCATATTATGCTATTTGTGTTTGTCTGCCTGCTTTCAATGGGTGTGAAATGGCATTGACAGGTGGTGTAAATCCATCATGTCTTCTGATCAGGTTTAAGACTGCTGTGTACATCCATGTATTTTCATACTTTTGTCCCTATTTGTTTCTAGTTTTGTTTTTTCCCATTGCTTGGAATACACAAATACGCAGAATCGAGTTAGTTTGACCTGCTTGAAACTCATGCTTGACATGAGTGACTCCAGGACTTTGTCCTTGCCAGTTGGCCCCTAAGAGTGTTTTTGTGCCGTGACAGCACGCTGCACAGCCGGCTGCTGAGCGACCAGTCCCAGCTGAAGGAGGACATGGACACCCTGAAGAGGAAGAACACGCAGCTGGTGCGGGAGCACAACCACCTGCAGCAGTCCTGCGAGGAGATGAAGAGGCTGCACGACGAGGATCAGAAAGAGATAACAGATCTGCGCAGCCAGCAGCAGCAGGTGAGCACAGCCTGAGTGTGGGGGTCCGGGGTGTTCTCTGCCTTCCCTGGATGCCTTTAGACCCCCCTGGCAGGGCTTTCAGAGGCCCTGGCGTGGTGCCCAGGACTCCTGGGGACTGGACATGAGTCCCTGGAAAAAACTACCAACATTGTGGGAAGAAATACAAGCCACAAAAATAAGCAGAGTGTAAATTAGACTGTTAGAAATCCACTTTTTCTATCTTCTAGGAATGTTTATATTAGGGAGATTGTGACTAACACGGAGGATTTTGGGCATGATATGTCTTTTCCTCCTTCTTTTTGCTTTCTTCCATGTTGAATGTGAAGTTGGCATCCTTGGATTGGATTTGGACAGAACTGGACAGTTTAATAAAATTGTCGTGTATTGGAAAGTAATTGTAAATATTAGATATATAATTTAGAGTATATAACATAAGCCCTGGCCAGGGCATTCCAAGCTGGACAGACCACTGTCAGCTAGAGAAGGACTCTCTCAGATAAGGGACAATAAACAGCCTTGAAAACCTCAGACAACAGTCTCCTCCAGTCTCTTTGGCAGCCATCGGGGAAAACCTGATTTTCAAACCACCTTTATGTCCTCCTGAGGGGATCTCAGACTCAGGAGGCCCCTCAGGCAGTGACAGCTGAGCACGTAGAGGCTTCTCCCTTTCGTGGAGAAATCTCAGTGCCCAGCGTTGTGCCTTTAGTGCCTTGCTGGGTCCCAAACTGCCTCCTTACCTTGGACAGTATTAGGGAAGACAATGGCATCTTGATTACTAATTGATTTTCTTTGTCTAGTTGGAAAAAAAGAATTGGTAGTATTTAAATGCAGAGATGAAAAAGCATACATGAAGATGGTATTTGCATGATATTGTTTTAAGGTGGGTGCAAAAGCATCAGAAATCTACCTTAAAATTGCAAAGTGATTAAAAAGATGGCTGTTCTCCTAGGCTATTTTATGGGACAGGGCTTACTTTAAACTTGCACGCTGTGTTTGTTGGTTTTTTGGGAAGAATCACAAAAGGTTGATTAATGTTTTTGAACTTGAAACAATCAGAGACAAAATTTTTAGGACTGAAAGAGCTGAACATTTCAGAACTTTAGATCACAGGCTGTCTCCTTGTCAGTGTTATTCTCATATTCTGAAAATTTTAAAAAGAGTAATACTAAGGAGCAATTGGTTGTATCAGGTCCACTGTTCATTTAGTTAGAATAAGTCTGTTCATTTAGTTAGAATTGTTACAGTGACATGTGGAATGGTTAAACAGAATATCTGGGTTCGCTGTGTGTAGGCTGATTCACAGGGCAAACTTGCAAGTCAAACATTGAGCTTCAGAAGCAAAATCTACGCAAGCCAAAATAATTATTTGCTAGGGTAGGAAGGGCAAAGGTCAAAGCAAGCTGGATATGCTGAATGGTACTTTAGGAGGTACTTGAAGGTAGTGCAAAGAAGAGTGAAGATTTGTTCTTCCTTTTTATCCATTTTTCTAGCACTATCTTGCAAATTCTGCTGTGAAACTGTTTAGTGGCTTGGTTCAGAAGATAGCAGAAATGGTTTGCTGTGTCAGCCTGGGCAAATAGCTTAATTGGTCTGTGCTTCAGTTTCCCAGTCTGCAAAGCAGGGATGCAAAACCTCTGAGAGAAGGCTATTCCATTTTGCCGTTCTGTCCTGAAGCTTGGCATTATCTAGAAGCATAGAAGGAGGCTCAAGTATTGTTGTTAGGATTGATTTAAAGAAATCTAGTCTCATGTCAACATCATGATTAAACTTTTAAAGAAAATGATGTATGTGACTCTTAGTGGGAAAATTGTGTAACTCCATTTCTCAGCTTGTCAGAATGATTCATGGTGTCTTGAAGGGGTGCCAAAAGTCTTATCTTGTCCCTGTAATTTCTCGTATGAATTAGTCTAACTCTGTGCTGATCCCTCTGACGTGGTGTTCCGTTGTCAGGCCATAACAAAATACATCTTGGTGGCCTCAGAGAGCAAAAGCTTTTGATCAAATTACCCTTTGTGTGGGATTGTCATGGATTTGCTGTGTAGCAGCTGACCAGCTTAAGTTTCTGCTGCTCACATACAGAGTTTCATGTTGCCATGGCTGTGTTCCTTGGGCCAGCTGGGACTATTTACTTTCTTTCATTGGGATTTTGAATGCACTGGTGTGTCCATCTTCCTCTGGCAAATCTGTGTTAGAATGCTGAATTCCATCCAATTTTCTTGTGTATTAGTCCTTCTTTTCCTTAATTATTTTGTGTACTTTCAATATAAATACATTCCATATATTCTTTAGACAGCAAGGAGTGGTCTGTTTCTGTTTGAATTCCTAAATAATTTGTTCTCAAACCTGTTCTTAAACTCATGTGGGAAGTAGTCCACAGGAAAATGGTTTTCTTGAGTGGCAATGAAGAGTGGGCAGCCTCTTGCTCTCCCCTTCCCTTCTGGTCTGCAGGCATTCAGGTTCCTCCATGTTAAGGGACTGGTCCTTACTTGAATATAAGACACAAAAATAAGGAGCCAATTTGTGCAGGATGGCTGCTGCATGTTGGGTTTCAAATTGTTATGGAGCTCATGTTTTCTTCTGTTTTCTTCTAGTTCTTTAATACTTTTTATTTTCAGATAGTTAGGGACATACCTCTGTAGACTAATGTTAGTGTCATAAAATTCCTTGCACCTCTCTCTCTTCCTGCTGCTCCATCAGAGCCAGATTTCAATTTAAAAGACAAAACCAGAAAAAAAGGAGCATAGAATTTAAAAAAAAAAAAAAAAAAAAAAAAAAGGCTTTAGAGGCTTTATTTTAGGCATATTTTTCTTTTTTTTTGAGAATGAACAAGGGCTAGAATGGCTGACACTCATTAGGGCTTTCTTGTGTTGTTGCTGGTAATGTATCATCAGTGTTTCAATTTACAGCAAGATTGTTACATTGATGTAAATTTGAAACTAAGATTCAGGTCAGGCTTTTTTCATGTTTAAATGGATTTTTCTCTTCCTGCTCATCTCTTATGTATACTTTCTGAAATGCAAACCTCTGTGGGAAGTTCTCAGATGAAATATTGTATGAATATTAAAATAATATGCCTGAGTGTATAACATATTTTGGGTAGGTTTTATTCTCATAACATTTTTAATTATTTAATTCATTCAGAGGATACAGGCAATCTATCATGAATGCCACCTCGTGGGCATCTCCTAAATTACCACTATCATCTCGGTCATCAAGTAGTGATTACCTCTTATTAAAACTACAAGTACTTCAAAAACAACATGGGTTTAATAGGTGTTCATAACAATTGCCATTAGAGAGAGATTTTCACACACTTGTGCCCTTGTGATAAAGTGGACTTTTAACTCAACAGAAAGCAGATGAAATAATGCTTAATAGAGGATCAGTCTTTCCTTAGTTCATTAAAAAGAATGATTACTAAAATTGGTTCATATATTTTTGTCCTAATTTTGTTTCTTATATATATATCTTAAATCAAATTTCTTGAACTGATTAACAGTAGAGGTTATTGATAGAGTTTCTGGCATTTTTTAAGGTCATGAAGCAGAATGGATCATCAGAGATCCTGAATAAGCTTTACGACACGGCAATGGACAAGCTGGAGGGTGTGAAGAAGGACTACGACGCCCTGAGGAAACGGTACAACGAGAAGATCGCGAGTCACAACACAGACCTGAGCCGCCTGGAGCAGGCTGAGGAGGAGAACAGACGTCTCCAGAAACAGATTGACATGCTAATGAAGCAAAGGGACACAGCAATTCATTTCCAGCAGCAGTATTCATCCTCTCTTAGGAGGTATAACCCAATTTCGATACCTTTGATTTGCCAATTCTAATGTAGCATCTTATTTCCATTGTGCTAGAACCACAAATACCTTTCTAATATTTTTTGTAGAATTTTTCTCTAGTGTTATGTAATTTTGCTGTTATGAGTAAGGATGTGAATTTATATAAAATTTTCTGGAAGATTCTAGAATGTGTGGTGGGGACACTAATTTGAAGAAATGGTGCATTTTCTTTAGAAAAGGGTTTCCCATTTACAGTTTCGGAACTGCATGCGGAATTCTAACCATTGTTTAGCTTGTGTGAGAAAGGGATACTCTGCTTTTCAACCTATGTTTATTTTTAGCTGTAAATACAAGAGTCAAATGCAACCAGAATTTTTTTTAAACCTCAGACTTTGTTCCAAACAAATTCTTTAACTCATGGTGAGCCTGTGTATCTATCTCCTTATTTAAATACTAAAAACAAATCAGTAAGGGAATATAATTTCTAAAGATGTTTTACAAATGGAGATCATCTCTAGCCTAAGTTAACTTTTCATGGTATCAGAATTGCAGGCTGTGGGGAACTGTGAGGCAGGGCTTTGGGCTGGTGGCAGAGTTCTCTGGCTGCTGCAGGTATTTGGGAGTCTTGCTTCACTGAGAAGGTGCTGCTGTGAGTGCTGCACATGTTAAAGTGGAAGGGCACAGACACTCACAGCACACTTACCCCCTCTCTGCTCGTTGGTACCAAGCCTACACAGTTAACTATATGCAGTAGGAAGGACATCAGCACACACAAGGACTGCAGAGGGCATCCATGGGTGTGCTAAGAATGTTTTCATTGACTGTTAGGGGTGATACACAACTCCCACAGACCAAAGCCAAAAATGGTTTTCTAATGTTCGTAAATGGTTCCTTATAGTTGTTATGGTTAAAGAGGGTCTGTAATATCCCTTAAGGTTCACTAACATTCCTGAAGCAGTGATTATTTGCAGCACAGAAAATACGTTTTCTAACAAGTCTTCTGTGGTTATGTTTTACCAATGGATACATTTGGTTACCCAGCCAAATTGTTAGTGTATGAAAATGAGTAACAAGTGTCTTACACGTGTTTCCGCTTGTTTTTAGGTTTGAATCAGTACAGCAGGAACTAAGCAACGCCACAGCACAAAACAAAGAGCTGCAGAGAGAGATGGAGCGATTACAGTCAGAGGTGACAAGGTTCAAAACAATGCAGCTGAAAGCAGCCAAGGATGCAGAGAAGTACAAGGAAGAAAGGGATTCGGTTTTCAATGAGTACCGCCTCATAATGAGTGAGAGAGATCAAGTAATCAAAGAGGTGGATAAGCTCCAAACAGAGCTGGAGCTTGCAGAGTCCAAGCTGAAGAACACTTCTTCTGAGAAGCGAGTGGCCAGTGAAGAGATGGAAGCTTTAAGACAGGTATTGAGCTGTTGTTTTAGTGGGGAAGGGAAATGAGTATATGTTGTTGATGCTGGAATCGGGAATGTGTGACTGATTAATGGAAAATACTAATCCACTGTGAAGAGGAAATTGTGTTCTGATGTTTTCCTATGCCAGTCCTTTTTACTGTCAATTTCCATGTTTGAAAAGAGTGCCTATTGCTATACACTTGTCTCAATTCTGTCCTGCATATTATAAATCCTTTCCTTTTCTGTCTTTTATAGTTTTTTAAGTCTTTTATATCTTCTTAAGTAATTCTCTCTATAAATAATATAGCTCTAAATATTCATTTTTTTAAACTTTTAACCTCTACAGTGGTTATATGCAGTATACCTCTATAGTGGTGTACTATCTGCAGTGGCTTAAGACAGTACATGATCAAGTAATCTCAAATACTTATACAAAGCCTGTGCTGACATGCATGTTCTTACTCATTTGCCCTTTTACTGCCTGTAAGTTAAAGAGGATATTTTGAAGACTTTTTCTTTAGAATTCAGGCATGCTTTAAAGTGTGTGAAACCAGAATTTCCTATTATTCAGCAACATGTTCTTGAAATGCTTATATCACAGCCATGTCAGAAAGAAGCTGTTATGATTGGCAGAACACAGTTTGCTGCTCAGTTTCATTTCTGCTGACATGCATTCACTTGACTATTAATTCAGCATGAAATAGATACAAGCAAATGTATTACATTGCCTACAAATCTCATTTTATTATTTTCACAGCATTACCTCTGAACAAAATATTCTTACAAAAAATGAAGGGTGGAGCTTTAAGTAAATAACACCATTTTTGGAGGAACATGTACTGTAACACATGGCATCAGAGCTTCTAAGTATGACTAAATTCTGTTTTTAAGAAGTCATATTGTCCAGCCCTGCATATTTGTCAGCTCAGTAATTCAGTTCTACAGTGAGGGAGGTTTCAATATGTTTCATACCTCTTCTACTTTCATCAAAGCATGTAAGCCAATCGAAATGTCTGTTGATTTCAGTGGGATCAGGGCAGGAATACTCACGGAAATAGCCACAATTAGTCATTCTTGTTATATCTGTCATTGTGACACTATGAGTAATTTGCCCCAGTGCCTTAAGGGGCAGAGAATTAAAATTTTAAATACATAGGTATTGACTTAAAGAGATGTTTGAACAGGAATCAGCAAGAGCCTAAGACTGGGGAATGGTGCTGGCAGGGCAGAGACGTGCTTTTCTTCATTCCCAGACCTGGCCCTTCAGAAAGCAGAAATAACTGCTGCTGTAATGTTCTAAAAGGTGTAAAATAGCCATACTTGAGTTGTCTTTTTGTTCCCATTTTTCTTTCCTGTAGCTATGACTTTTCTGCTTGCAAATAGGTATTTTTTTATGTCACATAGTACTGGCTGCTTGCTGCAGCCATGTTCAATGCAGAAGAGACTTTGTAAATCTGGTAAGGAAAATGTTTGAAACATTAAAAAAATCTATCAATCAGTGTATCATTTCACTTGAAACTGTATCCTGAAATATGTCCCCTGGAAGTGGGATTATCCTCCCAGTGCATAGTTTTTCTGGTGCTCTCTAGAAAAGCAACATAGTGTTTTTCACTTTTCTTGTGGTATATGGCACCTTTAAGTGCCTTATTATGTAGTGCTCGTTTGATTGTTTTAAACAGCTCTGAAGCCATTTAGGTAATTTTAAATGTAGTTTTTTCCCTGCTTTGGTAGTATACCTTTGGTGTCCTGGAGAAGTTGTAAAGCAACTGAAATGAAGAAGTTGATTTTTTTCAAAGCATTATATCTGAGCAACTACTGATGAGGTCAGACAGTTAATTTCCAAGTGAGACATGTAAGCTTTTATTAGTCAACATACCCAAACTTATTGGTTCAATAGACATCTAAAATGTACTAATTTTCTGATATTTATAAATGATAGAGGAAATCTCATTATTGTTGTACTAATGGACAATTTTGGATTAAATTCTCATGAACTCACCCACTCAAAGGGATTGGATGTTAGAGATTCCCCTCTCTCCTTTTCTTATGGTGTTTTTTTTGTTTGCCATAATCTTTCACTCTGGAAAATACTTATGTTTCATCATGTTATGTTTCATCTCAGTGATAGTCGGTTTTCCCCTCAGTTTAACAGATCTGTTATATTTCGTCCTTATGTTATACTCAGATGTGAGAACTTCCTTAAAACATAAAAGTAATTCACAAATTCAGAATCATTCAACTCAACCTGCTCTACTGTTTTCAAACAGAAGCTGTTCTAGTCAGTGCCAAATGGCACATTCCCCTGTGCTGTAGAGTTGTAAGTTTGTGCAAATCTCATAGGAAAAAGAGGTGAAATTTTACCACTGGAGGCAATGGCTGCTCCTATTCAGATAGTTTATACTGAGCATGCTGGATTAAATTGTGATAGTGTGCATTTTTTCCAATCACTTTAAAGGACTGTAGATTCTTATTTAGTGAAGGTCTTGCTGAGAACTTTCCCTCTGCTTTGGTGACTTTCATCTCAGCTGCTTGTGGGAAAAGACTTAATATTTTTGTGCAAGTTTTATACACACAGTTGAATGCATATTTTATACAAACTGTAGTTTAACTGTGCAAAATGCTCTTTTCAGTACTAAAACTTGTCTACACCAACAGACAATTCAGAGATTTTTTGCTCTTCAGAGTTACTGAGCAAGGAAGGACTTACTGGTGTTGAAAGCACTTGGGTGTTATGGTAATTGAGATTCACTTAGAGGGTGAGTCATTAATTCAGTGCTCCTCTGCTACTCTACAGAAGAAATGGCACTCTTAATATTATTGTTAATAGTCTGAATAGCCTTAATTAGATGCACATCTCAAAAACAATTCTGTTAGTACAGCAAAGTGCAATTGTCATCCAGGCTTTAAATATTCAGTTTTATTCTTTGCAAACTGTAGAGATAAATAGAATGAAGATCAGTTTATGACATGGTGTCTTTCTATCCTTAAGCACTTCAGACCTTTCTTTCTTTTGCTTTTGAGGTGTCAGCTGTCTCTGGTGAGCTTTAGCAATTAAAACATAGTTTCCAGCTAGGAGTGCATCTGTTTTGGAGGACTTTTTTGTAGATATTGACTGAATGCTTCTAGAGGCCTGAGCCATCTGAAAATGTAGTGGCATGAAATTGTATTGTTTCAATGACCCATTCTTCTAATGGGAAGCCTAATTTAAATAATTCTGGAAGGGCAGATTAGGACACTTCGGTATTTGCTGTACCTTTTTATTATGATGCAGTTGAATCCCACACTTAAGATGTTATCTTGGGGTGACTTTATGATGCTTGTATCCCCAAATCATCTGTTCTGTTCTGTTGGTGTTGAATATTGAGTACTGCAACTTTAAGACTGGTTTCAGGAGTGAAAAGGGGAGAGAAGTTCAGAGTTTATCAGAGACAGCACTTGCTCCCCCGCACTTTTCACACAGACTGGTTGTCTGCAGTGGACAGCGGGACAGAGAGCGCTGTTTTGGCTTTTTAACTTGCTTTGTTTTGTGATTTTTTTTTTTTTTCCTTTTTCTTGGAATTGTTTGAACCTGCTGTGGACTGAAAACCCAGAGGAGCACTGGGAGCTCCCACCTGTGGCCACCAGTCCTGGCCTGGCATTTCCCAGGCCAGAGGGACCGAGAACAAGCTGAGTGAGCCAGGCTCACAGAGCCCACAGAAGGGATTTTCTGCTGAACTTGTCATCTCTTCAGAGCAGCAAGAGGTTTTGCTGCTTGGTATTGGTCATTTTTGTGCTGGGAAGTGCTTTGTCTGTTAAATAAACAGGTTTTTTCCCCACTTTTCTCTGAGGAAGTATTTTTTCCCCGAACCAGCTGGGGGAGGGACTGCTTGAATCTGTTCCCTAGAGGGCCCCCATTCCAAGGTTTCCTCCTAAATTTGCCCTAAACCAGGACAGATGTATTGTCATTCTGCTTGATAGAATACTGTAGTTTTATCTTCAACGTTCTGTAGCACATGGGTATCTTAATGGCATGTAACTTCAATGTTCCTTTAATACATATGGAGAAACTGAAAGATGCTTATGTAGCTGGGTTGTCTACATTGTAAAATTGAAGCAGTTTTTAAAAAATGTTTGCAATATATTCTTTCCCTTTGCCACATTTAACAACATTTTTTTTAAAAAAACACAAAGTTTGTTTGGTTAATAATCTTTTCTCATTTAGGTTCCTCAAAGCTATCAGTGCTCCCAGAATCAATCTTACTTTGGACAAAGAACTGTGGTCATGTCATGGTGTGCTATTTTTTAATACCATATTTAATATTCTTTGCTAGTAGTTACTTGTGTGTAATGTGATCTGCCTCTTTTTCAGAATATTAGTGGTGAACTCTCTAGGCTTTTAAGGTGTCATGACATGTATTCAATTTGAAAGATGAACTATTTCCTTCTGAACTTAACTGACTGCAAACAATGGATCTTGTTTTAGGAACTAAACTCTGCTCTAGTGGAAAGAGATCGAGCAATTTGTGAGAGGAATGAGTTACTGGAAAAATACTGTCATGAAGTGAAGGACAAAGCTGAGGCCCAGAAGGAACTTGATCAAGCTTGCAAGGATATAGAGACTGTGAAGGAAGAGAGGGATGTTGCCAGGAAGGAGAGAACAGAAGCCATCATCCAGAGAGACCATCTGCTAAGGGAATATTATCAAGCTCGTCAGGTATTGCAAGTCTTTACCGATGCCTTTCTTTCTTAGCTTAGTTAAGTCAGTAACTTGCAAGAGATGAAAGGTTTGGGCACATTGGGAGTCTTCCCTCTTTTTTTCAAGTCGCTCTAAAATACAAACACGTGCATGTATGTTCTTCAGACATACTGACAGAAATTCTTGTTTGGAAGAAACACAGTTGTGCTTCATATTAAGATTCTGTTTGTAAATATAACTAGAAAAGATTTACATTTTAACCAAATTGTAAGTCAGTAAATCTGGATTCATTAGTTTCGTTTGTATTCTTGAAATTAACCACACGCAATTGTTTGCAAGCCCACAGCTTCTGGTGGGCTGTACTGTTGTATTTGGCTTGTGTTGTTGTGCTGCAAGCTTGGAGTTTTCTTTGTGTATTTGTCTTACTGTTGTCACCATCTCTCTTGTTCAAAATAGGGAATTTTGGAGGGACAAGCTAACTTAAGAATAAAGTAATTCTTATCTAAAACAAGAAGCATTAAATGAAAACTTTCTTTCAATTCCATTGCTCTTCAGTTTCATTGCTTTGGAATTGAAAGACCTGTATGAATCCCAAGTTTTGGGATTGTTGTCTCAGGGTAAAAAATGGGTATTAATGTAGGAAATACGTGTTTTCTAGATATAGTGTATATATATACTCTATATACTGTATGCAGTTGCATATAGTAGTGTATCTGATTTCTGAGTATACTTGCAGGTTTTTTCTGTCTGCTAAGCAGAACAAGATTGAAGCACAGAATGTCACCTCTGAAATATGAAATATTTACTGATGTTATTTTGAAGTAGTGATTCTGCAGTTGTACAAATTTGTGTTCTCCTGGATGAAATGCATTACAGCAGGTTTTCTCTTTCCTCCCACCCTCCCCCCAAATTTGCTGCTAAAATAAATGAGTATTATTCATGAAATCATTAGAATTGAATACATCACGCAATAGTAAAAGCTGTTTGTGCATATGTACCTAAAAATTGTGCCTAAAATACTTACCTGTGTTTCTTAATTCCTAGATACAAGATTCTGCTACCCTAGACATAGAAAGAGCAAACAAAGAAATTGAAATGCTTCGGAAGCAATATGAGGCTATGTCACAAGAACTAAAGGAAGCTGTCCAGGAAGCAGAAGTAGCCAAGTGTAGGAGGGATTGGGCCTTTCAAGAGCGGGATAAGATTGTTGCAGAAAGGGAAAGCATACGGTAAACACCTGCTAGATGATACCTGAGTGATCTCTGTAACACCTGGTGTGCAGCTGGTGCAGTTCTAGGCTGGGTTTTGCCAGCACTTCCTCTGCCTTAGCTGTCACATGGTGTTTTTTTTAAAAAATGTTGAGGGCACCTTACAAGATCTTTGTTGTTTTCTGTGCTTTCATAACTAAAATGTCTCTAGTAAATACCCTTGAGTCTAACAGCACTGCTGTGTGGGAACAGCCAGTCGTGCAATCTTTTAGGCATGCTATGCTAATAATCCTGCCGTAGCTCTAGTCCTGCACATAATTGTTTACTTATGGGGACATGCACAAAAAATATCCAACATATTTGCTGCTAAATATATCTAAGAAACTAAGAAAAATACTTAAATATTTATATTTACTAGTTTAAAGTAGATAAGTAGAAATAAGGTTCTGAAAAGGATGAAGGATAAAGAATTAAGACCTAGCAAATGTAATTTTTTTCTTCCTTATACTTTTTTATTTTGCAGATAGAAAACTTTTGAAACCTCTCTTTGAAATTTTGCATTAACTATACAATGTGGTAAAACCAGTTTACTTTAATAGGGTTTTAAGTAACTAGATTGCAATCTTTTTCTTTTGAAGAACTTTGTGTGACAACTTAAGGAGGGAGAGAGACCGAGCTGTGAGTGACTTGGCTGAAGCTCTTCGCAATCTGGATGACATGAGAAAGCAGAAAAATGATGCAGTTCGTGAACTGAAGGAACTGAAGTATGTCAGAGAGATGACCAAACTGCTTGAAAGTTTGTGGTGAAAACTTTGTTTTGTTATTTAGTTATAAACTGCAGCTTAGTTCCTCTCATACTCACTGGTTTATGGGAGAGGTTTTGCCATTGGTATTTATCATGCCCTGCATACTGATGGAGCTCATCTGAGGGTAAATTAAATGCATTTTGGAAGATATGAGAGACCTAGTTGTACATTTAGTCATGTAAAAATATTGCAAAAAATGTAAGACTATATTAAGACAATATATAAAAATGTAAATTTTTTGTAAATTTGATAGCAGACCAAGAATATTGGAAAGACAGAAGCTAAAGGAAATTTTTGATACAGCTTGGATTTATGATTTAGAAAACCAAGTATAATATCTATCATGATTGCAACATTATTTTTCAGTTTATTTAAAATTATCATGTCTGTTTCTGCAAGTAATAATTTTGTTTGCCTAGGGAAAAGATGGAAAATCAATTGGAAAAGGAGGCCAGATTTCGTCAGTTGATGGCCCATAGTTCCCATGACTCAGCCATAGATACAGATTCTCTGGAATGGGAAACAGAAGTGGTAGAATTTGAAAAAGACAGAGTAAGTAAAATCATACATTGCATTGTCTTGTGTATTGGATAGCTCTGAACCAATTATAATCTTTTAAATACTAGGTAAGATTAAAAATATGATTTTGGGCTTTTTAGTTCTTTATTGTTTTGCAAGGAACTGTTTAGGTGCACATGACGGCAGTAAGTGCAGTTACAGCTACATGAAAGTAGTTGATAAAACCAAGCTGTTATATACAAGCTTTGTAATTTTCTTCATCTGTATTATGAATAAAAATCGTTCCCACATTTAATGTTGAAGAGTACCCAGGCCCATGTAGTATAGTGGTCTTAAGTTTGTGGTTCACTGCAGACATAGCAGTGCTAAGGCAGCCAGAACTTAAGATGTGAAGGAAACAGTGTATTAGAGGCCAATCTTTTACTGGCAATAACACTTAAAATCTATGCATAAAAGAGTTAATGTTTCACACTAAGCTATTTCTCCTACTGTTGCTCAGATCTTCTGGATAGAAATTTTAAAGTATTAAAAGTACTTTGTAGACTTTGTAGAATTCTACCTCTGAATCTGTATTTAGAAATGGTCCCCCATAATGTTAGAGCCGTTTTTCCTGTTTACTTCTGGTCTCCAGTCATAGCACAGTAGAAATCTGCCTGACTTCACTACCAAGACACAGTGCTGTTTCCTTACCTTGACAATTGTTCTTTCCCCCATTCTTGGGAAACATGTCCTTCTTCTGTGATTACACGACCAACATTGTACCTTAAAACAGGTTGTATGGGTCTGAATGGGCTTTTTCACATGCTCAGCTGCTTTTCTGTTCTTTTCTTTGGTGAAGTTCCCCAGTTGTATTATTTAAGCCTTAATCTGAGAGGGAAGGATCATTCTAATGGAAATGGGAGGTTATATACTTACGTACCAAAAAATAAACACTTACCTGATACAGGAACCCTGTGAATATAAATACATAGTGCAAACATGCAGTAATGCCTCTTGGTAACAGACTCTGTTTGCCAGTGCAGTGGAATCACTTGTCATTAATATTTTCTAGGATGACATGGACTTGAAAGCACTTGGTTTTGATGTGGCAGAAGGAGTGAACGAGCCGTACCTCCCTGGAGACTGCGGGATCTTCGTTACCAAAGTAGACAAAGGAAGTATTGCTGATGGTCGGTTAAGGTAGGGCCTGACTTTGGAAAACACCTGTTGGTTTTTTGATCACAATAAACCTTAAATATGAGCATATTGCTAATTGTCTTCTTGGTTTTCATATTTTTTTTAAGCTCTTTTTTCTTTATATTATTAATGTTCGTTGGGAAATCACACTGAGAAGGCCAACGCTTAGAAGCATTACAGAAATGAAACACTGCTTGACTCAGCACTTAAAACTCAAAACAATTTGAAATGTTCTTATGTTGCGCTGTGCCCTTTTTACTCTGTTATTATCATCTCCTCAAACCTTCATCTATTTATTTAAATTTTGGGAAATTTAAATTGAGGAGGGCAAGAGAAAAGGAGAGTAGAGCGAGGGGTCATTTGGAACCATCTGTTATTCTTGGTGTTGATAGAAACTTTTTAGTAACTCTTCTCTAAAAGCATTGCTTTTAAACAAGAAGTAGTCATTAGTGATATGAGATATACTTTTCCATATGAAGTGCAGACTAGCAGGCCTGGTTTTCATTTAGCTGCTATTTAATGCTTTTTCAGGAATGGATAACTCCAGATAATGAAGGATGAGTTTATTGAGATCAGCTCTGTTGCATGCCTTTTCCTGGAACCTTTTTCATGTGCTGTGTCCAGCAAAGTGTGCTTGTAACTGACCTACCTAATTCTGTATATCTACCAGAGTGAATGATTGGCTGCTGAAGATAAATGATGTGGATCTTACCAATAAGGATAAAAAGCAAGTTATAAAAGCTGTTCTAAATGGAGGAGGTGTTATTAATATGGTGGTTCGAAGAAGAAAGTCTTTAGGTGGGCGAGTGATAACACCTCTTCACATCAATGTTTCTGGACATAAAGGTAATGACTATAAAGGATGGATGTAAATGGCACATGTTTGTTCAGCCAAATAAGGCTTGATATAAAGGTACTTGTTCTCTGAGCCTTTGCTTAAATCGCGTTTATATATTAATGGCCTCCTAGAGAAAAGTTTACATTAATTTTTATTAAGCAAACCAAGAATACTGTTATTGACAATAGCTTCATCTTGTAAGTACAGGTTTTGTTTTTGTCCTTGGGTGGGTTTTAGTTGATTCTTTTTTAAAATACTTGTCTTTAGTTAGCTGCCTGTTTGGAATGTTTGTGGGAGTGTAAACAAGTCTGTTAAACTCAGTTACCCCCTTTTTGTGTGATTATATTAAATTTTGGGATATTCAAAATCTTTTTTTTTGTTATTTCCTTGTAAGGGATTACAGAAATTTAAATTCAGCTGGATTGGTAGTCTATTTCTTTCTTATGCAGGCAGGTCAGACATGCCATTTGAGCAATATATTCAAATTGCAGAATAAAATTCTTTTTTATGTATTTCAGATAGTGGGGTCAGTCTAGAAAATGGAGTATTTGTTGCTGCTGTTGTGCCCGGAAGCCCAGCTGCCAAAGAGGGTTCCCTTGCTGTGGGAGATAGAATCATTGCTGTAAGTCTTAAAAATGCATTTGCCTTTTAAAATTTTTGTTTATTTTGAAGCATTATCATTGATGCCACTCTTCAGGATGCCAAACATTCCAATTAATTCTTTACTTTTGCAGTATTAAGTCCTTTTTGTAAATTCACTGAATATTTATTCTAAATTAATGGTTTTGTGTGCTGAGTGATTAATGTAATGTGCAGCTTATTTCGTGAGTTCATATGAGTATTTTCTCAGAAAATACTTTGTCAGAAGCATTAGATTATTCTTCAGACTTGGCTTATGTATATATATCTGTTCTGGGAGGGAGTCTATCCTGGAGTGCATTTGCAGCCTTCCAGGGTGGGTGTTGTTTGTGCACTGTGAAAAAGGAGGTGGTTCCTGTTGGCACAGCTGCACAGAGGGTGTAGTGACCTGGGGTGATAGCCTGTGTCCCTGCAGGAATAGCAGCTTAGACTCAGGAGTTGTCCATTCTCCACTCTTGAAAATGCACAAATATCAACCAAACTTCAGTCACACATACATGTGTAGATTGGTGTTTTCCCTGTCTCAGAGATACTCTACCTTAACTCCTCTCTGCCTATTAGCTTTGATGTCTGTTGTGGTTTCTTTGTCTGCAGATCAATGGCATTGCACTAGATAACAAGTCACTTACTGAGTGTGAAGCTCTGCTACGAAACTGTAGGGATTCCCTTACTCTGTCACTCATGAAGGTGAGTAGCAGAAGCTGAATTTGCAGAATTCTCTTGAACTTGTGTAGAATTATTCTAGTTGTTCAAGGAAGAGTATATGGAAAAAAATGAGTATATCAAAATGGGAAAAAGACAGTTGTCTGGATGCATTCCTCTGGTGGTACGCTTCCTCAGCAGTTGTTTCCAAAATAAGGCTCTTGTGCCATCTAGTTGGAAATGAGACTAACTTACTGTCTTCTTTCCCATTTGTTTGCTGGTCACATGAAATGAGTGCTGCCACAGTTGCTTGCTGCTTCTTGGGTTTTCCTTCAGCGTGCAGCACTTTTGTACGTGAAAGATAAACTGCTTGCTGTCTAAAGGAAGTTGCTTTTAGTCAGGAGGGAGTTGTGTAGAAAACTGAACTCTTGCTATCATGGAGATTAAGTACAAGGCTTTGATTTTCAGGCTTATTTCTCTAAAATAATTATTCTGTTTTGTTTCTTGAGTTTAGAATCCCGTTATTCTGGGCCTGTCACATGGATTTTGAGTCATAATTTCATATCTAGGGAGCTTTAGGTTTTAAGAGAGTAAGAAGACAAAATGTATGAGGGGAAATGGACAATTAAAGTTATCTTACTGGCATCACTTACCAGAGGCAGAAGTAGAATGCAGGCCCCTTCACTTGCAGTTGAATACTTTCTGCCACCATGTGGAGTTGCTCCTTGGGAATTGTTCTGAAAATGTTACAAAAATTTTTCTAGCTTCATTTCAATTGATGTTCTGTGCTTTGAATTTTAAGATATTGTTAAGTTTATTATTATTCAGATATAGATAAATCAAGCAGGCTAGGATATGGCTTATACTAAACAGAAATCAGCCACAATAATAAGGTGATCATATGTGGTTTTTATTTTAGGTCTTTCCTCAGAGTTCATCTTGGAGTGGTCAAAATATATTTGAAAATTTGAAGGATTCAGAAAAAATGTCAAACTGTAGAGTTCATGCATCAGAGATACAAGCACAAAATAAAAGAAATCTGAAACTCAACAGCTCAACCCAGACTGACATTTTCAATCCAGACATCATGGATGGCAAGAAGGACCAGGGGGATCAGGGCAGCACTTCATTTTGTGATCACAAGCCTTTCCCAAGTAACACATTACGAGTAGACTCTCGTAGGAACACAGTGCACAGCTGCCATAGTAATTCAGAGCACAGCCTCAGCTCCTTCAGCCCAGAGACATATGGGGACCAAGGCTATGGAGCTGTTGACTTGGACAACAGGAGGCTGCCTTATGAACCTACAGGAGCTGACTGTATGATGGTTGAGACAGCGTTTGACAAAGGACATGGAGCTAAGCATAGTGGTGGTACCTGGCCAAAAGTCATGGTTAATATCTCAGCAACAGAAACAGAAAAGTTCTCTGTGTATAAAAAGCCAAAACAAAGGAAATCTATCTTTGACCCTGATACTTTCAAAAGGCCACCAACTCCTCCCAAACTGGACTACCTTTCCCCTAATCAGGTGACAGGCCATTCACCTCAGCCATCAAAAGCTGAAGTGGCTTCAACTCCTCCAACTCCTCCTAAGAGAAGTGACTCCATCAAATTTAAACATAAACAACAGGCAAGCTCTGCATCAGAGTCTACGGTAACAACAGGGTCACCTCCCACCAGCCCAGCCACTGCCCAGGCTCCAGTTTCCTTGGCACTTAAACAGGACTCTGCTACTCTGAAGGGGCGCAGCAGGAATGCTGGGCATTACTATCGGGAGGAGGGAATGGACTGCACTCACCTCTCCTCAAGGAAGTCCTGTGAAGATGACATTGGCTTTCAAAGAGTTGAAGAGCCAGAGATTAAAAGACCGCGGCCAAAATCAGCTCCTGCTCTGAGGCATAAAATGACCCCTGTGCCCATTCCTAATCCTGCTCTTCAGGTAGAAGCTTGGTATACTGAAGCACAAAACTAGAAACCTTGAAGTGTATTTGCAGTGTGGTTTTGGGTGCCCAGTTATGTACCAGAGGAGGAGAAGCATAGCCCATCCTCAGAATTCAGGTCCTCTGAACTCAGGCTCAATTAGCATTTGGCAGTATCACAAAATACAAACCAGTATGTAGAGTTCCAGCATTTAATAGGCAGTGGTGGCCACCAAGCAGAAACCTAGTGTTCTGCTTAGCTGCCATACCTGCTGCTTGTTGCAACATCTGGGCTTTTCTGTGTTTTTGGCAGCCTGAAAAGACATAGATAAAAACACAAGGCATCAGCTTTAGAAGAACTGAAAATAGGGTCTCTGAAGTTTTACAAAAGTCAGATTGGTTGTCCAGATCACTGTGCAATTTAATGGAAGAAGGTATACCACCCATAGAGTTGGTTTTTTGTAAGTCTTTAGATGTGTCAAAATAATTCTGTACATCTTATCTGAAATCCAAAGGGTGTTAGGCCCATTACACTATAAAGGTGACCTGTTTATTAGAATATGATGCAAATTCAAAATCAGCATATAATTTGTTAGAATGAACACCATACTGAGAAGATAGTGGTCATGTCTTGACAGAGTGGATGGAAGAAAAAATTTTTGTGCTCTGGGAAAGACCTATTTAGATGAATGCATTATATAAAGTGACATAATCAATAATGTTATTTCAGGTCCACTGCCTCAGATTTGCTCATCTGGCAGATAGAGATTTTACTTTTTTTTTTTAACTGGAAGCCAAAGTTTATAGAAGTGGTTTTTTTTAATGTAATTGAATCATAATGACTTAAAATTTAATATTCTTTCCCCTTACTTGTTGATACCTGGGTAATCCCACCCTTTTCACAGTGTTTTAGAAGCAATACAGATGGCAGAGCTGAGTTGGAAGTAGTGCAGGGTTAGAGCCATATCCTGCAAAAATACTGGTGTAAGGGAGCAACTGGCAATGTTTTATGCCTTTTTTCTTTTGGTCTGCTTTCATTTTGTTTCGTCTACTTCCATTCCTTATGCATTCCCAAACATTTTTAGGGAAAAATACTTATGAAGAGGTTTAAGCCTCTATGTAAGCAGTGCTCACCAAAAAATGAAACCATATCTGTTATTACCAGCAGTGCGTCCAGCACAATTAAAAAAAAACACAGCCCATACTAGCTACTATGAAGAACATTAACTCTGTCCCAGCCAAAGCTAGCACAATAAATGACAGAAAAACATAAGAGTTTAATTTTGTACCTGTAATCAGCAGATTTGGTCTGAAGAGCAGTATGGCTTAGAGAAAGGTCACAAGAACTGCACAGCAGGAAGTGAAAGAGGGCATATTCCCATGTCCTATTTTAGCATGTATGTAACAGCAGAATAAGATCAAGGTATTGAACACCTTTGAATAGGGAGTGTTTGCTTTACATAGAATGTCAAGTTGCTCCATTAGCACTGATAGTCCTGTTCTTCGTTGTAGTGCATTGTCATGAGCACATGGACAACCCTGGTTATAATCGTAGTAATATTTGTATAGTGAGGAATGAGTGAGTAAAGAGTTGCCAGCTGTGACAAGGACATGTGTAGGTGGGGACTTAGGCCCAGGAGATTTGTTAGCTGGAACAGAGTGGGTGGTTTTGGCACTCACTGTTGAGGAGACCAAGGGATATGTGGGGACATATTGTGGTTGCATCAATGTGCTGCCCAAGCTCTGTTACAGGTGGCAAGTAGGTGTTGGTTTGAGGTAAAGAAGAAAATTATAGAATAGAATTACAGTGATGATTTTTTTGGTTTTTTAAGGTTACTTCATTTCCTAGTTATTTTTTGTTTCTAGGATTAAATTAAAAGTAGGTTATATGATTCTTTTTTATTTTTCTTCTCTTTCCTGTCTCCACCCATAAAATAGGAAGGGCTTTGTAGCTCTAAAGTTGTTGGCAGGAGAGAAAAAGTGATGCTGTGCCTCAAAATGTGGGCATAGTCACTCTGATTTTTTTTTTTTCTGGTGGAATTGCCCTTGTCAGTTGGAACTACCTCGGGCTGTTGTGATGGTAGTGCCCAGTCTGTATGCAGTCACTCCTGAAGTAATATTTGTAATAGCAAAATATAGTGTAGTTTAATTTGAATCCATATTGGGTGTTGTCATTTAATTTAGATGTGTATATACACAGTTAATTTTGTGTACTTTGATAAGTTGATAAATTTAGGTGTGCTTAATTCCTGAATAGTAGGTGGAACAATTACTGTTGCAGACATGAAAATGATCAAATACTGCTTCTAAGAAGGCACCTCTGCCTATTAGTCTTTGTGCTCTCAGTAACTCTTAATTTAGTTACAATACTTCTGTCATAAAAACTGTAAGTACATTTACAGTAGCTTTTCACTTTTTACATGCATATCTTGTGTTATATATTTCAAATGTTTGAACACCATGTGCTGAGCCCGCACTTGTAACTCTTCTTCATCACTGTCTGAGCTATTCTGATATGTTCTTAACTCAACAGTACACTTGTTATACAGAACAGAAGTTGTGAGGTTCTAAAACCTGAATTGCTTGTTGAAGAGAGGTTATTCCACATGTATCTGGAAGTGCAGGCTTAGAAGAAAATGCTTTCTGGCTTTTTAGCCAGATTTTCTATAGCAAACACAACAATAGCAGCTGAAATAGCCTGTGAAAGCATTCTTTTAAAGGAGAAATGTAACTATATGCTGAGTTTCATTGATGCAAAAGGTATCAGTTAAATTGCAGATATTGCCCTAAGAAGATTACAAAATAATAAAAAGAAGTAACAAAGTAGGATGGAGGAAAAATGGATAGAGGGACGTAATTGAAAGACAAATGTCTAAGAAGCACTGTGGTGGCACATTCTGGAACAGATACTTGAAAGTTTGATGTTGCTTATTGTTCCACAGTTTGGCTGTTTTATTCTTTTGAATCCCCAACTTCCTGTAATCAAACTTCTGTGCTCCTGTAGGTGCAGAAATATGCTCCAGCTAGTGAGGAGCATCTGTCTCCAGAGCTTCAGGAATGGGCACCATATTCCCCAAAACGTTCTGCTAGGCACAGTGATGGCTTTGTGGCTGCTGCCTTATACCCTGGCAGCATGTCAGCAGGTGAGTACAGAACTCCAAACTGCTTTTTAGGAATGCCCCAAGGCACTTGTCCACATTGGGGATTAGTCGTGTTAAGTACAGAAGAAACAAGACTCACAAAACCTATTTCTATGATCTGTTGTAGTCTGAACATGATGGGCTCAGCTTTTGGACTGTAAAGAAGTGAAGCCTGTTTAAGAATCACTAAGAAAACTGAGCAACTTCTGGCTGAAGGATTTGTGTTTCATGAGTTTCTGTGCAGAGAAGTTCTCAATACATTAGTGCAGAACAAGGTGTAGCCTGTCCTTTAGGAGGAAAAGTAAGATTTTCAGTGTTCTTGAAAGTAGATGGAGGTATCCCAGGCTTTAGCTGCTTCATTTCTGAAATTCTTCCAGGGAAAAAAATCTGGTGTTCAGGAAGTGAAACATATTCAATTCCACGTGCTGGAAGCATTTGGGGTATCTGACATTGAGTGCCCAAACTGGCTCTGATCTTAATCTAAGTGAAAGGTTAAATGTGAGTGTGTTTGAGATATTAAGATACTGAAGAGGGGTCTTACAAGAAGCTTAGTATATATCAATATAATCAGGTGGAACAGCAAATAGCCTTTGGTCTCTTTTGATCAAACAGTTTTTGGTATTGAAGTTCACATTAGCAGGTTTTGAATTGGCACTGCAAAAATGGAGTCCTTAAGGAGGTAATTAGGATATAGCATGCTAGTTAACTTGAAATAGTCAAGAAGCATTTGGTAAATGTATTGTCAGATAGATTGCTCAGTCTTTAGGGTCTAGTTTTAGATTTCAAGTTTTAGCAGTTGTATATTAATCTTAAATTTTGGATCAGATGATACTGATTTTTATGAGTTTATCCTCTCTTCTTGTAAAGCCCCAAAGTCCTGTAAGTTCTAGAAGTTATGGAAGATTGTATTCTTACTGGAGAGCACAAAGGTAATAGTCTGTGTATCTGGAACAATGGACAGTTTCAAGCAAAGGTGCCCCAATCAGTTGACAAGACATGCTCAAGAGTAGCTCACACCAGGAAGCTTTTGCTCTTCTTTGATTTCTTTTACTCTTTTCTCACTTTCTCTCTTAATGGCAGTAGAAAAAATATTAAAAGTATTATTTCTAACCTTGTAGTTAACTTTTATCTTAGTATGATACTTTAGCACTATAACTGAGTCAAGTCAAACCTACTTTAAACAGTATTAGACAACATGAGTCTGTCTTCAAATGAGAACAAGTTTTTGCTACTGTGTTCTATGCTACCAACTCAAGAGGAAATTTTAAGATAGACTTTGGTTTAGTATTGAAAGATGAATATACTTACAAAAGCAACTTGAGTAATAAGTTTCAGAAATAAATATTAGAATTTAAAGTCACGCTAGAAGTGGGACTCTGTGAGGCAACAAAAGAGAGGAACCAGAATAATTATAGCTGCAGTCAGTTCAAGTGCCAAATAAAATCTTGCATGCTGGTTGGGTGACTAAATGCAGCATTTTCATTCCTGGTTAAAAAATTTCTGTACTTGGAAATAGAAAATATTTTATCTACTTGCTTATATTAAAATCATATGCAGTGAATGGCTTCATTTTTGGTAATATAATCCACTTTATTACTGATTCATTACAGAATTATAAACAAGACTTTAAACATACATGTATTATCAAAGGTGTCGTATGATGCTTAATAATGTATTTGTATGCTAATATGTTTATTTATCATACATGTAAATCTTAAAATACATAATTAAAAATATTAGGACATATTTTAAATCTGGACTTTATATGCTAACAATGTTGATAAGAATATGCTTTTCTCATCTGAAGCAGGGACAGTACCAAGAAGCTTAGCACCATGCCCTGCAGTGACTGCTGTCATGAGAAATCCAATCTATACTGCCTGGAGCCATAGAGTTCACACCAGCAATTGCCCATCAGTTGCCAGCCAAATATGTCATCAGCATCTGCATCCCAGGTGTTTTAAAATTTATATCTCTGTAAAATTTTGTTTTCATTAGGATAAAATTACTTCTAGTAGTTTGGTAGTGTTCAGAGTGAAACATGTTATTTTGATGCAGGGGTCTCAAAACCATTGTTGCATACAAATGATGTGCCAGTTGCTTTCATGTCTTTCAGTAACTGATGGATTAGGATTTCCTCTGCCCCACTGATTGATACTGATAAAGAAATTAATTTTTTAATTAACTAATTTCTAATATTTTTTTCTTGTCATTGACAAAACGAAGCTTTCTCATTTTTTTGTAGTACTTCAAGGCTATTTTTCTTCTGGCTTCTAATAGTTCATAAAATGATGGGACAATGTGGAAGTGGAAATGAAAGAAGCATTAATTTCATTCAGCACATGGGCTAACCAGAATTTTTTGCTGGCCAGTTTCTGTTTGCTGAGGTTCTTTGGCCAGTTCTAACTGTTTCCCTATTCTGCTTTTCTTTTGATGTAGTTCCCAGCACCAAGGTCGCCTGAGTTTGGACCTAAGTCATAAACACTCCAATGACTACTCTGAAAATTCACGTACAAGAGCATCTCATGGCTCAAATTCGTTGCCATCTAGTGCCAGACTTGGTAACCAACTTTTCTGATTTATTTCCTGTGGACTCCTGTATATTGGAGAAAACTATAAATGAAAAACTCCTTAAGTACCCATGTTAGGGGATTGTCATGATTGGCAAAGCTAATGGCTTCTGGTGTTCCTTTGCTTAATTTCTTGTAGTTTATGACTAAAGGTATTCCTTGGAAGTTGCTGTGTTTGGTTTGTTCTTTACAGTCTCTCTGAAATGGTGTCTGCATATGAGGGATTCTCCTATCCATGCCTGTTAAACTTTAAAAGTATCTTTAGAGAGATGGGATGCAGGGCCAAAGGTTGAGGTTCAATGAGCTGGTGAGAAGAAAGAAGAGAGCCCCCTGAACAAAAAGTCAAAGGATGACTAATGGCCAAATGTAAATTGTATTCTTGGAAAATTACTTCTATTTAGTTGATTGACATATAAATATTTTTTTTATGCCTAGCCTAATGATACCAAAGCAAATGAATGCCTGGTAGCAGTGACATGTTAACATTTTAGATTTAAATAAATTTTAAATTATGTGATAATTGGGGGTTGTTTTTATGTGTGTTTGTGTTCCTGTGTTCTGTCAAAGATTGAGTAGAGCATGGTAGCTTTTTAAGCATAGCAAAAAGGGGCAGAAGAATTGGCAACCAGTATCTGGTGATGTATTCATCCAAGCAGAATGTAATAAGAGTGTTTTAAATGTCCTTTGTAAAGTCCCATGGAATCTTAGTTAACAGAGATGTTAGATTCTTGCTTGGACTTGGAGTAAAGTTTAATTTTGTAGGAAAATACTAGAAATATTTTTTCATACAAAAATGAACAGTGCATATATACTGTGTAGCTGCATTGTGTTCTGTTTATACTGACACTGTAATCAAGATAATTTACTATAATTATGATATTCACTGTTATGAGGGTAATCATCAAAGCTTTTGCCTTGATCATTTAGAGGCCACTTTAATGCTCATTGAAGAAGTACAATCTAAATGTACTTTTTTGTTAATTGTAGTTGCTTTTACTTCTGTCTTTTTAATTTTTCCTTGTTTTAAAAATAGGTTCTTCAAGTAACTTGCAATACAGAGCAGAACGAATTAAGATTCCTTTAACACCAAGATATCCAAGGTCCATGATGGGCTCTGACAGAGGTGAATTATTTTATAAGTAATTTTAGTCATACTGTTTTCAGGATAACCAAAATAAAAGTCCTTGCAGTTGTTAAATCAGGTTGTGCCACAGTCTAAGCAGGACAATTTTTTTAATGTTCCATAATCTGCATTTTGCCAGAGAAATGTTAAAAAAGAAAAGAAACTTTTTAGTGAAAGTTGTTTTTTCTGATAGCTGACTCGAGTAGCCGCACACTGAGTAAAAATGCAGACAAAACTAAGAATAAGCATTGCTGTAAGTTTTATAGTTGTTTCTTTTAGAATGATACCTTGGAAATTTCAACAGTGAGCTGACTAGCATTTTTTTCATTCTGTAAGTATATTATTTGCTTACTGTTGTATCACTGATTGTGAATTATACTTTGAAATGCAATGAAAATATTTCAGCACTTCACTCAAAATTGCTTCGTGGAAGATGTTTAAAGACAAGCAGTAGTTGGAGTGCTGTGGAATCAGGAGTTTGCTGACAGCAATCAGCAAATCTGCGCTGCCATCATTGCTCAGATGTTCTGCAGCCTTAATGTATTGTGTGCAGTGATTTTCCTAACTGGGCAAATACATATCTGAAAAATAGATTTTATTTGCGATAAATAATTTGAGGTTTATTTTCTCTAGCTTTTCAAAGGGAGCAAACTGTGTCAGGGCATCTGTTCTGTAGATTACTTGGGAAGGGTACAACCAGGGCATAGATGCAAACTAAGTCATGTCAAGCTTGTTTGAAATTTCAAAGCTTTCCTGTCTCTGTAGGATTTATGCTTGGCTTCTGTTATCTTTTTCAGGTGTTGCATAATATACTTCCTATGTAAAGGGAAGGGCTGCACATAAATATTTTATTTGAAAACAAACCTACACATTAGATTTTTATTTTATTTCTTTCCTGTCTTTTATTTTCCTTTAACATGCTTTTCAGACATGCTCATGGTATAGCTTGTCTGTAACCTTGTCTCCTGTTGAAAATGACAATAGTTGTTTGCACACTTAGAGGATGGATTTACCAGAGTCATTAAGGACAGTAAGTTTGCACTGTCTGAAATGAGTTACCTGCTCTTCCTAAGCCTCTTACATGATTCCTAGATAGTGGGCAGTCAGTCCTCTCTTCTCTCAGATGTGTGTGGTGTCTTTCACTGTGTCTGGGTGGATGTGCCAACTATGACAGATGCAGGATACTAAACCTCTACTGTTGGCTTTTCCTAGGCTCCTTGTCACACTCAGAATGTAGCAGTCCCAGCCTGATAACTCCTCCCCAGTCACCTCTTAACTTGGAAACATCTTCCTTCACCAGCAGCCAGTCTCAGAACTCCCTCTCTACATTACCTAGGATTTCCATTAGCCCCGTGTCTGTCGGAGAACGTAGAAAAGATAGGTAAGGTCCCCATGTTTTTGGTTTTTGAAACAAATGTGTCTGAGGAAATTTTGTGTGTTTGTTTATTAGGCCGAAGGAATGTGAACATTCAATTTGAATGAAAAATATGTAAGTGCAGAGGTGCATCTCAGGTCCTGTTATTGAATGGTGTTTTTCTTTACAAAGTATGTAAGAGATCTTTTTAAGGATTTTAAGAATAAGTGATTTCATAAAGGTTTTGTTTCTTCCATATTGGACTAATGGTTGCACCAAGTAAAAGAAGTCTAAATTGGAATATACCCTTTCAGCTCAACTACCTCACATGCTTATTTATGATAACCTTGTTCTATACTCTGGAAATCTAAACAAAATTGGGACCTAGTAACGTCTGATAGCTAAATATCAGGTGCCTTAGCACTGCAAATCTGTGCTCCAACCACTGTGCCTTTATTCCATATAACCAGATAACCAGAAAAACTGAGCAAATAACTGTGGAAGAACAATACAGATACAGTTTTATTACTCTGACTGATCCCTTTGGCTGCACCTGGACCACTGCTAGTAATAATATTCAGTATATGTGTAGCTGCTTGCAGAATTTGAATCTAACGTGATAGCTTTCTTAAAAGCATGTGCTTTGTGTTTAATGAGTTTATATCTGATTAATATTTCAAAGATATACTGCTTATAGTATCAGTCTTGGACATCTGTTTTCATTTTATCATGATCTGACTAGACTGAATATATGAAAAGGTTTACACAAATTCAAAGCATAGAACAGTAAGACACAAATTTGAATCACACTTTTATTTCCAATAAGGCAGCTAAGTGCCATTCTGGCAGTGTAAAGGAGCTCCAATGTATCAAAATTTATTACATTTGTGTTGCCTTGAAGACTCCTTTGTATGCTTAATTTATGTAAAAACACTGATCATAAAAATGTGAATGCTAAAATTATGAGGATGTTCTGTATTCTAACTTTCCTGGTCGTAATAAAAAGTTATTCATAAAATGTTACATTAAACTTTCGTCTTGTTTGAAGAAATTGCAACTAAGTTATTGTAGCAATTATAGATTGTCTTGTATACAAAGAACAGTGTTGTTTTGAAAGGAAATGTAAAGAGGTTTTTGTGAATTTACTTTCTCTCTTATTCAATGTGACGCTTGTACTACATGTACTCAACTTGTGTTCTCATATAAATGTTCCTCTGATTGTCACTTGCAAATTCCAAGTCACAGTGTCTTTTCTCTTTCACATGACTAATGATGCGAGTGTTTAGCTGAACAAGCTGGGATTTTGGCACTCTATATCTTTGTGTCTTTGAGCACAAGATACATGTTCTGATCTCTGGGAAATAACAATTTTTGTTAATGTTGATCATACTATTGAACTACATCCAGGTTCCAGCCCCATTGCTGTGCTTATGTATAAACCATAGTCTGAACTGACTTCCTAAAATGAGTATAATTCTAAGGTTTGATGGTGGGTTTTTAAAACAAAACAATTAAACACTTTAGGAAAGTAGCTACTTAAATCTATCCTAAGAAATGTTTGAATTTTGGGGGGTTTTATAAACTTTGTTTCCCACAAAATACAAATAATTCAATTGGCCTTTCCCCAGATAAAATTAATAGTTATATAAATGAAAAAAATTTCAATGTTAGTTTGTTCTGATGATTTTAATTCAAATGAAAATGAAAAGAACTCATCAATTAAGACTTTTTCTCTACTCCATGTCTGTGATTCTGGCAGGCACTCTGAATATTAGAGAAAAGTGCTTTACTTGATTTTGATGAAACTGATTAACAAGTAAAACACCTTTGTAATGTTATAATTTCTTTTACTTTATTACTGATTTACTATACAGGCATAGTTACCTGTCATTCTGTACTTACTATAATTCTCAGATAGGATCTTGTGTGCTTTGTATAGTTTGATTCTTTCTTACCCCAATCTGAAACAAATTAAAAATGCATGTAGCAGATGAAAAAGCAGAAAGGTACAATAAACAAAGCTCTGAAAATGCAGTTTTAGTTTTTAATGCAGAAATACACCTTGATGAATTTTGTGACGTGAAGGAACTTCATATAATATTGCTTACGTGCTCATAAGTGAGTGAAAAAATAATCAGTTTTCTGCAAGTTGCCAGAATTTAGTTAATTTAGGTCACATGCAAAAATTATGAGCATCAGTAATAAGTTCACTACATTGGTAAGCAATTGCTGAGGGCATTACCTCTAACAGTGGTGTAAGGTGGCTGAGTTCCAATCAGCAGCCAACAGTTTTTATCTCATATACACTAATAAGCTGGCAAACTATTAAGCCTCTGCTGCAGAAGGCTACCAAAAGGATCCCTTCAAAGGCTGGCAATATGCAGAGTTATGAAACAATGACCCCTTCCCTCTGTCCCCAGCCCCAAATCTTACTTTTCCAGAAAATGCGCTTCCTCAGCCTCACTCACTTCAGTGGTAGTGAGTGCAGTCTATGTAACCCTTCTGGTCTGTGAACAGCACAATAAAATAGTTTAAGCAGTTTGTGCAGTTTAGAGCACGTCTATATGATATAATGAAATGTTAGGAGAGAAAACATTCAAATTAATGCATGTCAAATGCCGTATAATGGTGTTAAAACAAAAAGTACATGGCACCTGGTGCCCAAGATGTTTCATTCATGGTGAGCTCAGCTCTTAAAGCCTGATGATGCTTTTTGCTGTGTAGACATTCTTAGGTTTATAATAGTGAGAACCAGAATCTTTTAGAAGGCTACTGTTTGTTCATACACATCATGAATGGATCAGCACCATATGTAGAGGTGGATATATCCCAAATATGGGGGGAGGAGAGGGGAATGTATCAGGGTTTTCTTTTCTATAAGCCTTTTTCTTGATATACTTACTAGTGTCTTACTACTGTTTGTCCTGTTCTAAGTGTTCTTGTCTTCTCAAATCTTCTACATCTTTCAGATATCTGTTCCGTAATAGGTCTTTTCTGAGAATCCCTGTGGCTCCTAGGCCTAGGTTCTCATCACTAAGGAGTTTGAGGTTGGCCTGATCTAAGGTTGTCCTTCTCGAACAGTATTGCGCACTTTGTGCTTTTTTTACGTTTGGATAATTGCCCTGAGGAGAATTTGCATGGTAATTGTAATGCTACCATGCAAACTGCTGTCTTAATGGCTTGAGTTTGCAACTGCTTAATTTTCATTACTAATTTATGTTTCCCAGCATACAAATATGAAATATTATATTTGTGCTTTGTTGTCCTTTGGTTTACCACCTTAGTATTCATTATGTTTATTTTCACTGGCAGTGAAGACTCCCAGCATTTGTATTTATAACATACCCTTCTGGAATATGGTTTGACAATGTCATATTATATACAGTGGTTCAATTGCTTTCATATAATATGCATCTGGAAGCTTCTTTCCTATCAGCTTCATGACCATTCTTTTTCTAATTCATATTTACCATAATTTTTGGAGCAGTCATGTACCTGGTGTACATTTACTTCTGTTACTGTACATTGCATGGTATTAAAGGAATGCATTTAAGACTGTTGACAATTAGTGGGGTTTTTTAAGTAACTGTCCAAAACTATTTTATTGTTACTGTTCAGACAGGCATAAATACTGCATGTAACTTAGATATTGTGGTAGTTCAAGTGCAATTTTTTCCAACTCAGTTGTAACTATCTCCTTAAAAGGCCCTACATGGAAGAGCCACGCCATGTGAAAGTGCAGAAGGGCTCTGAGCCACTCGGGATTTCCATTGTGAGCGGAGAAAACGGTGGAATATTTGTTTCTAAAGTAACAGGTGGGAGCATTGCCCATCAAGCTGGCCTTGAATATGGTGATCAGTTACTGGAGGTAATTGTTTGCTTACTATTGCTAAGGTTTGATAAATCAGTTTGTATGACTGCAGCCATAAGTGCCTTCCCCAAAAAGACTATGTTGTGAAACCTTGTGCACTGTGAGATGTAGCAAAGAGTACTCTCTATTGTAATATTCCATAACTGTGATTTTTGTGACATTTTCAGGCTTTATCATAAAAATGTCTTTTGATGGTATATCTGCATCCTGTCTTATATAGATATAATTAAATTTTAAGTTAATTAGTTTCAGTACTTGAAACAAAATAGTCCCAATCCCGTATTCTGCCTGGTAAGGGGGTACATTTTCCAGCAGCTGCCTTTTACCAAGTTTCATGCTGTTGTTGCTGTGCCATATCTTTAGCACATGAATTACTCATGTAGCCTCCATGATGTTTCTGCCTGCTGAGTTAGATAAACACATGGAGTAGCATTTTGTAAAGTACAGAGCTGCTTTGTAAATGTAACATCATGTTAAAGCACCTTCTGTTGCACAGTGTGTTTCTGATACTAAAATAGACCTGAATAGATCTGAATTTATCTTTAATTTCTGAATTTACTCATATTGATGATCTGAACCAACTTGTATTTAATCAGCGATATCAAATCATAGCACAGCTCAGAATACATATGTCTTTTAACAGTGAAGATATTGTTAAACTCCTTGTCAGGTTGCAAAATACTTGAAAATTATGATGATTCCTTCCAAGGAGTAAACACTAGAAATCACTGTATAGCAACATTTTCATTCTCCTGTTTTCTCCAGTGGGAATAAGTGAGCATTTAGACATTACACTAATTAGGGCACTGAAAAAATGAGCTTGCTAGTTTCCATTTGAAAACTTGACATTCTGGTTTTTGCAATTTTTCCATAGTTTAATGGAATAAATTTGAGAAATGCTACAGAGCAACAGGCTCGACTAATCATTGGGCAGCAGTGTGACACCATCACTATTCTGGCTCAGTATAACCCACACATGTATCAGCTTGGCAACCACTCAAGGTCAAGGTAAGGCTGGCTGGACCTGGAAAAAGACAGCTCTCCTGTCCACACAATTATTTAGCTTGTTGCTAACTTCTGTACACTTAATGTTTGCAAACGTGAGCACATGTGTGCTGGTAAGTGTGATTGCTTTGAAAAGTAAGGTGTGAATGTCTTTATCAAAAGAAGAATGCTTGATGCATGTAAATATATTTTCTATTTGGGCATAATCCCTAAATCTGCTAAACTAAGATCCAAGATGACTTGTTCCTAGGATTATGACATTTTAATACTTCAAATAATTTTTACTTCTTTTTCCATAATCTGAATTTCCAATATTAATTAGAAAAGACGTATGACCTGGTGAAATTGCCCATCCTATTTTGATGCATGATCACACTTCAAAGCAGAGCTTTGTCTTTCTCTTAGACTTATGGTGAACATATGTTTTTTGGCATGCTCATTTGAATTGTAGGGTTTGGGTTTTATGTCCCTTATTTAAAATTGACTTGCAGCCAAATTAAAAAATTTTGAGTGGAAAATATTTGGCGTTAACCCACAAGTCTTTTCTTCTGTTTTTTTCCCTGTCATAGTTCTCGCTTAGAACCTGTGAGTAATCATTCCACCCCCCAAGGCAGCGGAGCTGCAACGCCTGACAATCATTCCGTAATCGACACCGTGAGCGAGCAGGATGAAGGAACAATGACACCCCCGTCCAAACAAACCACTCCAACCACAAGTCCCAGGAATTCCTTAAGGTAGAGAGTGGAACTTCTGTCTTAAAGGAAAATAAATGGTCAGGGTGGATGTGGCGGGTATTAAAAATCCAAGTGTACTTCTGTGAATGCTGCGTCTGGTTGAAATAAGTCAGCAGACAAGTTGAGTGGACTCCAGGATATAAATGTATGTGTTTTCAGACTGTTTTGGAAACATGAGGTCTGCAAGGAGTGAAGGAAGTTTTCTGCAGGATAGGTTTAGTTGGAAAGGTGATGTTTGTCCTTTAAGACTCTGTCTATAGGTGACCTATTTTGAATAAAATTTATATAAATATATATTCTTCAGATGGTAAGTTTTTCAATTCTAGTACATGTGTTATTTCTTTCTGTCAAAAGGGTCCCTGTGGACACAAACAAAAGGACCCCTGAACCTAGAATTGTTGTTGTTAAGAAATCCCAAGTTGATCTTGGGATCCAGATATGTGGTGGAAACCTGTATGGAATATTTGTCTCAGATGTAGATGATGACAGCCCAGCAAAAGGACCTGATGGACTAGTCTTGGGTGACATGATACTTGAGGTAAGCACTTCAGAAATGTCTGCAGTGTACTGACAAATGTTTGGGATGGCATAAAGAGGGAGGTGCCAAGTGCTGTGCTGTCCCACAGTGTGCAGTGTTCTGTGAGTGTTGAGTTCCTGCCACAAAACCCGGGTTAGAATGGTCAGAGAGCAAACTTGCATTTTGGCTGCAGCACGTGAGAGCTGAATGATGTGAACCTGGAGAACTATCCCTGGTGGTAGCACAAGATGCCCAAAAGTTTGAAGGACTCACATGTGTGTACCTGTAATTACTAACACCTGCTCCCTTCATCTAAATGGGAAACTTTGAATCCAATTGCTGTATGTAGGAGAAAGGCAAGGATATGAAAGATATTGTAAAACAGAGAACAAAGTTAATCTTAGCATTAAGAAATTCTAAAGAGAGTTCAGGAAAAACCATATATTGTGTCCTTGACTCTGCTTTCTGTATCTGAAATGAGAATATTTATCTGCTTATCAAGACTATTAAGGTGATAAACACATGTCTTTGAGAGATTTTTCAGATACAAGTAAAGTGCTGATACTATCCCATTGAACTTCTAGTATCCAGATTTTGCTTTGTAATCATGTTTTACTTCTTTCAGACCATTTGCTATCCCTAAAAACATTAATTTTTTTTCAGTGTGAATTTCATGATTCTCAGTTTACATTTGGAAAATATTTTCAAGTTCTCTCTCACAGTACCTGTGTCTGTTGATTGCAGTTTTTGTTTTCCATATAATGTCTCAGTTTCCTGCTAGACATCTTAAGGTGCAAACTATACTAGAGTTAAATGACAAGACTTATGTATAGAACCTGCAAGTGAGAAAAAACAAACTCATTTTGCATATTTTACAAGCTCAACTAGTTCTATTGCTTGTTAAAATACAATTTCACATCTAAAGGTCTATTTTTGTGTTTTGCAGTATGGGTCTATTGACATGCGAAATAAAACAGCTGAGGAAGCTTATCTTGAAATGTTGAAGCCTGGAGAAAACATCAAAATAAAGACTCAATACAGAATAGAAGAGTTTAATAAGATAAAAGAGCTTCCTGGAGATGGATTCTACATCAGGTATTTGAGCATGACTGGTAATGACAGCATAAGGCTGTTAAGATAATATGCTAGCCATCATATGAGAGAGAGAAAGAACATAAATTTTGACGTGTTTTTTTAAGTTTGAAATTTTCTCATTTATCCAGCTATTCTCTGGCAGCAAGTACACAGTCTTGTATAGCAAGTCTTCACTTTTCATTCCCATGTTCTTGATATGTAGAGAATGCCACTAATCTCAACTTTTTCAGAAAAAGTGTGTTCTTCCCTTGACTTGATGGAGACCAGTTGCAAAGCCTGTTTGTCTTCCTTTCCAGAGCACTTTATGACCGTGTTGCAGAGATGGAACAGGATTTAAGCTTTAAGAAAGATGATATTTTATATGTGGATGACACTCTACCACAGGGAAATTTTGGTTGTTGGATGGCTTGGCAGCTAGATGAGAATGCTCAGAAGCTGGAAAGAGGACAGATTCCCAGTAAATATATGTAAGTGACCTCAGTTGCAGTATTCATCTTTGAAAAGTATTTGTCTTTAAAAGTCTGACTAGTGATATGTGATATAAAACACTTGTTTGCTTCTGTTCTTTCTGGGAGATAGTAATTCTTAGATATCTAATTTTAGTGATGGCATATTTCAATACACATTGAATTAAATATATTGCTCTGTCAAGTTGGTTTTAATGCTGCTAAATAGTAAACTAGAAATGACAATGTCCTGGGGTGCATCAGGCACAGCATCACCAGCTGTGATACTGTCAAAAAATTTTAAAAATGTAACTTTAAATACCAGCCATTTTGTCTGTTTTATTTTAGGATGGATCAGGAATTCTACAGGAGACACAGCATGTCTGAGGCTAAAGATGAAAACAGTTCATCTAAGACGTTGTCAGCAGCAGCAAGGAGGTCGTTCTTCAGAAGAAAGCATAAACACAAGCGAAGTGGTTCCAAAGATGGAAAAGATTTATTGGCTCTAGATACAATCAGTACAGACTCAATTCCTTTCCTGGATGGCAAGTACCTTTGTTATACTTGGGAGGGCTTTGCCTCTACTTCTCTTTCATTTTGAATCAGCACAGCACAACAAATAATATTAATTTCTAATTACTCTGGATACAAATGGTGATCATGACCTCTATTAACAATTTTTTTTGGTATTAAATTACAAGCCAGTGTGTTTCAAAATAATATTTTCATAATTTCTTCCTAGACCTATTAGCATCATTTCATTTGGAGAGGGAGATTCTTTTTGATGCATGGTTTGATCTTCTTTTTAACTATTTAATTTCTGTCCAGGTTGCTTAGTCTGGACAGAAATCCTGTGCACCACTCCAAATCTTCACTTTTATTTCTTTACTCCTTTAGAAGAATCATGTCAGTTACGATGCTTATTTCCTTGTAATAGCTCAACAAATCAAGCCAGAGATTTCAAATATTGTGTAATGTTTACTCTTTTAGGGATGATTGGGGAAGGTGAGAAGTTCAATTTTTTTAGCTGAACAATAAGTGAAATTAGAAAAATTACTAGTTTCAGCTGTCAAGTGGAAAAATTGTAATAATGCCTGACCATATTTTGTATTTGTCAGGCCCCTTGCCCTTGCAGAGGAGGTCTCATAAGTCCTGTAAGAATGCTTCTGCTTATTTGAGGAATGCCAAGAAATGTATGCTTATACAAATCAATATCTTCTGTGTGTGTAGATTCTGCAAGTTTGGCTTATCAACGTGTCCAGAAAGTGGACTGTACCTCCCCTAGGCCTGTCCTTATTCTAGGACCTTTACTTGATGCTGTGAAAGACATGCTGGTCAAAGAATCCCCTGGAAAATTTTGCAGGTGTCCTCTTGGTAAGTATGCAAATATAGCTAATTTCTTCATGCTTACAATACATGATAGTAACATCTGTATAATTAACTAAATGGCAACACAAACATGGATAACACCCCAAGAATCTGAATTTGCAGATATTGTCTTCTTAGCCTTTTTCTGTGCCTAAGGAATAGTAATGAAAGGGGATCTCTTCTATGCAACAGAGGTGATGAAAGCTTCCCAGCAAGCCATTGAACGGGGTGTGAAGGATTGTCTGTTTATCGATTACAAACGGAGGAGTGGGCATTTTGATGTGACAACTGTAGCTTCAATAAAAGAGATCACAGAAAAGGTGAGTCAGTGTTAATGCTGTAGTTCTCTGTACATACCTATGTTGGGGGTGGGAATTATGTTAGCTGTGTCATCCTTTAAGACAGTCAGAGAACTGTTCCCCAGGCTACTAAATAAAATAAACATTACCTTACTTTTGCATGTGACTATTTAAAATGAGCTCACCTTTATAGAAACTAGAAATGTTCATATTCTTCTACAGTATTATAAAGTTAAAAATAATTTTCTTAAATTCCATCCTCTACCCCCTCCAAAAAAGGGTTTAATTTTTTAAACTATTCCATTTAATGCAGTCATATAGAATATAAACATCATCATAATCCTGGAGTCAGATGTTACCTAAAGCCTGTTCATTGCTTACAGTTTTCAATCAAACCACATGGAAAGTCTATTAACACTTGTGTTTGCTTATGATTTCTGAAAGAGAAAATTAATAAGAATATTTAAACTTTGGAAAAATGTATTGCAATCTGAATTTTCATTTCATTAGCTCTTCAATTACTTTTTTTTCTATCAATGCATGCTTTTGGTACTATGAATGCAATTTCTTGCAGTTTTTCATCTTTTGTCTTTTGTTATAAATCCTTTGGGTACAAATTGCTCAGTAGTCCCAAAATGCTACATGGCAAAATTCTGTTGGGTTGCTATGATTTAAGTAGGGGAAGAAATGGGGGATTTGCATGTGTGCTTGTGCTCTTTAACTGAATGAGTGTTTTGCATTTACATTTGATCTTAGGATTGTCATTGTCTGCTTGACATCGCTCCTCATGCCATCGAACGGCTCCACAGTGTTCATATCTACCCTATTGTCATTTTTATTCGCTACAAAAATGCTAAACAAATCAAGTAAGTCTGTGAGGGGTGTAGCTCAGGGATGTTTATTCTGCAAAATAAGTCTGGTTTACCTTTATTGTTTATTTCATCCTACTCATCTTAAATCTTTTGGAACAGCCACTGGGATTGGTTCAGTTGGTCAGAGCCTGGTGCTAATATCACCGAGGTTGTGGTTTCTGTCCCTGTGTGAGCCACTCACTGAAGAGCTGGACTCAATGATCCTTCTGGGTCCCTTCCAACTCAGAACATTCTCAGATGCTGTAAAATGGGCAAATTAATCCTCATAAAACCCACTGTGAGGTGTATGGTCTTAACTTCATTTGGGTTGCATGACAATTAAGTGAATCTTTCAGAGAAATCCATGGAGACCAAAATGAATGTCCTCTAGGAGGATCTTTCCTGCTGGTCTTTGTGGTACATTGTAAGACTGATGTGGGTGAGATCCATTGAGGATTAAGCATTGACCATGGCAGAGGGCTGTTCTTCATCTTCTTAGAAGGGCCCAGGGTATGGATGCAGTGCCAATTGGTTCATAACCTCAGCTTTCCCACCTTCCTTCTCCAGTAAACAAAGCAAGGGAAGTTGCCTTTTGCCACACAGTGCATATCCTGCGGTCTTCTCAGGCTGTGTTCTTTCAGTAATTCTGATATTCCTGTTTGAATATAGCCAGGAAGAGAACACAGGACATGCAAATGCCAGTCCCTCCCCTGATGTTTGAGAAAGCCTTTATACATTTTGATAGATTAATTTGGCAAGAAGGGACATCATCTCCCAACATGGATTTTGAGAAATAATCTTGCTAAGAGATCTTATACTTGTGCTATCTTTGTATTTAAAGTTCAAGTCTTCTTATATTCTTGATCTGTAGGTAAATTTGATTACTATCTATGTAATAAAGAAGATAAGTATCACTACTTTAAAGTAGAAACAGTAGACATAGAGCAATGAGGTGTATTTCATTGCAACTATAGGATTGTGTGCTTAAATGATAAATGGATCTGTCATGTCTTGACCCCCTTTGGAAATGAAATGGTGACCATTACAGTTTTTTCCTTTTTTTGGAAAGTGACAAAGGTCAAACTAGTCAAGCGAGGATTTCTGGCAGTCATCAGTATAAGTTAGAGTGGCACGTTGTGTCTGCCTGTTGTGTGCACCCAAAGTTTGTCCAAACATCCTTTTGGATATAGCACAAGTTCTATTGGCATTATCTGAAATGCTCAGCAGCAATGATAAGTTAGTTTAGTAATTATGTTTTTAAATAATTATTTTAGCATTTGTATTTCTCTGGTTTTTTTTCCCATATTTTATTTTCAAGAGCTTGTATAATAGAAAAAGAGGCATCTCAAAAATGTTTCATATATATGATGACATGGAAATACTGTATTTGCTTGATGCTTGATACTTTACGAGGCCTTAGAAGAGGAGGGTATTTGTGCACAGCTTTGTGTAAGGAGTACTGGCATGTACATGAGATGATGATCCAATTCATATGAACTGGAAAAAATTATATTCTTTCTTCATCAACTGCCTCCAAGTTTCTGAAACTTAAAAGAAATACTATCTTGGTCTGAGAGCAAGTAAATTTGTTAGCACTGGAATGATCCTGATGACTCTGCTGATACTGCTGAAGCACAGTAGATGGCACTCTGGGCCTACGAGTCTGCTTGCATGTGGATTAGCCTTTCCTATTCACCCAACTAGAGGCACTCTTTTCAAGTCCATCAAAAAATTACTCTTATACAAGGTGTTTCTTTTTTTTTTTTCCTCTTTTGTTTGTTTTTTTTTTTCAGAGAGCAAAAAGACCCAATCTTCCTGAGGGACAAAGTTACACAAAAGCATTCCAAAGAACAATTTGAGACAGCTCAAAAAATAGAACAGGAGTATAGCAAGTACTTTACAGGTTAGTATTTAAGCAAACTTGCAGTGGGAACAGAGTGGTAATTTAATCAATTTACATTTTAATTCAAAAGATCAATGTTCCTTCCATTTAGCACCTTGTTTTTTTTTGCTCTGCCTTCCCTTTTGAATAACTGTTCTGTTATGTTATTTTATTTTACCAGGAGAGGAAATGTCAAGATAGAAATCTCCTTTGTTCTGAATGTTATAATCTTATGATCTAAAGAGGTTCTGAAAAGGTTTTATTACTAGCCAGTAGTATAGAAAATGTGGTTGAGATTTGATGATTTGACATAATGTTGTCAGTGTTATACCATGTAAGGAGTATACAAAGGTTTTTTTAATTGTAGAAATCAAACTAAACAACAGAAATCCCTTGTAGTTTAAACTAACAAATTATGATTTCCAAAGGTCCGTTCCAAACTCAACCCTTCTGTAATTGTGTGATTTGTGAGACTTAATTTAAATGTTTCAACCACAGAAAAAAAATGTCCAAGATTTCTTGAGCATGCATTGTAATTTGGAATAATTAAATTCAACTTTAGAAGCCTTTTTAACTTCATTAAATTATGAAATCAATCTTGAATTGTAGTATTTTTACTACAAAAATACTGCAAAAAACCCCCAGTGTTTGGAGACTGTCTCTGTTCATTTCAGAGTGTATTTCCATGTGGTTCCACATACCTAGAATTTTATCCCCAATCTTTTGAAAGTATCTTGATGTGCATGGCAATAAAATTTAAATAGAAGAACAAACACCCTAGACTAGCCAAAATCTAACTTTTCACCCCCTAAACAATGCAATTTTTACAGAAATATTTTGAGGCATAACTGCCAAGTGCAGAGAGACAAAAGGGTGTGTTTAGTTCAGAGCTCTCTCAGTGCATCCTGAGAGAAGCCACATGTTCTTAACAAAATGTTATGTAATAGCCATACAAATGTTTTTTACACAGTACATACTAAACCTACAGAGACCTTGACATGCACAGGGCCAGATTGCATCACCACATGTTTTCATCTGCTTCTCATTTAGGCATTTGTAGTGTCACCCTGGCAGTGGAGGGCACTCAGTCCAAGAGAGTCTTATGTGCATCTTCCCTGTGCCCCGTGGGAAGGACATCCTTCTGTTGGTGCCAGTGTGCAGTGGGCTCCAGCTGTCACCAACTCTTCCAGATGCTGGCAGTCAGAGAGGATTGGTGTTCAAACTGCACTGACATTGAAGCTTGTTGAAATCAAAATATTCTACATAAAATAAGCCTGTAGATAGCATGTAGACATACACAAGCATGTTGTACGTGGTAGGTTAGTCATAGAGCTAGAGGTCACACTCTAACTACTGAGCCCTTTAACTACTTCATGGAGTTCACTTTTGACTAATGACCTTCGAGTTGGTTTTGTTTCCTCTACCAAGTTGTGAACATAGTGTGTAATCTGAATCACTTCTTCCCTGCCATTTGTCACTTTCCATAGACCTTTTCAGTTACTGTGTTCTGTATCCAAAGTCACCTGACATCATTAACTGTAGTATATATTCCAGAGCCAAATATATATTTATGTGACATCATATTTTCTCTTTTCAAAAAGAAAAGTTATGACTTAAGCTGTGTAAGACTCCATATTTTTTTCAGCATCCAGTGGCAGCTGTAGCCAGAGGCTTTGCTGGTTGACTTATTTCTCAAGTCGTGAAGTTCCTCAGTTTTTAGTATTGAAGACAATGTATTCTCCTCTCATGTGTCAGTGGTGGCATTTTACTTTTTATGTTTAGCAAGGGTAGAATAAAAGGTGTTTATTTATCTTGTGAATTGATTTTCAGGGAGTTGCTTGCTGTTGGCCTTTTGTTCCTTGAATGTAGATGACGATAAGAATTGGAGTAGCAACCGCTGCTGTTTTATTTAGCTCAGAGATCTATGGGCTGCTCATAATTTACTTCTAATATTTGTAAATAGTGTAGTTGCTACAGCTATAGTCTCTATGTATATTACCCCGTAAATATAAGACTCTTAACACCACATGTTGAATAGAGAAGGTTTATTATAGCAGGTTCTGACCATCTTTAGACTTAAACTTTGCCACCTGATGCCTCTGAAAATAGTACATGGAGGCCACTTACAAAACAGTTGTCTTAGTTGATTACAGCCATCAGTTCCTTGACTTCCCTGGATTGTTTTAGGAGCTAGCAGAAGAAACTGTGTATTGAATGCTTGACCTCTTTGCTCTGTTTATTTTTTTTTTTAGAGACATGCATCTGTCAGATACTAACTTGAGTTGCTTAATTCAGATCTGTTGATAAACACTTTGCAGATAAATGCAGAAGATTGCTCTTGGTAATTGCTCATAACTATTTGTTCCAGTCTCATTTATATGTGGGGTTTCTTCTTCTCCAGGCATTGTCCAGGGAGGAGCCCTTTCAAGCATTTGCACTCAGATTATGACAACTGTCGACCAAGAGCAAAACAAGGTCCTGTGGATCCCAGCTGGCCCACTGTAGATTTTTTTTGCTGTGAAACTACTTTCCAGTTGTAAATAACCAACTAACTTTCTATCCAACGGACTCTGTTCATTTCTGTCTTTATAAAGATACCCATGAGTGATTTCTGTTTCATGAAGGGGAATGAAAACACTGAACACACGAGGACCTGACGAGGCATGTGGGAAGGGGTAGATCACTTCACCGAGCTTGTCTCTTACGTAGTACGTGTACACACTACAGCTGTCACAAGGGTTGTGACCTGTGTGTACTTGTCCATGAGTAGTGAATTTAACAATGCTGCAAAACCCTGTAGAATGACACGTTTACAAAAACCTTTTCAAAGTATTTGGTTCTTGCTGTTTACTTGAATGTCTTTTTGTTTTGTTTTGTTCTTTTTTTAACTCGGTGTTCTTTCACTTAATGAGGTAACTCTCCAAAATGGGGTGAAATACTCAGTATGAGCAGACAGTTTATGGGCAATGTGGCTCTTAGTTACCATTGTGCCATTTCTAAGCACATTGTTGACTTGACAACCAGGTAATAACGTGGGATGGAATCGGTACGTCTTGGGAGTAAGCTCAAAAGGAAGTACACTCCTACACAGGGCAGACCACTGTTTGTATCCTGTCAATGCTTGTCTGTCAAAGATATCGTTTCTTGTTTTATGCATGAAGCTAATATTTAAACGTCATGATGTATCTAAGCAATGCAAGCTTAATATGTTGACAAATAATAATTTTTGGTTGTTGGGCCTGGATTAAGTACTGGTGGGGTAGAGTCATAAACTAGGCCTAGCATGCTGTGTTCTGTCACTTTTAGATACTGTAAATATGGAAAGCTTATGTTGGTGCAATTTTGCAGGGTAATTCTCAAGCTTTGTACTTCAGTGTGTAGCATTCACGTAGACTGTTTTTATTTAAGAGCAGACACAGTTTTAGGGCTTTGATTAAAAGCCTTTAGAAAGGTACTAAATTGTTAGTGTTTTCACTGTCAAAAAGTAAGTGATTGTTTAGTTTTGTTTTTAATACTTATTTACCTGTTGTACCGAACTCTATTATATCGGTTCCCTTTTTGGTTTTTTGCACTTCTGACTCTGTGTTCCTAACACAGGTTTTGTACCTGTTTCTTCTGTCTCTTGTGCCATGTTTCCTGGGTACTGTATTTTAATTGTTTTTAAAATATTATTTGAGTAGACCTGCTTCTCAGTCACTGTTTCTAACATTTCATTATGTAGGGTTTCTAGTTTTACACTACAGGCTGGAATTTTGCTTCTGTTTGCAGCTTTTATAATTAAAAGGGATTCTTCTTGCACAGTTCTTCAAGAAAGATCTGTTCCTAAATTTAAATTCTGTTTTACAGTTGCTATTTTATAGTTCAAAATACTTTTTATAGTATTTATGTAGTTGCACACTATATGCAGTATTCTGAACTATAAAAACATCTAAAATATATATGGTATTTTATATAGTATTATACCATACTATTATAATACTGTATATATAAATTAATAAATATGAAATGGTATGGGTGAATTAGTAGTCAAAGTTCTTCTCATGGTGAGGGACAGAAGTTGTTTTTTGTTTATCTCAATTTTTGTTTGTTTTGTTTGTTTTTTAAAGTTTGAGATCAGAGTAAACTCCAGTGGTACAACTGAAACAGACAGGTACTGTTCTGACATGGATTTTTCTGTACTAAATGAAAATGTCACTTTGTATCAAAAAAAAGTTAAAGAAACTGATTACTAAATAAAGGTCAATTTCTGTAACTTCATTTGTGTGTAACAGGTGCGTAGAGCTCATGCTCTTCTTGACTCTGAGTCCTCATATAAGGTTTGAATTTCTGACTAAAATTGGTGTATCTACCTGATGCTTTCAAACAGCCCCCTTGAGAAGAACAGGTTTGTTTTGTGCTCTTGCCTATCCTTAGATGCATAAATACCAGAGATGTTCAAAAGCTGCAGGACACGAGAAGTTAGGTGTTGGTTTGTGTTAACATTTCTAATGTTCTGGCCCACTGGTGTTAAGGACTTCAAATGGAAAAGCAGTTGATTGGATAGTGGCTTTCACTGAAGAATGAGTCTGTCCCTGATATTTTCAAGAGTGTTACTGGGGAAAAGTGAGAGTATTAGCTCAAAGGCACATTGTAGAATGCACATTCCTTTGCACTTCAGCCAGTCCAGCATCTTGCTCATTGAGTTATCTGAAAGCATTGGGAAGATCATTATTATGTACTAACTTTTCTGCTCTGTCATTTTCTTTATTCTCAGATGCCAGATAGTCAGCTTCAGCATGAACTCAGTTTATGGATGGACAAGTCTTGTAATCTGCATAACTAGCAATAGCCTTTAGTCATGAGACAGGACTTGCACCTTACCTGCCCTTGAAAAGAACACACCGTGGTAACATTGTCTAATAGAGGATGAAGAAAATGAGAATAGGCAGGTTCTGGCAGGTCAGTAACAGCCATACATTGCATATCTTCTGATCACAGCAAAGTAGAACTGAAGTCATGACTGAACACTAGAAAGAGATGCCTTTTGCTCAGATCAGGAGTTTCCTGATATACCATTTTCTTTTATAATATAACATGCTAGGCATAAATTTAGCCCTTTTTCTGGGAAGAGTAATTCTGTCCAGGTGTTTGAATAAAGAATGTAGTTATGTGGATATTTTAAAAATAATTTCAAAGTAGTAATGTTAGAAACAAGAAGTCTGAAAATGTCACCCTTATGCTTACAAGCCACAATTGAGCATTGTGGCTGCAGGTAGAGTTAACTAGAAATAAAAATATTTGAATTTTGTTCTCCACAACTAAACTGACATAAAATGGCTGAAGATACTGCAGCCGATATATATAATTTGTTGTTCATATGTTGACAAACACCTATTTGCTTTCAAACCTTTGCATTCTGTTTATATTGACCTGAATTGCAGGGCAAGTGTTGGCCTGATCCAAAATTACCCTGGACAGCTGTCAACCTCTCCACCTCAGACAAGGGTTCTTTTTCAGTGCCTGATAAATTTGGAGGTCATGTCCTAATCCTTTGCAGTGAATGCAAACATCCCCTTAAGCAGTCTTGAACAGCTCTCCTAGGTAAACACAATCTTGTAATCTCTTCTAGGCTTACCTTTAAGGCTCCATGTAATTTCTACAATTCTGTGCCTACACTTGACATGGACAGTTTCTGTTAGAGTAGACTGACATAGGAAAAATACTAAATGGCTTGGAAACTAAAGAGAATATTGTGAAGAATACAGATACCCAATAGATCAGAATTCTGTCTTGTACAACAACTAGTGAGGGTACCAGAACTGCAACACAAGCTGAACAGCAGAAAAAAGGTGCTTGGCCTCCTGTCAATTTTCTTAGGCTGCTGTGCCTATGAGTGTGAGTTTTTTACTCATTTGGTTGGGTTTTTTTCCAACAAGAACTCAGTGTCATTTTGTTTAGAAAATGTCTTGATGTTCTTCACTGAAAAAGTACGTTTTTGATAACATTTGGTAGTAAACTTCTTAGCTATTCAATTTGTCTTCTTTCTTTCTTTGAATACTAAGAGATGCTTTTGGTAACACAACATGAACGATGCAACCAGGAATCCAAAAACCAGGTGAGCAGGGGATTCTATTACTTAAGAGTGAAAGTGCCAACTTCATCTGAGATTGTTCAGCTCTGTTTTAAGGAACAATTCCATACAAGCTTCTCTAAGAGTAGTTGTTTTTACATTATCTATAATTATCTGTCTGCATGGATCCTTTCCTTGAAGCAAACTGTTGATAAACTGTAGTTAACTGTGGAAGCATGCTTTGACTAACGAAATTTAAAACATTTTTGGGCCTGGAGTTAGCTTGTAGACTTCCAGTGTGGAAGATGTTTTGTGTTTTTTAATTTTTTTTTAAATATTTATTTAATCTTATTACTTAACTCACTTGAAAAACAGTGAGATGTGTATTCAAGTTTTTTCAGATTTCCTTAGATCTCATTCAATTAAGCAATTTTAATTAATTTTCTTCTACAAAATGCACCTGTTGAAGATGAAGAGGTTTTATCATCCTTTGTGGCGTGTGAATTTCTAGGTGATTTTTTTTAAGACAGATGTACACACAGGTTTTTAAAATATGAGTCTTTGTTCTAAAAATATAGGAGGGGAAATGGAAGAGAGATAATAACTGTTTCAAGAATCAAGCTATAAAAATCTCTGTATTATATAGCCTAGTCACTTCATATTATGTTGAATTATCTGTCATTGATATGTTTTATTAACAGGACATTTTATGCTGAATGTGTGTGTTCACTGAAATATTTTCTCTGTCTACCATATTGAAGAAAATAGCACCAAGGGCTGAGGAAGCTTTCAAAGATACAGTATCTTCATTTATGAGCCTTTTCCTTTGCTGGCTCACACTGTAAAGAGTGTCCAAGAGCTACACCACTGCTGCTACTAGTTAAGAAAAACAACCCAAGCCTGAAACAACACTCTACCCCCACCAAACCCAATGCACAGAGCAAAGCAACTCCCTTCCCACCAAACCCCATGTCCAAAGTGTCCAGTTTGGCTTTTTGATGACTTCAGTCCTTCCTGTCTTCCTGAGATACATTAGAATTTCATTTTTGAAAGATAACAGCAGTTTACTCTTAACTTAATTCACAAACATACTTCATATTTCTCCAGAATTAGAAACAAGTCTGTCAAAATGTTAAATTCTTTCAACAGCTTGGAAAAAAAAAAAATCTGTTTCTTGATAAAATCACACTTGTATTTGCAATGGCTTTTTTTCTTTTAAAGTTTTTTTCAGTGCAAATCTTAATGACATTCTTTATGTAATATTCCCTGTGCCCTTCCTCTGAAGGCAGGGAATGAGCAGCTTTCTGAAGGTGGTGACTTTGATCTTCAGAGTAAGTGACCCTTTTTTTTTTTTTTACAACTTTTGCACCTCATTTTGCTGCAGATTAATCTTACCTTGTTAGCAATAACAGCAATCAATTAAAATTATCTTTATTCCTTCATTTGACAAATCTATTTGGTCCACAAATGCTTGGCATTTGAGTTCAGCAGTTAACTTAATCATCAGGTTTTTTTTACCAAGTTGAGATGATATTTGTAGCCCACTGTGATAAACTTAAGGTATTAGGTTTTTGTCTTTTTGGCTGGTGTAAGAAATAAAAGACTAAAAATGATGCTTTTTTTTAAAATTTTTTTTATTTAAATACGTGCAAGGAGTTAAAATGTGATTGTAAGTTTTATAGTTCTGTGATGAAAATAACTGATAGTTATAACATTTTGAGAGGATAATTCCAACAAAGTCAGCCAAAAGAACCTAAGTTGAGAGAGAAAATTGTCCTCTGCTGTGAAAATAGGATTTGAGAGTGCCAGCAATTGCTCGTATCATTATAGTAACAAGTAGGTTTGTGATGCAAAGATGAGTAAGTGCAATTGCTGAAGAAACCAAACACATGGAGCTGAATTCCATTCCAGGAAGGTGATAAAAACTCCATGTCCTCAGCAATTGTCAAGGTTGGTCCCATGGTGACAAATGTGCATCTCTTTAATCTGGGGTTGGCTGAACTGTATGGCCTTGAATTCACATGAATTCTCATACTTTTATACCCTGACTTGTGCTGTATTAAAAAATGTGTTGTTAATAGCTGCAGTTATAGTGTGATCTGTTGAAATCTGCCCTGACTGATTTTCAGTTCAATTATTTAGAGCTCGTTTGTCAGGGTGGTATCACATTGTGCCAGAGTGACTATTTTACAGCTGCAAAATACTTTAAGTGAAATTGTAAAAATCAATTGGATATCCTCCCCCTCCTCCTGGTCATTACATGACAGAGCTTCCCTCAGAGCTGCAAGACTTGAACTGCCATGAGTTCACTTGAATTCCTGGCTGATGCTGGCACTGCTCCACTGTCCTGCACAGGACATGGTCAGAGCTGTTTCCTGACAGTGGAGGAAGGAAGCATTGAGTCTTTGCCTGGGTTAACTCTAGTGACATGCTTCCAGTCCTGGCTCTATAGGGCAGTTCTGGGCCTTCCAGAGCCAAAATGGGATTTCTGATCAGCAATTGCTGCTGTGGTTTTCCTTTCAGTAGCCCCTTTTCTGCTATGTGACCATACACAGACATAGAGTTTTGTCAAGTGCTCCATGAAATTTTTCTCAGATCAGGAGTGAGGTTGTAGTTTATCAGAGCTATATTATGGGTACATCAGAAGTTTTTTCCTTCTTTTACTGTGGCTTTAGTTTCCTTTTGTTTCATAGTCTTGCTATCACTAGTAGATAAATCTTCTTTCAAGGTGTGTCCCTCATCCAGTACAGCCTTTCTTGTTTGCCCCATTCCTTTCTTTATGCTTCACTTACACATCTAAACTCTCTAAAGATATTTTTTCCATTGCTGATGCAACCTAATCTCTCCCTTCCTCGCCCTGTTATCTAATGCTAAAGTATTTTTGGGACATTATGTAAAGTCTGTTTGTTTCACAAAGCATACTATGTGGTTGTGTATTAATCACTGATTTGATTTTAAACACTTGCAATCCTCACTGTTGATGATGTGGTGAGAAGCAGTGGCTGATCCACTCCAGCATTCAGCAGCCAGCAGTTCCAGGTAATGTTTTAGCAAGGTCTGCATGTCTGCAGCTTCTGAAAGTGGTGCCTTGCTGTGTTTCCAGCAGTGTCAGCAGTACATTTGTAGCAGGACATAGTTGGTTAGCAACAGAAGACAACTTGAGAAAGTTCACAAACCTGCCTTAAGGTTTTGTGGCCTCTGCTGGTTACATTGATTTAGATTTCCCTCTGCACTGTTCAGATTCTGTGATAACCCAGCTCTGGTAAGGTATGCAGAGGTATAGCTGAATTGATTTAGTGCAAATTACTGAGATCCTCAAATGCTGCCTGGCCTTCAGTAGAAATAAATTATTATTATTCTAATTTTAACCTGTTTTGCTATCACTTAGAACATTACTGGGGTTACAAGAGGACAGTTTATAAAGAGTTCCAAAATGCTGGAATTTGCCAGAAGTAGCCATTTTTGTTTCTTTTCTACCCTACTCTTGCCCTAAAGTTCAATTTTCATTTTGCACCCTCTGTAATGTCAGCCATTTCAAGATGCAGGTAGTCTATAATACACAATATAGTGGAAAGAACAAGAGCTGCTACAAACCACTGTTGAATGTTGCAAATCATGGGCCCTTAAAATCCTTTTTCCATTCTCTCAGTTGTAGAAGGAGCTACCCAAAAACAGAAATTCTTTCTTGAAACAATTAAGACAGAATTTTGAAAGTTATTTTCTTTCTTGTTCTCATTGCTCTGATAATGAGACTTTCAATATCTGACTCCCTTGTTTATAAAAATCTGGTGTCCAGACCGAAAGCATCTGTCGCACCTCAATACTTGTTCCTGTGAGAATACTATTTTAACTTCTCTGCTTCAGGGTATATACTTCATTATCTAGACTACTTTCATCTTTTGTTTTATTAGATGTAAGCCTCATCTATTTCAATGATTTGGGATTTATGACTTTTTGTTACCCCCTGCTATTTATGGGATATGTTTTTTTGTTAAATTAAGGTTTTTTTCATCATAACCCATCATCCAGGTTGATGGTGTGGGTTCATGGTTCTACAGTCACGCTAAACTGAAGTGTCTTGTTTCTCAGTGGGGAAAAAAGTTATGCCAGCTAACTTATCCAGTGTGGGACTGCCCTTTTAACAGATATATATATATATATATATATATATTCTGTGGGTGGAGCATTTTTTTCTCTCTTTTTTTTTGTTTTGTTTTGTTTTGTATGTTTTAAAAATCTAATTCTACAGATAACACACACACCAAGAATGTGTCTTGAAAATCAGTGGTGCTGCAGATAAGTAATTGACCAATACATGGTTTGTTAGTCAATGTGAGATAAAAATGGCAAGATAGTGTAGAGTGAAACTGATTGATCACGCAAAATCCTCAAATCCCTGATGCTCTCTTTTTCAATTATTTAGCCTTGTGTTTAATTTTTAATATACCTGCTTTAAAAGGGTGTTATTAGCCTGAAAGTTACATTTGGAAAATAAAAGCACTGGAATGGGATACTTCATTTAATAAGCATTGAAATGAGACATTCCTCAAAAGGAAAGCCAGTGTTCTGTTTCATCAAGGTATTTGCTGTTTTCATGAAAAATGATCAGTAATTTCTGAAAAAGAAAGTACCCTTTAAAAGATGTCTCAAGCCAACTGCTGAAAACAGGAGTTATACTACATAATTGCTCATCATTCAAAGTTGTGCTTGGGGATTTTTTCTCTGTGTAGTACAGAATGTAAAATGATTAGAGAAAAAAATTATTTCTGGCATGTGAGAGAGAATAAATGTTTCTTTTCACAATGTGCTAATATAGCGGTACAGAAACTGCAACAGATTAAAAAAAGCACTAAGAGCTAGTTCTTCAGCAACACATGGAATATGACTTGCATTTATCAAATTATTCTTTTAAAATCTGAGACCCTGTCCCTTGATGCAAACTTGCACATCAAACATCTCTGACACTATTTATTTTTAGAGTTATAACATCTCATTTACAGTCATATTGGACTGATTGTTTTTCTTGCAAGATTAAGAGCAGAGTTTTAAACTGTCTTCCTCAAGGTCACAAGCCTGGCAGTAAATTGTTCTTTTTTTTTTTTTTTTTTTTTTTTTTTTTTTTGTAAATTATGAAGTACCTCAATAACAAACAAAAAACGTTCAAACCAAAACAAAAAAAAAATAGCAGACAAACATGCTTAGGTTTATAAAAATCAAATTATATGTATTCTAAAACTGTTTCTTCCATAAGACAGAAAGTAGCAGCAAAATCAATGGTGAGAACTTGCAGACTTGTGATGACTTTAAATCACCAGCTGCCATGCAAGGCATGGAAAAACAAAGTAACTGAATCTTAAAATAATGTGTGTGGCCGTCTATAATGCAAAATGAGTGGGATTTCAAATATTGGTGGTTCTGAAGGGATTGACAAGTATTGCACATTGCTTATCTGTAGATAAGCATTTCTAACATTTCTAGTGAGTTAAATTCAGACTCTTATTATGGGCTATTTTATAACAATCACTCTAAATTGATGAAGGCATACTAAGCCTTGTATGGCCACAGACCTTTAGTTGAGACCAGACAATAATAATCTAGTCTCTCAAGTATGCAAAAAGCATGAGAGAGCATCAGGCTCACTGGCTCAGTGTCAAGTCCTTCTTATAAAAGGTATGACTTAAAATGGAAAGCCTTTGTGACAGTTTATGCAGACTAACTTAATGTGTATAGCCTGTTCAGACAGTTATTTTCCACCTATTCGTGAATACACAAGCTTGAATATTTGGCTTTAAACGTAGAGGGGTGCAGAGAGTTCTTTTGTTTAGTTAAATAAATACTTTCCAATATTTAACCAGTTTTAATTTATGGGGAACAGATGGTTTTTCTTCATTAGTAATTGTTTTTCCAGAAGATAAGCCTGTATTAAAATTTGTGAGTTGAGTTCTTTTATTCTAACTAAAGCTCTTTGTTGAAACCACTCAATTTTTAAAAAAATAAAAGAACCAAGAGATTTTTTTTTTTCAAGCCTCAAAAGCCTGTTAGTTTATTATATTCTGTTCTTTTCTTAGAGGCAAAGGCTGTCAAACATGTTGTTGCACTCTTCCTTGGAAGGAAAATCTGTAAGTGTTCCTAGGATGCAGGCACAAAAGTTCACTAAAACTACCTCTGCTTTTAACTCAGGTAAGATACAATGGCATCTGATCAAGACGTCAGATGCAAGTCCTGAAAACTCTTTTGCCTCCACTTGTGACTAAAATTAAGTGTTCACAATTTCATGAAAATGAAAAGGTTCTGGTTTTGTTTTGGGACTAGTGAATGGCTGGATTTTATGTCTGCACCCTTGTCCCACTAAAACAGGTCCTTACTCCCTGCTAGAGGAGCAAGAGCAGGAGCTGAAGCCTGTCACATTTCAAATGCCCCTGTCAGAAGCATATTGTTAAGCTCTCCTTAAAGCATATTCAGTATTTTGAGTAATGGGAGCAATAGCAGGCAATTTTAACCCTCATAACTGATATGCTGGTTTGACAAGGTTTTCACAGCAGAAGTCACTGTTGTATAAGCCTTCACAGATACAGTGCTTTTCTCATTATGGAAACATGTACAGCTTGAGTAGCATTTTCCTTTTATGACATATTCAGAGCTCTCTGCAGTCCTTTATGGTATATTTATACAAATTTGTGGAGGAAGCCCTCTAAGGCACATGTTTACGACATGCCAGTGTCTAGTTCTTGGGACTTTGAGCTTTACATTTTCAAGATCCAGAATGCAGTGATAACAGCGTATTTCCCACTGACAAAATGCATACCTTTAGGTACCAAAGTTAGACTTACAGAATTTCCTTATACTTGATAAAACTACAGAGTTTCTTCTGCTTTTGTTTAGCCACCAGAGTGAGTAAAGCAGTCATTAAGTTGTCAACAAGCTCCTCTGCCATGTGTCGCTGTCTTGTACGCAGCGCATGCAAACCGTCCCAGTGCCTCACGAGAAGCTGCTACATGTCCTTCCTTCTGCCAGCCATGCATTGGGCCATGACCTTTCACTTCTGAGTTTCTTTATTCAGGTTACAGACACCTCTGTGAGCAGGTTTTGAAGCTCTGTGTGCCTGTTGCCAGGGCTAGCCTCTACCATCAAAGGGCACAAGGAGCAGCGTGGCTCTGGCGTGGGGAGGAGTGTGGCTGCGCTCCAGCTCTGCCTGCTCTGCTTGCTCTGTACATTTTGGGTTGCTGTTTTTGAAGGGACTGAAACACTGGCTGTGTTTCTTGCTTCTCTCTTCACCCTGCTGGAGGCCTCAGAGCCCCTGTTTGCTACACTTTTCTTTTTCATTTGCTGTGACACCATGGGCAGGCTGTAAAATCACCTGGGTTTTACAGGTGTCATTCCTGTCTGTATTTGTACAAAATCTAGAGAGTAGAGAGGGGAATGAGGCAGGGAGGTCAATGAGTGGGTAGCTGTTTCTTTAAACAGGACCATAATTAAAGCAAGCTCTTCAACAGTGAAATTCTGTGTGAGAGGCAGAGCACCTCATTCCCAGATGTGATTACAGGGACAGGGATGGTTTTTTTTTTTTGAGTGCCTCTGATTCTTGAAGGAGCATGTGTTTTATCCCAGAAGATTATAGAGTCCTTTTTATGCAGATTAATGGCTTTTTTACAGTTATCATACAGATAGGAAGTTGTATCCTGTTTTACAGATAGAAAGTTGTAAGGTAAATGGAGACCAGTTTTGAAGAAATCGTGGGATTTTTAAAATATGGCTAATAAAATGTTCTAAATGATGCCATAAAGTGGAGAGGCACAACAGAGCTCTAAGTATGTAGCTTAACCAGAGAGCTGTGCTACACAAAGCTGTGTGAAGTGTCAAACTACCTTAAGTGTGGCTGATTTCTGGGCACTCACTGAGGCAAATAATTACTCCAGGAAATAACATTTCAGTATCTCACAATCAGCATTTCTCTGAGTTTACTCCTCGCATCATTCTGCTCCTCTTTCTTCTCTTCTTTCATAACAGAGTTTAACCTCTTGCCTAAGTGTCACCCAAGGTAAGAGCATTTCTTTCTCAGAGGCAAAATTTGTTGCTGCCTTCTGTTGTTATTCAGCAGCCCAAACATTCTGACCTGTGAGGAATGCAGGGATACAAACATGATTTTTTTTTTAATTTTTTTTTTTTTTAATGCAGAGAGACCTGGTGGTCTTTGGTTTGTGTTTCATTTCTTCTTTTTTTCTTTTTCTTTTTGGGTTTGTGGACTCTTTTTTTTTTTTTGTAAGTAGAGTTTCTTCAAGTATAAAGCTGGGCAGTCCCACATAATTGATGTTGCCATGGCCTCCAGCCAAAGTTGGAGGAGTCATCAGTTAGTTTTAACCTGGAGAAGAGTAGAGAGGAACATAAATCCCTCTCTCCAACAAAATGTAAATATTTGGTCTTTTCCTTGTTGGAAAACATGTAGAACAAAGGGAACAATTTGAAGGAGAAAGGTCTGGTCCGTGAGGGTGCTTAGTTTGTTAATGTAGTTTGTTCTGTTCTACCACCACTTGGTGTTAGATCAGTATTTGTTCTGCAGCTGCTTTGTACCTCCAGTTTTCCATACATCTGAAAGACAGTGGAGTTCCAGCAGGTGCTGTGTACCAACATCCCATCCCTTTCTTTGCAGACAGAAGGGAGTCCCTGAGAAGGAACTGCATGAAGCTGTGCAGGTCAGCCCTGCAGTGCCCTCCTCACTGTGCTTGCAAATGGGGTGTGCAGCTCCCTGCCCTCTGTGGTCAGCCCTTCCTGCCCAAAAACACACCACTGCCTGTGCTGCTGCTGGGCTGCAGCAGCTTCCAGCACTGACTCCACCTGTGGCACTTGTGACAGTGTGAAGGACATTGGTCTGCCTGTCTTTGTTGACTTTCCCAACAAAGTCATTTCCCCCTAAATACAAAGGTATTAATTACAGATAGAGAGAACCATGGTGACTCCAAGGTCGAGAGATGAGAGCGTGCAATCTGGAATTTCCATCACAACTGATTATGATTATGCTCCAGCTATTAAAAGTTCCAAGGTTGCATTTGTTATGTGGATGCTTGCTTCTAATTAAAGAAAATGCCTATCCTTTAAGAACTCAAGAATATATTCAATTTTTTTTATCTTCAACTTAGTTTTCCAATAGCCTTTTCATAGAAATGCTAGCTTATTCATTTTCTGTGTTAATGTTTGTGCTTTTGTTGGATGAATTAAGGACTGCATTTGCACTCACCTGATACCTTTAGAGACAAGCTTTACCTGCAGCACAAGATAAAATGAGATTTGTAGTCCTGTCTTACTCTTTTCTTTGTCTGTGGCACATCTCTTTTCCTTATTTACTGTCTGTCTGTGTGGAGGTGCTTCAGACAGTTAATCTAGTCAGGTGAATTTAACGTTGATTGCACAAACCAAAATGGAGTGTGGATATACTCATTCAAGAACAGAGGCTTTTTGAAGTGAGTTACACTGCAGAAATAAAAGCTCCTTGAATTCTGATTCACATTACAATGTGAGATGTGCAAGTGCTTCACTTAAAAATAAATTCAAATTGCTTTTTCCCAAGTGACTCTTTGCAAACACAAATGACTTGCTTCTCTGTACTCCAACATCTTGATAAAAGAATGAATCCATGCATTTTACTCCTCACCCCAGTACTGATGTCTATTGTAGCAGAAAGATATGCACAATTTCCCATATAGAAAATATCCTGTTTTCACCAGTAACCTTGCTGCTTTATTTGTGTTTCAGTGGTCTCATTTGTACTCTCTGCCTGCCTTCCTTATTGCTCTCCTATTTATGTTTTCATTATTTATTATGTTTTGCTCAGAGTGTAGATGGAGTACTATTTCTTGACGCAAGTCCTTTATGATGTTTATTGATGAGACATTTGTGAGAACAGCCTCATTGTACCCTGTTAGCATTTGTGTTTCACGTTATTGTGCAGCTTTTCAGAGCCCTTCTGTAAGCTGCATAAATGAGACTCCCAGCCAAGTGCAGTTCACATCTCCCTTTGGCATAGTAGCTGCCTTTCTTTTTTAACTGAGAGTCAGTGAATACCTTGGGTCTTGGATGAATATGTGCATCTGAAGCTACATTAGTTTAAATGAAGATTGCAAAGGATTTGTCAGCTGTGTGCTTCCAAAGAGATGCTCACTTATAACTATACATATATATCATATTTATATTATGGGGCAGTGTTCTGTCAGCCACATAGCTCTGAAACTTACTTCACTTGCTTTTTTTACATCCTTGTCAAAGCCCTTGATGTGTATCTTGCCTAGAAAAAGGTATGATAATAGCTTACAGACTCCTGTATAGACCTTTTCTGTCTGTAAATAACTGATATTTTTTTCAAAGCCAAGGTTGCATTTGATAAACTGGAAGTGCTCTTGGAAGATGCAGAAATAAGGAAGGAAGGTATGATAAGGTATTAGGTGGGGATTCAGGAAATAGTCTCCCATTTCTTGGAAATGTTGTCTTTTATTATCTTAGGCAAGCCAGTCTGGTTTGACACTAGGTATTCTGTGAAAATCTCAGAGCTGAAAGGAAAAAATATTACAGCCATAATAACCTTGAATCTACCTCAAATTCAGAAACTTTTCCCCAGGTTGTCTATATCTTCTATAGTGTGTTTTCTTCATAGGCCATCTAGACTAAGGAGATCCACCCCAAAGAAGTGACTTTCTCACTTGGATGAAGAATAACACCACTTATCTTTCCTTGCCAGTTTCTTTGACTTCAGGCTGTAGCTTTTGATCTGTAAATATGTATGAAACTTTGTAGAAAGAGGTTAGGATCTCATTTGTGACCCCTGAGCAGCCCAGACAGAATTTCCAGAACTGTTATACATGGAAGAAAATGTTAATTTAACAGCTTTTAGACAGCATGTCTGTTTGGTGGAAGGAGGGGTCTGGAGCTGAAATTGAGACACAAAACGGAGAGTGTTATTTGTTGGTCACAGAATGTTCAGTGCTTTACAGCACCCAGCTGGGTCTCCACAGCCAAGTGACATGAGAGAAATGCTGGTTCTCCCTGCTCTCCTTCCCCCGTGCCTTTCTGGTCTGAGCTCTTTGGGAGTTCACAGAAATGGTCAAGTGCATTTTCCTTGCACTATCAGTGTGCATCTGTCATGAAATTTCAGCAAACAAAACCACAGCAATTGGCTGTGGTTTAAAAGCAAAGAAAGGCTTTAAAATCAAAGAAAAAACCCAAAGGGCCCAAGTGCCACAATGCATTTCTGAGTTATAGAAAATAAAGCTTTGCATTTTGCATGCATGTAACAATGCCTAAATGGGTAAACTGCAGAAAATTGGCTAATGGAATATATATAAACTAATTTAATGCAAATTTTCAAGCACTTTGGGTAATTAAGTGTGTGCCTGTCTACCCAAAGTTTTGACTGCACACATAAATGTATTGATTGCAGAGCAAATGTGTCCCCCTTCATTCTCTCCCACTAATGAAAATAGCATTTAGTGACGTGGGAGTACCCAAAGCAGCAAAGGCTGAGGTCAGCCCTGCAGTGACAAGCTTTGCTGCCAGCTGCTGTCAAGTGGCAATATTGACAGCTTGTAGCATCACTGGAATACCCATCCTGTGGCTGCTCCTGCCAGCATCATGAACTTCTCACAGAGATGTTTCATATCCACAGCAGTTGTAGGCATGAACTGGGAAAGAACGCAGGACTTTCACCTGCTGCTGTCCTGCTGGCTGATATCAAAGGGCTGTGGTGTTCAGGAAGAAATCCAAGTTGTAGAAAAGGGAGGATTGCTGCTTGAGTGAGGGAAATCCTATGCTGAAAGAAGAACATCCATGTTCCAAGAACTTTGTAAGACAAATGAGTACAACTACACTATATGCCTTGGGCATCTTGTGGGTAATTTTGGACAGTAGGTGTTTATTTCAAGGAATGTTTCCTCACCAGGAAACCTAGGGCACTGCAGGAAGGAGCACTGCAATTGCTGTGCACAGGTTATGCCTGAGCTCAGCCTCCAGGCTGGTCATGAGTGCAGATGTCTCTTTCTCTGAAAGGCTCCTATTGCTTATTTACTTTTATTACTGACAGCTGCTCTCTTCTGCAAGTATGAGATCCTGGTCTGATATTCTGGCCAAATTCTAACTATAATCCTTACCGCCTGCTTGACTCAAAATAGCCCATACATTAAAATGTGTCATTTCTCTTCTAACTGAATGTGATGTTTTTAAACAATTTCCATTTTTCACCCCAAATATGGATCTTTCAGCTTTGGATGTTTCTCTATTTCTAGCTTGTTAAAGTACTTGGAAGGCATTATGCCTTGCATGCATAAAGACAAGCTATTATAAATATTTAGCTAGCTAAAGCATTTGTGATTTTTTAACTTCAAAGTTAGAAGTAAATGGGATACTTGTAATGACTCCTGCGTTTTTTACAGAAAGTTATCTAAGTAAATCTTTCACAATAGCTTGGAACTTTGCATGGTGTGCCAAAATACACCCTACCTCAGTTTCACTGGGATTCAGGAAATAGACAAAGTGTCAGAGAGGCTAAAACAAAGACTCATGCCTGGAATATTCCTAAAAAATCTAACAAGCATCAGTGCAGTGACTGAGTGGTGCTGTTTGCAGATGGTCACTCAGTAATTTAGTTTTTCCTTTTTCTTCAGGAAAGGAAAGGTATTTCAGTGGAGCCCCTGTTTATGTTTTCCTTTTTCTCAAAGGCTCTGCACAATCTCCACAAAGTTGTTCAGCCTCTCCAGGCCTTGCTCTTAGGCTATAAAGTAGGAGCATTGGTACATCCTTTCCACATGGAAACATTTTCTGGATAAGACTGTGAGGTACTTAGTTCTGGCTTCTGCACAATAACAGATAAATGTTTCTTAATTGTTTGATTAATATCCTGTTAGCACAGTAAAACAACTGAAAGTACATTTTGTCTCTGTTTTAAGAAAATGGAGAATTTTAGCTGTGAGCAGAATTCTCATCTTAGCAGTACTTTAGCAAAGAAGTTAGAAGAAATCATGGCAAAGAAAGTTTGTGAAACAGCTAATCTTAGACAAATAGAATAATTTAAAGAAGGCAAATGTTGAACTCTAAGACAACTATTTGCAAAAGGAGCCTGGTTTCACTCAAAGTAATGGAACCAGCTCACATGAGCTATTTATCAAGTGTTTTGCAAGGCTAGGGGTTAAAAAATTTAAATATTTAAGTCTTTAGCTCAAAAACCTATTGTGGAGATCACTTCAAGAATATTAGTAAAAGCGAGAATTGGAAATTGTTCAATAGCAATTCAGAACCAAAATATCTTTTCTAGTATATTTATCTCCTGAACCAGTAGTTCTGTCTAGATGTGACTTTTACCTTGCAGTCAGGCAGTTAAAATGGAACTCTGAAAAGGAAAGTGTTCAAGCTTGTTTTATTTTCAGATTATGGAGAAGTTCCACTGTAAGAGTGTTTCTGGCTTTTCAGATCAGCTTTAGATCATAAGAAATATACACAGGATGGCACAAGCACTGCTCAGGCTCAAAGCCATCCTTATCTGCCCCTTTGTGCTAAAGGCATCCCAAACCACTGCAGAAAGCATTACACATTTCCATCATGTGTTTTTAGTTTATTTGCACTGGACTTAAGCTATGTCTAGGTGCTCTTTCAAGATGCTGTGGTTTTCATATTTTTCATTGAAACTGACCAGAAGTGATAATTTATATCTTGTAGAGCTGATGACTTAGCACTTTCCAAGCTAGATCTGGAGCCAAGTGCTGCAGTAATTATTCTGCAGTTCATTTCTGACAGACCTTTGGAAGCTCAGTGTGGGGATGGGTGAGGCACAGAGGCAGTGCTGCAGAGCCTCTGGCACAACAGCAAAGGGAGTCACTAGCAGTTCATGCAAGCTCCAGATCTCACTGTTGCCCATTCTTTTTCAAAAGAAGCTTCCAGTCTGTGATGGGAGTGACTGGTCTTCCTCTGTAGAAAGCAGATCAAAGTATAACACACATAAAGTTAGCTGAAAAGATGTGCTAAAGTCTCTGCAACCTAATGCATCACATTTTGCTGCTCCTTCCAAAAACTGAAGATCCATAATCACATTTTTCAACAGCCTGAGGATCTCTAAATCTGCTTTTCACTTATAAGCTTCACTTCTTGATTATTCTTTTAAGCTCAAAAGACAAACTGAGTTGAAATGTATTTCAGAAAGAACTAAAGGTGGAAGCACAAGGGAGTCAAGGTACTGCTCAAACTCCAGGGGCATGTGGACACTGCCTGCTAGGTGTGATGTGATCTCTGTATAGAATTTACCTGGCCCTTTAATGCTTGAGAGAAGATGAAAACAATGAAGAAAGTTTCTAGCCATACTTGCATATAGGAAATGGTTTATTCCACAGTAGTTCTGCCAACTTAATTTGTCCTATAGTTCTCTTTAGTGATTTCTTGGGAATATTATTTCTTTTATAACCTGACAGCTTTTAAAGTAGGAGTTAAAATAAAAATTTAATCAGGCAGGGTGTAATCCACTGCCTTCCCTCCTCTTTAAACCCCTCAGAGTCAGCTCCCACACAGGGTCCCTGCCCCACTGACCTGTGTCCCTGTGAGTGCACAGTCACTTGTAGGAACAGCACTTCCCAAGAACTGGGTGTGCACTGCCCAGCATGTCATCATGACTCAGGGAGTTCTTCAAATCCTCTTAAAAGCTCCAGGACTATTTTAACCTCACCAAGGTCACTTACCCCAAGGCCACAGTAGGCAACCAGGTGTGGACATGACATCATAATTTGCAACAGCACTTACAAAAACAATTGAGATACACATTAATATAATAAATGATACTGAGAGTGCTTAGAGGAACATCTTCACATATACTCACACCAGTAGATGTGTATGCATTTTCTGTTTGCTGCAAGACTTGAGATCTGCTTTGGCAGCCCCTTGGTGTTCCCATCTGTCCACTGGGAATTGAGCTGCATGAAGTGCTTTGAGAAGCCAATAGAGCCTCTTACTTTTGAAACAGATCTTTCAGAATGTCAGATGTAATTTCATGCATTTTGGGATAATGCATGGTCTGGAAATCAAGCTGTGATTGAAAAAGTCTTGAACTGTCTCCATGGAAGTCTGTATTAAAGCAGTTCTACTCTAAAAATAAGGAAAGAAAAAAAAAAAAAGAGAGAAAGCTATGTAGTGTTGTCATTTCCAAGTCATCTCAGGTGAATATCCCTTTTCTGATGCAGAATAATCTCAGCCGGAATTGAAAAATGAAAGTTGCCATCACAAAACCCAGCTCTTTTTGGCACATCTAGCAAAATACTCTTCACTGCCCTCTCACCAGTGCATTACCTCACTTCCCCTGTTTCCAGTCCCTGAACACTGCCTGTAAAGCCTGGCTTCTGGTGATATGTATAGATGGAGTGGCATGCTTGGGCCTTGGTGCAGAACTTCTGGAAGAGCACAGTTTATCCAAAGTCTCTCTGTTGGCTTTAACAACTGATTTTTATTGCTGCTTTGTTTTCTTCCACCTGAATAAGCATTTCAGGATTTTTAAATTTTGTTGTTGTCAAGTCTATCTTCCCACCTGTATTTACTTCTGTTTTTCCAATATTCTGAGAAATGCACTGCCTCATTTGTCTGTCACAGTTGACCCTTTTTTCCATCCCTCTATGCCAAACACTGACTTTATCTATAATTCCTCTTTTCCTGACCTTTCTTGTCATTGCCCTGGGAAGATCTGGTAACTTGTTCATCTTCACTCCTAGTCTTGTCTGAGCAGTCAAGTACAGAAGAGGGTGAATCTTGCTACCACAAGCATCCTTATGTCAGTCATCTTTGGCTGCCCCAATGTAGGCAGACTGCAAGACATCAGAGTTCATTCATTTTGCAAGATGAGATGATGGTACGCTCTGTCTCAGTCTCTTTCTTCTTTTTCTTGAGTAGCTCATTTCCAAAACCATCTCTCTTGCTGACAACCAGGACAGAAAGAGCAAATCTGTTTTCTTGGTTCAAGGCCCACATGCAATTTTTTTTTCCTGACCCTCATGTTGCTGACCCTTTCCTTGTTTCCTTTTTTGGCAGTCTCCTTCCTTGTGGTGTAGCTCCCACAGCTTCTGCTGCCCAGTACCTCTGACATCTGCCTGGCTGCTGCCTGTGTCTCCCTCAGTGCAATGTGAGTGCAGACCCCTCTTTAACTCCTAGGTCATTGCTTCCCATGGACACAGACACCAAATCCTACCAACACCTGGTTGGCAAGGCAGCCCCTGAGCTCTCTGCAGACACAGAGAACTGCTGTGTTCAGTGCTCAGCTGCACTTCTATACCTGTTCTCTGACCAGCACAGCAGTGTGCTTATACTCACTAGTGACCTACCCATTATAGCTCTTTGCACCCTTTATTTTGGGACTTTAATGACTTCCATCTATCAAAATATCGTTGAGAATTCCTTCTCTTCCATATGTGCTTAGGCTTGACAGGAGGGGGAATATCACGCGCAGGCAATGAGCCTGCCTTGCTTAGTGAGCTGAATAATTAGTAATTTACAAATTCAGTAAACAGTAAATGTGCTCTTGACCTTCCACTCTCACCAGCTGCCTGATGAGGCACCCAGCTGACACGTCCAGCTGCCTAATGCCTTTTCCCCGTGCAGAGCCCCCTGTGTAGCTCCTGCTCGCTCTGTGCTGGTGTTTCAGAAGGCAGCATGGTACTGCCTACGCTGCATTGTGCTTTCTGATTCATACTAATCCCCTCATCTTCCTATGGAACATTAAACATAATCACGATATTGAAAATGAAGGCGTTGCAGATTTAAAAGTGGGATCTGCTTAACTAAAAATAGCATTAAAGCAAACCCTGTCCTTCTGTACTGAAGGACTGGCTGGTATTTACAGTGCTGTAGAGTCATCAGACTCGAGCATAGGAATAGGAAAGAATGCCAACCAAGAGGGACCAGGAATCATAGGCTTGTTCTGGTTTATTCCAAGATCTGCTCCTCCTTAACTGTGTGACCTTGAGTTGTCATGTGGTGTGCCCAAACCACCATTTATTCTTCTCTAACGGACCTATAAGGCTGGTCTTGCAACTCCTGCAGGTGAATGAAAGAATTTGTATTTGCAGGGTGCTTCAGGATCAGCAGGCAGCCATGGATATATTCACTTTTCATTTCTCTGAATTCTAAAAGAAAAATGTCTTATAATAGAAAAGTGGAAGTCATTCCTTGGGAAGAAAATATCTACAGTGCACCTTCCACTTTCCAGCCCCAGCTACCACAGTTTCAAGATTCACTTTGGACAGCACTATGCAGTTTGAAGCTACCCTTTAAATACTGCATTCCAAGGCAGCTGCAATGGAAGGAAAACATTGTACTTTCTTATTTTATTCTCACTTAGCCCTCTGTGCTAAAATCTTTCTGGTTCCTTTGATAATTCCATGTGCTTCTGTCAAAGTAGTACTGACATTCAAAACAAGACCATATTTATGATAAGAATATTTTACTTCTCAATAGATAAATTGTATAAATGATGCATCTCCTGAACCTTTTTTCCTTTTTCTAAAGGATTCAGTGTTTTCACTAATGTGTAATTTCAGAGAGGCTGTTACAAATTTAATATTGAAATGACCTGGTCAAGAGCTAAAGTATTCTAATATTAAATTAAATCAATCTCTCTTCCTAGTCCCTTAATTCTAAAAGCTGAAGCTCTAAGGAAAGCACCAACTGTCTTGCCAATCTGCTTATGCATCTCACTATATCAGTTTTCCTTCCCTTCACTTTCCCTATTCTCTGCAGTTGACTCAGGCTTTTTTTCTAGGTCTTAAAAACCTATTTAAAACTCTACAGCTTGCCTCCCACACTGTCCTCTCTATAGTAACAAGCAGCTACAGTCTGTGTTCTGATGTCTTGTGGTCTGCATAGGGCCAGGGTCTGCAAGCCTGTCTGGGTGTGGTACCTGTGCTCAGTATGGCAGGCCAGTCTAAATACCCAGCCCTTTTTTACCAAATCCAGTGAGAAAGTATTGAGCAAGCTAATTACTGCAGGTCTCATTAGCACTGGTAAGCCAATTAAAGCCCTATTCCATTAGATCTCATTCCTCTTTTCATTCTGTAAAGTAACTGAAAGAGCTCAAGAAGAAGTTGTCTTTTCTTTTATCAGAAGTAAGCAGTCCTTTATAGACATCCCTGGTTCTAGAGCTCTCAGAATATTTGGAACTGGCCACTGGCTGAGCTTAGGTAAGTCTCATGATTGACTGTTATCTTAAACCACCAAGGTACCTCTTGCACACTTACCTCTCAGCTTCCAGCCAAGACTTGAACCAGGGGAAAGCTAAAATGTTAGGATATTTCTGCCTTTGGAAATGCAGGGAACAGAATGCAACTTCAGGCAGTCAAAACAGTGTGGAAGATAAGAATTGTGTAACTGTGTTGTCATGGACAACCCTGCGTTGTGAAGGAATAAAACTGCTATACTTAACTTTTACCTTATGTAGAGCCAAAAGGAGTTGAGGTCCAGGCAGTGCTTTTTGTTGTGACTTGCTGGCTATTATTTTTGGAATGGCTGCCTGAACCTCAAGAAGACAGTACTGTAAACAAGGCTCTGCTTTTCCCTTCTCATTCTTCTTGTCCACATTTAGACATGGAGTGGACTGTAGTGATAGTATGGGTTTGGTTTCTTTGTGTCTATGAAGTTGTCATTTGCAATAAGGTGCCATTGTATTTTTGTTATAAAATTAAAATTTTTGAGAGGTCACATTTCATGTGGGGTTTTCTACTGAGGCTTATTCTGGCTAAGGTATTTCTCAGACATCTATTACTGCTGTCATGGCTATAAAATAGAGACAAGGATAAGCAGGCTACAGGAGATATTTTTTTAACTCGATGGAATTAATATTTTTCCCCTGTCAGGCTGGATCTCCTCTCTTGGTAGCATACCCTTAGTAATAAATCTGGTTCTATATATAGCCACAGACAGCAACAGCTAACTAGATTGCATATAGACAGCACAGGCACCAGAATCCAGGATCCACTGCCTGAAAAGCCACAGCTCTTGACCACTGTTCAAGAAGAGCAGCTGATGCTATTTTATTGACTCACAGTCCGTGCAGGGGAGACTGTGACAGCACAGGGAGAGGCACAGCTCTGACTGAGCTCTGCCACCCAGCAGATGTACACATAAGCAGACATTTACATAACAGAAGGTGGTGGAACTTATGTAAACTTGGTGTCTTATCTCCAATACACTCAAACATACTCTTGGGTGCCGCTAGCCGAAATTCAGATTTTCTGCTTCTAATTAAAAGAGCATCTGTTTTGAATATCCTAGAAAAATGATTCCAGGCTAAGAGACATATCCAAAAAATAGCTGCTTCTCTAATTAGTACACTGAATGCTTATCTGTTTTTCTTCTTTCTTGTATTAAATTGATTTATTGAATTTGATATTCACTTCCATTGCAAGCTATCCAATAAATCAGAAAGAAGATATACCACATTAAAAAAAAGAGTTTATGTATTACAAATAAAACAATGCACTGTTTCATGGCATATAATGACACTTACATAAATGGCATAATGAGCATAATGTGGGATATGGCATTCCATTCTGTGCTGTGACTTGCCATTTTGAAGTGTTCAAGATCTAGCACATATATTCAATAAAGAAGATAATTTCTTTTACAGAGAAATGTTGAAACTAACCCGCTGCAGTAGGATTTTATTTAATTTTAATGACCTTCAAAGGTCAACATGATTCCACAGCCATGTAAAGGAAGTAATTTAAGAAATTTTTAAAAATTTCAACACTCAGTCTTTCCAAGTAGAGATTGTTTCCCTGCAAGCAACAATGAATACTGCTAGTTAAAGCTAAAACTGGAGTATTCTACTAGAGATATGAAAACATATAAAAATCTGGTTTTATCACATCTGAACTTTTAAGAAAAGTTTTAAGAGAGTTGTTTGGAGGAGACTGTTGATCCAGGGTATAAAAGGAGCAGTCAAGGAAGATAAAAGCCATTGCTGAAAAGCTAAATATACTGGCTGCATCACTCTTCAGGGAAAAGGTGATCAAAGAAATTCTTTCAGCTGTACTTTTTTTTTTTTTTTTTTTAAACTAGGAATTAATTGGAGAAATATTGAAGACACCATAAAAGAGGTGTTATTTACATAAATCTTCCACTCTCTTAGTAAAGAGTGCCAGGATTTAAGATTATTTACCTTCATGTTCAAAAATATGTTAAATAGAAATGGTTCATGTAGGAATGTGGTATGTTACCTGTTCCTCAAAATGGAGCCTGGGATGTCTCCCCCTTGGGTCCAGGGATGGCTGCAGGTTGACTCTAAGTCTGATTTGCATGCTAGGCAAATTAGTAGAACTGTAACAAAGAGTACAATTAGTAGACACACAGGGACCTGTAATATACTGGAGAAGAGATGAGAGAAACTTTGTAAAAGGGATGGCACAACCTCATACCTCTGTGTTTATTAACACTGTCAAAGGCTTCATGAGGTATGAATGCAAAATGATTAGGGTTTTAGGAAAGCAGTAAAGAAGATTTTTCATGAAGTCTGTAAGGGCAGCCTAGTAACCCTGGCATGAGAGGAATAGTCCAGCTCAGAATTAAGAATAAAATAACAGAAAACAAAGGAGACAACTAAGTGCTCAGTTTTCCATGAGAAGGAGGTTGCCAGTAGCCTATTCCTGTGTTATCTGTAAAAGAGAAAAAAAATGACTTGACCAAAGTTCCGTCAAGATGATCAGCTCAAAAGCCAGCTACAGGGAGTTGTAAGAAGGCAAATGCAAAGCAATATACAAAAAGAAGAGAAATAGATGTGTGTGTAGCTGATGTGATTCATGGCTAACCATTGAACTCTGTGTGTGTGTTCCATGCACGTACGTGTTGGTGTCTGCTCCCATCACTGCTGTCCCTGCAGCCTTCCTGTCTCATGGATCCCCAGGGCTTCTTGCTCTTGTTTCAGCGAGGCAGCAGGTAACTGAGGAGAGTTTTCTAGGCCCTGCAGAAACACCTAATGGAAGACAGCAAGGCAGGTAAATGTGAATTTATACAGAATATATCCTGTAATGGTAACAAAACACTTAGCCCTTTGCAAAGTGAATCCAGCAAGCTTATGTGCTGCTCTGTGTAGCTAATAATGCCCATGAAGATCCAACATGGGCAGCAAAATAAAAGAGCAGCTATCATGCTAAATACCCTGGGTGAGAAATATAACCATCACTGTACAAAAATAATTGTCTGCATACTTTATGTCAGCAGCCTTTTCAATTTGATAATGGCTTTAATTCTTTATCTGGTTACAATTTAAAAAAAATAAATCTTGGTACAAGGCACATTGTCATTACACACTGCAGTGGTAATGCTGTGATTGTCTTTTTGATGATAGTTTCTTTCCAAGGTAGCTGAAGTTTGGCCATAGTATTTTTTCTGGCTCCACTCATTGAAAACATATCTTATTAAAAGAGACTGAAAAATAATAACAGCAAATGTGTCTTGCTGGTTGTTCTGCAGTTTTGTTGAGTTTTTTCCTATCTTTGGTTAATGGTACCTTTGGCATCTCCAGCTGACATAATTATAAATGATGCTCCATAGCTGCAAATGACCTGGGCTGAAGAACTGTACATTTTATCACTTCATTGCAATAACAAGCTTGCTGTCATCTTCAGAGAAATAGAAGAAGCTGGATTTCCAGAAAAAAAAAAAAAAAAAAGTGTTAAAATATTTCACTCAGGATAATGAAATTTGAAAATTTTACAGAAACTTTAGCACAGAACTGGAGAAAATAACTAGCATGAAGACAGGAGGAATTTGCCATAGTCAGTGCCTTTCTCTGGCAGGGCTAAGTGAGAAATAATTCATGGCCAGGATTTGTCAAAGCCAGGAATACAATTCACATTAGGGGCATTTTTTTTCTTCACCAGTTCCTATACATGTAGATAGCTCCTTACACCTTCAAGGCCCAGCCCCTGAAACAGGATGTGTGTTTACATCTACAGCCATCAGATGGGAGTTTGGATGAGATCTCAAATGGCAATTTCCCTGTGAGCTTGTGTAAATCTTTATTGCATGTTTTTTAAGAAGCTTTGCATTTCAGGAACCCCTTGTGGGGAGTGATTTTTAAGAATTTTTTACCTTTTTTTAACTCCAGAATCTACTACAAATTTTAAAAAATCATGCTCTTTTGTGTATAGCATTTGGTTACAAGTATATTTATATTTGGGGTATTTTTTCAGAGTGAGTGACCATGAAAAGAGGAGAAATTGCACTTTGGAAAGCAACTGGTACTGAGAGGTAGGAAGCTTTGGAATTCAGTATCTCCATGTGAACAAACTCAAAATCCCAATCTTCATGCTCATAGAAAGCAAAAATTATGAGCCAAAACTTAAGTATCTTTACTTAAAACATATGACATTATTTATATACACGTAGAAAAGAGTCATCTGCTTTCCTTCCATACATGATGCCTAATCAAAACAGATTTGAATCAAATTAACAGAAAACATATTTTTAAACATTGTGTAGGTTCAACTGGTGACTATGTTATTACTTAGCATTTGAGTAATTAATCTTGATTTAGCTAAAGCAGGCTTGTCACTGACCTTTACTAAATTGATTCACTATCCCAAAAGTGAGTGTGTGCAGAGATTTACACTCAAATAATCATGTTCTGCACAGCTTTCATTAGATTGGTATAAATCCTTGCTGAGATTAGTTATTAGATGGGAGGGAAATGTCAATTCAAGCAGCAGAATGTGTGCATTTCAGATGTGACCCCATGGAACAAGCTGGCTGGGGACATCTGCAGAGACTCAGGCACTTGAATAAAGGCTGAGCACTTGCTAGCAGCTGTTGATGTGGCAATGGAAAATACTGAGGGTTCCAGACATTACAGAGGTATAATTTGGCCTGCAGTGAAAGTAAGCAGAAATGCTCTCTGAAAAGAACTCCTGTTGTAATCAATGAGGTTTTGCCATTAGCTATAATGAGAAAAGCTAATGGGTATTTTTCTCTGTGTACATTTTTACTCAGTAAGTATTTTAACAAGAGATTTTTATGCATAATAGTGTATGAGTTTTTTATCAAGACAGAATCATATTTGGTAAGCAGCACTTCCCATTATGAGCTGTAGTTATATCCTCATTGTATTTAAAATGCATCAGAATATAGTATCTATTAGAAACATAAAGGATAAATGTTCCATAGTTTACAGTATATTACAAATCTATTAGAATTTTGGAATGCTGCTAGGATTTTAAAATGTTGTTTTTCATTTTGAGTTCATTTCACAAAGATGCCATTGTTTTAGGGACCATTAACAAGTCCTCTAATTCATTTCATGCTATCTCATACATATTATAATTAGCAGGAAAACATTATTCCCAGAAGGTGTCATCCTGCATTCTTTTGAAATCAAGAGAGGACATTTTGCTGTGGCATTAGATACTACTGCTGAAAGACCCAGAGAAATGGTAGTTAAGGTTTTTAAACTTTTCATCATAATTTTGAAGCTCTCTGCCAGGACTACTGTCCATATGAGCACTAACTCCATAAACTTCATGGAGATGGACTAATTCTGATTGGGTTTGTGGGGAAGGAGGGAGGGAGGAAAGAGGAGAGGGGTATTCCACCATTCAATATAAGATCATGACTATCTTTGCAGCCAAAATGACTTAGGGTAAAAAGTTAGATTCTTCCCAACCCTTGTTAATTAGCCACACTGAGAAATAATACCTTTAATAGGTTTGCAGAACTTAGTTTGATGTGACCCAAACAGAGCACTTCCTAAAATCCTCTCTCACAGAAATGTGTAGCAGACTTGTAACAGCATAGCCTATGCTAAAAAAATACTTGACAGGCAGGGAAACAAGGTTCTATGTTAAATTTATCATGGTGTGTTCTTGCTTTACTCATTCTAGGTATTCTCCACAGGAGTTCACTCCTCCTTTGGCCCTTTTGAGTAAAATGTCAGTGTGACTTCCCTATGCCTAGAAGTTTGCTAATGGTGTGGATTTTCACAACAAAGAGAAGCCAGGAAGAACTTGGACTTTGGGGTTTTACTGTTTGTTTGAGGCAGATCAGCCAAAAGACCTGTCCAAAATCAGTTTATCATAAAAATTGCTTATTTCGTGATGACCTTTCCCAACAGACAAGCAATAATGAAAAATTATTTAGGATATATTTTTTCCTTATAAGATTTACTGCATATTTAGTGATGGCAAAATAGCAATATATCCCCTACCCTCATGATCTTTTCTATGGGCTCATCTTTAAAGTATTTCAACTATATGTAATATTAATTTTCATTATTGCTGTCACCATGAGATAAAATGAATGCTGTCATTCCTAACTTACAGATGAAGACCTGAGGAAAGCAGTTATTTATTATAAAGCTGTTCCCTGGTTTTGAAAATCTATTGTCATACCTACAGGAATAGGGTTTTTTTCAGAGCACTTAATGCTGTGTAGCTTTTCATGGGTTAACAGAATAAATAAAATCTGAACTTTTTACCACAATCTGTTAAATTCTAGATGAAAATAGCCCATATTTTTAAAGCAGTCCCTTGGACAGAAGGTCAATCAGCAGATGTAAAGGATTAAAAAAAGTCACTTAATGGAAATGCTCTAAGTGAGGTTTATAGAATTTCTAAGATCTAAGGGGGAAGAGTTTTATAGAGAAAAATCAGAAAAAGAAGCAATGGAGAAATCATTTAAATGCTTATTTCCCCAGCTGGAGTGTAGCATCTTACTTTTACATTTTCATCCCAGGATTATAACTGTCACACCACATTATGCTTTGCAAATGCCTTCAAGAACAGTTGCCACTTTGTAAAAGCACAAAATATTTATAAAACACTACTTTAATCACAAAACTGGTTTTCTTCCCCTAACCCCAAACAGTAACTGATTTAGTCTTTATTCTGCTTCTGACAATAAGAAGCATTTTAAAAACAGCCCTTGCAATGACATTTTTACTGTGACACTCAAGTTATATCCTCTATTATAGAGTGATGTTTAAATGGGTTCTTAGAGAAATAAAAAAAAAAAAATTAATAGTGATAGTTAAGGTTTCTGAGGGATAATCATTGGAGAGACCCCAGCCAGTCCAAGAGAGTGTTTCCTTCCTGTTACAGTAGCTATTTTCTTCTTCTACCTCTTCTTGCTAGGTATTTTCCTGCTGGCTGATGCTTAGCTCACAACCCTAATGCCACTATAGGATTTGGACTCCTATGCCTGCAGCTGTTTTGATGCTCCACAATATATATACATTCTGCCCACCTTAACAGGTAAAGTTTGGAGTAAAGAAAGTTAATTTTTTTTTATAGTTACCATATCTTCCCATGCCAAGTAATTCCTCCAACAAGCTTGCACTGGATTCCATTAGTGAAGCAGAAGTATCTCTTGACAATCACAAAATATAGTGAACAACATCACTTATTTTTTCCCTTAAAACTACCAGCTCCAAGTCTCCAGACAGAGGTTCTGCACCAGAAATATAATGATTTCACCTGCAGTGGCATCAGCAGCAAGCATCAAATGAAAAGAGATTGAAATAGAGAGCGAGTGCTTCTATTTCTCATTCTCTTCTGTGCTTGTCATCATGCTGCCATTTCAGATATCGAGATCACTCAACCTTGACATGAGCAAAACCTGTCTCTGAGGACAAGATGGCAAGTGAAAGAGCAGCTTTTAGACTAGAGTCTTTTGAAAACACATTATTGCAGGCAATTGTGGAAATTCAGCATTTGGCTTCCCCAATTTAAACATTTTCCTTCTTACTTCTATCACATAAGTATACATTCTTCCACCTTGGAAAGGAGAAAGGAAAAAAATTGCCAAATTTTGCAGCTTTTTTTTCAGAATATTTGAATGATCCAGCCATCACAGTAGATAAGATACTGAAGGTGGTAAAAACACCTCAAACACAGTTTGATTTGTTTTAACCTAACCAAACTTTGCTGGCACTGAAAACCATCCTCATACAAATAAGGAGCTACATTCTTGTATATCAAGAAACTAAATGTATCTTAGATTTTATTTCCCCTGCACTTTCACTGTTTCTATCAAGAATCACTCACAGCTGTTAAAAGGCATAGGAAAAAAAAAAGAGGGAAGTGAGAAAAACCATTAAATGGAGTGAGGTTTCACATGTCAGATGAAAATTTGGGAGAGTGGAGCTCTTTTCTTCATTCAGACAGTTTTCCTGGAATCCTAGGTACAGTGTTAAATCTCTCAGCTCTGTTACCCATCAATAAAATCGGGGAAATTGTACTTTATCCTTGTTTCTCTGCAATGCATTGAAGACAAGTGCATCTCAAATTTTAAGTTTCACAGATACTTCAGTAATGGGCAACACAGCAGAATGAAAGACAGCAACTTCCTCAAGAAATATTAAATTTAACAAGTTTATCAAGGCAAACTCTTAAGCAGTGAGTTGACAACAGTCTGACCTGTGTTGGTGGATGATCTCAAAGTGTACCAGCTTCCTAAATAATACTTTCAAGCAGGAGGAGAACCCTTTCCTTCCTTTAAGAGCTTCAGTAGGTGCCCTTCTGTCCTTTGAATCTTTATACTTTGACTGTTCTGCCGTGAGGATCGTGCTCAAGGGCAGTTTTGCTCTTTCCCTCATCAGGACTGTGTGATGTGTAGCACCAGCAAAAACTCAAAACATTTCCTGTAGCTGCTGTTACCATCCTTCCCTACATCTGAGATGAGACAAGAGCAAGTTTTGAGATCACAGGTGTGCATTGCATGTCTGCCCTACTGCATAGAGATGATTCATTACATCTTAGGCTAACAGGTGGTAAAGGAGAAAGATCAAGCAAGGAAAGTGCAGGGAGACTCAGAGGATTTTTTTTTTTTTTTTTTTTTTTTAAACTCTACAGAAATGAGTTAGACCCTCTGAAGATCAGAAGGTTTTGAACATTTCTTTGAGACAGAACAGAAATGCCTTACTGGGACATTGAGTGATTTCTATCCAGACATGCTGCTTCTGTGTTAAGTTTCATCTATCAAGGTCCTTAACAGTGTTTTGAGGACATTAGCTATAATGAGATGAGTTTATGAGATCAGGGAAGGACAAAAGTTCTGAAAAAAAGTGCTACTGAAATTCTCACTGAGTTAGAGTAACTTTAGCCACTGACTACCCCTTTTGTTCCTTTTAGATCACAGTTGAGTTTTAAATGGAACAGCACCAGTAGGATTAAAAAAATGGCATTTTTCCTGTCAAATTTGTTTGATTTCTTTTTGGTGTCATATGAGCTTTAGTTGATTGTTTCCTTTGTCATTTTACAAGTGATTGTTGACTGAACAATGAACTGTATTTGTCCTTATTAGGCTGGTGCCAAGCTAGAAACATACTACTGCTTCTGTCCAGAAAGTTGAACAAGAAATAAGATCTTTGGATGACATGGCAGGGCTGGGGTCTTGGGAAAACACAGTCAACGTTCTCTTGACATATTTGTGTCCAGGCTGAAACCACTGGTTGCTGAATTTGTCTTTCATCTATTTCAGTACCTCCTGTCTCCTGTTGAAATTAGGCTTGCATGCTGTGTTGCTAGAAATGTTTCAGCTACCTCTTTGAAATTTCATAATATATATTCTTTGTGGTATTGGACAAAAACTACTGGTGGCATTAGGGAGCTAGGCAGCTCTTAAAGGCTCAGCTCACTCAGGGTCACACATATCTCTGCTCTCCCTTTCACTTGCTGCTAGATGAGCCTTATGGATAAAATACCAGGAGAAGAAAGGTTCTCAGACTTTGATTCCCAGTTTGAAGTTCATGGTTCTCAGTAAAGGTAAATGTGAAGGCACTGATAGCAGCAGCAGCTCTCGAGGACAGGCTGTGTTCTGTGTTTCTGTTACTCAGATGGCAGCACTGTGAACACCTAGCTTTGTGCCAGCCTCACCCTGTGTAGAGGAGGCAGGGATTGCTGGTCTTCCAGTAAAAAAAATAAATGTGATGGGATGGAGCAATTTATGGCTGCACAAGGACAAATAATCAAAATCTCTTGTTCAGTCTCTACTTAAAAATTACTAATGATTAAGAGGTTTTCGAGGTAACTTCTTAGCATGTCTAAAGATTAATTAACAACATAAAATTTCACCCCATTTCAGCTGAATTTTTTTTTACTTCCCCTGCATTGCCTCTCAAGGCTGGGATCCTGATGGCCATGAGGAACTGTTCTTTTTATAACTATTTTATAACCATTCATTTTATAACAACATTTAAGTTTTGAAAAATCACAATCATAAGTCCCTTCAGTTTCCTACATTCTACTCTGAATTCCTTCAGACTTTGTTAAGGGTCCACTTCCTCTAAGCTTATTATCCTGTTAGCTCTTTTAATGTGAGCTCACTGTAGCTTGTTACAGCTTTCTCTGTGCATTGCTTCTCTCTCCTGTTTAAGACTTTACCTCAGTCAAGGCTTCATCAGCACAAAGCAAGATGGAATACTTTAACATATAATGGATATGGTCATTTCATGCATTTAAGATCATAAAATTCTGCTCACCTAGTTGCCTTATTTTTCTTCTGTTTTACTTTGGAGTTTGAAAATAAAACCTTTCTAAGCTCTGATTTATATTTCCACAGAGCTCATGTTGCCAAGACAACTATTATAAATGTTCTCTTCTGGAAAAACTCTTGTAGACATAAGAAGCTTTCCCAGATATACTATTCAAGCTGAAATGTAAAATAAATAGTGAATTCACTAACATTTTTCCTTACACTGTCCATTTAATTGACATGGTGGGACTATTCCCCATTCTGTATTTGCAGTTTGTTGTTTTTTATCCTCATTTGAGTAGCATAAAAGAGAAAAATTACAGTTTTGTCTTGATGTTTATTGAGTTAAAAAGGAGCAGGAAGTGTTTCTGGTCAAATATTTTAGGTGATGCATCTTCACTGTGTTTCTCTGACATCAATTATCAGTATCTTCATGGGGAAAAAGTGGGGGAGGCTTAATTTCTGGCAGAAATATGTTAGCTGCTAAAGCAACTAAAAAATTTAGTAAGATTGTTCTTGGGGTTTTTTACTGATTTCTGGATTTTTTTCATGATTTCATATTTCAGTTTCTCAGCACTGTATAATGCAAGGTGTCTAGGGGCAACAGTATAGACCCTGGACTGATTATACAAATTTGGAAGCTGCAGAAAAGAGAGATATAAGCTACTACCCTAATTTTACCAATGGAATCCATCAGACCTGTGCTTCAGGTCATTAATATTGTCATTGGTCTTTAGTGTTCATACTTGTTTAAGAAAGAACCAAAACCACATCACATGAATCCATGGTTACATGTCACAGCATCCATACTGAATAATTTAACACTGCTTCTCAACTGTTATATGAACTATCATCAATTTACAATGTGGGTGTTAATGAAAACCCTGGGAAATAATCCATATAATATTGTGAATGAAAATAGCTCTGCTTCCATCTTGAGATGGAGTAGTGTGGTTATTGTACAGCTGGTTTTGGATAAATTAAACCTGCATTTGCACAGGACAGTCTCCTTATGAGAGGGAGTCCTGGACATTGCATAGACACATAGTGAGGAGTCACAGCTAATGGGGGAGGAAAGAAGCTGAAGAACTTTGCAGGCAGTATGAAGCACTAGAGCAATGCTTTAGAAAGAAACAAAAATTAATAATAAGAGGTATTGCATTTTCATACAAACCCAAACCAATCTACATAAACTTAGCACTCTTGAAAAAAATCCTGACCAGTATGGACTAGTTACCATCTCCTGAGCAAAGTTGTTTGAAGTGAAATATTTTGGCTATTACTCTGTTTTCAATCAAGGTAGGGAACACAGAAACTATCTACAAAAGCAGATTCCAAAACATTCTATTTTTGCAAATGGGTTAAGATGCAACTGATAAATACACAAAGGGCTTTGGTTCTCCACTTTTTTTTTTCTTTTTCACAACAGCTAGTTTCAGAAAGCCATAAAGGAGCTTTCAGAAGCAGAATGAGGAACAGCCATGAACACATGTAATCCCTCCCTCCCACCAGCCCTCCAGAGGATACAGAGTACTGAGAAGCTCATTTTGAAATACTATCATTAGCCATGACTTTTCAGAAAGGCACAAGTCTTTACAGATATAGCTGTTCTTGTTCTAAACATGTTTCAGTCATCAGAATTTGGAAGATAAAAAGACATCAGAAAAGCTGTATAACATAATGGCTGATTAAATTCTGCATCCCCAAGAGCATGTGAACACAGCTAAGAGAGAATTTTCTTTCTTTTGTAAAAACACACACCAGCTCTGCATTTATATAAAGTAATCCTTTAAGGTGGGTAAAAAGAGGTTCTTGGCAAGAGAGAGGTCTTTGTGGAGGAATATGTTACTTTCTGTAGAGTTCCACCAACATATTGAAATTTCCTTCCAAGAATCTTCCAAGAATTAGCATATTTTTTTATAACTCCTTCTCAGATACACTGTGTCACTTGCTCTCACAGTTCCCATTTATAACTGATATCACATGAGCGTCATTAAGACACGGAGCAGAGCCTGAGTTGTTATGACACAGAATCGCATATATGGGCACAAACTTTCTTTGGCAAGTAGTTTAGAGATTTTTTTATTATTATTTTTAAGATAGTGTATCTATGCTAAATATAACTGCAGTCAAAACTGAAATAAATGGGGGTCCTGGGTCTCATCAAGGTTTAGCTCCATTCCAGATCATCTTGGCAGAGAGCTGTGGATGCAATTTCCCAAAAAATTGTCAAAAGCTTTCAGGCACAGGAACTGAGAAGCTAGACATCAAACTCGAATTTCTTTCACAGTAACCTGTACTCTCATTTGTAGGTAAGAACTCTTTATTTCAAGCAATTTGCTTCAATCATGGTGGGGAGGGCCCAGATCAGGCTGCTAAGCTTTGTGGTAGGTTCCCACCTCCATCTCTGCACAATCACTAACTAGGGTCGTGCACAGGTTTTATTTATTAAGCTCTAGGTGTGGTTTCTCTTGAGCCCTCCTGTTCCCTTCCTGAGACACATTATGATGAAGATATTCTCACTGTGGTGCTGTCCTGTGACCTGTGCCATAGGCAAGGGGTAGATGTTGTGTGACTCTTCCTGCAGTAGATATCTCCTGCATGGTTACCTGAAACTGGGAGTACTGGGGTGGGTCACACCCTCTGCCTGCCTTCCTGTCCTCCTGTCTCCTGACAGCATCACCAGCACTGCCATCACTGCATCTCACACACAGAAGCAGCAGCCAGCTTTAAACTGCACCAATGAAATACAGCCATCAGCAGAGCTGTGGCAGACTGGAGCTCAGTGTGGGCTCACTGCCTGAATATTTATTTAGCTTCCTGGGCAAGTTTTCCAGCTGAATCTGTCTGCAGCAGCTACATGGCTAGAACTCAGCTGGGTGAATGTGTGCATTAACCTGCAGTACAAGCTTAATGCTTGAAAATGAGCTGTTGAAAATGTAGAACAAGATGACTGACATGAGCACAAGAATATTGGGTGCTTTTAGCTAATCCCTCCCTTAAGGTGTTCTCCAGTAAGTGACTGTGTACCAGCCTTACAAGTCAAAAGTTAAAGAATAACTTTCAACCAAAGTAAAGGGACAAAAGCAATATGATAGATTGGGGAATGATGCAACTTTGGATTTACTCTGATGATTCTATTGCTCAGCAAATCTGTATTTCTGTCATGTACAGGAAAAGATTCACAGTTTATATTCCCAACAAAATGTTGAGAACATGAATCATACTAAATCTTTCAACTTCAGGCAAAGAAAGAACTCCCAAAGAAGCCATTTTCCAAGAAGAAATAAAGAAATATATAGCTACCTACTACTATCACAAGTATTAAAATATATCATCTCTAATGAAAAAAGCCCTGTGCATCTAAACAAAAAGGGATAATCAACTTGTAGATGGTGGCAGTCTCCATAAATCTTGTGGTGTGGCAGCAGTACAGGGCTGAGTGGCTATTAAATATAGCATGTTACAAATGACAGAATGCAAGACTTGATCCATGCAGCCATCTGAATACCAATGCCAAGGGGAGGGGACAAGCAGCCCTTAGGGCAATTAGGATCTCCCAATGGGCTGCTAATGCAGTTGGAATCTTCCTCTTTCCTCCTCTGTGCTCTTATTCCTTCTCATTTTCTTTGAGCTCAGGTAAGTAAAAAGTTCATGTAAGATGAGAGAGATTCCTTAGACATACCACACAATGTGTAACAAAGTTAGGGATTACAAAGTTCTGTATGGCTCTGGCATGTTACTGTCTTGTTGGATATTTTTCTTCCAGATATTCCAATAGCAAATGTTTGCACAGTGCAAGAGATCAGAATGATTAAATAAATAGACATTGTCCAACTGAATCTGGAAAATCTCAGCTGCTTTGCTAATGTGTGCATGTATATACATGTGAATACACACACATATACATCAGCAGAAGAATGTGAAATGGAAACCAGGGAGATCAGTGTGAAACCAGCTGTACTGCTGTTCTTTAGCTGCCTTCACTGAGTAAACTGCCTTTCTACAGCCTTTGCAATTTGCCATCTCCTTCTTGTGCAATTAGAATTTTGTAAGGTGCTTTTGGTTCATGTAAATCTGTACCTGTTTGAATTTATCATCTTGTGTTCCCTGTAAGCAAATTGTGAATTCTTGAAGACTTAGGTAGAGTGCAAAATACTTCCAAGAAAAATGTAAAACAGCACTGTCTGTACAGTGAGTATGGATTCCAAGGAGCTTCTAGGAGGGAGTACTAGGTTATGTATTTGGACTGCAGGGTAAAGGGAGCCTTTTGGAACAGCATGTACATTTAGATGTCTTCTCATCAACCCTGCAGAGACCCAAGAGCTCCATGTATTGCACTAAGGGCATGGTTGAAACCTTGTTAGGAGATGGCAGAGTGTGAAGAGCTGTAATGTGGTCCTCTTAGCTGGCAGAGCTACAGAATCTATCAGCAGGAACATTTGTCATACAGATTTTGCCACAGTATAGAAAATGGAAACTTTTATTTTAGTCTGAATAAGTATTATTCTTATAGTAAAGAACAAGAGTTAAAGAGTGTGTGACCCTTGGCAAAGAGTGATTCCCTAGTCTAAAGAAGCTAGAGAAAAAGGTATTTCAAAAGAAAAAAAAAAAAAGAAAGAAAGATGTTTTATGCACTAATAAATTTTGCACTTTCTTTTTAACCTGCGCAGAAGTGTAAAGTGCTATCCAGATTTTGCAGGGCATTGCTGGTTTCCTGCCTGCCTTGGCCTCAGTATGAAAGGAAGAAAAGAGGAAGCTGGTAACCAGGAACCATGTCAAGGTGGGGATTTTGAGTTTGGATGCCCTTTGGTCCACTCATGGCTCCCTTACCTTGCTGCATTCAGAGCTGTGCAAGGGTGGGCTCACAGCTCTATCATCATGTTCCTTCTACTTCACTATTATGTGAACCTTGGCTTCATCTCCAAACCACCCTCAGCTGCAAGGGTTGTGTGAAAGGGAAAGCTTTGCTAGACTCATGCCAGGCAGCAAAGGGCCCTCAAAGACAAAGAGAGAACTTCAACTTCTCTGTGTTTGATCCGAATAAGCTGATGCAGCACAATCTGCTGCAGGTCTCCAGAGCTTTTTCCAGCAGAGTGAGCAAAGTGGAGCAAGGCTAATAGCCAGCAGTGCAGGAAGCTGTTTGAGCTGCTGCATTACTTGTGTCTGCCTCTGAAGTAGCTTTCAGCCTGGCTACATATTCAGTTACATGTGTATGACTGGAACATACTGGTGTGACTGGGAAGGAGGTGGCAGAAGAAAGCTTATTGAAAGTTTGTCTAACTTTTCACACATCAGAGACTTCTGGCAGCACTGAGGACTAATTATCCATCAGTCCCCTATGAATTAAATAGATTTGTACTACATGGCCTTAGAACTGCACCAGCAGACAGCTCATTTCTCATGCTAATAGCCCTTAATATTCTTCTGTCATGTTTCACAATCCAATTATTCATTTATTTAGCAAATAAAACTGAAAGGGAGAGAAAAAGTGTTGTATTATAGAGGATCTTAGCCAAAGAAGTGGCCTTTATTTTAGAAATTTCCCCTTTCTTTTTTTCTTCTTCAACAGCTGGTGACAAGACTGGTGTAAAGCTGAGGAGGGAAGGGTCTTACCTCAGTGTGGCATCCTGCCATGAATTCCTGTGACCTGGCTGTTCAACCAGATCCTTCCACAGCTTCTATTTGCAGACTCCCTCCTCTCTTTATTCCACCACTTTATTGCAACATTTGTGCAGGTATTTGAGCACTTTATTTCCTTAAGTCAGATTTGATTAAAGGGACACATCAGAGACACTTCCTGCTGTAGTCCTGTCCTATATATTCACCTGTTTTAGGGCACTCTATCTTTTAGCTGGTCTTTTGTTATATGCATGAACTCCCAAGAGTGAGTTTCTTATTACCAATGAAGTATCCCTCATTACCTTTCAGCTCATGTCTCCCTTTTAAAGAACACTATAGCCTTTTTTTTTATTCAGCTTCACTGCACTGATGTGTAAGCTTGGTCCTCTTTGATAACTGTTCCAGAATAAATCAGCATCTTTTCCTCTCTCTGGGAAAAGGGAAAGGGCGAAAATAGAAAAAAAATTTTCTAGACCGGAAAAAAGTATAGCAGATAAAGTTTGAGGAACACCTTACAATGAAAACCTGAAGAAAAAGAACAAGGCAATCCTGTTATTTCCTCAAGGTGCAGCCTGCAAGCAAAAGGCCAGAGAAATATGTCCTGGCCTAATCCCAAAGTAAATAAAATCCCTTTTCTTCTTCCTGTTTTGTTTTAATTTTTTCACTGAAAGAGAAAAAATTCTAAATAAGAAGACTTATATTTCTTTGTTATATAATGATGCATGTGAAAAACAATGGAGTAGAATGCAGAGAATAGGAAATATAATATGACTTCTAGCTTTATAGGACTTAAGGAGAAAAACCTTACAGGCATTTTCAAAGCCTCTTGCTAATTACTGTTATTTCTAGCAGTTACTGAGTGCATCCAGAGCATGACCATTGCTTGAATTCTGCTTTTGAATTATTCATCACTTTTACTTTCATGTAAAATAACTATTTGCAGTCTTTAAGCTTTTTAATTTTTTCCACTAAAACACGGAAATTCAGGGAGGACCTTGAGATTTACAGAGATGTAACTCTGTTAAAAACCTTGCCTAATCAGAAGGGAGTATGAGAGACAGCAAACAGGACTATGTCTGTATCTGTAGCATCATGATACTTCACAGGCAAAATGGTTGAGAAGGTTAAGGGGACACAGAGCCAGAAAAAGTCCTCTTTGCTGAAGATCTTGCTGCAGGACAATGCCAAGGCCAGGAAGAGAACACAAGCCTAAGGCCCTTGTAGCTCCCTCCCTTACATGTGTGTCCTCTTTCCTTCTGCCCCCTAGATAGTTGTTGTGAAACAATGAAATTACTTTTTTCCCCATGTATATTCAATTTAAAGCTGCTGCTGACAAGATAGAATGTCAGAACAATGTCAACTCTTATAAAACTCTTTGCATGCATTTCAGGAAATGTTTCATTAGCCTTCAAACCTTTCTGCCTTTTCATTTTCAGGCTCTACATGGAAGTGGTTGTTGGTGTCTCACAGCCTTCTGGTTTGCAGGAAATGTACTGTCATTCTCTGTTCACCTGGTTTTTCATGGTCTGTTTTCCTAAAGAAAGGCAACTTGCTGTGCTGTCCTTGACTGTTTCTTGCAATTGCTGTCTCTCTCAAATCACATTTAAACAATTGTCTCATTTCATTCTCATTTGGCAGAAATGAAAATATATATATATCTGTAGGAAAATGAGATTTCTACAGATCAAGGAAAAAATACTAGGCTAGAAAGAAAGGGGAGATTCTGCTAATGCTCTGGCTGCAGGAGGGACAGCAGGATAAAGCTTTCCTACTCCTGGTACCCAAGGAACTCTCCTACCTCCACCCTCCTCCTGTTATTCCCAATAACTGCATTTGTCACTAGGGAGAAAGAAAAAACAAATGGTGGAAGTGCTTTTCACATGAGCTGTCACCATAAGCACTAGAAAACATTGCTGGATTCCATATATGTAGAAGTATGGAAGGGACACAATTTTTCTCAAACCTTGATTTCTTTATGTCCATTAAACTGTTTTCAGTTATTTAGAATGGAAACATTTTTGGCAGTTTTAAAGCTATTTTATTTCTTTTTATTCATGCTTTTTTTCTGTGAGGAGAAAGATTTAAATAAATAGGGTGAAAAGAAACAGGAAAAAAACCCAAAGTCAATGTCGTATTTTATGCCATTTCCATTGAAACATTCCCCTCAAAATGTGTTCCAGTCATTCACAGAAAAATCTGTAGTCACATTATGGTCTGTTTCCTCTCATGGTTCAACCCATTTAATTTCAGGACACTTGCTTGGTCAACCAGCTTCTTCCTGAGAAATTACTATTATTAGGAAAGGCTAAAATTTTTACTTTTCTTCCGAGAAATGAATTGGCAAACTCTCAGATAATTTGTCTTGGCTATAAAGGTTTGTACTTCCAGTTTTTGGTTAAAATATCTGCCTTGTTTCAAATGGGATATATGGTAAAAGTCATGATATTTTATTTTCTGCTCTGTAGCTAATGATGAAGCATCCCTAACATCTGAATTTTTTCTAGCAGAAATGAAATCTAAATCTGTCAGTTAATAATAGCTCTCCCAGGGATTTGAGGCTTTTCAATCCCTTTACACAGTCTTCCCTCGTATTATTTTGTTCTCTTCTCTTGGCAGGTGTTCTGAGGCTGGGATTTCACTTTTAAGGTACTGAGAATAGTGTCTGTAGAATCTGAATGACTTTGCTTTGCCCATCTAAAAGGAAAGCTAAAGGCAGTGAGGCATTCTGTTGTATTTGTTTACTATAGGAGACATGTTTTTTAAGATGGATAAGATGTGACAGGGTGTCCATTAGGGCTACTCCTTTTTAGACTCCTTTATTGAATGAAAATGTCTAATGATGTTAACTGCTGTTTCTGACAGGGGCCTAGAAATCAAATATTACATCTTGGACTACGCACAGAACCCTTTTCAAACATGTAAAATGAATAATCAAATGTGCTGAGGAAAGAGAGAATAATTTACTTTTATTTTCTAGGGGAGGAATGCACTCATACATCCTTGTAAAGATTAAAGGAGAAACTTGTGGTTTTAAATTAGATCCATTACTTGAGGAAGAGATATCTCTGAGTTTGAAATTGCATTGTGCAAAGAGCCCAAACACACCACACAGAATACAACCCAAATGTACAAAATGACTGCGGGTGATGTTTGCAGCTCTATTTTTTATGGCACAAGAAACCCCAAGAGAGAAAGTTTTTGTTTTGCCTTAGAGAGAGTGTGCAGGCTCAGGGGAGGAGGAGATTGCTAATCACATCTAACACTGTAATGACTCTTGCCACAAAGTAGCTGGCTCCACAGGGAAGTAGGATTACAGTCTTCCCTTCTGGAAGAGCAGGCAGTGCACCAGAGCTGAACTTCCCCTGCAGTAAAAACTCAAACCTGGGCACAACCCCAGCACCCAGCTCCTGCTGCTGCAGCTGCAGAGGCAGCTTTACTGTCCCATCACCTTCTCTGTGAAAATCAGGTTCTGTAGCTTTTCCAGAAAAGTGCAGTGCTGGCTGTTAAAACCCATCATCAGTTGTCCCCTTTCCTCTTGGACAGGGGGAAGAGTGAGGTCTGCAAGTGAGCAGGCTTTGTTTCTGCAGCAGATGGTCCAGGAGGTAAGACCACATCCCTGACCTGAAGGGATTTGGTGATGGGATGTAGAAATTGTCACTCCCAATCATTGCCTAACTGTTATTTCTGAAGATTTGATATCACTAACTCAGTAGTTTAAAGTCTGAGGTCCTCTCTGGGATGATGTAGTGTTTAAAGTTTATTCCCTAATGAAAGAAAAAAACCAAAACCTAGCCAACCAACAAACCAACAAATCAAAAACCATCCAACAAAAAGCCTCCAAACCAACACAAAAAATAAAACATAAAACAAGGATCTTTGTTGCCTATCTCAAATAAGACTTTGGGTGAAAGGGTCTTAGAAGAAGACTCTTGCTTTTGTGGGGTGTAGCCCACCAGGGCTATCAGTACTGCATATTTTCAGTAGTTAAACAAAAGAGCTTAAGTACTACAGATATCAGAAAGTATGCTCAAACTTGTTGCAAGTCACTTGAAAAATTTGCTTGAAAACCTCATTTCAGAAGGTTTTTTCTATACTGCAGTAATATTTAAAATAATAAGGAAGGCAGAAATCAAAATATTTCTATGAGTAATACTAGTAACTTCCACATTTTTCTTAAAAATCTGTGTGGCTGGACAACATTAGAGCTACTGACATCAGGATGAGAATTGAAGTAAGTAAGCTTGCAAGTTTGGGGTTTTGGTCTGTTAATAGAAAGTGTCCATCTGACTCCATGCACATTTTACTTTGGTAACAACTGGTCCCTGATTGAAAACCTTATAATAGAATGGAGTTAACTGAGTCAGCCAATATGCTCCAGACTTCCTATAGCACATGGATTCTCTTTTCAACTCAGTACCACACTTCATCCTTTGCTGTTATATTTTATGCTGTGGTATGTCAAGTAATGGGAACCACACAGGCCAGACGTCACCACATTACTGAGATGTTTAAAGTGTGGAACTGTTGACATGTCTTTTGAGGAACAGGCCCCTTTGAAAAGCAGTACCTTCTATCTGCTATCTGGTCATATTGTGTCTTCTAGATACAGTAATGTTTTCCTTACATCACCAACTGAGAACATATTTTTGGGATAATCAGTCAAGAAAATTAAGGAAACCAATACCATTTGTCTGCTTTGGAGGATAACATCGATTACAGAAGGAATGGAGGTAAGAGAGGACCAATTCACAAACTCCTTTGAAGAAAGAAGGAAATATTTTATATTTCCAATGGGGAACTATTCTTTGTAGGCAGCAATTAAGATAAATACTCTAATATTGTCTATATAGGCTGTCAGATAAAGTCCTTGGGAGCATATATTGAGCAATTGCTCCAAGTGGAACATTTATCACTAACCTGAGATGTGCTCTCTGGTTGGTGTGGCTTGTGTTGCAAACAGAAGACTGAGCCTAAACTGGGGACATAAATTTTCTGACACTCTCCTGTTTTGAAGCTATCAGGGTCGATAGCTGGGAGAAAGCCATGTGACTGAAAGCTGTAATTGCCGCCTGGCACAGAAATATTGTCTCTCCTTTGGTTAGAGGCAGGGAGGGGGAAGCACACTGCAGAGTCAGAGATAAAGTAGCCAGGGGCAAGATCTTTGCCTGAGAGTTTGGGTTGACTCTGGCCAGCTGGGACTGCCTTTTCTTTATCTCATGTGGTTGAACCATACACTGATGCTACAGCAACATTTTTTCCTAAATGTGACAGCTGAAGAGAGATTAAAGACACCAGTGTGTGAGGAGGTTTGCTGTTCCCACCTTGCTCATGAGGCAGAGGGATGCAAAAGTGGAGAGGGAAAGTCTGAGATTCTGTCTTGCAAACAGACCTTATGCCTTGTGTTACAGCTCATTGACCACCTACTGCTTAACACACAAGGATTAGCAGGAAATCCCAAAATTTGCACGGATTAAAGTTACATACCATGATTTATAATTCAGAAAAAGCTGGTTTTCTCCTGACTGTGAAACTGCTTGGGCTGGGTCAACAGTGAAGGCCACCTTGTAGCAAGAAGTGGAGCAGTAGGCTGGCAAAATTTGAAAGCCAGAAGAATTCAGAATGGGATTTGCACTGTTATTAACCAATTAAACTAATCAATGTTTAAAGGACATTAAATCAATGGATCAAGGTCTGTCTAAAATAAGCAAACACATTCTTACATGTAAGCTGGTAAGACTGTCTTCATGCTTATTATTACCAAATATAATTCAGTATGGCTGAAGCAGAGAGAGGGTCTTGCCTGGAGGGAACATGCTGATGGCCTAATGCCTCAGCTGGATATTCTTTCTAGTAGAAATGTGTTGACTATTTTTTATTTGTATAGAAAATGCACAAATTAGTAATGAAAAAAGTCCAGAAATCTAGCAATGAACAACAAATTGGGCTCCTTCTTATTTTGGGCATCTAGTATGAGACCCCTTGAACTGATTTCAGAGTTTACAGGAGTTGTTTATGACAGTGTCACAGGTTTTGCATCCTGAAGTGAAGGCATCACAAGTCACTTAGGAAACCTTATGCTAATCATTAATGTTAGACCTGTAGAGTCTCTGTCTCCATTTCAGAGGGTATCCAAACCCAGCATGTGGTTTACCTTCAGAAACTGATACTTTTGGTGGCACATCTTACCTTCACTAAAAACATGGGTTGTGTAGGCTTTCCATCCAAGCAGGCACTTTCCCCCAGCTGTATCTTGTTAAGTTAGTGTGCACTGTGTGCCAAATGCAGACCTGGAGATACCATAGGAGCCCCACCCCTGCAGCCATGTGTAATGCAAACCTCTTGGCATTTCTAAAAGAGCAGTTCCACATATCAAAGCATGCTTGTCTCAATTTGTGTTCAGATTTTCTCATCTGCTGTAACAGCTGTCCCTTAAGTAGCACAGAATAGGCTCTGCAGACAAATCCCACCATGGGAATTCTCCTCCAAGGGAAACCTTGCACTGTGGTAATTAACAGCTCACATGTTCAGAATGATGCATGCCAGGCATATCAAGCTGGGGAGATGTTAAAGGAGCCCTGACAGGGAAACATGACTTGCTTCAGATTGGGGTGTAGGACAGCACATGTCTAACTCTTCTATATAATTCTTCTACATATGCCAGAGCACAGGAGTTACAGGAAAGATGTACAGACTGGGTGTGTGAATGGAACTGAGGATTGGTATTCTTAACTGCTTGGCTTCAATTTGTTCTGCTCCTTTGTGTAGCTTACCTGGCTGTCTCATTATTTTCCAACTGTGAGTGAGAGAATATTTCTCATACTTTTACTTTTCTACAGATGTTGGGGGTCACAGCGAGGCTTGGATTCATGAAATCTCTTTTACAGCTTTACTGAAAGCTGTAGGGCAGGGGGTCTAATTTCAGGATGACCTCAACTCCTGTGTCATACTTTTCTTCTGATAAGCAAGTGGTGAGGGCTTTCTTTTTTTTTTCTATTTTTGACTCTGTTCTGAAGCCATTGTCATAGCAACTTTCCCTTGAGTCGTCTTTAGGTGGCTACTATTCAACCTCAGGGCTATATATGTAACTGCTCTGATTTTACCTGAAAAATTAGCTTTAGGGAATAAACAAACATAATTTTAAAAAGCATATTTTTATGCTCACACACTGCAAAAGACACTACTGCTTCTACTGTGGTAAGATAAATAACCAAGTAGGACAGTCTCATTTAGAAAGACTTAACGGTACAAAGTTAATAATTTTCATTTTTGAATTTAAACTTTTCAAGAAAGGGACTATAATTGAAATATAGTTATATGTCAATATAATAAAATGCCTAATACAAAAATCTAATAAAGGCCAAAAGCCTGAGCAGTTTTCAAAATGGAACGAGCACTATCACTCTAAAACAGTTCAATGTCTCAGAGAATTTAAAACAGCTTTTAAAATTTAAGTGTTCTCCTCCTGTCTCGCCATCTATTGCTACTGCAGCTGCAGCTGTTCCTGCAAAAGTTTCTTTTTGCCGAAGTTAGTTTTAATACCAGTTGGAAAAGGAGACTAAAATATTTTTGCTATGATCAGTCTAGATGAATTTCACACCTCTCTAACAGAACCAGCTAGGCCAACAGCAGCAAAGTCACACTTAATCCTTGTTTTGAGGGTTTAAGGGAAACATAAACCCTGTGCTGGTTCTCAGCTGAGGAATAAACGCAGGGCGAAATCTGTCCCTTTCCTTTAGCTGCCCTGGAGTCTTACAGTAAAAGGGAGGTAACAAAGGGGAATGCAGCACACAGCAGTGCCCAGATCCTTGGGGCTGGCTCAGCAGGGGCTGTCAGTGTTGGCAGGAGCTCTCTGCTGTGTGCTGAGCCCCCTCCTCTCTGCACAAGCGGTGTCTGGTCCTGCTGCAGGAGGAGGGGACAGAGACCAGCAGCACCCACAGCTCCCAGCTCAGCCCTGGGCTGGCCTCCTTGAGCTGGGCTCACAGCAAGGGCTTTGGCATGCCTCTTTAGGCTAATTGGCTTGACAGCTAATTAGAGCTCAGGAGCCCAAAGCACAAAATAAACATGACATCTCTGCTCTGCCTTTTATAACTGCGGCATTTCGCTGGTTTTGGCGAAGCCTATTCATGTCACATAGATTGGAATACCTCGTTGATCCTGTTACCCATCTGACTGCCCTGAGCACATGGTAATGCCTCCTCTAATACCAGAAGCAGATGAATTACACAATTTAAGTCACTGCAGTGTTAACATGGGTCATCCCAATGGGAGCTCTCCCGTTTATTCAGAGATGTGGTTAGAGGATTGAACTAATACAATTATTATTATTATTAAGTGGAAGGATACACATAGGAATATTGTTTGCTGAGCAACTGTTACAGTGAAATTTGGAACTGGATGCAATAAGTACTGAAAAGGGAAGAGCTGCTAAAAATGATGACTGAAATGATGATATTTTAATTCATAGAAAAATGAAAACATGAATGGCTGATTCATGAGTTGTGGAAAGAATAACCCTAATACAGCTGAGCTAATTCTGCTGCACTTTATGAAAAGAAGTGCCAAGTTCTACTCTATACCATTGAAAGATAACCACTGTCTTCACTGTTATTAGAAAATACAATTACCAAAATTAAAATTAAAAACAAACAAAATAAAAAACCCCCCCAAAATTATCCATCAATTTATTCTTAATTGAGCTGTACTTTTCCAGGTCTAAAGAGGATGCCTGAAAAAGAAAAGGCTGACCTGAGGTTTCCACATCCAGTTTTATGCCAAAACACAGAAGATGCACTGCAGTGCTACAATACATATTTGTTAGTTTGAACTGAGTGCCAGAAAATTTTGGGCAAGTGTGGCAGGCTGTTTCTTCTGTGGCTGATCTCCAGACTCTGAACACAATTACACAGGCATTGCAGACTATTTTGTTTTGTTTCTGGGTTCACTTTTGCCTTACAGGGAGGCTTCAGACATCTAACATCATCTCTTGGGCTGAGTCTGTGCAATAAGTAAGGTTATTCTTCCTTATCCAATTAATTATTTAGAAGAATAGATGAAGAAAAACCGCCTTTTTAGGTGTAATTTTATTTCCACCAATGAAAATGCCACCATGTCAGGTTCATTGTAAACTCACTGTTGGTACATAAATGATCACAGACACTGCAGCCTGTACCTTAGCTGTTTATGAAAGATTCAGATGATACCACAATGACAAACATTACAGTTACAAACCCATAGGACTTTTCTATGGGTACAGAAAACAATACCATAAAGTATTGCTTTTAAAGCATCCAATTTCTTAAGTAAGCTTGTGAAAAGAAAAGGAGATGCAAAATAGAGCTTTTTGGATGGATAATAGTTACACAGCACTTCAGTATCTGGTCCAATGAGACTGATCCTGATTAGGACATCCAAGTTCTGTTATAGTACAAACAGATAACACACCTAGATACACTTTCCATGTAGGTATCTTTAGTGCATCCTTCCAATCAGGATTCTAGGAAGAAATATTTACCAAAATCCTTATTTATCAGGGATGTAAAAACTCGGGCAATAAGGGAAGAATTAAATTAGTTTTTATGGAAAAAGGAAACCCCAAACTTCTTGTTTCAAAGGCAATTACTACAATTAAGTATGAAACAGCACCTTTCATGCCAGCAATTCACTCTGCATGAGTTTTCTTGGCCAGAAAAGTGCAATTTGTTCCTAAAACTAGAGCTAGAAGAATGCAATGTTCAACCTGGGAAGATTTCAGCTATGTGCTGATAGGGTAAAGGATTGCTAAGGTTAATAGGAGCTTTTGAGAGAAAGGGAAGAGAGTAGAGAAGTATCATTTTCTTGGGTAATTGTTTCATTCACAACAACAGAGATAAGAAGCATGTGTAAGAAGCCTGGGGATGAAGTGATCCAGAAAGCATTTTAAGTATTTTACAGGGAAAAAAAAATTACCCTAGCTTTCCTTGAATTAGTAGGCAGGGGTCCCCATGACCCTGATTCATTCCACCACTGCAAGAAGTGGGTAGGTGATATTCAAATGCCACTTCTTTCATATTGCATGACTCTTCCTCTTGGGGTGTTTCAACAGGATTTTCAGTTCACAGTGATAGGATCATCACAGAGACTGTTTGCCCCACATCCTTTTATACAGGATTCCAAGGTTTCTAATGACATACCAGCTGTTATGCATTTAACCAGATCCTAAGGAAATGTTTAGTGTGTCATTTTCTCATGTAATATAGTATATTATTGATTTTTACCTACTAAAACAAAACCACTATGTCTTTGGATTACATATGTAAAGAATGAGCAGGCCTGAAATTAAATAAGGTTTTTAGTGAACATCCCTTGCTAAAAGTAGAAGATGCATATTTCAATATTTTAGATGGCTTTCTAAAATTACATTTCTTTTTAGACTACTTTTCACAGTCTGTATGATTTTCCCATTATAATTTCATTCTCATGGAAAATGGTAAAATGCTTAAGATACAGACTCTTTTGAGCCTTTTATTAAGTGGCTTTGTCTCTAGTATAGGGAAAACAAAAGTAGGTTTTATATATACAGGAGGATTCTGGGGATCCATTTCAGAGCCTGTCATCAACCTGGTAGCAATCATTATTATTATTATAATTATTATAATTATTATTACTACTACTATTATTCCTCCAATGGTTCTGAAGTGCTCAATTCATAAGCAAAACCCTCAAAACTTAATGCCAGAGAGATTAAAAGAAGCAATCTCTACACATACCTCATTAGGAGCTGCTCAAGAACATGTCGTCCTTCTATACAGACTGCCCCTGTAAAGCTGCCAATGTCAGCAAGACCTTGGGTGCATCTGTCATGCTTGTGGCTGTAGACTTGATACATCTCCTTGTGTGCATTTGCTCATGAGTACAAAAAATGCTAACTTTTTTTTTTTGTGAGTTCACTCCCTTCTTGCATCACATAAAAACAAGCAGCTGGAATTAGAAGGCAAAGTCTCTTTTCTCTCATCTACAGGATTTTTTTCTAATAATTGAGTTAATATTGAAAGTAATTTTTTTTGTTTGTCTGAGAATTCAGATCTTGAATGTGTTGGATAAGTCAACAAATAAATTCCTTTAAATATATTGGCTGAACAAAATAAGGATTTTGAGTCAGTACTTGTATGGATTTTCAGGACCTGTTATTTTACTCTCAGTGTACAAATGTCTTTCAGATACTTTTCTTCAGGGTAAGAGTGCCTGTGGTACTGGTGGTTGCTTGCACTGAATCATTTCCTAGTTCACAAGGTGGTCAGTGACAGATTTCTTCTTAGTGCTGCTCTGAATATCACTGCAGCAGGCTCAAATGCTCAATTTTGTGCAAGAGTGATTCCCTATTAAGAGTGTTGACTCTGTCCAACAGATCTTGTGATCCTTCCTTCACTGGCTGCTATTGTCTTTTGCCACCTCCTATTTGTTTTTAATCTGCTTAATGTATGCCTCATCCTGCAGTGCTCCCAAAGCTAATAGTTTATGAGACATCTTAATGTAGTAGGGCTACATGACTTGCATAAATCTACTAAAATGGTGACCTATTGCATATGGCCTTCAAAATCTAATAAGCATTCAACTTTTTTTCTCAGCCAGCTGGCTGACCTTTGTGATATCATTCTGATTTTATGACGAAACGCTGATGCAAAGCAGTGCTAACTAAAGCTGGCTAAATTGAGATAACAGAACTGAACCTAAGAATCAAAGGTGAAGCAAAGATTTGTATAGAGGGATCCAAAAGTCATAAAGAAAATGAGTGTGATGGCAGCCACAGCAATGCCACTTTGGGATCCCAACCTATTCTGCTGCCTTTGTGCTCAGGTTTGTTCTGGTACGTGCCAGAAAGAGACTGAGCATTGACATTGCTGAATGTCAGTGTCCATGGGGGTATCTGGAGTTTGCATGAAAGAGCTTCTGGTCAAGACATGGAAGTTGAAATCATGAACCCTGACTCCAAGGCCTCTGTTGGAGCTCTAGAAGTAATCCTCCAAATGGAAACCATTCCTCCCACGGAGGAGGGAACCAATCAAAGTAGGCATGATCTGCAAAGCTTACATTGTAAAATGTGTGAAAGGGAGGAAAACTAGTTGACCTAACAGATATTTTTCCCTTCTGGCTTTTGGATTTAATGAGAAAATTATGAATAATATTTCCTAGCAATCCTATTTTTCAAATAGACATGCTACTGCAGGAAAGAGCCACAGATTCTCTTCAAAAATAGAGAAGATGAGAGCTTTGTGACCAATGACATCCAGTAGGCAATGCCTGGAACATTAAGTCCTGTTTTCTCAAAAGGTAATGGAAGAAATCATAACAATAAATAAAAAAAAATTAAAAAAAGCACCATGCCTTGCTTACAAACATTAATTTGTCCAAAGGGGTTATTTCAAACATGAGAGCAGGCACACGTGCATTTTAATCAGAATTGAACAGTTAATCACAGAACTAGTTTTCAGTGAAAGGGCTCAACCCTGCACTCATCTCCTGCTGGGATGCTGCCTCCCTAGCTAAGCCTGGGTGTGGAGGCTATGGCTTCTGAATCTGTCAACCACAGGACTTCCAGCCAGCCTAGTTCCCAGCCCCAGACTGCTCCAGCCAGGACTCCTGTTAGGCTCAGCCTTGCAGGTTTCACAGAGCAATTTCTGTTACAGAACGTTGTCATTCACAGGGACGTTTCCCTGACTCAGTAAAGGCAAGGAGGAAATGTACTGTAATTTTGAATTTAGGTTTTCTGGGTTGTATAACTCATCAAACAACTCTTATTGGGCTAACAGCCTTTGTTAGGGAAATTGATGTAATTCATGTCAGACAGCGTGATCGTGCTTTGCTGTGTAATGGGAAGGTGATTTTGGATTTGAGATTTGGTGAATGCAGTCTAAGTTTATCAGATGGTTTACCAAACTGAATACCTCTACAGGCACCATCTGTTTGGACAGTGATACTATCTGCTTTGGGATTGAAAGTAGAGCATTCCAGATTTGCCATTGTTTTTAACATTGATCTGCAAGCTAATGTGGTCTAGAGTAGGGAAAAAGGAATTGCAGTGATATTAAGGAGATAACAGCTCTTAATAAGATTGATTTAGTTCAACCCTTCTTAAAAACTCCTGGCAGTGAGACGTATTCAAGGACAAGTCAATTTGTTTTAATGCACATGGAGTAGGGAGGAAACTAGTGTCTCTTGTGGGAAGGAGCAAGCTATCTGAGAAAAAAGTGATATAATTAATTTCCAAATCCCCCTAAAAGACTGAACTGTTATACACCTGCTGAATTTTGTGCACCTCTCAGACTTAGCACTTTTCCTTTCCTTTTTCCCCCTCACTCCATCTGTTCGTATAGCACCTGTACTTCTATGCCTCACTGACTCTCCATCTGTTTCCATAATTTGTATCTTTCTCCTCTGCTCATGGCCCTTGAAATTTATAATAGAAGTAGGGAGACATTAGGAATGAATGCCTCAACATGTTCATCTGACAAAGTCTTTACACTAATGCTTTCAGTTCCTGCCTGCTGCAGGAACTCAAGCCTGTTCCTGCCACTCCAGGGCAGCTTTAGACGATTTCTAATAGCCCACCATCTGGTTCCTATAAGAAGTTAAACCTCATTTTCACCCAGCTGCTGCTGCTGATGCAATTTGTACCTTTGTCCATGCTCATTCTTCGTTAGAGACTACGATCCAGCAGCAGGATTGCTGTAGACTACTGTGACCTGGTTTCCTGCTGCCAATGACTGACTGCCTTAGCTCATGCTATACTGACAAAGTAGGTTTCATTCCCAGCTGGATGGTACTAGCCTGGAGAAAAAAAGTATTTCTCTTTCTGTGTTGATATTGGCCACTTATGAAGTTTACTCTCACCCCTCACTTTCTTTTGCAACAGACAAATTAAAAAGGAATTAAAAAGCTGCCATTCAGTGTGAAATATAATGCCAGAAATTGATCCTGTAGTATATTAAAACTACAACACATTAAGTGAAGATATATTTGCATTCATGTCTTTAGTTATAAAACTCAAAAACTACACACACATAGGCATATTTCTGCCAATGCCATTAAAGCAGCCCACACACTCATGATCAACATTACAATACTTCAGAAGGAAAGAGAAGCTGCAGAAATGGACGGTGTTAAGCCCCTCAGAACCTCAGAACTCCAGCTGTATTTTAATACATATGGTCTTAAACATAGTCCAGCAATGGTTAATTGTAGGGTGGCACTGTAAGTTTGCTGTCCACATGAGAGTTAGTTTGTGTTCCTGTATCATGTATGATCTGGTATGATGAGTGTTTGGTTACAGCTGTTGAGCTGCTGCTGGAAAATTAAGGATTTGTCACTTTAAAAAAGAATGATCATGGAAACTAGCAGAGGTGCAGATTGTAACACCATTGGTGTTGGGGTGAAACCAAGTTGGATCACAAAGCAGCTGTTTTCCAAAGTAAAAGTCATAGCCATTTCTCATTGTAACTCTGTCAATCAACTGATTATCAAAATGGAAAATCTTCAAGAGTTATTATTCCAAAGGTCTGAGCCTCTCTGCCATTTTTAGTTTATCATAATGCAATTCAATCTGTCAGTGAATGTCACTTTGCTCATGTACACTTTGCTTGTAATGCTTTCAGTGTAACAAAATATAGTCACTCCCACCATTTCTTAATCTTCTGCTGGTATTCAGGCCATTTTAAGAAGGTGACCTAGTATCATTCTCTCAGGCATTCAGTTAATCTGGTGCAAAAGAACTTTAAATAAGTAGCTGCTCTAGTCTGTTTTATTGGAGAAGACATGCAGCTTTGCACAAATCCCTGTGCTGGATACCTGAGACATAACCAGGAAAGATATGTGCTTATATATTATTAATAAGTCATACTTTGAGCTTTTAAAGGACCTTTCACCTAATGCTCTAAAAGTGCTGCAGAGATATTAACCCCCCACAACACCCTTTGCACAGAGGTAAACACAGAACTCATGGAATACAAGAAACTTGCTCAAGGTCACAGAGCAAAGGCTGCATGTGCATCTTGGCCTAGTGACTCTGCTCTAATAACTAAGTTACAATCCCAAACCCTCAGAAAACAAACAAAAAACATACATAGTCTTTTTCTGTGGTGTGGTAGGACTGGCTGGAAGTGAGGTATACTTCGGGCGACTGCAAAATAACCTCACTCAGGTGTGTAAGTTTAAAATTCACTTTAATTTCATATGGAATTATAACAGTAATGAAATGAGATTGAACTCAAATGAATAATGAGTTCTAAATTGAGAAATGGTGTGTTAATGCTTTCCATGGTTCAATTAATCAGCCATCTGTAGTACTTTCTACTAATAGTTACATTGCCTGGTTTAGAAGAGCTTTAAACGCCTCTGTCTAGTTTTCAAGAACACGTACCCATTATACAAGAGATATTAGGCACCATGGGGAAAATATAACAGGAAATGGTGTGTGCATTGACCCACATCCAATGGATCTAAGTTTAATATGAATACAGTCTGAATATTTAACATTTTAACTGGAAAAAAAAAATCTGACTGCATCTGAAACGACCATGCATTTCCTCTGTTACTTCAAAACCCTGTCTCAGACTTGAATATCTTTCTGCCTTCAGTGGCCATTTTCATCATGAAGCCCTTGTCTGGATTTTGGTAGTGTGCTCCCACTCAGCAGGGCTAAGGGTAGGACTGTCTTCTGTCACACTGTAGCAGCATTTGAAAGCACTGATTCCTCACATACAGCTTTATCCTCAGGAAGGAAAATTTTTTCATCAAATCATGAGTTTATAAGGATCTCATTCTTCATCAAGGAGAGTTTAAAAAGCTACAGGACTGGGATCTTTTTATTATTCTTAGACTAAGGTGACAAGATAAGATATTTCTGTGCTGCAGAATTATTGGTCCAAGGTGAGAACCGGTTAACATGGTAGTTTTGAAGAAGCTGGAGCAAGCTGAAGAAGGTAAAGCAAATCTGTTCTGATTGTCCAAAGAAGAAACAGGTTTACCTTTAGTATTTCCTGAAACCTGGAATAAAATATTATTCCAGAGAACACTGGAGAGATGACACTCCATGTTAAAAGATGGCCAATGCTGAATTTATTAGAGTTTGGGAGGCAGGATTTTTTTCTCAAAAGAGAAGGTAAAACACTGAGGAAGCTTGGCTGTATGTTTCAGTTTGTGTTAGAAAGCACTTACTGTGCCATCTAGGAGAAAAGGAAGTAGAAACCCTCTTTTTGAGAAGAAACGTTGGTATAATCTATGTCTTTACTGATAGTGATAAACCCTGGGTAAATCTTCCTTTGTGATTCATGCAATGCAAACAGAAGTGTATTGCATTGACACATCAATCAGGATTTAAACACAACCTAATTAGTTGCCAGTGCCTGTCACTGAAAGGGCACTAACCTGATGCAAAATGAACAAAGTATATTGTCTAAATATTGTCTATGAAAATATTATTTATTTATATTAATGTTACCCTGCCCTTGACAAACTTTTCTTGTCCTATGGCCCTGTTGCAGTTAGTTAATAATTTACTCAAAATTACTTGCCTATAAAAAGCTGAATCTTTCATCAAACAAAATTTTATGAATGCTTTCTTTTTATATAAGCAGGGTGCATTTCCTTCTAGGAAATCAGTTTAGTAGTAAGCTGGTTTTATCCATGGGACAAATGTACCCCTGAAATTCTAAGTTTATTTTTCTTGTTTTAATATGGAATGAATACTGTACTGCTATAGATCCTCCATGATCACACTTATATCATTGAAGCAGGGTTTATTCTATGTTTTATAATTTTAATTTTAATATGGCTTCAGGGTTCTCTAGCACTTAAAACAATGGGTTTTTTTAAATTCCAAGAGATAAACACATTACACAGCTTTGCATTTCACCTGCCTTGATCCTAACAGATGTAGAATGATTATAGAGCTTCATTTCTTCACAGACCTTAAAAAGTTCTAGGCTACCCATTTCTTGATACAAAAAGAAAACACTAGAAATTTGACATTATGGAAACTCAGAGAAAAAAATGTCTAAACTGTAAGTTTAGTAAAGTTGATAATACCAAATAACACTTTATAATACACATTTCTACATATAATACACATTATATATACATTTAACATATACATTAATAGGCATAATTTATGAAAAACAGATCAAGTTCAAGTATCATAAACCTGTGTAAACATCAGAAATATTCACTGCAGTTGTCAATAGACTGCATATATCAGTTTCTCACAGACACTGAGGATAGGTGAGCAATAATGCATTCTCACATGCATAGCAGTGAACTCCCTTTTAGTAGAGGACATGCTGGGAAAACCTGTTGTGTGAGATAAAGTCATATAACATAAAGGAGTGTATTATCAGAGACTTTGAAAGGGGCTTGACTGAGATGGTGAATAGGTGGAAGGTTTGGAATTAATGTGTCTCACAGTTCAATACAATTCAGTATTCCATTGCCTAAACCTGCAGGTTAATTAATAATTAAAAATTATCTGCAGAATATCCACCTGTGAAGATTATGAAAATAGTTTATCATGCTTTTCTCCAAAGATATTGCTCCACCAATTACAAATTACCTTGTGTCTGACTATTGCTAGATATGCACATGGGAATTATGATTAGATATCCACATGTATTCTTCATTGATGCAGCTACAGACTTATATTCAAAGGCAGAACTGCACCCACTACATAAGACACAAACAACACATGCCTTTTCCCAAATAACTTATCTTAGTTCTGACCATAAGTTGAATAACAATTAGCTTACAAGAGGAAACAGAAATTAACATCTGCCCATAGATCAGATTAAATTAAAGCTGTGGACATGAGTAGATGCAGCACATGACACTACTCAGTTAGTAAAGCTTCATTCTACCATTATTATCTTGCCCAGAGGCTGCAACCGAAGGCCAGAACCACACTTCCTCTATGTCAGTTGCCATCACATATCCCAGCATTTCACTGAATTTAGCATAGGAAAAAAAGATATTTTTGCTGCTGGAAAATACTTGCTTTTCAAGGCAGCTTTCATTTTGGCCTTGAATTCAACTATTTTGAATTCAGCCTGAGGGTATTTTGTTTGATAGCTTGCTGCAGGCTTAGTACTGCATGTAAGATTGCTGCATTAGCAGAGCTCTGACACTTGACACTTATCTGTGACTACTGGTACATATTTGATCCTTAGCAGCACCATTGACTTGTGAAGAGACATATCTGAATCTATCCATGAGAAAACAGAACATTATGTCTTTAGAATATTATTTCAGAGATTCATCTTTCATCAGGAGTACAAAAAATAATGTCAGTTAATCACTGATCCTTCAAAAATTTTAATTGGGTATTTTTTCATTATTTTGTTAATTGAAGAATACAGTTCCAAACAGAAAAGAAAATGTGAAGGCTATATTAATTCTGGAATTAAAGGTCACCTTTTGCATGGTAGCAAATACAGCCCCAGTAAGATATACATGATGAAGTCAGCAAGCAATTAAGGACATGACTCCTACACAACCTCTTCAGCTTACCAGTCACTTAATCATACAAGGTGCCGAGCCTTGTCACCCTGGACCTACAACACATGCTTAATTTTAAACATGTGACTCGTCACAGAATTCTGTGAGATTACTTGGGCATAACATTAGACACCTGTTTGAATGCTTTGCTGGATCAAAGCAGGAATGCTCAGCATTTTGCAGGATTGCATATTAAATGTGTTTTATCTCATCCTCCTATTGGAAAAACTCTTTGGTGGATACATGCTTATGTAGTGGGAAGAGAATAAGTGTCTTTAGGTCTGATTATGGTGAGATTCAGCTTTTCAAACCTTTTGTATGGGCTGATATTTGATGATAAAAGATTTATTTTGTTGCAATTTATTTTCAGTTGCGAATTGTCAGTTCTCAGCTATATACCTCCAGACAAGTGTGAGAGACAAGAAAGCAAAGCAGGTCATTGCAAACACTGCTCTTCCTGAACTATGTTGAGGCTATTGTCAAAAATAAACACCAAGTTCCTAAATGTGAATATATCCTGTGGAGAGCAAAGTGTGAGTGTCATAATGAGTTGCAAAAAAATGGAGTGGCTGCTTGTAAACATATGGTCTCCCCTATATGGTTTTAGCATGATGTCTGATGTCTGATTTTTCAGTGTTCAGCAGATTTGCACCTTGTGGCCATGAAATTAGCTGGTGCTCAGGGCTGTTCTTCTCAGGGACTGGTTTCAGTACACACATACATCTTCACATTTTGCTTGGCTTTTACATTTAGTTGACTTTTATGAAAATTTCCCTTGGTTTAATTGGAGCAGAGCAGCAGTACTGTCCTGCTATTGCTTTGCTCCCCAAACAATTTAAATTGCACACAGCAGATTTTGGAGCCCTACAGTACATTAAGGCTGGTGGCTGCTTTTGGGAATGGCTGGCAGAGTTTCCATTGTAGGGGCTCTGACTCTGACAGCAGTGACTCACTGCGGGTGCCACGTGGCAAAGTTGGCTGATGGACTTAAAAAAGAATTGTCCAATGCAAACAGGCATCTGTAGGTTTGTATCTTACAGTGAAACTTCTTTTTTCCCTCCACAGCCTTTTAGTTGTGCCTTAGAAGGATCTAGAGTCAAAGCCAAATGGTTCCTAGAAGCAAGCAAATAAAGCTAGCTGGCCTACACAATTCCAGTATGCAAGATACCAAGTAAAAAGAATGGAAAATACTAAAATATGAGGCAATGAATATTTAGTTCTCCAAATTAATCCATTAGAAAAAAATTAGTATTTGTCTTTGTGATCATTATGGCAATACATGAGCAGTTCTGGAATGCTATGTTTGCAGATAGTAGCCATGGTCACAGCAGGAACACTGCTGCTGGAAACTGGGGGACACTCTGACTGCTTTGTGTTTTCATAGTTACCTCACACACAGGAGACAGATTAGATATAGACATATAGATACAGATATAGATATAGATATATAGATATAGATATAGATATAGATATAGATATAGATATAGATATAGATATAGATATAGATATAGATATAGATAGATATAGATAGATAGATAGATAGATAGATATACACACACACATATATATATATATTTGCTGTACTATAACAGTTGCTATAGTAGAAGATTAGAAGTTTCTGGGCCTATCTGGAATGACCAACGGGTGCCAATATTTATGCAAAGAGCTGGAGAGCTTCCACAAAACCAGAGCTGTACAGAAAGAAGTCCTGGCATTACCCTGATTTGTTTGCAGAGTGATGTTGCTGTCCTGATTTGATACAACTAAAAAAGCCCAACACAAACCAATACATGGAGCAGTGTTACCCTGCTTCGTGCTCCCTTGCAGTGGTTCTTTGCACACCACTGCACTTCTCTGTTGTTCTGTCATCATCATGCAGTAGAGGGTTTGCTTCTTCCCTCTGGTTTGGCCATCAGGGCCCACTCAGAAAAAGTGGAACTAATGGTTTAAGAGAGATATTTTAAAGGTCTTTTTATTTATGTGATTTGTTTTCCATTTTGTTGACTGCTATTTCTGTAGCTCCTTTGTTAGTTTATGTTTTAACAGTGACTGCTACTATTCTGACTTCAGAATATCCTGATATCTTCCTACTTTCTTCTCGTCTGCCTGGAAGGAGATCTCATTAGTACAAGCAGCAATAAACAGGCTCTGGCTTGCAGGAGTTGAGTGTGCTTTTAAGTGTGTAGATTCATATTTATTAAATGCACTTACAAACATTAGACCGTCCAACATGGCTTAATTAATATTCCTTTTGAGGTCATCACTTTGCTGTCATATTTTTTCAGATTCAGCCATGTGTTACTATTCTGTTAATGCATAAACCATACTAATTTTCCAATATGAAGTGATCCTATTGGCAAGAAATCTAATCAAAAGCTATGTGATTTGGGAAACTTGGTAAGAATGAGGAAGTATGTATGGGTCTAAGTCTTAAACAAAATACATGGATGTGCAACAATTGCTTTATTAAAATGATTTTTTAAAAAACCCAAAGAAAATGCTCTATGTTTGCAATATTAATTTGTATTAAATTTCTATTCATACCATGTTAGCGTGAACAAGGGATTTTCTTTAATATTTTATTTGGCTGGATTGAGTGCAAGGGTTCCAGTACTCTGGAGATGATCACTCTGAATGACTGGGTGACCCAGTAAAGCGTTCTGCTGAGGTATGTCTTTGTCCTGCCAGCTGGAGGATTTTGCCAGGGTTCAGTGCCAAAATAGATCTCAATACAAAAGTTTTAACTAATTCAAGGAAATTGTTACGTAACCTCAGTGCCAAGAATAGTGTTCACGTATACTGTTACGGAGAGATGTGATGAGCTCCAATGTATTTGTATTTGCAAGGTACTTTGATAAGAAGCTGTTACAGTGTGCAATATATTATCCTGCTAAATAGGTACTTCAGTCTTTGAACAGGGATTGGGCAGATAGAAAGAAAGCTAAACAGAAATTTCAATTAATATGCGCTGAAATGGGTTGTCTAAATTCTATGAAAAAAAACAAATGCTAAAGATAATTTCCCATGTGCAAATATATAGTTATGTGCATATTAGTATAATCTCCTGCTAAAATTTCCTCTTTGAGTCTTTAAGACAAGGACAGTAGATCCAATCTTATATGTTTTACATCAGCATCTCAGAGAGCAAACATTTTGCATTGCAACAAAAATCCCAGAATTATTTCATGATATGTATGATTTTGTCCCAGTATCCATCTAATCACTACAAATGCATTATTTTTCACTCTGTTCTCAGGACAAAGTAGGAACAGTAAGGAATAGTATTAAAGTGAGGCTCAGAATTAATTATGCAAGACATCTGTGCTTATATCTGAAGTCTGGTTGATCTTGGGTCTCCACCATTTGAAGCCAAGACCAAGTGTCCCACTGACCTCAGAAACACAAACCTAGACTCTTGACTAGAAGTACTTTTTATTATTATTTTATGCTATTTCTGTGTGTAAGTGCTTGCCCTGCTACAGCTACTGATGTTATTTAAAAGCCAACAGTGTATTCTATAGAAAAAATAAAAACGTGAAGGAGGCTGTTGGACACAAACCGTTGGAACTTTGGGGTTTTTAACCTTGGAAAGTATTTATCTTTACTGACCCTTAAGGTGCTGCTTTACCATTTATTCTGTACCTTAAATCAAAGTTTAGGATGGTTTTATATATTACCATTTAACAAAAACGTTGTGGTAAACAAGTTTAGGGTATATGGGTACATAAAGGCTTTTCAGCCTTTTAAAACATAATTTTCCTCAAGATAATAACATGTAATTGTTTTCTATAATTTCCCTGAATTCAGTTAGACCATATATGCCTTTAGGAGAAACTGGGGAGTACACATTTATTCTCTCACATTTCCCTTCTTAAGAAAAAAAAAAAGTTCTGTGTATAATGTAGTAATCATTTAAAGAACATATAAATCTTAACACTGTTACTCCATTCATATGTTTTTTTATTTCCAAACTGCCGTGCCAAATTAATCCCTGGTGCAATATTGTGGCACCAGTGAAGCTGTGCCACTTGCTTGGACTCTTTAGTTTTAATTGAAAGATTTGTCATTCCAGAGTTTCTTTGTCTTCTGTATTTATTACACGGATCCTTGGAAACCCTGAGTGCTTTGCCACTGCTGTCTCTTTTCTTTATATAGTGTATCTTTTTCTTGTTTTTTTTAAATCATGGTTTCTCTTAATGGAACTTGTGCAAAGTTTTCTCATATAAGCAAAATAAAAAACCCCCCTGTGATTTGTACTTGACTCATATAGGTACAGTTATGCAACTTTATTTAGCTTATTGTGTGTATTGCACTTAATTAAATAATTTGTTATTGATAATGTGTAATTGGGCAAGTGGTATCATGATAAAATGCAATAGCTTGTTCTTCCTCACATATTTAATTGCTAAAACGAAGAATGCCAAGGGGTTTGGATAATTGATGAACAGAGTTGGGAGTTTTAATTGCAAAGATCCAGGATCAATGAATATTTTAAATACTTCTGTGATACTGTACACAAAATATCCACAAGAGGGAACTGTTTTACATAAAGAGAAATCACTTCCTTGCTGCTAAAACACTGCTTTCTGGAACCAAATCCTCCAGAATTACGTTTAGTATTCATGATTGTGTCCTGGACTATGCTACATGGTGAGAACAGGAAAAACACAGGTCAGCACAGTGTTTGTTATGTTTGGTAAATAGTATTGTTAACCAAGTAAATTTTGAACTCTTGCATTGACACATTAAATAGACAACTAATCTGAAAACTAATCCATTGAAGTTTTCTGTTTGTTTGGAACAGATCTCTCCAGGATGCAGAGCTGGAAAATCTTGTTTAGTCTGAAGGCAACATGAAATGGAGTTGTTTCCTTAGTAAACGAAGCATACAGCCCCAGGGGGCTTTCTCAAACTCTGCTTTATAGAGCCTGCACTGGAAAGCAGGCCTTTCTTTATTCATAAAGGAGTAAGCTCAAATGGGACTCAATGGAAGGGATATTCATTCAAGCATCATTTTTACCTCTGTCTATGAACAGGTGAACAAAGTTGCCTACTTTGCTTTGTCTTTTGCAGATATTTCCTAGTAAGGAAACCTTTAACTGGTATGGTAAGACTCACCAATTGATATCAATATTTACTTTTCAGTGTGAGTTTGATGGTAAATATTTGTAGAACTGAGCCATATGTATGTAAATAAAAGTTTTGTTTATACAGATACAAAAGGGTTTCCCCTGGATATATAATGTGACATTTATAAACTAGGAGTCCTACTGTATGTGTTGGTTGGTTTATGAACAGTTTTTGAGGATCAGAACTTAAAAGCAGACTTTTACAAGTGATCACAATAAATCTCCTACCCCTGTCCAAATCTGGATGTAAAGTTTGTGTGAACATGTTTGAATCAAGTTATTTGAACATACAGACTGTATATTGTGGTGCACTTGCTTTGCTTTAGTCTTGAGTTTTTCTTTAGGACCATCTTTGGTATGTGTGGGTACAGTATTATGGGGATAATATTTTAGAGGTGCCTAATGATCCTGTTTGCATCTTGAAACCAGTGTCTGCACTGCTCAGCTGCAGCAGTATGGAGTAAAATAAGTACTTTTTTACTTGTACCTTCTGAATATATAAAGCAAGAAAATGTATTTTCAGACTGCAGCCTCTGTGTCAAATCTTCTTGGCCCTCTCAAACAACAGCAAGAGAGGATGTATGTGACAGCCTTACCTTCAGAGACTCATTTCTTGTTATCTGCCAGACTAGAATAAGGAAGAAATTCCACCATGCAAAAGCCTTCCCTGGGATATGCAGTGCAGCTGCTCCTCATTGCCCTCGTCTTTCAAGGTGCACAGGGCTTGTAGTTTCCATTAGCTGTAAGAGTGCCTCTAAGTACCTGGCACTTCTGAAGATCACACATCAAGTGCCTGTGTTACGATGCTCCTGCCCTTGTTCCAATCCTGGTGTTTGCTGATGGATAAAAGGATCCCCAGGTATGTGTGCAGCTGGGAAAAGGGTGTTCCTCAAACTCCAGCACAGGAATGCAGAGCAAATGACCACGAGGACCAGGCTCTGCGCCCAGGACCCAAGGTTGTGTGATCCTGTCACGGCAACACTTTGCAGTCCAGGTGGCTTTCTAGCTGTGGGGAGGGTTGGTAATGAAAACACATGGGAGGGGGCAGCAGCTGTGGTAGTGCAGTCTGGGCTTGCATGTGGCAGCTGTGACACACAGTTTCTTTTCAATCTGACTAGTTTTCTGCATCTAGAAATCCTCAGCTAAATTCCATTACAACAATCTCCTGGGAATGGCCTGTTTCAGGTTGCTTTGTAACTGACTGTTTTTCTCCGGGGAGAAAGTAATGTAGCATTTTTCTTACCTGTATATACTTCCATAACATCATCTAGTGCCTTCTCTATTCAGAGGCCCCTATTAAACCCTTCTTGAGAAAGGAAGCCTTCCCCTGAAGGGACAGACTGGAAAGAGACATCATGATAAACTCACAGAGTCAAAGAGTGGTTGTATTGAATGAAAAAAGTGGGGGTGAGAGAGCCCCATAAAAAGCTCTGGGAACTCATAAAATCTCATTACCTTAAGCAGAAAACAAAAACAAACAAGCCCCTGGCAGATGCATAAACAGAAACTACTACTAGTAAAGGTTAGGAGATTACTATTTCATAATGGTGGTTCTCTGCTGGTATAGCAACTAGATAAGATGGGGGAATGTCACGCACACAAAGGCTGCTGTATTTTACCCTTGGAAAGATGTCAAGAGGATCTGCATAATACTTTGTACAGACAACCCAGCGAGCAGACCATGTGCCAAGTGGAGATTTTTATTTATACATAAATGAATACATACATAGACAAAAAAATTTCTCTGCTTTTCATTGTGAATCCGGAAAAAAAGTAGACGACTATCCAGATTTTCTTGCTGGCTTCCCCTTTCACCCCCATCCTCCCCAAGTGTGTAATTTAAAATTGTTCTTTATATTCCTAAGGGTTAAATTCAGGAATGTTCTTGGGACGTGCGGCAATTTACGGTGCGTTTGCGGAGCGCTCGCAGTACTTCCCCGTGTCAATTAAAGACAAGCCACGAACGCCTTCAGCGGAAAAACCCACGCCGCGGTCCCCGCTGTTTATTTCACGCTCCCTTAGCGCGTTTCCATGCCAGCTCCCCCCTCCCGCGCCGTGCGCATCCCCGGGCACCTGCTGCTGCAGCTCAACCTCCTCCTGCGAGCCCGAGCGCGCCCCGCTCCCTCCTCCCCCGCCGTGCCCCGGCCGCAGCCCCGGGCCCGCCGCGGCGGAGGGGCGGCTCGGGCCGTGGGGCGGCTCGGGCCGTGGGGCGGCCCTGCCCGCGGTGAGGGCCGCGGGGCCCGGCGGGCGCGGGGCCGGGGCCGTGGCGGCGCCGTGCGTTGGCCGCTGCGTCATGACATCCTCGGAACCGGCCCCGCGCACGGCCGGCGCGGGGGGGCCGCTGCCGCCGCCCCCGCCCCACCGCGGCTGCGGAGAGCGCGGCGCGGCGGCGATGGACGCGCCAGGGCCGGCGGGACTTGTTGGACCGGCAGCTCCCCGGCGCGGCCGGGCACCGCCTCGCCGCCACCTGTGAAGCGCCCGCCCCGGCGCACAGCCCCCCGCTCCCGCCTCGCCGTCCTGCGGAGCGGGCGCTCGGCGCTTGGGCGGCGCGGCGAGCGGGACCGAGCGGCCGCGGGGCGGGGAGCGCTGCCCATGGGGCGCCGGGAGCCCGCCTGAGCCGGCGCCCCCACCCCCAGCGGCAGCGCGGATCCCCGGCCCGGCCGGCACCCCCGCCCCGCGGGGCCTTGGATGCGCCCCCGGCTGCGGGGCCGTCGCGTCCCCCGGCGGCTCGGAGGGAGGGGCGGGAGCCGGCGGCGCCGCTGCGCGTGTGGGAGCAACAGCCTGAGCGACAGCCGGGGCCTGGAGGGAGCTCCCGAAGGATGGGCGAGGAGGCGGCGGCAGCGGCAGCGCACGCACAGATGGGCCAGCGGAGGATGAATTAGGAGCCACAGGAGGCTGCTGCCGGCACCGAGGGGGGAAGAAGAGAGGAAGGGGCTGGACTTGGAAGAGGAGGAGGAGGAGGAGGGTGCGCGGGGAGGGTGACTGAGTATCGCTAATAACAAGTTAAAGACTAATAACAATAATAACAGACCACCTCCGGGAGGATCCGCGGCGGAGGCTGAGTGAGGGATCCCCGCTGAGGCCAGCGGGGTCGCAGCGCTGGGTATCTTGGAGAGACGCTCAGAGGCATCAGTTTGTGGTGGTGGTGGATGATTTTTTTTGGGGGTGGGCGGGGTAGGGGCTGTGTATGCGGGAGAAGGAAGGGGTGGGAATCTGAGGAGAAGACTATATTTTTATTATTATTTTTAATTTTTTAAAATATTATTTTCGCCGTACAAAGAGGACGCTCGGAATTCACCGGCCTGTCGGCTCCCGAGAGGGACCCGGGAATTGTGCGGTCGCTTTTCTTCACCTGCTCTTTTTTTTTTTTTTTTTTTTTTCTTTTTTTTTTCGGTTGATCGGTTTGTTTTTTTGTTTGTTTTGACTGGGGGCTTTTAAATTTTTCTTACTCTCCTTCTCCCTCCCCGCTGAGCAGCGGCGGCAGCAGCAATATGGCTGGTGATGGGTTTTTTGGGGGGCGCTGGCGGCGGGAGGAGCTCTCGGAAGCCCCTGCGCGCCCGGCTCGCTGTTAGCTATGGCAAATGGCAGCGGCGGCGGCTCCTACCCGGGCGGCAGCGGCAGCGGCATTAGAATGAGTAACAATATCAACGCCAACAATCTCAACACAGACTCGTCCTCCTCCCCCGTCAATGTGCCCAAGATGGATGCGCTCATCATCCCGGTGACCATGGAGGTGCCCTGCGATAGCCGCGGACAGCGCATGTGGTGGGCTTTCCTCGCCTCATCCATGGTTACTTTCTTTGGGGGACTGTTTATCATCCTGCTGTGGAGGACCCTCAAATACCTGTGGACTGTCTGCTGCCACTGCGGGGTCAAAAACAAGGTAACTCCCGCTTCCCATCCCTTCCCTTCCCTCCTGCTGCCGGTAATGGTTTGGTGCGGTGGTGCTGTGGTGAGGAGCAGTAGAGCCCAGCCTTGCAGAGCAGCACACCTGGTGAGGTGAGGAGCAGTAGAGCCCAGCACACCTGGTGAGGTGAGGAGCAGTAGAGCCCAGCCTTGCAGAGCAGCACACCTGGTGAGGTGAGGAGCAGTAGAGCCCAGCACACCTGGTGAGGTGAGGAGCAGTAGAGCCCAGCCTTGCAGAGAAGCACACCTGGGCTAGACGAGGAGCAGTAGAGCCCAGCCTTGAAGAGCAGCACACCTGGGCTAGGTGAGGAGCAGTAGAGCCCAGCCTTGAAGAGCAGCACACCTGGTGAGGTGAGGAGCAGTAGAGCCCAGCCTTGAAGAGCAGCACACCTGGGCTAGGTGAGGAGCAGTACAGCCCAGTCTTGAAGAGCAGCACACCTGGGCTAGACGAGGAGCAGTAGAGCTCAGCCTTGCAGAGTGGCACACCTGGGCTAGGTATGGATCAGTAGAGCCCAGCCTTGCAGAGCAGCACACCTGGTGAGGTGAGGAGCAGTAGAGCCCAGCACACCTGGTGAGGTGAGGAGCAGTAGAGCCCAGCACATCTGGACGAGGAGGCAGTGGAGCTGCTGGTGGCAGCAGGTGCTGGCTGCCCTGGGCTCAGGGTGCTGGGAGCTGCAGGGGGCCAGGGTAGGGGTGTGGGTGCAGTCCCGAGGCACCTCCCTGCTCCCCCTCTCTGTTCCACCCCACGCAGGGACTCACTCCATCGTTCTCGTCTGGTGGCAGCAGGTGACACCCGGTGTGCGACGCTCACCCTGCCACACAGGCACACGCCGGGTAGTGGGACAGCGCAGATCAGAAGTTTAATCTCACCCTTGGGCCCGCACATGATGGGGTGGGAGCTTGCATGTGCTGACCTAAACTCTCAGTTGCCTTGTGGAATGAGAAACTTTGGCAAAATTGGAAGGGTGAATTTCTCACTCAAGTGAATCTTTGACATTTCTGTGTGTGTTAAATGTAGCTATCTAGAAGTATTCTGTACATTTGTAAGTATTCTCTTAACCTAAGTGTGAAGTCTTTGAGGCAGCCTCTCTGCCCCTTTGATTTTTGCCAGCTGGAAGAAAGTATGTGAAGTAAGTTCAGTTTCTGCTTTGAAGGGTCTATTTTCAAACCAAAGCTGAGAACTTGCTCAAGTCCTGACTTTCATTTTTGATTACGAAAAATGAAATAGAAAGCATTATGACTCTGTATTGTGAAAGTGGATTTTGACAGACCCCAAAATAGACCAGCAACTGGAGTTTCTCCCCTTCCCTTTTCACATTTTTTGAATTACAAATGGAATAATATCTGCTTCAGTTATTCCTGGCACACAGACACCCACAAAAACACACACACCTTTTAATATATGGTTGCTAGGTTGCTGGTTTGCTTAGACGTACAGTGAGCTGTCTTCCCCTTTCTCTGGTCCATTCCCCCTGAGCGCACAGCACATACACCAGCTGTACAAAGGGCCCAGACTGAGGGGAAAAAGAAACAGAGCTTGGAAAGTTGTGGTACTTGTTTGTTGTGTAGTTTGGGTTGTCTAAATGAACCCCCACATTCCAGTTGGAAGTTAAACTATCACAGTGAGCTTGGCCTATCTATGGAATGAGTGATTGCTAAAGTTAAGGAATAAGAGCTTTTAAGTCAGCCTTAAGCATCAGGAATCCTATCAGGCAGCACTTCTTTTCTATATGAATTTTTTTTTTTAAATTCAAAACCAAACTTGAACTTTCATAGAGAGGTGTTAGCCAGATATGACACGGCTCTAATGAATTTGTGATAATAAGATACTATTTCCTACAGCAGTAAAAGGCAATTTTCAAGGAAGAGTGAGTAGTGAAGACTTAACCTTTGGTTTTGCTGTTATTTATCATTTCTGCCTCCAAAGAATGAGATGAATCTACAAAGGCTGTCAGGGATCTTGACAAAAAAGAAGAATCTGAGTGTTATTTCCTCATGCTTCTTGCCTTGAGAGAGTAAAAAGTTAGAGACTTGTACACAGACTTCTTACGTGTGGTTTCTTGGTGGGTACTCTTGATCAGATAGTCCATTATTGGGACACAGCCAATTAAAGCAGATCAGTCATTTCTTAACCAGTATAGAAAGATATGTGCAAATTATCTTTAAAACCTCTTGGGCTAAATGTGGCAGTTTAGTAACAGGTTTTGTTGAGGGGTTCAAACACTTCCAGTCCTAACAGTTTGATGTATTGTGGCTGTGGCAGGTTGTAAGATGTCAGTTTGTTTCACCTTTGAGACTGAAGTAGTTCTGTGAGTGTCATTCCCTGGGGCAGGAGGATAAAGGGCTCTGCAGGTAGGGGGAGATAAATGTCTCCTTTTAGATCCTATTTGTTCCACTTGTGAGGATTTTCAAGATTCTGGCAAAGAAAAACTTTCAAGGGCTGATCCTGTATTCCACATATGATAAAGTGGGGAATTGGAGGGAATTCTGTGTATGCAAGGATGTTAGTTATAACTAGGTATTGAAAACCACTTTTCTAGTATTTAGGGTATAAAGGCTAACCGAAGAAACAACTGGAATTGTCTGAGACTTTGCTGTTATCAAGCACATACTTTGCTGCTTGGTGAGTTGGGAAAAGCTGCTGAGGCTGCTGGTGAGAAATGTGAATGTGTATATATACGCTGTGTTGACTCTACTGGGTCTGCTACAAGAGCTATTTTAGAAGAAGTAGCTCCTCCTACTGCAGGATTGAAGAAGTTTTCAGTGTGTAAGGAGCTTTCCTTTCCTGTGCTGCCTCTTCTGCTGCTCCACAGGGGAGTTGGGCTATCCAGCATCATCTCACTATCTACATGAAGAGCAGTCCCAGTGTGAGAGCTAAAAGAAATCTTCCTCATGTCTACTTTCTGTGGCCTCTTACTGAATAATTCACATATATAGGTGAATAATTCAGAGTTACTGTGCTAACACTCCTGTCCGTATCTGTTATTGCAAAGAACTGCAAAATATTTCATTTTTTTTTCTCCCTGCTATATTCTAAGCATGACATTGCATTCCATGGATTTGTCAACTTGGCTTCGGGATGTAAAACTTTTTAATGACTACGTAGAAGGATTTAGAGTGTGGTTTGTTTGGAGTGTCCCCCTCTTCATTCAGTTTAAAGCTGGAATTGAAAACCATGAAAACCAAAACAGTTTAACACTTTGTGGTATGAACTTTTTTCTCTTGGAGATAAGAAAGTCAAGATACTGTAAGTCAAGAATATGAAAACTGCTAACAGAATCATCAACATTGTCCTTTAAAATCCAATATCTAGTTTATGTAATTGTATATGAATAGAACATCACTCTTAATCATGTATTAAAAATGCTTGTTAAAGTTTTAGAATTTTTTGTGGTCCATATTTGCTTTGTGAGTTGACATTTAAAAACAAAACTGCCAAACAAAAAAGGTAAATCTTTACCTTTTTGTCCATGTTTCATGTAGTGTGACAGCCATTACTATCAGAGCCCTTGTATTCCTTTATTTAATATGGTATATAATTTTAGATGCAATTTTTCAAAATTAGTTACAGTCTGTTTGCAACTAGCCTTGAAAAATGCTGATTTTCCTCTCAGTGTTTACATCTACATTTTTAGTGGTGCTTAGGTGTTGCTAAAGAACTTGTCTGGTCATTGCTTGTTCTTTCTCCCTTGACCAACTAATTTCTGTTCGTGTATGAAAAGTATAAAGTGAGATTAAACTTCATTGGGTTGGACTCTGGCATTAGTTGTTCTGGTTTGTGCTAACAACAGAAAAAGAAAATAAATATGGATGGTGATGTACACATAGGGGCTAAATGCATATTATACAATCTATATTATATGGATCTGCCTCTGCATTTTCTATGCTTCTGGAGGGCATTTTCTGCTGACATTATCTGGTATCATGTTTTGGCTTTGAACAAACTCTAAAACCATGAAGAAGGAGCAGTGGAATAAGAGGTTTGGGGCACAGTCAGCTCCTGGAGCTGGTCAGCACAGAATCAAATGGAATTTGTTTCCTTCTGAAGAATATGATACCAGACCCTTTATTGCTGCTCCTTGGTTCCCCAGTGAAGGGTACCTTTACCTTATGTTAGGTAGAATACATCCTTATTGTGATGCTTTCAGTGTTTTGGAAGAGCTTTTTCTCCCCACAACCCAGGAATTGTACATGTATAAAATGAAATTATGACTATAGGTGGCAGTTATTAGCCTGAAATTACAAGCCCTAATAGTCTTCTTTGACTTTGGTCTACATATTTTTGAAATGTAGTAAGTTACGCAGTGCTAAATTTGGTCAATAGAAACCAAGCAACATTCCCATTTGTTTTGAATAGAAAAAAAAGTCTGGTTTTGCTGGAAATACAAGATTTGTAGAAGTTATCTTTGAAAAGTTAAGAATTTCAATCCAGAATTCTAAAGCTTGAGAAAATTTGTCAGTGGAAAAATTTGTCTGTAAAACAAGCAGTATTCATTCCAAGCTGGCTCTTGTGTGGGCGAGGTTTGTTGGTTTCTGAGCAATACCTGCAGAAACGTCCTCTCCAAATAAAGAAACAAATTTGAGGCATGGTCTGTTGGGAAAAGTTGGAGTGTGCATTGGAAGAAACGTGTGGACACATAATGCAGGAGATCCCTCCATTTAAACCTGTACATGGAATCACCTTGACTCTCTTGAAGATGTTCTGGGCAGCAGCGTACGATGAAAAACTGGGGGGGCTCAAGGGATTAGCAGGAGCTGCAGTGCATTTTGCTGCTCTGTCACATGCACAGCCTGGCTCAGGCAGGCTGTCCCATGGCTGTCAGGTGGTCTGCACACATTACTCCTCACCAGACAGGTTGCCAGTTGAGAGGTGGCCATGGTGGAGGGGTCAAGGTCTGAAAGAAAAGGTGCTCACAGCCCTTTGCAGGTGGTGTTCCTATAGGCAGAGAAAGGTGCTGGTGTGGAGAGGTGTGTGCTGCTGTTCTCCATGCTCTGGAAAGGAAGATACTCTCTGGAGCTTGTAAAGGATTTCACATTTTATAAACACATGCTAAAATAGGTTATGCTTGCAGAAGAGAAAATGCATAGATAAGGATTCAACCTGTAAACCAAAGATTCTCAACCCAAATGTTATTTTGGTACAGTATCATACTTATTCTCAAGGCTCTGCAACACATAAACATTTTAGAAGAACATCTGAATTCAAAAAGAACTTGAAATTCTCTCATTTGGAAATCTGTAAGTGCTGGTTGAAAGCCATTAGATTTCACCTTTTTTCCAGTTTAGCTCAATAGAAGAAATGCCTGCAATAGCAAACAAAAAGCTTTTAAGTAACACTGATCCGTGTACTCAGTTTTGATGCGTTGGGATTTCTGAATGTGGAATGAGGCCAGTTTACAGCCCTAGAGACAGAAACACTGAACATTTAGAGAGCACTAGCCCTAAATATAATCTCTGCAGGGATGGGATCTAATGATGATAATTAAGACCAGCAATTATGATACTCGTATGTCCTGTGTTATTGCAAGAAAGTGGATTGTGAACCTTGGTCATTGAGTGTCCTTCCTGGGACAAATCCTGAAAAGAAGCTGTGATCTCTAGTCAAGCACAACACAGAGCAGCAGTCAAGTGTTCTTTCTGAGATTGGCTCTGCTATTCTGTGGAATCCAACTCAGAGTGACAAAGTTCATATGAATTTCAGGGCTGGCTAGTGATAATTCCTCAGCAGGATCAGGCTGTAGTTCAGCAGCAGCAAGGCATCCTGGAGTGTGAAGCTGGGAGGGCAGCAGTCGCTGGGGAGGTGTAAACATGAAAATAACACTAGATGAAATTGAGGGACAGGGTGTCCCTTTGGTTCTGCTAAACACGCCTGGTCACATTTCATAAAACTGTGTATTTTACATGTGTGAAAATTACTGAATTATCAGTAGTCTGTGGAGGGCATAGTGAATGCAGCTTGTGGAGGTTTTCTAAGGGAAAGATTGCTGAAACATTATGAGTAGGTGTTAATGGTTAAAAAATATTTTTCTCCTGCACATATGATTTTAGTGGCAAACGGAAAGGAACTATACTTTAAAGATCTGTTTCTGTAAAGGGTTTATGTGCTGCTACATGGCTGAAGGTTTAGAATCATAGAAAAGCTTGAGTTGGGAGGAAGCTGTGCCTGACTGGGAAGTGAGTGCAGAACTGTGCTAGATCACAAGACTACGCTGGCATTTATGTGAAATTACACAGGGCTAAATACACTAGTTCCAAATTAGACCTCATGGTTTGTCAGTGTGGGCACTTTGTCCAGGACACACAGGTCACCTTGGGTGGAGAAAGCAGCAGAGTCTGAGTAGATGAGAAGGAATGATTCCTATCTTCCATTCCTGTCAGAGACATATTGGTCAGGAAGGGCCCATTTTGAATCCTGATGGTATTTATAGCCTGAGAATACATTGGGTCTGCATCTTTGAGAGGAACACTTCATTTCCATATATAGTATTCATGGTTCTGCTTAAATGAATGTGCTGCCACTGAAATGTGTTGAGTTTGAGATGATCTATTGCATGTATTTGTCTGTTTGAGAGTTGCAGAAACTAGAGACTTATCCAAGGTCTGGTGAAATAGAGGGAAGCAGTCCTAATAACTTCCATGGCCTTGGACCCAGGCCTAGATGTTCACACTGTCCTAGATGAAACAGATTTTTTTTTAGAAATAATATTCTAATGTTAACATTTTAAGCTTTTAAAAGCTTTTTTCTTTTATTGCAGCAAGTTATATTTACATGGTTTGTGGCCATTATGTCTGGGATTTCAACATCAGAAACATAATATTTAAAAGTCACACTGGGTGTGTTTCCATTCCAGTCAAGAATTATACCTTCTGCCAGGATCCCTTTGGAAATCAAAACCTGAGTGCTTGAATGGCTGATAATATCCTTTAAGGGCATCTCTCCTGCAAGCTGATGTGCAATGGTAAAAATTGGCTCTTTTTCTAGAACTGCAGTAAGTGCACATTTAGTGGAACTGGCAGAGGTCCCTTGCCCCATGGATCACCTGCAAAACAGACACATGTGCAGCTGCAGCCCTGAGTCCTGGAAACCTTTTTGCATGTCCTGAGCTCCAGTACCAAAGTTAAGTATCAGAACTGTTAACACAGAGTGGAGAAAATACACTAATTTCATCATCACCAGGACACCAAAATGGGGAGGAGTACTGTAACCTTGTCAACAATTGCAGCATCACACAACAACTGAATAGCTTATCACTGTAGCTGTGAAATGCAGGTCTACTCTGTTGCTTTTCTATTGCTCTTCATATAATAAATTTATAATACAGTTTTGCTTCCCCTTTTTCCAAGTAAATAATGACTAAATATTTTGGCATACTTGGTTATATTTAATTCATTTTTCATGGTATCTTACATTTTTATCTAATGGCTTAGCTGTTCTTTTTTTTTTTTTTTTTTTTTTTTTAGCTAGTAAAATGATGACTCACTTTTAATATGATCTTACTGTTATTATTAATAGTAGTGATATTAACTTTAGCATTTCTGGTGGTGAATTAATTTTCTATTTTAACTATAGGGAAAACATTGATACAGATATGTCTAAAAAAACCTGTTTGAAAATGGTGACTTTAATATTGCAAAAATAATGAGAAATGTATTAGAATGATTCTTCGTTTAAGTAAAAAAACTTGTAAGTTTTCTAGTTTAAACTGTTCAACTCAGTTGTAATTATGCACAGATATTCTGCAGGACAGAACTTACTTGGAATGGGGTGCTGGCCTCTGTGACCTGTAGTGGTCCTAGCTGGTATAGAGCACTTCAGGTGTTTCAGATATGGTGAGTCCTTTGGCTTGAAGTGCTTTGACATCACTTTTTTTTTGAAAGTGAGTTTGCAGATCAACAGGTTTGTGATGTTCTTACATTTTCTAGGTTATCATACTAAAAGTATTGTTTCATAAAGAAGCTGACAAACTCCACTTGGGTTTTGAAGACTGAAGGCAGAAAATCTTATTCCTTTTAGTCACAAGAACAGCTTAGGTAGGAGAAAATATTGCAGAGTCTGTCTATATGTGATGCAAACCTTTTTCCCCATGAGGGATTTTTTAAAATGCTTTGATTATGCATTTTTGATAGATTGGTTTTGTTATATGAAAGTTTTTTCACCATTTGGTGTTAGTTTTCTTATACTGTATATATACAACACACACCTAAAGTCTTCTAATTCCTTCAGGATCAGAAACAGGGGACTACTGACTTTATGTTTGCTTTATTTTCATATCATTTAAGAAGATTCTCAGCTATAAGGTTACTTCTTTTCTTTCACCCTTTATGGGTCTGGCTTCTGGTTTGAGGCCATACAAAATTTTACCTGACTAGATGCTGGTTTTCCTCCTTTGACACTGCCTTAGATGTGTAACTTCTGGTGTCCTTTTGTGAGTCAGAAGAGCTGAATTCGTATTACAGATCTCTTGTTCTTGAAAGAAAACAACACAAAAAACTTCACAGTTTTGATATCTGCAAAAATAATTTTGGTTGCTTTGCTGGAATGTATCCCTAGGATATAATAAAATTTTCATTTATAAAAGTGGAAAATGCTGTCCAACATGTGGAACTTTGAGTCTGCCTGTATGATGTAAGTGATAAAGTTTTAATGTTAACTTGGATGATATGTATGATAGAAGACCGTGGTATCTTTGTGTTGCCAACTGAATGATTCTCTGTGATTCTAGGAATGAAAGAAAAAAGCATTTGCTTTTTCTTATTTACAATTTTTGGCTTTATGTCTGTTATTAAGTTATGTATAATTTTTAAAGAAAACTTACACAGCAGTTATTTAGGTTAATTTGTGGAACTTTCATCACTTACACAAAATAGCTCTTTAGATATCAAAATTTTATATTTAAGATCTTAATAAGGTCTTAATCTGAATTTGTTTCAGTCAGTTTCAGTTCATTTCAGAAAGAGGTTCTTGAGAACTTCTTTAATTATTTAGATGTTTGTTCATGAATGTAACAGCTAAAACCCATGTATATATTTTTTTTTTTAAATTTAATATTAACCTTACACATCATATTCTGGACTCGAGTTGGGTTTACTTAATCCCCTGGCTCCTCTGTATATAAATATACACACACACATATATATATATATACACACAGGGGAAGGTAGTCAAGTGTTTGTAAAGTTATGCTCTATTTTAAAGCTCTATAAAGCAATACTGTCTCTTGCATTAACATCTGATAGTCTTAGTTTTAATTTTCTTTTAGCTAAGAGGTTGATATATGCCTAGTAGTAAAAATATATATATTTTTTGAGCTGTTTGCACTTGGAAATAACTATAATAAAAATTTGTTTCAAAATAATTTTTCATACTCCCATTTTGAAAAATGTTATAATTTCTCTGGCTACAGCTGCTTTAATAAACCTGTGTACAAGCTTTTGTCTTTGTTGGCTGTTCATGCAATGCTTTGGGTTTTGTGTTCTTTAAGCTTTTCTTTTTCCTTTTTTAAACAAAAAATCAGACACAGAATGTTGTAGGCCTGTGTGTTTGCTTTTTATACATAAAGAAATAGAATAACCACTTTTGAAGAGTCTGCCCGCAGCAGTTGAAAGGTACTTCAGAAGGGACTCCAGACTTGCATCAGGTGCAGGAAGAAAGTAAAAAAGTTTCTAATTGTTAAAATCCTTCATTAATGATCAGCCAGGGTGTGGCTGCGTCCTGCTGAGAGGAGGGTCACATCACAAAGTGAGTTGGCTTAAGGAGTCTCGGTGGGTGTGTTGGGGGTGACTGAGTGATGGGCAGAGCTCCAGGCTGGCATCCAGCATTTAACTGTGCTGCTCTTAAATGTAGGGGAATACCAGCTTGTTTTAGAGCATAGTTTTTTGCATGATCATTTCTGTGAAGGTGTCCAAACTGCATTTTGCAGTGTGTACAGCTACTTTATGATTTGGTATGAAGGTGATGTGAGCCATGCCTTATTTGATCAAATGCCTACTGAAATTAACTTACATCACTTTCAACTTTTTAAACACAAATTGAATCCATCAGAGCAAGTGAATTGATTTGTGGCAGCAGAATTTCTTTTATTTAGTCTTCTAAGACTGGGCTTATTATTGGTTTGACAGTGCTAATAAATCCAAACTTTAATATAGTGAGACTCTCTGTGAGGTACCTGAGCTGGGTTAACCGGTAGGTAGTGGTAGCTCCAAATCCTAAAATTTTCTATGGGTTTTAAGGTCTTTTTATTTAGCATAAGTGGTTTAAAAGGTGAAAATTGAATGCTGAAAGGTTTAAAAAGAGAGGTTGTTCCAATATTGCCATGCTAAATGTTGATTTCATGGTGTCCTTTGGAGGATAGGGTTTTGTTGACTGGAACAACTTTTTAAAGTAAGCTCCCAGTTTCCCAGTATGGTTAGCTGGATTTCCTTCAGGTATGTAGGAAGATGAGCTCCATGAAAGGGAGAGTCTGGACAAACTTTTTAAGTTTGTTTGTTTATTTATTTATTTATTTATTTATTTATTTATTTAAACCAATGGTACAATGGCTGTACAGCTGCTCACAGTTGGTCTTTCAGAGAGCTGTTTTGTGTATTATACCATAACTCTGACTTGAGGATGAGGCTTATGCACATGGACTTTGTGCTGGCCCTGGAAGGCTCCTGGGGCTGCTGGGGATGGGCTGGTGGACTGGCTGAGACACTGCATGGCATCTTACTGCTCTAAAGTGTCACAGGTGCTGAGTATGTCAGAGCTGTTGATTAATTTCAGTCTAACAATTCCAGAAAGACTTTTTATTTTTTATTGATCTTCTGAGAACTTTGGCAAGTGTATGAAATCTGTATGGATAAAACTATTATTATTTGCTCTGGCAGAGGGGTGAAGAAAATGGTTTGGGACAGGTCAGCAGCTGCTGCCTCTTTTATCTGATCTAACAGGTGCTAGAGCTTAGTGCCCAGGCTGTTTTCTTGGTGTTTTTGCTGTAGCTGAGAATTTGAGTTTTATTTTCAAAATGTTTATTAGAAGAAGAGAGAAAGGTAACAACAGCTCAAATGAAAGGTAAAAGTTCTAGAAAAGCTTCTGGCAATATAAACAGACTTCTTGAGGTTGTGTCTCATGAGTATTTGTGTTCTCCCAGCTCAGTGAAAAATGTGTATGAACAAAAAGTAAAGGAATAATTTAAAGTTAAGACTGATTTTATAACTGTTTTTTAGGTTGAATTGTCTTTTCCTTGGGACAAATAATTTTGGTCCGAGGTATGGGTTTTTTTCAGCAGTGACCACAAGGGTGTAATTTCCATTGATTTGTAAAATGTTCTTTAGATTTTAAATGGTGTATAAGTGTAGGTTATTGCTATAACTTCTATAGAAAATACATACTGCCATGGGTTAAACTTGATGGTTCTGCTGGATATAGATAAATGAGAATGTGCTCTGAGAGGTGATGAAAATGACAGTTCAAATTCTGTGCTTTACAACCATAGCAGTGTTTTGGCTCTTAACATCAGTGAAAGTATAGGGGGTTTTTCACCCCTTTAATTATATTGATGTTTGATCCTGGATGCCTGGTTTTACATTGTCAGCTTATTTGGGCTGCTTTCTAATAATTTATAGGACAATCAAGTTAAAATATTAGATGATTAAAGCCACTGAAGAGTTGGACTCTTGTCCAATCCTTGTGGGTCCCTCCCAACTCAGAATATCTGTGATTCATTATTTTCTTAAACAAGCCCAAACCTTTATAAATCAATTATTTTAAATTAAAACAAACATTTGGTGCAGATCTTGTAGCAAATGCTACATTTATAGAAGATATTTTAAAAATAATTATTATGGTCTGCAGAATTTAATTATAGGTTGTTTCTGTTTGTCCTCTGGCCTCGGGCATTTGATTAGATTATATAGTCTGGAGTTAATGCTCTGCATCTCACCAGATTTCTGAAGGTGAAAACCTAAGATTGTTGTTTAGTTGTGTGACATTTGGAGCTAAAACTTTGTGCAAATTCTTTAATATCAGGAGAGATGCAGTGTATCTGTTACAGAGACAGACCTTGGAGAATTGGCATTGCTTACAAGTGATGCAAGCTGGTTTGTGTTTTGTAGTGATACAATTTAAGTAAAACTAATTCCTGTGCTGTGTGTCAATGCTTCTGCATCATTTAAGTTCTGTTCAGAGGGCTGAAAGGCTTATGTTTTTTGTAGCATTTTTTGCAAGTGGGAAGATTCGTTACTGGAGCTCTGGGATGTTGTTGTGAAACGTTCCACCCTACACAAGGAGCGTTGTGCCTTTAAAATTTAACTTAGCAATTTAGAAGATCTGAATGTTTTTCTCTTGTAGTGTTCTGAGGCCACCTGGCTTAGTTATGCCAGATCCTCTTACCAGCTTTGCCAAAGGGGCAAGCCTCTGCCCCATGCATCTTATGATGCAAAAGCAGATAATAAGGAGGAGGACAGTCAAAGAACTGATTTGTCCCAGTCCATGTAAAGCAACCCAGTGATTAAAACATTCAGATGATTTAATTAACATGCATCCACTCTCCCCTTTTGTTAAATTTATGAAGGGGGTGTGACTTACAAGTCCTTTAGAGCAGTTACTATTTTAAAGAGCAGCAAGTAGTTACAAGTTGTCCCATTCCAAGTTCCTGTGAAGATTTATTTTTTTACATGAGCAGAGAACAAAAAGGAGTTTTATAAAAAGGCTTTAATTTGGATAGGATGAAATTTTACCTGTAGCATATTGAGAAATTTTTAAGAAGAGAAAAATAGTGTGGTGGAGGGAATGAAGGCTGATGACAAGGAGGAGGGATTCTGTCTAATTCAATGTGCAATGCATGGCATTCACTTTATATGCAGACACTCAGAATATGCTTCCTTCAATGCCATTAAAAAACCAAACAATTTTTGAGTTCCCATATCCACATTGGATTTAAAGAATAATCTTTTAGGATCTAGGAAAGTTCCCAGTTAAACATATGCCTGTTGGTTTTACTATTTTTAGCTTCTTTGAGCAGCACGTGTTCTCCTGAGATATTTATTTGTGAATGTTGTATTCTGTTCTTAAAAGGAAAATCTCTCTCTGTCTAGATTCTTTTTCTGTATCCAAGAAAGGAAAGGACCAGGGTTCTTCTCAGTGCTTTACTTCTTGGAAATCCTAGGAGACAGGGCAAATTAATTAAATCTAAAATGGATCCATCTGGTAGTGCTAGCAATGCCAGGAGAGAACAGGTGAAAGAATCTGAGCCAAACAAAACATATAGTGCATTATATAACATGTCAAGTTCTTTGTGACATATTGCTATCAGAAGGCTAATCTTGGTGTAGGGCTTTTTACTTTTTGTTTAATCTTGTTTTTAAATCAGAGGGTTAAGGGGGTAGTTTGAAATGCTTGCTTCTGTTGCATTGCTAAAAAAGTACTTTTTAAAAAAATTATTAATAAAGGGCAAATTAATTCGGTCCAGCGTGTGAGAAACACACCATTCCTGTCATGGGTTTGTTTGAAAATAAATGGGTTGACATTGTTTGAAACAAAAATGAAATGAAGTCAGTTTTGGAAAAATCATTCATCATTTAAATTTAGAAAGCTGTTAGGCAAAGCAAAAATCATTAAAGGTATGGTGCCAACTTTTGACCCCAAATTTGTATAAGAAGAATACAGAATCTCTATGCAGGCTTTTTTTGTTGCCAAAATTACCTTGTTTAAATTCTCAGCAAGATTTTCAAGGTAGTGATTGCATCAGTGGGAATAGGAATGTAAAAATGACTGTAAAAATTGAATTGTATTACCTGCTTTGGGAGGCATGAAAGGAAACAGTATAAATGCTGGGAGGAGGTGAGTTATATTAGAGAAGAAATGGCAATGGAGAGATGAAGAAGTCTGTTTGCAGCACAGGGTTTGAGTTTGGCACACATTCCCATTTTACAGTGGCTCCAGTTTGACATGGCTGGTGCCACTGCCTGTGCTATGGCCCGTGTCTGAGAGGAGGCTGCTCATGTGCAGCCTCTGGGGAAATCTGCTTCACCAGGGCAGGTGCCTGGGCCTTTTGGCATGACTTTGAAACAAGCAGAGAAAGTAGGCCATAGAGCTTTTTGGGAACTTAGGAGCTTAGTAGCTAGATCTTTATCCAGCTTAAAAAAAAAAAATCTATCTCATTATCTACCTTTAAGTCAAATTCTATCCTTGTCTGTCATTTTTTTCAGCATCTTCTGTTGTTTTATTTCATGCTGCTTAAGTTTCACTCTTTTTTTGTTGTTAAAAAATCCCAACAAACCTGAGCAAGACCATTTCACATGAAGGTTGGAAGGAGTAAGTCTACTTTGTCCCAATTGAATTTGTAACTTTGAAGTGAAAGATTTTAGGTGATTTGTAAGATTAACATAAATGTTGGTTGTCTTTTTATAGTGGAAAGAACTGAATTCCATTTTTGATAAATATTTTTCAGGAAAATATACTTTTCCCCAAATTGGAGTACTTTCAAAACACTAATACAGTTTCAATAACTAGGGGAAGGGAAAAGATGATGCAGAAACTATTGTTTATTTTTTTTTTTGTCAAGTAAGAAATATTTTAGTTTTTAGTCTTATATTTTACTTTGTTTTGTAATGTCCAAACCAAAGGCAGTTAATAGCTTGATTCATGCTGCTTTGTCAGGAATCTTATTTTGACAAGTGTTTATAGCTTTCAGGAGTTGCTTCCATATTAGAAGTTAATTTGTTGATCTTTAAATTCTATGCAGTACATCAGTTCTACTCTCTGCTGAGCTAGAGTGTCTGAATGTTGCCATTTCTAGGGCATGGCTATATAAATATTTGTGTAAAATATAAATATATATATATATATATATATGACTAAATCTGTTATGAAAAATTGCATCTAAGTTTTGCTGTTTTTATAATGTGCTGTTCTGTTAGAGTGTATTATGTTCATTTTAATCCCTGTAATATATTGTGGAAAGCATGCAAAAATAGAGGATTAAATTTGTTTCTCATTTGTAGAAATATGATGAATTCTGCAAGCCCCCCTAAATTTGATTGCATGACAAATGCTGTTGCTGCTAAATTACTGTAGAAACTGTGGCTGGGTGCTTAATATGTTTCATTGGTTTTAGTAATTCTCCTGTTCTCCTGTAATGGTAGATTAGTTAGGAATGTTGTGTGGTTTATTTGTGGAAGCAGCTATTCCAGCAGACACACGAGCACATTGAAGCAGGCTCGTGTACTGAGTGATGAGCCCTTGGGAAATTTAGCACAGCTTTTGAGCATTGCAATGAAAGAAAGAAGTGGCAAGCTGAGAGCAATACAGATCACAACTGGTCTATAAGAAGACAGTGAAAAGAAAATGTTGAGTATTATGTAATATTTTTAAAGTGCCTGGTGCATTCATGCCTTTTAGGCCATTGCTGTGCTGTTCTTTTTTTATGTGTGCCTGTTGTGTTCTGGAGTTCCCTTAACTCTTCAGTGCAGGGCTTTTGGATTTAGCATTTTAATGCAGCTTTCTTTTATCTTATCTGAAATCTGTCCTCTCAATGTGGACTGGGGTATACATGACCATAAATTACATAGAGACTATCATTCCATGTTTGAGTTTTTTCTTTCTGAAATGAACATAATGACTTGGAGGCCTGTTGCTATATTGACTGTAATTCATAGTTCCTGGTTAGTGGCCAACTTTTGACAAAACATTAGCAGAAGGCAGAGAAGGTTTGATACAGGTTTCTGTATGTTTACATGAGAAATAGATTGGTGATATCTCAGGTTATTCTGCTTGGCAGAGAGAGGTCTGAAATAGTTACTTGCAATGCAGCAGGCTGATGTTCTGTGTTACTGCTCCTCTACAATATTGGCCAATTGAGTTGTAAAATGTTAAATCACAATATAAATTAGCAGTTTTATTTTGAATGTATATGCCCCCAGGTTTTTTTTTGTCCACAAGAAGATTAGGTGTCTCACTTTCTTCCTGTGCTGCCCTCCTTATAAGCCTAATAAGTACTTCCACAGCTGAGTCTGAACGAGACCAGGATTAGCCCTAGTCCAGGAAGGAGGTTCCTAGGTAGGATCTGGTTGATCAGTGCAGCAGAAATAACCAGTGCCCTGTGGCTTAGAGGAGCTCTGGAGTCCTGGGCTCCTGTGGGTGACGAGCTGTCTGAAGTCTGGCTTCAGCTGGAGCTGCCAGTGCTCAGCCTTAGTGAGAAATTACACAGTAATTGCTGTTTAATTTATCCAGATGGCTTTCTGAGCACCTGGGTTCTGTAACAATGGAGCTCTTTTAACCTGTTTGGAAGAAGCTTTTTTTATTGCAGAACTTCACTAGTAAACATTCATGGTATACATAATTAAAATACAGCTCACTGATGGGGTAATGTTCTAAACCAGAAGTTTTCTACTTTGTACTTTCCTAGTAAGAAATCAAGGTTGAACAAATTTGTTTAGGCAGTGCTTCTGGTAGGAATATCTGGAGTGGCTTTTATTTTTCAATAATTTTTTAGATATTAATCCACAAATCCTGGTGTTCTCATAGCTGGGATCTTTGTGTGTGGCATTTATGCAATTGTACAGCCAAAACCATTCAGAGGACTTTATTTAGCACAGATTTAGTATTTATTTTTAATTTGTTTTATTCTTAATCTAAATTACAGTACTGTGATACATTACATTAAGAGATAGCATATAAAAAGCTTTGCTGTATTGCTTTTGTTCAGGACTTCATAGCAGGTTTTTTTTTTCTGTCTAAGTGGCTAAATGCTTCTAGGAGTGATTCTCCAATGAAATACTTTTATCATCATAGACTTAAAATACTTATTTTTGTGCAGCCAAACATGAGTTTGCTTACCTGCACTTTTCTTCTCTTCACCTAGTGCTCTGTTTCTTTTGCAAAGAGCAGCAATTCCACAATTTTGTATAAATACCTTCTTTGAGTGTGCTGTCTCTGTGAAGTTTTGGATTCATGTCATGCAGGGTGCATTCTTCAAGGAATTAATTATCATATGCCACTTAGTGTTTGAATACAAATCCTATGGGGCATGTGTGCTGGGGGTAACTGATAAATTCCAGGTAATGTATGCATCACATGGGAAAAAGTGAGATCTGCTTGCAGGACTGTGGGATGGTGGATGTGGAGATCCATCTAGTCTTGGGTGCATCTTCTTGACAGTCTGTGTATTACTTTGTCTGAGGAGCTGTAGGGCTTCTCATTTTTTATTCCTTTAATTAATACTCAGTGGGGAACCTTCCTGACACTTTGGTATGAAATTTTATTATAATGCAGACTTATTTTAAGTCTCAATATTGCAACAATTTCCCCAACAGTGCTCAAGTGGAACTCTGTGGAGTCTCTTGATACTGGGTTTGCCAGCTGTAGGTCTTTCCTGGAATTGGAAGTGAAGGAGTATAATAGAAGTATTTTCTCATTTTTGAAAAGAAATAATGTTCTGTTGATTTACCAGGGTTCTCACATTTTTTTTTTTTTTTTTTCAAATGCATCTAGCAAGTATTCTCAGTCAAATCAAATCTGAACTTGTACTTAAGTAAATTTTATCTGATCAGGACTGAAGCACTTGTTCCATGATGTTCTGAGAACTCTCAGTTTGTATTGAGGGCACTGTCAGCTGAGCTTCTTAAAACGGTATGAAATTCTTAACTGCATATTTTATTACTGCTAGGGATACAAATGGGCCAGTGCCAAAAGCTGAATTTGGAACCCAGTCCAAGAATTCAATGTAAATGTAGCAAATGCTTGGCCAGAGCTGGTGGCTTTCCAGCACTCCAGGTCCGAGGCCACTCATTGTCTTTGGTGACATCTCAGCATTTGAGAGGGTTTGCTGCTTATTCTGTGAGTACTGAAGCCTTCCAATAGCTGTCTAAGGAGGTTAATGATTTAGTTTTGTGGTCTCCTGAGTAGACTTTTTCCAGAGATGAAAATTTTCTCTTCAGTTTAAAGAAAATCATGAACTAACAGAAGTTTTCCACATATATTAAGAATTAATGCAGGAAAAAAACAATCCCCAAAGAATTCACAGCTAAAAGTACTTTTATGCCTTACAGGGTTGCTATTCTCTAGTACCAGAAATACTGTTTTGTTTTTAGCTGCATACAGATCCTGGAAGATAATGGAGAATTACATGATGCTGATATGTTTATATTTTTAAAAAATTTTATATTGAGCTCTGATCATTTCCTGGGTTTGTGTATTTTTCCTTTAAAGAATGTTTTTTATTGAAACAAAAAATGTGTCCCACAAGTTTAGGATAGATGTCTCAGATTTTGAGTAGCTACACTTTATACTTTTTTTTTTTTTTTTTTTTTTTTTTTTTTTTTGAGTCCCTGCTAAGAAATGTCAAACAGTACATGCTTAATTAGTTGTTCTAGGATCAATGTAAAATATAGATCTAAACCAGCCACATGTAATGCAACCACAGTTGCTAGAATTTCAGTATGTTACATTGTAAGTTAGAGCTGGGCAGAGTGCATCTCAGAAAAAATGTGTATGGGTGTGAAAAACATCAGTCATTAGTTAAGTGGAGTGTAGCAGTTGTGTAGCACATGGAAGCACTCCAGGAAAGAAAGAGGAACAAGAAATATTACTTAACCTAAATTTGGCTTCAGGTAGGTATTTATCCACCAATGAAATTTGGCAGGAAGCTCAGAATTTAAAATCATCTCAAACATAAATGCACACATGTAATTACTGAGGGCTGTGAATGAACCTAGAAAATAAGCAAATTCTGCCTTTCATTGGAAAGTTGAGTTTTGGAGAGTATGAAGATGAAAAATGTCAGAGCCTACAGCACATCATTCATTTCTCCACCCCCATCTATTCCTCATTCTTTTTGTATCCCATAAGCTCTGCCTTTTCAACTTCAGTGAAGGCCTCCTTTGTCTGTATTACTCAAGCAAGATTACATTTCTTTACTCTTGTGTGCTCCTCTGAGTATGTGTACTGTGCAACTTTGTTCAGGAGGAGAGGGAGTGACAAAAACCTGCCTGCAAAAAACTGAGATCCAGGGGTTGCACTTTAGCATCAGCTCATGAAAGTCACACAGGCAAGGATGTGCATATCCCACATCCCACAAGATGGAGAGATGCAGCACCTGTGTGGAAGCCTTGGAAAGGGGAAGTAGAGTCCTGAATGGGCACAAGGAATGGCCTGAAAATATTCTTCAGGCTTCAGTAAAGCCAAACAATATCAGAAATGATGCTAGTCACAGGCCTTATTTATGGAAAGGTAAATTGCTATATACAGATAAATTTGGCAGCTTTTGTTTTTGCTGCCTGCACAGTGAAGAGATTGAAACTTCAGCAGAGAAGGAGTGAAGAGTGGCAGCTATGAACCTTCATGGGGTTGAATGTTTTCATTCAAGGAGTTTGTTTTAAAAGATGAGGAGCAGAGAGGGGAAAAAAAACCCAACAGGTACCACATTGTTCAGGATTATTAATTGCAGTAAGGTGGGTGGGAGACTTGGATAGAGGCTGAAAGTTGGAATTGAGAAGTTGCTAGAAAAAAAGAACTCTTTTTGCATTTGCTTGGTCAGTGTCCAGTGTCCCTCTTTTCATCCAGTGTAAATAGGAAAAGATTGTGGCACGTCACTATTGGTTTTCATTTGTTGTCCAAACACTTATTTTGCTGACTTGAGTAGCAATTTTGCATTCTATCAAAAGTTAAAATATTTCTCTCTTGTTTTAGAAAAACAGTTCCTTAAATAGATTGCCACTTATGTTTCTTTAGAGCATTTGAAGGCTGGTGGACTGCTGTGAAAGTTCCCCTTTTTTAAGACAGGCCTCAGATACTAAAGGAAACAAATATTTGTAGTAACAGGGGCATAATTCAAGTCCAAAACAGGAACCAGAAGTTTACTTGGTAAAAATGGAAGCTGAAATTACGTAATTGTTGTATTTTTCTTGGAAACAGAGCTTTTTAAATGACAGCTTTGAAAGGGCAGCAGTACAAGGAGGATATTTTTTTTAGTTAGAGTTTGATGGAAGGGCTTCCTAAATACAAATGGTCTGTGTAAATTTCAAGCTAAAAGCATGAACAGAATTTCTTAGGTTTATTCAAGCTTTATGAAAGAATGTAAGAATCCAGTATATCACAGAAAGAATAGAAAGCTGTATGATGCCAGAGTCTGCTGATGGTCCTACTTGCAGCTCTCAGCTTTACAAATGGAGTTTTAATAGAAGCAGGTAAGCTTGGCACAGCTGTGATCCACACTGTAATACAAGCATCACAGTGTCTTCTTTCCTGTTAATCATAAATGTCAATGCCTTACTTGCTTTTACTTCGAAGTAAGGTGATTGAGAAGTCTGGTATGCCTTCTGATTCAAATATCACATTTTCTGGCAACTGCTGAGTTGGAGAGCTACATAGCTTAAAGACTTTTCCATGTGAGATTTTCATCTACTTCTGTGATCTATGATCCATATCACTTACAAAAAATAAGCTCAGAGTGAATGAAAATTGAGGTGACCCTTAGGCACAGGCTTTAAGTCTTTAAAATCCATAGTCTAAGTGAAAGGTAGATTATATATTTAAAAAGAAAAATTATGGTGTCATGGATAAGAAGTAAAAAAGTGTGGCAGTCATGAAACCTGCCTTGTAGCCTTACTGTATGGAAATTCTTGGGCCACAGTGTGGAAGTAGACACTGAGGCTGTAGAGGGATGAGATTTACACCTGAAGGGTCTGGAGCGTGTTTCTGAGTGAATCCCAGATGGCAGAAGCTGTCCTGGCTGCAGATAAGGCTCTGAGCATGGGGTGAGCTTTGACTGTAGATCTGCAGAAACCCATCCCCTCAGCATGCCTGTGCACCCAGAACAGCTGGCTAGTATCAGTCTGCCCCCATTTCTCATTATATTTCTGGTGTGGTGGCATCTGCTGTTCTTCAGAGACCAAAGATGAATACTGGCATCTCTATCTGTAGCCCCATGTGACACAGTATTTGCTTGTATTGGAGAACATGAAAATGGGTGTTTTTATTGAGATCCTTCCCAGTACAGTGTGTCTTCATGGATGAGTAGTTTTAGCTTAGATATCTGGTTTAAGTGGGATTGGGGAATGTCATATTTCATTTTATATTAATGTGTGAGATAGTAGCAACTACTAAATTCATAGTTATATCTAATTATGGGCTTATTTGTTGAGACATGCAAAAACCATACCCCATCTGAGGCAGAAACTGAGTTGTGGCACTCAGTGTAACTTCAGCTGTCTCTCCTCAGAAACTTCAAATGGGTGTTTTTTCTTTCAGTCAGGCTGATGTCAGGGTGGTAGTGCAGTGGGAAGCTGGAGCTGTTAAAGTGAGGACAAAATGCTCCTCTTAGAAGAGGTGGTAGTACTAAGTAGCTGAAAATCAAATTGAAAACGAGACATTTGGATAATACCTTTCCCTCTTCTGCCTTAATAAGAAGAGAAGAGATTAATCTAAATTAGAGTGAAGCCCTGGGACCACACACACAGTTATATTGAGAAAATAAGAAATCTGAGTGTCTGGACTGGTATTTATTTTGTTTAAAACACAACTACCTCAAATATGTATCAGATCCAAGGCTGTGTAAGCATCTTTTGACCACAGTCTACTGGTGAGCAACATTCATAGTCGCCAGGAACTTGCACCCCAGCAGGAATGTACTTACTGTAGAAAGCCTAAAGGCAGAGGTAGGGTGTTTATTGTTGTTCACCCCTCTGGGAATGCAGTGCAGTGGGTTCTGCTGCAGGTGTGTGCAGCTCAGGGATTTGTCCTCTTGACACTGCCTGGAGGAAGTGTGATGTCCTCTGCTGTCATGGTCCAGCTTGGACAAGAGGGAAGCAGGCTGGATCTGTACCTGGGAAAATACAGTCTCAGTGCTGAAGACTTGTAGGTGCAGCTCTAATGCAGAAACTCCTGGATTATGTGATTTATTGCTCTGAAGTCTGTTAGGCAATGTAAGACCTGGCCAAGAAATTTAATCTCTTTGGGTCCAAGTTTGATGATCACATTTTGAATTCTTTCTGGTTTTGAAATGGAATCCAAACAACTCTGACAATATCCTTGCCATTATGTTTATTTGGTTTCCTGTCAGCTTTTAATTTACCTATTTTTCTAACTTCCTTAGAGTTTTTACTTAAAGTTTTTGGTAAAGTTATACAAAATGGATTGAATGCTGTCATTATACTCTGATAAATTTGTCTATGAAGGATAGCTTCTTTCTGGTTTTCAAGGGATCATGGTCTGTGGGATCTGCTCTCTTATTGGCATTGTTCAGTATTTATTTCTGTATTTTTAATGGCATCTTAACTGGGCTTTTTGCCAGCTTTATGTAGGAAGGTAACAATTTATGGCAGATTTATGGCATTCTAGTAAATGAATTGTAATGTTATTCCTATTACCTTTTTATGATATTGGAAACAGACTTAAGAGTTTACTGCAAAAACATAGAAGGATTTTCCTTGGCTCTGAACCACGTGCACCTTCTGTATTCATCATAATTAACAGTAGGGATAAAGTGCAAGCCCTGAACGTGGAGAGGACACATACAAGGATGCAAGGCTGGCTTCTTTGTGATTTGCCATTTTGATGCAGTTACTTAGACAGTATTTTAAGTTCATGCCAATTCCATCGTGAAACACTTTCAGCCTGAAGGCTCAAAAATCTCACTCTGCATGCAAGTCTTCTGAATGTCTAAATTCTATATGAATATTTAACTTGTCTACCAAGTTTTGCTTCTTGAATATGATTTATTTAGGAGCAAGTGAAAACTTTCCAACTCTGCTTTACAGATTTTGTTGGCTATATTTTTCAAGTCTTAAAGCTGCCACTGTTAGCATGTAGTGAATTAACTGTACTTGGAAATCTATCCAGCATTGGAAGATGCCTTACAAAGTGTGTGTAAATAAGAAAGAGGAATATAAACCATACAATTTTAGACAAATATTCAAGTAGACATAATTCTGTAGGTTTTTCTTGAGGTTCTTGAAATTCTTGCAGGCAGAAGCACTGAGTGTGGATCTTTGTGTTTTGGAAGATAATTCTTCATCTGTTTTTGCACTTGTAATGATGTTGTATATATCTACATCTATGTGAAGATCTTAGTATTGTAGGCACCAAGGCATGTCAGGCCATCTTTGAAAACTCTTGGGTGGGATGAAGCTCTGGTTTTCTTGGAGGTAGATCTTCTTGACTTCAGGGATGGAAATTTAATGATTTTTGGTTTGGCTCCTCACTGCCCTGTTCCTGAGGCAGCTGTTGAAAGTGCCAAAAAGCACTGAGTCAGAGGTTTGCACTGACTAGTCTGCTGTCGATACAATATCACATTTGCTTTGCAGAAGTGCCAGCTTACAGAGTGGCATTTCCTGTTGGAGAGATCAGAAGAATGGCAGGAGACAGAATTTACACAGCTGTCTAATGAATATGCTAAAACACTTTGAGTTATTTTAAAATGTGGCTCTGAAATTCCTCATTTAGCTTATGCAGTTGTGAGGAAATAAATGTGACTGCCTCCAACGTGGTGAAACACTTCTGAAAGTTGCTTTTCCCAGCTGTGCTACTACAAGGTCACTTGCTGAGCTTCTGCCTAAGGGGAGGGAGTAATTGGTGTCTATGAAAAGGTTCATTTCACCCTCTTCTCTCCTTTAGTTATTCTGTGTTTCCTACTCTAAAATCCTTCCACCTTTGAGATAATTACTCCTGCTGCAAAACCCCAGACTTGTAAAAGATGGCACCATTGGTTCTATGTCTTGACAGGGTGTATTGGGTGCTTTTGCCAGTCCTTTGGTGATTCTGAGTTGAGCTTTCCAATAGGCAGGGGCAAATTCAGGGGAGAAGACCAATATGGAGACAATATGTGGATGTATAAATAAGGGGAGTGTGGTCAACCTCAGGGTTCTGCTAGTGCAAGAGAAGACAGTTTTTAGGGGCCAGATTTGATGATGAAAGGCAGCTAAGGGGAAAGTGCAGCAGATGAAACAAATAATATTGAGGATGCAGACTCTAGTGCTGGTATTACTGAAGGGGAAAGTGCTGTAAGCCTGATTGTGAGGGAACAAAAAAGTAAATGCTAGTGCCACATCTGATATGGACCTTCAGTTTTGCCATGTATGAATGGATGTGGGCAAAAGGCAAACAGGGATGTAATGCTGAGCAGGGAGGAGAGGGCTGAGTAATGGGGTGATTTTGCAGCTGTCATAACAAAAGATACACTGGGCAAAGCTATGAAAACAAAGTTATTGGGTGATAGAGTGCTGCTTTTTGCAGTGTCTGTGTAGCCTAATTCTGCATGTACCGAGTGATAAATGCTTGTATGCTTCATGGACATTCTTGTGTAATCCAGGCTAAGGAATTCTGACCCAAAAGTTTCTCCAGGCATAAAATATGACTAGGAAGAAATGGAATAAAGCCAATTTGAATATACTGGTTGTTTTATTCAGTGCAGGGGGCATTTGCAAAGTATATGAATTTTATGCTTTAGAATTAATTGTTCAAGCTTTTGCTATTATGTATTCCAGAAAAAGTCAAAATTGCATAGACCTTTAATTTATAGACAATAAAACACTAGTAAAACTATTTGTGTGTTTGATTAACTCATGAAAATAGTGCTAGTTTATATTTTTTAAAATTTGTTGTTATTTGTGTCTCAATTTTTCTTTCAGAATCTAATTTCATAAAAGTTGCTGAAGCAAATTTTATGAAATAAAATAATTAGAAATTTTATTTTAAAATGGTGGTTAAAATTTATCAGGCTTCATGCAGAAATGTGGAAGTTGAGTAATCGGATAGCAAGGAAGAAGTCAGAGTGATCTTGGACTTGTTGCTTTGTGGGGTATGCATCTGTTACAATATATACTTGTCTGCTCTAAGTTTTTTTTTTTATTCTGTAAAATATACAGGTATTATAGGCTGAGTTTTTTTCCTTTGTTTTATGCATATAGAAGATATACAGATATATACATATATCTGTATATATACATATATATAATATATATGTATGTGATACAGATATATATATATATATATATATATATATATATATACAGAGAATATATACTAGAATATATGCAGATGAAGCAAAGCTTTCCTTGTGCCAGCTAAAGAGAGATTTGTAGTGTTCTGGAGATGTTCCTGTTTTTGGGCTGTGGTTTTGCATTTGATCACATGCCATGTTGCACATACCTAAGGCTCTCTGTGTAAGATGGTTTGATGGGGCAGTGTTGCATCCTGGAGAGGATAACCTGCAGCATCTGAGGAGGCAGTGGCAGCAGGATTGAGGTGAGCTGTCAGTTTCCCATGGGTTATCAGTGCTCTGTTGTGTCAGGAGGCTCCACTCACTTTCTCTGCCTCTGGACTGCTGCTGTGCCTGCTGACTGCAGGAGGGGGAAAGGAGGCATCTGCACAGGCTTGGAGGTAAAGCCATGCTGCCTGCACCTCCATCTGCACTAATTGTCACAAATATTTCCTCTATGAATGCAGCCTCTTTGGTCCTGTTCCTTGAATCTGAATGTAAACAAAATATATTTTTATGGGATGGACTCACAGCATTGAGGGTTTCCTTGTCTGCACAGCTGGAAAACCACATCCATTCTGGCATGACTGGAGGAAGCCATGGGCTCACATCCTGATGAGGTTTGAGTAATTGGTTGAGAATTTATAGCCTCCTTCCTTATTATGCTTGAGGTGGGTACTTGTTTTATTCATCCTCTTCCATTACATCCCAGCTTAGTCAGAGGGTATGCACAGAAATGCTGGCTGTGATTTGTTTTTTGGAGACAGTGGGCTGTTGCAAGCTCTTGCTCAGTTTCCTATGGGATATTTTTTTTTTTGCATATTTTTCCAGTTGCAACCTATTATAGCTAGAGGGGCGTATGAGGTATGGGTGTGGATTTATTTAACTGTGGTCATACTTCTGACAACTCTTCTGCTGCCTGCAGTCACTGACACACTGACTCTCCAAGGTGTAAGGGTTGCTTCTAGTGGTTTGGACAGCCATAAAAGTGCTCTTTTGGCATATGCCTGTGCATTCTCCTGTTTCAAAGGGATGATGCAATGTGCAGCATACAGCATGGCCATGGTGCTATTCCTGTGCCTCTTTTTAATTTGTAGATCAGTAATTTTGAGTAGGCTCAAACATAATGAGAAAATAAATTAACAGTAATAGGAAAGATGTGAGTTACTTAAAAATAAGTAATCTTTCCAAATGTCATGGAAGTAACAGATAAGGGAATTTTTGCACAGAGTATGAATTTCTATCTGCTTTTGCAGGGTGGCCTACTTCTTGGAAAAAAATGTTTCTAAGAGTTTTGGCATTTCAGAGCAGTAGGGATCTTTTTATATATGTGTGTAGAAGTAATTGCTAATCTAAACTGTGAATGATTGGCAGATGATGGAAAAGAAACAGTGTTCTTAAGTTTAAATAGCATCAATTTCTCACTACAGTGCATAAGGAGGACCACAACCAAAGTAATATGGCATAACTTTTTTTCTTTTTTTCTATTTTTATTAAGTCCATGCCTGGGCTGTAACTCTTCTCCACTGACAGCAGCACAGAATGTGCTACCTGTTTAAATTTCTTGTCATGGCATAGATGAGCAAGGAATGAGGAGAGTGCTGATGGCTGTAAACTCAAGTGGAGCAGGGTACTAGAGATTTGATCTATTGTCTCATTTCTACAGCTGAGAAGAAAAGAAACAGCATGTCATAGATAATGTGGCATAAAAAATAAGTAAAAAATAGTTTTTGAAATGACTTAAATAGCTAATACCTGTATTTGACATTATTCTATATGAAAGCCATTTGGAAACACAGGGCAAATGCACAGCATGTGACAGGATACCACAGAGAAAAGTAACCTCTAATAATAATTTAGAGTTCTAAAAGTCATCTGAAACATCTTCCCTGTACATGCTGCTAACTGTGACTACAGGCCTATTTTTTTTCCTCTTTCCTGGAGCTTTCAGCACCTTTTATCTCTTCAACTGACTAGTTAAGATATGAACAATCACAAGACTTGGATCTTGGGGCTGGAGAGTGTGGTAGTGAGGAACATTCCCCTTAACAGCATCAAAGTTGGTTACAAACAGTAATTCTTGTCATATGGAGATGTGATTTTTGGATGTTAATATTTTCTAGTCTTCTGTGTGTGTGCTATATTTTGGCCCCTTCAGAGTTATTTTTGTGTCTCTTCCAGGCCAGAACATTTTAGGAGTTTGCTGTCTGTGGGGTATGTGTTTGGGATTTTTCGGTGCTTTCCTTTGGTGGATTGGTTGCTTTTGTTTTTGTGGGTTTTTTTGTCTATTTATTTTTAAGTCCCTGACTTCTGCCTCAAGATTCCTTTCTGGTTTTTTTTTAATAATAGAGTTATTCCCTAATAGAAAACTCTGTTAAGGATAACTCTGTAGTTAGCACAAAGTGTGCTACTGGATTAATTTTGTAATATCATAGCTAAGAGATTCTGTTCCCAATGCTGCGGTTCAGCCTGTCTGAAGTGGCTTCACAGTACTGTTAGTTTTCTCAAGTGTTCATTTTGTTACTATTCTGGAGTTAATTCACCACAGTGTTCCAGTGAAACAGTAGGACAAAGCAAAGTGAGACTAGCAGTGGAACTGCTCTGTTTTCAAAGCTCACATGCTGTACAGTGGTGAGTACTGTACACTCATACAGAACTGGTGTGGAAGAACATTTTGAATTCCCTCGGGAAGCAGAAGTCACTGTGTAGTCATCTGGCAAACTGCTCAAGTTCAGATGACAGGCTGTTGGTTAATAAATCACCAACAACCCCACCAAGGGACCATGATGATGGGGAAGAAAGTGGAGGTGAGTCACAGGGGCCCCACCACAAACATTCTTAGGTGGAAAATATGTATGTGGTGGTGAATCACCAACTCCACCAAAAGTCTGTGTGTGCCTGTGCTAATGTTTGTGGGATGACGAGTGCTGGTAATGAAAAACCTCAGCAAGTAAAAATCAACACCTCTGTAGAGCACTCTGTAGGACTCTGGGCCAGTATTTTAAACCTGAATTTATTCTGTCTAGCTATAAGAAAAAAATACTTTTAAGAGACTGAATTTTTTGCTCTTCAGTTGTTAAGAATTTTTTTTTTTTAGGCATGATTTTTATCTGCCTGGGTTCTTGCCTGTAGAAGGCTTTTCTACAAGATGGATGACACTTGAAATGTGTAAACTAATTTGGGATTTTTGCTATCTAATGTGCTGCAGTTGATTTTGAAGAGGGGAGGATAAAACCCCTCAAGTTCTATGTTTTATCTCTTCATCTAGTGGAGTAAATACAAAGTGTTACCTGATTTCTTGCTTTATGAAATTTTAGCCTGAGATTGACAAAAACATTAAACGTGGTGATAAATACAAAGGCTGATGTAATTATCACATTAATCTGTATCAAAGTAAAACGGACTTGGTGCAAGAATTTCCTAAGTAATGTTAGAGCTGGCCAGCTAATTGTGTGCCTCCAACTTCCTTATTTCTCCCCTGTGCTTCATAGGGCACCTGTGTTCCTTCCACAGTATTGCTGCTTCTCACCTGTCCCATTCAGTAGCCTTCTAGTCCTCATAAGGTGGGATCCATAAGAGGATTGCTTTGTGTCTGCAATCTTTCCTCATGGTGCTTTCCAGATTTTTAATTTGCAAACATATTGGACTTTTGAGTGGCAATACTGATGCTTGTTTCAGTTTTTAAGAGAACTTTTCTATAGTTAAATGGGGTGCTAATGGAAGTTAGGTAAAAGAAACTAAGGCTTAGTAAGGTACAAGGTCTTGGGCATGTGAAACATTAAACATTGTGTATTAATGATTGTTAAAATTGAGTAGACCTTACTGAGTAAAATTATATGATTAGAAATTACTAGGAAATGTGCACTCTAGACAGCATTTCTCTTGGAGACAGTGCTTGGAGAGTCTTGGAGCATTTGTATGAGGAGAAAGTGGAATTGCCCTTAAAATAAGGGATTTTGATAAGTAACTGAACTTTTCCAGCGAGAAATGAGTGCAGAGAAAGTGAAGTCTCTATACCATACATGTCTATATACTGTTTACTAATGGAAAAGAAAACCCAGACAAAGAATAAAAGAGAAAAGGAACAGCTCAACCTGACCAGAATGAATCTTCTTTCAAGAGTAATGTGCTCATTATGAGAGGTGTTTTTGTTTTGGTTTTTTTTTTTCGTTTTTTTTATGGTCTTGGGGACTGTTCTCGCAGTACAGTGGAAAATGAAAGGACTTGAGGAATATCCAGAACTTTGTGATGGAAGGATGATGAAGACCTTGCAAAATGCTTTTTAAAACTATTGACTCTGGTGGTGGACTCTGGAGTGATAAATGCTTGTATGCTTCGTGGATGTGAAGGATTATCAGAAACCCTCACAGAAGGGGTTCTGATAATCTTAGGGGCACTGTAACGTGGTGTTTGGGTTGTTAATGGCCTGCCCTGTTCCAGGGGGAGTCCAGAGTGATGACCTTTGGGCTTGATCTCCTCAGTGGAGGCTGTCCTGTGTGCAGGCTGAGAAGATGCTCTCCTGAAGCGTGCTGTGCTTTGGCCAGACGTGTGGCATATGTTCCAAGCAATGTGAACTTCATATCTACGTGACACTGGTGGTGACTCTCTTGTATGTGTGCAATGTGCCAGGAATGGCTTGGCATCACTTGGATGGAAGCCTCTTTCATCTTGAGAATCACCTGTTTCAGAGGCAGCTGGGGAGTGATTCCAGCTCTTTCAGCACCGGTGAGCTTGTGTAAGCTGATTCCTGTGTGAAACACTCAGCCAAAATGATTAGTAGAGAGTTCTGGCTTGTCTCATGTCTGGCAAGTGGGTTACACTTTAGAACAAGTGGAAATGCTCTCCCTGTCTCAGCAAGTGTTTGTGGCAAAATGAGGATATGGGAGAGGAACAGAATTCCTTTACTGTGCCCTTCCTTAAAGTGGTGCTGCAATGCAGAACTTTGTTTCAGTTCCTCTTAATATTTGAGTAGTGACCTTTAAGTAGCTGCTTCTTTCAGGGAGGTGACATGAGCATAGCTCACACACACAGATATGCTTGCTTTATTTATGCTCATGCTTACATGCTGACTTTATAACTTGCTCATATACCTGATATATCTATATCTGCTTTACTTACATAAAAAAGTAGTGTATAGGGTTTTCCTTTTTGTAATGGCAAGAGCTAATCCTGTTAAGAGTGCTTAGCTTCTTCTGAAGTGGGGTTTTCTGATACCATGCTTACACATCTTTTAAATGCTTTTGAGGAAAGAAAGCTGAAGAAAAACATTATTTCTATTTACTTTTTAAAGCTGTACAGAATAAAAGCAACTTTTTTTTTTTTAAATGCCCCCGAAGTCACAGTTGCGTCTTTCCCTCACATCCTATTTTTCCATGATCACAGCTCAACCTTTATTTTAATTTTAAAGAAGTTGCTTAAAATGCCTGCTACCTGTTTGAATGACTGTGTAATAGATCTCCAGATCGATATATCAGAAGAAAATTATTTATTTTCTTTAAATGGAAATAAAAAAAATAAAATCTGTGTGAGATTTATGACTTTATATAGGTATATATCTGTGTATATACAGTTGGAAAAGAAGTATTATTTCTAATAAAACTTCTTATGAAGCAGATTTTTTCTTTCATTCTTTACCTTTTCAATGACAGAGAGAGTTAATTTTTATTTAGTGATTTGCCCCCCCATCTAATCACTTAGCAGTGAATTGGGATTGCAGCATAAAAGCCTTTAGCTGTGTTTCTGTGCACAGGTTAGCTGATAGGAAAGCTTTTTCTAAAGTTGGTGCAGGTGAAAACTCATCATGAATAACTGGTGAGTTCATGTTTACATTCTTTTTGCATAAACTCTAGTTAAAGAAACCCAAACAGACTGTGACACACATTTTTAATATGTAGAGACATGTACATGTAGGTCAAAGGGAGAAATGGGCTTTTTAACAGCCTGATGTGTTGACATTTTATTAACACGTATAACTCTGAAATTAGTATCTGTTTCTTTTGAAGAGAAGTGCTAGGAGTTGTTTGCTTCAGGAAAGAGGATTTTGCAATTCCATGTTCTCATGTGGGCTTTAACACAGGTAAAAGTTGTGGAAGTACTGGACAGCAAGAAGTATTGCCATTTATGTGAAGCTTTTTTTTTTTTTTTTGGCACATTTCAATCTAGGATCATAGTAAAACTACCAATATGTATAACTGGCTACTAAGTGACAGATGTCAGATAATGATTCTCACTTATTGCTGCTGATTTGAGCTGATAATTTAATTCTGATCATATTTTAAAAGGACCAGATCATGTTTTTCTAAAGTGTGTAGTGCTTCTAGTGCTTTGTCATTAGTGTTGTAGATTTAAGAGAATGAGTGATGCAAGAGATGTGAAGAATTTTATGAATTCAAAAGAAAGAACAATTTAACTAGCAGTTTCAGGTAAAATGTGGAATCCAAGGTTCATCTGAAGCTCATCTCAATTAGCAGTGATAATTTTTGTGCTTTTAACTCTAATGACTTAATTTAGTTTTATTCAAAATGTAACTCCCCAATATCCTGATTCAGGATGCTATAAATAGGATAGATGCCAGTCCAAATGCCTCCCTAACTTCTCGTTGTTATTTCACTGCTGTTTTTCACAGTACATCTTGGCACTGGAATTCATCATTCATTTACTGGAGCTTGAAATGCCTTTTTCTTTCTTGACTTTAATGTAACCATAGTTACTAAAACTACCTTTGGAATGCTTTTGGAGATACCTGCAGGTCATTGGTGTTAGTCCAGCTAGCATTTCATCCTGAATGTAATGAAAACAGTGGAACAATAATGAAATCATGATTCAGAATGAGTAAACCCCTCATTGATCCAACAAAGAAAACACAATATGAAGTTTATGGCCACACTGGCAGGTGACTCTAGTTAAGGAGATGAAAATTACACAGTGTAACTGTGTCTCATACATATAATGTGTCCTTTCAACATTTAAAAAATTGATGGATTAAATGCATTCAAAGCAATCTAAGCAGTTTGATGCAAGAGTCTGTATCCCTTTTGCTAAGAACACACTTTGTAGTAGACTCACGACATACTGAAGTACAAAATGCATGAAAGATTTATACTTGTGAGAGGCTTATGAAAAAACAGGTGTGAATGTGAGTAACCTGTGAAATGTAAGAAAAGAAAATGCATACTCGTTGATCCTAATAAAACCTTTTTTTTTTTTTTTTTTTTTTTTTCCCTCACCTCAAAGTGGGTTGCCTGGACATAAAACAGAGAAAAGCAGGTTGCTGCTTTCTGAAAAGTGAAATGCTGTTCATTTGATGGCTGTGCTGCCCAGGACCTGGTCTGGCTGTGGGTTTTGCTGTATACTTGCAGCACTGGGCTCTGTCAGCCTTGGAAGAGTGGTCTGTAACATGCTGGTTAATTTATTTAAAGCTTTGGAACAGATTCTGTTAATACTACTTGGCTGACTTTCTGCAGGTTGCCTTGTGAAGCAGAGTAGGGAAATGGCTGACAGTTCCTCCAAAATGCCAAATTCCAAAATGCATTTTAGTTTTTTTGGCTAATGTTTTATGTATTTAAGCCCTGCAGTTTTTTGTGTTTTTTTTTTTTTCCCCTGGAAGTAATAAAGAGTTTTTTTGTTGCTGTTGTTAATTAAACCATAGATTTCCATGTCATCATGACTTTAAGGTTACTGAAGACAATTACCCGGATGTCACCGGTGCAGAAGGTGAGATGGTCAGACTGGATGGTCTGGATCATCAAGCTCCTTTAGTTTATAACATGCAACTACAAAAAGCAATTAAAGTGACAGTCTCTTAATTTATAGCTTTCTCCTATTATTGCAAAGATGTGTCAGGTCCCCTGTCCCTGGTGGAGTGACTATGGAAGTGAAGTTTGTCTGGCATGGCTGAAGGAAAACATTTGTGCTGCCCTGGTTGCCTTCAGTTTGCTCTTAGGAACCCTTCATTAGATTGTGTGACTGATTGCCATGGAAGTGGCTTATCTCTGGTCAGAAGAGTGTACCTGAGCAGCTGACATGAGACATGCAGTGAGCTTCTGAATTGTCACTCTGGGGCATTTACACAGTGGTTACTTTACTGAGAATAGGACAGGTTATTTGTTTGAAGCTGGTCTCTTCCCTATAACTGTTGATAGCAAGCATATTTTGATGATGGATTTGGCCTAGTTCTTGCATTGAGTGGAAGATGAGGGTTCATTAAAGACAGGATTCCTAATTGTCTGTCAAGCACATCCCATTTCATTGTGCTTTGAGAGTTAAAGTCTCCATCGCAGTAATTGCTGCTTGCTCAGAGCTCAGCTCCCTTGCATAGTTGTCTGCCAGTCAAAAACTGCCCTGACAGCTTTTGCTCTTTCCTGATCAGGCATGGTGGAGGGATTCAGCTGACATTATCAATCCTATATTTAATACACAGAAATTACAGGTAGTTGAAATAGCATTTTTACAAAAACCTACTTTGTGAAGTATATTTGTGTTAGAATGCTATTCTGGACTTGGTTTTAGCTAATACACTATAATGGGAGTGCTTGAAATAGTAGAAACTTGTCAAAAAATGTATCCACCTTTAGCAAAACTCTATCATAGCAGCAGTGGCAACCTTCCCAAGAGCCAACAACCAGCAGCAGCCTGTAGCATTACAACACCTAAAGAAATGCTAATGCCTGAATAGCAGAGACCATTAATGAAGTCAGAGATGGCGTTCTTTGAGGTCACTTCCAGGGGCTGCTTTGTGCTTCTTAAAAATCATTACCACTTAAAGTTAAGATCATCTTAGTGGGGAAAAGGGGAAAGACTGATCTGAATCAAAAAAGGGAGGTAGTCTAGAAAACCAAAACTGCTGCTATTAAGAACATAGATTTAAAAACATCTCTACTTATATTGTCATTCAATTTAAGCACAAATAAATACATATTTGTGTGTGTATATATATATGTACTTGCATGTAATCTAATTGTAGCAGCATTTTTGTTTGAATTGTGAAGTCATAGTTTAATTAGTACACAAAATCTTAATATTCAGTGTCTTTTCTGAGTGGTTTGAAGACCAATTGGAATAGGCACATACCACAAAGGAAAAGATCAGCAGGAAGGACAGTGGGATGGCAGACAACTGGTGTGTTGTGGCCACTTTGAGTTTTGGAGTGAGCTTCTCTAAGAAGAATAAGCTAAGGGGCAAGAAAAAAAGGGGGGTGGGAATAAAAATAAAATCTCTAAGGGACCAGGATGGGGAGAAGAGACAGTACCTGAATCCTTCCACTGGTGATGTGATTTGGGGCTTTTTCTTGCCGTCCTGGGATGAAACACCAGAGCTGGACCAGAACTGGGTGGTTTGTGCTGGGGTGAGGATAGGAGAGGTAGAAGGACAGGTGAGAGTGGGCAGGGCTGGCAGAAGGACAGGATCAGGCAGTGGCTCCTGTTCCATGGCTGCAGGAGTTGCTGCTGCCCTCTGTATGTCTTTGTCCCAGCAGGGGTGGCCAGAGGCAGCCTGGCTCTGCAGGGTCCAGCAGTCAGTCATGGTTTTCCTGCTCCCATGTCTTTGCTGTCCAGTGCAATTTCCCTGCTTTGTGCCTGTCTAGAATTGACTCTGCTGCAGGAGGTTGCTGTCCAAATTAACTTAGAGCTGCCAGAGGCCTAGTGATAATGAAAGATTGAGGTGTGCATTGAAAGAGAGCTTTGTTAGATTGTAAAAACAGTGAAAATTCTGTTTGCAAAAAATGACTGGAGCATGCAGTGTGGCAAATGCATGGCTGCTGTTGCTGGAATTTAAGCATAGAGTGCTGATGATAGTGTGACTAAAAAGACATGAATATTTAAAAAGTATTGAAAAGAGTTAGGAATGAGATTTGTAAGTGCAAATGTCTTGAAGTAGAAGTAGGAAGGCTTTTAGAAGGCAGAAATAGGATTGCTTAGATATCAAACTGGTTTTGATTGTATGCCACTTTGATACTTACAACAAACTAGAAAATTCTCTTGGGGCAAAGCTGGAACATCCAGGCTTAGTGAATGAAGAGTAGTAATTTGGTTCATGCCATCTTCAGACCTGCCTTGTGATATTGATTGTGACACAGTGAAGCTCAGCTGAGAATGTGGTGATTGTACCTCCTTCCACTTCAGTTTCTGGGAGATTCTGGATAAGAGGTTGTGTTACATTTTCTGGGCCTGGTTTCTTTGGCTGCATCATGCTCACATGTGGAGGAAGAGATGTCCTTGACTAGCAAGGGAAGCACCCACATAGTATCAGCTAAGCACTGCAGTAGGTTTGCTGCACATTCTAGTGCACATCCATCCCTAAATCTTTGGTGCCTTTTGCATAGGTCACCTGAAACAGGAATATTACCAGTCTGGCAGGAGCCCAGCAGAGGCAATAACATGCATCATCAAATACTTACATAATGCTGTCACTGGAATAGCTAATGTTTTTTTCTTGTTATCTGGCCTAGCTCCTTGCATGACATATAGATTAGTTTTATCTGCACTGTGTGAAATTAGAAGTAACAAAACCTGAAATAAAAAGTAGCTTATCAGCTCCTGTTCTGCAGAAGCAGGAATAAAAACTGTGTAAATATTGGCTATGTTTCAGCATCCTGTATTACAAAACATGTCATGCAAATGTGTATGGAGAAAATGAATAGGGGATTGTACTTTTAAACACAAAAAGGCTGAGGGAAGAGGCATGGCTCTGCATGAGTACTGCTGAGAGATGCATCCATCTCTGCGAGTGCAGCACAGGGCACACTTTTCAACCTGTACTGTTTGTGCTGCACAGATTTTTAGATTTGGAGGTTCTCAACTCTGTAATGATTAGCAGGCCCAGATCTATTTTGAGACAGAATTCCCCACTAACTTACTTTTTAAAAATATTAGCATCCCCCAGTGGTATTTAGAGAGTATGGTTGTTTGCCATAATGGAACTTGCTGGGAGGATTTGGGCTCATGCACTGCTGTAGGACCAAAGATAAAATCACCAGCCAATGAAATGGGAAGTCAGTGTTTTGGTGTCCTAGCCACTTATTTAGTTCTTATCATACATTTTGGATTTTTTTAGTGCTAGGAATACAGTTTATGAGCCATGCTAGTCACTGTCTGGGTCTCTCTGGTTTATGCATTGTAATGGTACAGAAAGAGATGCCTTTGAGCACATGATTCTAATAGATTCTATTTGTGCCATCACATAACTGTCTGTTAAGTGTGTGCTAGTAGTCTTTATCCTTAAAATTCTGTGTAAATACAGGGTATTTCAAAATAAGGAAAACTCTTTAAACCCTTTAATATCATGAACACCTCCAGAAAAGTGCTTTTTTTTTTCCCTTTAAGAATTTAAATAAAGTTTTTGAAGATGGGTAAAGTTGATCAATAACAGTAAAAGGGACCTAGATTTATGGACCAGATAATAACCTGAAATGGATATTACAGGTTACAAAAATAACTCTGGGCCTGATCAAGTAGTTTTCCTTAGTGGAAGACAGGCAGCTAACATCTCCTGATCCTTGAGAATGAGCTGCCTTGCTCTGCTTTTGCAAAAAATCTCTCACAATTTCTCATTATTTTGTAAGTTTGTAAGATACTCAGGAATGAGTATGTTCTCCATTGTTTGGAAGCAATTTTGAGCTCAGATCTCTGACCTAAAGTTAGACTGCTGCTCTTCAGTGTTGCAAATTGAGGTGAGGCAGTTTTGCTCCCTGCGATCTCATCATGCCAGACCACTTCTATTTATACATGCACACCATCTTTAGAAATTCAGTAGGGTGTTTGTAAGGAAATGCCTGCTGCTGGGCAGCTGGGTGGGGAGGAAAGGAGGGACTGAACTGTGTTTTTCTGTAGACCCTGTGAGAATTGCTCCTCCTGGGAGATCTGTGTGTTCTGAATCATCAGCCTTTGCAGCAGCTCCAGGTGGGGCTGGAGCTAACAGGTGGGGACAGCCTTGCTAACTTTGGACAACCTGAGTAATCACAGCCATGTAGCTATGGCAGCACAGAGCTCTGCTTGGCCTAGGCACTTCTTTTAGGCAAGTTTTGGAGCCCAGGTGGACTCCAGGCTGTCATAGTTATGCTCCCATCAGTATTTGGCATAGATGATTTTAAGTTAATGAGATGCATATCCTCCAGAGGGGGGATGTGGGACTTCCCCACCATTTGGGATCAGTCAGGCTTGCTGAAGGAGCTGTCCATGCTGGTGTCTTCAGTCAAGTCCTCAAGGTAGTAGAAATATTGATATGTCTATTTACTATTTACCATGTGTTTGTTAGGAATTGTTAAGAAAGGTGTGTCTGACAAGAAGTCAGACAATCTTTTTGTGCAGTGCAGTCTGGGTCAGATCAAACAGCCTCTTTGAGGGAAGGGAAGCCTCTTCTTCCTTAGAGCAATGAACTTGTTCAGGTGAATAAGCTTCAGGAGTAAGAGGGGTAAGCAGGGACACAGCTGGAGAGATAGGAATTAGGGATGCTCACAGCAGGAAGACCAATCAAGATAAATTGTGGTGAAGAGGGACCTTGCCTTCCCCAAAGAAGCAGACTTAGAGAGCCAATTATAACACTTTAGTCAGAATGTGGAGGCTTGTTTCAACTTGAGAAACAACCAGGAGTGGATCAATTAGAAAATGAGGCTGGCAAATGGGTCGTGTCCTTTCCTTTTTCCCATCTGCTGCAGCAGATGTCTATCTTTTGCCTGTTTGTTTTAGTTATATTGAAGCATTGCTATAGTAGTTTTCATCCTTTTAGCAACTTCCAGCAAGTTCACTTTTGTAAATAAAGCCCTGAAGTAGAATCCATGGAAGCAGCCAAATCTCAGTTCAGTTATATTTGCCTCAGCTGTCAAGTACTGTTGAAAGAAAGGAAGAGAGTGCTTAGATCCATGTTGGAAGAGCTACTTGAAATTATTGGGAGCAGTGATGGGAAGCACAACTGCCTTTGGTGCTGGTGAGGAAGGAATAGACCATTTGGTTGATCTTGCACTGTTGTTTTGCTTTCAAAAAAGGATGGCTGAGTTCTGTGTCAGAGGCTGGATTGATGCTGGATCTTGTCCTAATGACCTTCACTTAAATATTTTCTTGTAGCAGTAATGTCATCTGCAGATTTGTTCTGGTATCACATGAGAAATACAAAGGTGCAGTAGTAGAGAAAATTACTTTCCACTATATACACAAAAATAAGAAGTCCCTAGTTTATAACTATTTTCATTTTATTGCATCTTCTCAAGGGATACTTGCATATTTTGTTTTAGTTTTCCTACCCAGTTGGGAAAAGAAACTCATTGCTTATTCAATTAAATTAGTTTCTATAAATTAATCAGGAATAATTGTGTTTATATGGGCCAAGACTTCCTCAAGGGGGCATTAAATGGGGAGTGATTTAAAATATATTTATTTAGAAATCAATGGCAGTGATTTGAAGCTACCAGTTGAGATGAGTGTGGATAGCAGTTGTGCAGCAGTTTGTCAGATTTATTATGAGAGTTGCAATAAATCAAAGAAATGTTGTCAATTTACTTTAACAAAGAATAAGCAAATAACAAGCACAGTAGGTTTGCTAAGCCACAATATTGAGTCTTGTTGAAGCTGTTTAATGAACTACAGATCTGGTATTAAAACTAAGGGATATAGGTGGGGTTTCATGGGGTTTCACCCTTGTGGAGCAGCCATGCAATCCTAATTGAGACCACCATCTGTATCCCAGGGCTCCCATTCCATGCTTTGAACTGGCTTCTGAGGCAGCTTCTAGCAGGGTGGCTGTCCTGTTATATGAGTGTGTGTGCAAATATAAAATACCTAAAGCATGCTTATGGAAGTCAAACTGTGATACAGCAATGATTTGAGAAATTCAGCCTCCTGTCCTTTGTTCAGAGTCAAGTTGCATCTGGTACCTGCTGTTTTGCCTCTCCCTTGCTCTGGACATGTAGCTCTTTTTCCATCTGGTCCTCATTCTTCTTTTCTACTCTCCCTATTTTTACTGTCTGTCAAATCCTCTCACTGTTCTGCCCTGATTCTTTTGGCTGATGGGATACTCCTCTAATAGTTGTTTTTTTTTAATTTTCCTTTCTTTTGCTGTGTAGTAAGTAAAGCTGAACTCAAATGAAGCAAATTTAATTGGTTTGTATTATCTTCTATGCAGTAAATATACGGTTTAAATTATTTCCAGCACAAACCAGAAAGTATAAAAGAAAAAAAATCAGTAACCTGATTTCTGGGGTGGATAAATTTTTTATCCAAAATTTGTCTAGTCATTTGAGTTTACCAGAGATACTGAAAATTAATGAGTAGCTTTTCTTGTGTTGCATTTCTTTTGCCTAATCTTGTTTTACTATGTCTTATTACATATATGAGACAAAAATGGAGCAAATAATTTGATTATTACCAGTTCATTAGGCTTAAAACATGAATTGGAGCCAACTTCAGCTTAGAGATTCATTCACGTGGCTCACACTGAGGTTGGTGAGAGGCACATGCATATTCACAAATCCAGAATTTGGCTCTGTGCCTGAGTTTTTAGCAGACCAGCGTTCAGTGAAAGCTCTGAGGTAGTAGATCATTTGTTATTTACAGCAGATAATGAAACATTACTCTGATTTTATTCAAAGCTTTGTTACATAAAGTCCTTAAGTTGGTAGAGGAAAAGATACTCTTCCAGTACATTAAAATATAAATAAGAAGAGAAGCTGTCTATTTTGTAAATGAGTTAAGATCTTATTTAGAGGTGTTTTTTTTAAATGACAAAATACTTTCTTGGACTTCAGATTTCCTGAGGGGTGTTGGTCTCCCTCCTGCCAGCTGTTTTGAGTAACCATGAACAGGAGGTACAGTGCTTCACCATCCAGTACTGTGGCTGTGTTATCTCCACTGGTGCTGCATCATGTATAATTACAGTCCAGGTATCATTACCTGCCATGCAACCACAGCAGCAAAATTGCATCATGATTTCACTATGTAACATACAGCAAATTGAGTGGGGTGTGATGGGCAGGTTTGTAGCAGCAGCTGATTACCTTGAGCTCTTGTGCAGGCGACTGATTTATTTCTCAGAAAAATGCATCATCTCCTTCTTGCTACAGCCAGAGATGAATTCGATGCTGAATGGCTTTAGTCTTCTGTAGGGCTTCATTTAAGGATTTTCCCCCTCCTTGTGTGTCACTGGATAGAACAATGCCCTAGAAATCAAAAATAGAAGTTAGTGTCCCAAAGGCAATGTCTGTCTGCCAGCAGTATGTATGACTTGTTTGGTGGCAAGTGTTTTAGAATTATGAGCATGAACTCATTTGGAAAAATGTAAAACCTGATCTCTTCTCCTAGATTTAATGCTGTCCCTCTTCCTTTATTTTTATGCTTGTACTATGCCACATGAATTTTAATTATTTTAATTTACATCCTGTGGCAAGTGCATCTGTGGAGCTTCTTACCCACAGTCAGGTTCTCTGCAGCAGATGTTGACAGGCTTAGCTGTTTGCCTCGTGGAGATGTGCATCCTGCTATGCATTTATATTACAAACCAAATCATCCCTTTAGGATACTATTCCCAGTGCAGCTTTAAATATCTACAGGGTGTCTTGAGATCTGAGGAGATTGGGAGATGCCTAATTCCCATGACCCCACCAGGATTTCCATTTAAAATGGAAACATTCTTTCATGGGTTGAGCTTGAGAGAGACTGGAGGTGACAGGGAATGTGTGATTTTCTTTTAAGATATTTCTTTGGGGGGTAAAAAAAAAATACTTGTATGGATTGCTCCTTGAAGCCTATTTTAATTGAAAGTTTCCCCCATTTTTTTTTTGTGTAAACACTGATTTTTTCTTCACCGTTAGTGCAGGAATTGGCCTCTTTTCAAAAAAACACAGACCACTACTTTAAGACAATCTGACACAACCTGATGGAGAGGCTGTCATGCTGCCCTCCAAATATATGACATGCTCTGTGTCCCTCCTTAGATTAATGGCTGAGTGCACACCTTTGGAGGAAGTGCTGAGAAGCAGTGCCAGGAGTTGGGAATTCTGCATCTTCAGTGTTCTTGCAGGGTACCAGGGTTCAGGTCTCAGCTGCAGTGGGAGCTAAACCCAAGGAGCACCCATGGCAGGACTTCCACAGAAACAGGTGCTGGTAATCTGCACTTATTTATATTTCCAAAGTTACAAATTGAGTAATGACAGATAAGCTAGAATTATTTTTCAAGTAGGAGTGCTAGACCTGGAGGCAGATTTAGTTACATGCAAAAGTCAGTTTTGTAAATCTAGCAGGTATCTCACAGGCCATAAATCTCAAGAAAACTCTGCCCTTTCATGTTCTTTCTGTATTTTCTTTTAAAATTAAATTTGATCTTAGTACTATGATACATTCAAAAGCTTGAAATTATATCATGTTCCTACTCTGCTAGTTGCTTGAAATGTATTTAAATAGGTTAAAAATCTGCAAGCCAACTTTGTTTTCTTACCTGGGGAGCATGGCTAAAACTGAAAGCAAGAATCTCTCAAAAAAAACTGCTCTTCAATGGAAATATGATTCACTAAAATTCTGAGTGAGTTTAAAATCCTGAAATGAACCTGTTTTTCAGATATTAAATTTCCCATAGCACAGGATCTAACAAATAATTTAAATTCATAGGTTGATTTAATTTTGTCACTGCAGCTGAAACTTTTTTTTTTTTTTTTTTTTTTTTTTTTTTAATTAAAAATTTAAGATGAAGGCTTGTAAGACTGCTTCCCACCCCATCTCCTTTTCTTATCTCAAGGTAAACTGGAAAGATCGAGTGTCCATTACAATTCAGGCTATTACTATGTAACGCCTTGTGTGTACACACACACTTCCATCTCCCAATGAAATCTTGTGTTGAAGAGATTTGTTGGTATGGGAGCTATAGCTGTACATCTTCATAGTCCTTGTTTTTAATAGAACACTTTTCTGGATTCTTTCATCATTTTTATCATAAACAGAATACTGTCTTACTCTTTGTTACGTTTTCCTATGTGCTCTATTAAAAAATAAAATACAGTTCCTGCATGCCTGTCTGTAAATTCTGAGGTAATTGGAAAATGTTTCACTAGCCTGAATAGTTAATTAAAGCCAAGTATAATAGCTTCAGGGATGCCAGAGTTTCAAAACCAAGTATGCTGAAATGGTGCTTTAAAAGGAAACTTTCCAAATTTGCCTGTGCAGTGGTAAATTAAATTTTCATGTAAATTTGAAGGCACAGAATTTTGCATACAGAAATCTTTTGTGTGTGCATTTTGTATTTAATGAATATCTGTAAAGTTGAAAGGTTGTAAATAGATAAACTTCCAGAGATTTAATAGTTTTGAGAATAAAACCTAAATTTCACACAAGATGCTATGTGTGGTTCTACTTTTCATGGTGAACCTGCAAATTTCAAATGGAGGGCTGGCCAAAACCTATTTTTACACAGGATTTTTTCAGGATTAATTGAAATCTGGGTTCACTACATGTGAAAAATGTTGGTTTGCAGGGAATAAATGACAAATTGGAGTTTTGCTTTATTCATCTGAAATGTTTCCTTTGGGCAGAGCTGATTGAAAGAAGAGGAAAGGCTTAGGCAAGAGATCTCAGCTCCAGCTGACTGGCAAACAGCCTGCACATTCAACCCCAGTTTATGGATTATTGATTGGAGAGGAGATGAAGTGCAGCTCCTATTCTCAAGGCAAGCAGACTGCCTTACACAGAGTGCAGCTTAACTTTCTTTCTTAATTAGTGTGGAATACATAATGTGTGTGGAAAAAAGAAGGTCTTGTTAACAGGTCAGAAGAAGTTGCATTAGCCTGTATAATGCCTGTCCTGCTGAAAGCAAAGTCAGGAACATTAACCTGGATTTTTTTCTCAGTTTATGAAAATAAGTTTCTCTTTGTATGTGTGTATCTTGTGTGTATACATATTTTTCAGTTGAAGTACCTCATCAAGTTTAAAAAATGAGGGGTTTATCACAGAAGCTAAATTAATTTCAACAGAGAAATTCAAAATGCTGAAATATTCTAAACAGAGGTGGCCCTGCAAGCAGTGGACAGTGAAGCCTGATTAAACACACCCCCTTCCCCAAGAATTACCAACAAAACAAAACACAAATTACTCTCACCTGCCCTGTTAGCAACAACTAACCAAGGTCTAAAAATTATGTTTTTGAATTTAATGTAAAACAGATTATGAAAATGGCATCTTGGGCAACATTTTGAAATCACAAACATTTAGGCTGTCTATGAACATAAATAGTTTTTACTAATAAAGGGAAAAAATATGGTATCCCCTGAACACTCTAAACTTAGTCTATTATGCAGCAAGTGCTTTTCTGTAGTTATGGCCTGAATATGCAATACTCTACATGCATTTTTCTTTTCTCCAGAGTGGCCCATGGGATTTTGAGTTAAACTCAATTTTTGTATTTAGTTGGCAGAGAATTTGTGCAGAAATCAAATTAGAGGGCTCTGCTGGCTTCTGCAGTGTCTGCTGTAGAACAAGGAGGTAGATGTAAGATGGATGATATGAAAAAGCAGGGTAGCCCTGATCTGGTAATGCCATCATAGTGAGGTGATCCTTAGAGAAAACTTTGGGTGGTTTTTTGGTCATCTTGAGCAAGGATTTTGCAATCCTCCATTTTTGAAATTATTTAGTGTGCTAAAAAGGCATATTTATTTAGTGCCATTATGATTTCAGAACCCAGCAGGTATTAGCTTGTACAAATTAGTGATATGTTATTTGTGTTGCTGTAAGGAAAATTCTTGAACATGAGAAATAAAGCAGATGACTGCAGTGCCATGTGGTAGAGCAAGGTACACAGAACATAGTACTCTGTAGTTCAGGTGTGAAAAATGTAATGTGAGAGCTTGTTTAGTCAAAGTGGGTATCAAAAAAAAAGAGAAAACCAGAAATCAATATAAAACCTTATTTTTTCTCATAAATGTTCATCAGGAGGGGAAGGATGAAGTCAACATAGTGCTGCAGTGTAATCAGGATGGGAGATACTGCCTAATAAAAGAAATATTTGAAGTTGTCTGTCCGAGGATAAAACCCTAGCTGACAAAGAAAAGATATAATTGGTTGGAAATGTAAGAAAAGGTCACAGAGTCATCTGGAATTTATAGAAATCTTTAGAAAAGACAGTTGCATTATTTTGCAACAGCACATTTTAAATTTGATTAATAATAATGATTTGACTTCTGCAGGGCAGTGCTGTGGGGGAGATTTTGTGGAGAGAAAAGCCTGGCAGAGAGGTTTATTTGACAGACTTGACAAGGGCAGATACTGGGCTCTGGTATAAATCTAATTTTAGTGTAAAGTCAGGAATAATTTGCTTAAGTTTACTGACCTACAGGAACGTGGAAGTGTGGTGATTTGTTGTGTATGTTATATTAATTCTTTCTCTCAAAAAAATTTCAACTAAGCCTCAACAGAAAGAAACACTGAATTTTGTGATTGCAGTGTTCTGCCTGGCAGCCTGAGTCCCCACAGTGGTTGTCCCTCTGCCATGTGCCATGTGATGAGCACAAATGGAGCTCATGGACTCCTCACAGGGCTGGTGACAGCCTGGTCACCTCACAGGGCTGTGGGGGTGACTCCAGGAGGATGCTGCAGGTCCTTTCTGTCAAGAGGTTGGTGAGCATGGGGCTTTTCAGAGCTCATACTGCTTGCTAAGAGCAAGTTCTGGGAAGGGTCAGTATTTTAGTTTGAATATTTTCCTTTCAGGAGCAATTTGAACAAATGGTGGCATAATGTGACAGTCACCACAAGGGAGTTTGCAGACATGGGAAGGCAATACTGCATAGGAATACTGCATCAGGGCAGCTCTTTGGTGTTTAGGGCAGAGGCCTTTTATTAGGATGCTACATGTACAAATATTTACTCAATTGCCATCTTTTCTAATGGAGGGTTTCTTTTCCAGAGCAACCTTCTGATGTTTCTGTGTTGCACTGATTGTATGGACAGTGCTCTTACATAAGCATGAAAAAACCCCAAATCCTTCTGAGAGCATCTTGTAGTGTAATGGTATTGAAATGAAACTCATGGATGCTATTCAGAATGAGAGATCCTGTGATATAGTAATGGAAAAAAAAAATTTGTTTTCCACACTGTGTGAGATACTTGTTGTTTATATTTAGTACACTGGCACATTAAAAAAAATTTGCAACCCATGATAACTGAGGATAGCAGTTCATAATAAGAGCAAGTATAAAATTATATACTAATTCAGATAGCACTTCCTAAATATACCTGGAGAAGACTTCTTCTACTGATAGTGCTAAGTGATGGAAGTATTGATTTGTTAATTACTATCAGAATCTTTATGGATGATATGTGACCTGGAATGATTTAATTCGAGGTTCAGAGGTGAGTTTTGCCTATCCATTCTGTGAACTACTGTCTTGTTTTGGGTTTACCAACTGTCCCTCTGATCACAATGTGTACATCTAGAGCTGTACTGCCTTTGCTTGATGAATGATGTGATAGTCAGCAGAATACATTGTTTTGAAATCTCTTTTTTAAGGTTAAACTTTATAACTGACAAAGATTGACAGCTGTTGAAACTACTATAATGAGGATTTTACTCTGTCTGTGCAAATTTATCACTGAAGTTCTCTTTTCTCATTTACCTGTGGAAGCATTTACCTCTGATGTTGTTCCCCTTGTTATCCACAGCTGTGTGCCTTTCCTTATCAAACAGCATTGGCTTGTGTACTTTGTGTTAATATAAAAAATTCAAGTTGGTGCAACAAAGAATGGTAGAAAGGCCAAGGAGGTACTCCTTAAAAATAATCAAGATCCTGTTATTTGTTCTGTTTTCCATGGTTGCCCATGGCCTATGGACTACAATTTGAAAAGAACTGGTGAGGTTTTTTGCCAGCTGTTATTCATGATGTCCTCAGCAGACTTTTTTCTTCTCACTGACATACATGCATAGGGAGGCATCACTAGCTGGTATTGATGGATGGAGAGTTGTTCAGGTCTAAATCATTTGGTTGCTGCATGAACAGACCAACTTTTAGCACTTTGCTAGGAAACATTCCAGATGCTGTGCTTTCCAGCAGTATGAACATAAATTTACTCATTTGGAAGTTGCTTAGCATTATAAACTTCATGGAGCCTTTCAGAGGCTGAGAGCACTGCCAAGGTGCAATTAACCACTTGAAGCACCTCGAAGGTCAGGGGTGGTTTTCTTGAGGTGGGAGGCTGTCATCCTGCATTTTGTCAAGTCCTGTTTGTTTCTGCCACCATCCCCCTGACTACACAACAATATGCAAAACCAGGATTCTTTTTCTCTTCATAGGGTTTGGGCTGTTTATTTTAATAAAGCAGTGACTACAACTGTTTTTTTCCATGTATACTGCATATAAAGGTGTGACTTTATAGGACACAGAGCAGAAACCATAATGATGTATGCAGAATTCCAGAAAGGAGCAGATGAACACATTCACACAGTAGCAAAGCCTTATTTGGCACGTAGACTCAGCCAGGTAAATGAGTCATAAGCAGGAAAGAAAAACAGAAATCATAATCAAAGGAAATTAGTTGTGGAAAAGGACACCCTAACCCACTTGCTGATTGGACTTGTCTTTGTTTGTCTTTTTAGCCTTGGCAACTTCTTAGTTTTGTTTTATGTTGTACTTATGTCGTGAAGGAAGTCTTATTTTTAGTTCCAGTTCTGAACCCCAGATGAAAAGGAAAAATACAGACAACTCACCTCTGCCCCCCAAATAGTTAAGTGTAAAAGCTTGTTAATGGAAAACTATACAAGAAATGTAATATATAAAGAAAAGAGAGGATAATTTTTTTGAATCTCATAGCTCACTTCAAAAGCCCAGGGAGCTTTTATTTTATTATCATGAAGTATACTAGTATATATGCTGTTGATATGCATTTCCTTTCTTTCCTATGTATTCTTTAGTCTTTCTGGTCTACTCATAGAAAATTCCCTCAAACTGCTTATCATGCTTTCCTGTTCTGTTTCTAGTAGTGTGACAGCTTAGCTTTACTTATGTCAATTTAAGCTAGTTTATATTAATATATTTGCTATGAAGTATTCAAATGCCTACTGAAAATCCTTTAAGCTCTACCAAAATGGAGATGGCCTGATCTGGAACATCTTTGATAAACCAGTGTGACTCATCCCTGCTATGACAGCTTCCCTCAGAAAAGCAGTGAGAGGAGATTTTTTTTCCTTTTCTTTTTTTTTTTTTTTTTTTTTTTTTTTTTTTTAGATCAAATTATGTGCTTTAGAGATCTGTCTGTGGTGATATTTGGTGATTTTTTCAAGGCTTTTGGTTTTAGATTCGATTGATATTTGAATGGCAGACTGGTTGGAATGGAGGTGCTGCAAAGAAAAAAAAATTCTGGCCTTTGAGGAGAAGATATTTTGTCTTATGAGAATACTAAAACTTGAACGTGATCTTGAATATTAATTATGTTTTTTACTGATAGTATGCATAATAGTTAGGGAATTAAGAATATTAAACCATGTTTGTGTTAGGCACTAACATAATACACTTCTGTAAGAATCCACAGTTGCTTCTTGGAAGCAGAAGAATGGTGTCTTTAAATGGGGTTAGTGACAGAAGTGATGCCTATAAACTAGCTGAAATAAAAAGGTCAAATGAATCAATAAAAACTAAATTTGCAACTAAATGTACAGAATTTTATTTGTTTAGGGATTGATAAGAAATACTTCAAAGTTTTGAATGGACAGTTTTGTGGATGTACCTTTTCTCACTTTGTGTATTTACTGTGTAAACACCTGTGACTCGTTGTCCATGTGTGAGCATGGAGACTTTTTCTGACTGTTCCAGTTTAATCCATGGTTGGATTTTTGCAGCCTGTGTGTAACTCTACCTTGTCCATATTTTCTTACCAGTTTGCAGAATACCAACAAATAACTTGTCAGGTCTGTAGTGAATTACAGGAATGGGTTATTGAGTGGTGGAGGTTCTAGTTCACCTTCCATGTCACTCTTACAGTGGTCATTACTTTTTTCCTCTTGAAGTTGTACCACTTCCTAATAGCCAGTTTTACTGGAGCTCTTGCTTTCCTTGAGGAGAATAAAGCAACTTTCAGGACACTTGGAGCAGATTTGCAAATACCACACAAAAATGCCTCAATTAAGAATCAGGAGTTTGTTTCATACTTTTCATGTCATTGAGTGGTTCTTTAACTCTAGTTTAAGCACTCATTAAGTAAATTACATTAAATGACTCTTCAGGGATGAACTATTACTTAGTGTGGCCAGAGGTGATATAACCTAGTCCAAATGCCATCTTCCAGTTTGTGTCAGCTGAACAGTAATAAAAACGAAATAGCTTAATAGATACTTCTGGGATTTACTGAAAATATGCTACAGAGGCATGCATTGAACTGTCTTCAAAATAGCAACAGAAATAGCTGTGCTGTCATATTTAAAATTTCCTATGGCTGAGAGACTTAGTTTTCCTTCCTTTTTCTCCCCCCTCTTCTTCCTGGCTTCTCCCTCTGAAGCAGTATTTGGGTTTCACTGGGAAGCATGTACTTAATAATGGTAAATGCTGTTCAGTGTGACTTTTTTTCAGGGAGATAATGTGCTTGGGAGTGTCTCCTTCCAGGCCCAATGACTCAGACAGCTCTGAAAATACACCATGGTGTGGAAAACTTCAGATGCATTGCAGGAGGAATTTCTGGTGACTAATTTAGTGACAGAACAGTGGGCATCAGGTGCATTTTGTGCTTGTGGCTGATTTATGCTTTAACTTATTACATCCTCACAGTGTATCTGATGGACACCAGTGTCATTTGGAATAGCTGCTACCCTCCTTACTATTGTTACCTCAAAGTATATATCTGATATGCATGCAACATTCATAATCAACCTTTAATAATCTCTTTTAATATCCTGTCTGCTGTATGCTTGCAAAAGTTACACTGAGACTAACTTTTGTCTTCTTGTAAAATCTCTTTATTGTTCAAGATTAGAGATTATTTATGTTAATTTAAAAGTCAATAAAGAACCTGCTGATAAAAGTTCAAGATCTGATACTTAAAACAGAAGAGCAATATATCCTTATGCAGAACATCCCAGTTGAATATGAAAGAATATTAAGACCTGTAATTAATCATTTTATGTAATTTAAAAACCTGAGAAAAGTGGACAAAGTGGTCCAGATAATGATAAACTGATACAGTGTTGAGATGAAATCTTCTTGTCTAGTAAAGAAGGACCCTGCTCTTTTGAAATATAGAAGTCAAGAATCCATCTGTCTGGCCAAGTTAACCTTTTAGGGATTTGTGTCTATTATAGGTACATTAACAAAGATGATGGTTCTAGCCTGTATGTTTTGTTTTTGGAGGTCCTGATGGAAAAAAAAAATTCTGTTCTGTTGCACAGTTGGGAGATGGCATTAGGGTGGGTTTCAGTTTATTTCAATCTTTCTGAGAAACTTAAATTTGAGTTGAATTTTCTTTGGTTACAGCTGTTTAACAGACTCTGGGAAATAAACATCCTGCAAACAACTGTAAGATAGAATGACACGTGAAGAAAGGGGAATAATCATAATAATAGTGAATTTATTTATTGCAATAAAGTCAGGGATGCAATTGTAGTAAGCACCAGTGAAGTAATTTTGAGTTAGGTTTTGCAAATCTGTGTGCTAAGGAAAGGTCTAGAAACTATGAAATGAGTGTCCTTTGTCATGGAGTGAGAAATACTATGCTGAGACTATAACTGCCTTGAGTGGTTTTCAAGAAAACAAAATCTTGGCCTTAAGCAATACCTCTTAACCTGTAGAGGTGGTAGGTGGAAGGCACCAGAAATGCTAGAGTTTGGCAGAATCAAAGAAGAGCAAGGTTCTGAGAAAATATCCAATTAGATGATTAACTATCATCTACAATAATAGTAAAAAAATTACTTCAGATGCATAAAAGCACAGTGGAATTTACTTCACTCTTCCTGGGCTGTTTTAAGTGTTTTGACAAAAGCAGTCTGCATAAGAACTGAACAACAAGACATATATTTTGTAATGAGAACATCTGTCTTGGATAAATAAAGTTGCAGAGATACATGTCTGGAACAGGGAGTGATTTTTAAAATTTGATTGCAAAGCTTACGTATGTTGAGGTTTTAAAATCTGCTAGAACAATCTCCTGACCTTGGATAATGCTTTCTCTGTTAGCTCCTTTAATAGCAGCAGTTATTAGTCATTTCTGCAAGAGGCCTGTGAGTCTGGAGAAGTTGCCATTTATTTTGTTTGACCATGATAGTAATAAATTAAAAATTAGAAAAAAAAAAAGTGTATTAGTCTAGTAGGTCCTTTTAAAAGGACAGCGCTCCCTTCACAATTCTGAATGTCACTGAGAGGAGCAACACTAGAACCTGTACAGTGAGTTAGCTCAGACTTAGAGCTGCTCTTTGACTCTTGAATTGGAAAGTAGTATGGTGTCCTGGTTTTGGCTGGGATGATTTTCTTCCTCCTAGCTGCTACAGTGCTGTGCATTTGACTTAGTATGATAAGTTGATACCACACTGATGTTTTAGTTCTTGCTCAGTGGTGCTTAATTTATGTCAAGGACTTTTCAGTTTGCCTTACTCTACCACCAGGGAGATGCAGGAGGAGTTTAGGAGGAAGCACAGCCAGGACAGCTGACCCAAAGTGACCAAAGGAACATTCTCTAGCCTGGAGCATCATGCTCAGTGAATAAACTGGGGGGTTGGCTGGGAGGTGCCAGTTCTCCTGGGGGCCAGGCTGGGCATTGGTCAGCATGTGCTGGGCAATGGTCAATTCATTACTCATCCTTGTTATTCTATCTCTTGTATCTTCCTTCTCTTTGTTATTGCCCCTCTCACTGCTATTATTATTATCATCATCATTATCTTTCACTGTAGTTCTTTGTTTTTACAATTCTCCCCATCCCACCATAGGGGAGAGCTATGTGAGCAAGTGTCTGCATGGTGTTTAGTTGCTGACTGGGGTCAAACCACAACATATGAAAATAAAATGGAAATTTAGGTTAAAAAAAAAAACAGGACTGTTGTTACTACTAGTTCCTTTTTTTCAACTGCCCATCAGCAGTGGTGCCAGACAGACCAAACATTTAAGTATCTAATTAAAAATGAGTAAATGTCATCGAGGAAAAACTTGCAGGAAGCAAATAATGTCAACCGGAATAAAAATTTCTCATTCAGTTATAATGAAGGTGTTAGAACTGAAAATATGCACATAGTGGGAGCTAAAGAACAGAACATGCAGAAGCTGATACCTTGAGGTGCCCTGATATTAGTGCAGCTCTCACTGCTGCTGCAGTTAGAGGCCAAACCCTGCTGTAAATGTCCTTGGCCAGTCCTAGGAGCACCCCCAGTGCTGGGGGGGTTCAGCCTCAGTTCATGGTGACTGTACATAACCCTCTGCAAAATAATGAGGGTGCATGACATATTCTTTTGTTTTCACTTTTAAGCTGCTTAGAAGATACTGGTGTATTGGGAAATGAGAAAGCCAGTGTAATAGAGGAGACTGAAAGTTACTGCCCTTCACAGTTCCCAGAACTGAAGCCAAGAGTTTTGGTAACTGCATGTCACTACTTTTGGTGAAAAGAATCTGGCCTGCCTTAGTATTTGATCATGTGAGATTCTCATTTGGAAGTGTGTGTTGCAACTCCCAAACACTTGCTCTGTCATTACCAGAATTGCAGTAACCTCCTGAAAGAAGGAAGTAGAACTTTTTAAATACAAGACTAATTAGAAAAAAAGGAAATTTAGTAAAAGAAATTTCCATGTTGACAATTAAGTTCTATGGAATTGACCTAATTTGGATTTTCTTGAAGTCAGTAGTAAAAGGTAACAGAATGGGCCAAAGCTGAGTCCTTTAGGAGTTTGACTTCTGCAGAAATTTAATTTCAAGTTGTTTCTAGTTATGACCCTTCTCCACTTTTGTAGTGCCTATTTAGCAGAAGGCACTTTCTCAGTAGTAGCTGGGATCCCAAATGTGCCAATTCTAGAAGGCAAAGCAAGAAGAAATCTGGGTAACAATGAAATAATAGATTTATCTTGAAGTCCTCTCTCTCATTCTCCTGACACAGAGGACAAGAGGGAGCTTGGGGATAAAACTAGAGGACAAAAACTTCCCTGGTCTGCATGGTGGATCCATTCCTGAAGTGGCAGGAAAAAAAAAAAAAAGCTCTGTGGTACATGAGAAGGTTTTGTAGGTGTTTTAATGTGTTTTCTCTATGATGAAAAAGCTTTTAAACACAGTCAAGATATCTGTGGTACTATCCCAGAACTGCTATATAAACATTACAGTGCACCCTTTATCAAAGTGTTGGTGTTGACCCCTCACTTGAAGATGACTTTTTCCTAGGAGGCAACCTTATTTTTGGCATGGTAATAGAATACTGGTGATTAATACATACTGCTCTAGTAATACAGAGTGTTCATTAAGATGCACCATACCTTTATATTGGTGGGGTTTTTACCCCTGTTTTCAACTGTGATGGTGGTTTGCTTCTCTGTAAGAAGAGAATCAATTTCTGTAGTGAAGCAGGTTGGTTGTTTCCAGGAGTTGGTGCAGATGATGTTTTGATTCAGCAGAAACATTTTGCATATTTATTGGCCTCAAAACATTTGACTGGTGGTTTAAATGTCATTTAAGGGCTTAGGAAAGGCTCCTAGGATGTATTAAAAAAAGCCTCATAAAACAGTCTAAAGTTTATAGTGATGACAGCTGTTATTCAGCCTGTTGGATGTCATATTTGAATTTTGGCTAGTGCCCATTAACCATATCTGTATATTCCTGTGCATGCACACATAAATTGGGCCATAGGTTGCCTGGATAACAGAAGAGAGTTGACTTTCTAAATACATAGAATCATTAGCATAAAGCCATATACGTCAGAGAATTTTGTTTTCTGCACTAAAAGGTAAAAGAAAAGTTGTTGGTACATTTATTTTCAGATTTAATGAACCTCCCTTTCTCTTGCTACTGTGAAGTATTTAATTTTTGGTGTAGTGTAATTACAGTAGTAACTTTTGGTAGTTCAGGTTATATTAAATGCTGATAGACTTAGTTTATTTAAACCTTTTAAAGGTGAATTTATTATTTTGGCTGTGGATTAGTGCTGGCAGTCTTGTAGCCTGACTCTCCAGGTCTGTTCAGATGTCACCTCCCCTCACATGTCTTTATTCTTTTTAAACTTCATACTCCAGCATTCTGGACAATTCCTGTGGTTTTTCTGAGTTTCTCTGAACATGGCATTAATAAAAGTTTCCATCTGTGATTGCAGTTTCAATACTATTTTCCTTATTCATTTAGGAAAAACGTTAAAAAGCTGATTTTGGACTGCTCTTTTATAGCCTGGTCTAGATTGGCTGGTCAGTTTGATGGACTGGACACTGAACTGTTTCTAAATCCCTGATGTAAATTTCCTCATTAGTGGTCAACCCTACCTGCTACTTCTCTGTTGGAACCCAAAAGCCTGGGAGTTCTGAACTTTCTGGGCTTTCTGACACTAACCCCCAAGAGAACACTGCTTTTGACTTAAGGCCTTGGAGCAAGCTTCCAACTTTGAATAATAAAGTTAAAGTCATGGGTGGGTAGTTAGAATAGAAGTGTGTAATTTCACATGGTGAAGAGTTTTAAATTTTTAGAATATAGTAATAAGCATGGAACAAAATGGAGGTTCTTAAGTATTGTCTCTTTCTGTAATGTTCTTTTTCTTCATAATTTCAAGTAGTAGTGTTTAGTTAAATAGTTAGTAATGTACTGCAGGTCACAAAGGTTTAGTTAGTGGGTCAAAAATATAACTAATGTAGATATTACCTCTTTATTAAACTGTTTAAAAGACCTTGTAACTAACTAGATTCGTCTCCATTTTTTTTTAATCTGGTAACTAAAAGTGTTGCAGAGCTCTCTGTACTTTAAATACAATTTAATAAACAGCCAAGTCTGAAAACAAGAAGTTAGTCTCCTTTGTATTTTTAATCCTAATTCTAAGTAAAAACAAACAAAGCCACTAATTAAGTAGTGCAACTAACCCATCACATTTCTCCTTGATATTTTGTTTTCTGCATGTCAGCTTTCACTTCTGATCTTGTTTTCCACTGTTGTCTTTCAGCATTACTGAAACTACTGAGTATTAGCTAGCTGGAAAGTTACTAAGAAAGGTTTTGTAGACTTGGCAAACAGAGAGAACACGGCTGACCAGTAATGCCAACTGGGGAATAAAAAAGGTTTAGTCCTTTCAAATCTCCTGGTGACTTAGCACGTCTCTTTATTAAATTGCAGGCTTGGCACAGAGAAATAAACTTTACACCAGTTTGTCTGTTTCAGAAGTCTCTGTATGGCCATGAACTTCATTAGAATAAATTTTGAGGTACAGAAAAGATCTTTAAAATTTAGATAAAAAAGGAATTATTGGAATCTCAGTAAAGAGCACTTGAAGTGCCTGACAGAGTAGGTGCCACAGAGAGTTCTGAATTTATCCCTCTGCTGTATCTATCTCATGTAATACACACAAAAAATAACTAAATGCTATTGGACTGAGTTACACTTTTTGTGGCTTGTTGGTTGACATATCCAGGTGGTAGAGTCTGACCTAATTTTCTGTGCTGGATAAACACTGTAATAAAACTGGAAAAATAATTGTTTTGCACTGTAGGTCAATTCTGATGTCTTACATAAAACTTGTTTGTCATAACTTCAATTGTGATTTATTTATTTATTTATTTTTTAAACAGCATCTCATTTATTTTTGGGTGGGTAGATTACCAGGGAAATTTTTGCAGAATTAGTTCATAAGTCTTCTGCCACAATTTTTATATGTTGTGTACTTCAAGTAACTTTGCAAATATATGCATGAAATAGCATTTCATAGTCTCTCTTGCACTTCCTCTTTTTCTTTGACCATACAGCTGATAGACCAGCTATGAGTGGCAAGTGATACAGCTTTAGAAGTATGTTCTAAGTTATAGGCTCAAATGTACTTTAGTTGAAAAGTGAAATTATAGTTGTGTTTCAATAAATTATGCCATAAAAGTCTAGATATTAAATTATTATAGTAAAATGTAGTCTTACAGTTGGGAAGATGAGATGGGGGAGGGAAAGAGAGTAGAAAATGAAGCTGCTACAATGGCCCATTAGAAGATAAATTCTTGGAAGGGACAGGGGATGATGTTGAAAAGGGAAGAACAGGGTGGGGTAACAAGTGGGATGAAAGAAAAATTCTCAGCAAGCCAGAATAGAGTGAATTAGGGGGATTTTTGCAGGAAGATCTTTTTTAATTGATGGAAAAACCCCAGAAAATGCAGTTCTTTGGCTTCCTGTGTGTATATAAAAGGCTGGGTTAAGCACAGGGGAGGAACATTTCAGTGCAATATAATAACTCAAGCCTTTGTTCCTTCAGACCTCTTTTCTTCACCTTGGGCAGTATGACCATTTGGAGAATTTTCTGCTCCTCTGAGTTGTGAAGAGCACAGTGAAGAGAAATCTATTCATAGCAAAGTTATTATTCATAGTTAAAAAACCTGTGTTTACAGAACTGCAGGATTGTTGGCTGAAAGAGGAAGTTTGACTTTGTAAGTTAATATGTGTATGATAGACCTGATCAGTTTTCAACAGTAGAAACAACATTGCACACTTTATTCTGTGTGTATTCATACAAGTTCAGAGTTTAATAATGAAAATAAAACTGATGAGAAGAAGGATGAAATCCTCATTAGCTTTGGAATTTGAAGAGTATTTATTTCTCTTTTAACCATGTACATTGTCCTGCCTATAGGTAGCAGCTCCATGCTTTTTATTTACTGTTTTTTTCTGAGGAAGCCTCTTGCTTGGGATGTACATGAGTTATATGCCTCACTCATCAGTGTCTTGGTGAAAGAAAAGGCTTCTTAAGGTAGTAAGCATCTGTTTTTTAATGGCTTTCAGTTCATAAGAAATAAAATCCAAACTGGATTTGTACTGTGTGGTCACAGCTTTAGCTGATGGTTGTTCTTTTTTCTCCCTCTCCTATTCCCCTGAGAAAAGATGGCCACAAAAGGTACTGCTGATAAGATGTGACACGTGTTTAACGTGTAACAAAAGTGCCCTGTGAAAAGAAAAGGATTTAGGAAATGTTTAAAGATATTGAATCTGCCTGGGGGACAGCAGGATACAGTATGTTGGTAGCTGGAAATCCAGCATGGTTTAGTATAACCAGGCAGGCAGAGATTAGCTCAAAATGAAAAAGGGAACAAGCCATAATTTTTCCTCTCCAAACTGAAATCTCTACTGAGTGTTCAGAACACTATGGAGAAATATTGTTTTTAGATTTCAGAAGGGAGATAAAGCCAGCGTGGTCTGGCAGAGCTGCCCGTGCTCCCTGTGCAGAGGAGCTGCAGGGTCTGTGGCCAAAGCAGAACCAGTGCCTTGGTTTGGCTCTTCACTCCCTCTTTTCATTCTCTCCCACCTCCTCCACTTACATGAACCGTGAGAGGACAAAGTGGAGTTAACCTGGCATCAAACATAGTCGTGGTGTGCTTAGAAAAGGAGTCTTTTTAGCAATGTTCTTTATTAAGAAAAGGAGTCTTTAGCAACGTTTACAAACTCTATCCTGATTATAAGTCTGCTGTAATCTAGAGCTTTCCAAAGTGCTGATTCCACAGAAATCCTTGGTAGCTTAAAGGCTGTTTTCAGTGAGCACCAGATTTCACCTTAAATCCGTGAAAGTGCCAGTGGTTTTAGAGGGAGACTCTACATACCAAAAGCCAGATGTTGGCTTTTTGCTGGCTCTTGTGTTGAGTGAGTATAGTAATTTGCTGAAATGTTCAGTTCCTTGCTAATGCTTATTCTTTTGTTACTGTTATCGTTATCAACAGGAACTGTTTGTCCAAACCTTAATAATTGACCAAGCCATCAGTCTTCACTTGGATAATTCCACTGAATTGAGACAGGAAACTTCATGTCAAAATGTTGTATATACAGCAAAGGCCAATTACGTATCAGTTACCATACAGGGTTTATTCACATAAGTGAAAAACCAGGCTTTGGTCTATAAAAGAAAAAAATCTTAGGTTAGGTTCATGTTAAATTTAAAATGCATTTCATTCCCTTAAGTGTAGGTGTAAGAATATTTTATTCTTCTTTATTATATAGCATACTGAAAATCCCTTTAGAAAAAAATTGTAATACCTTTCCCCTTGGGGCAATTAAGAACGCAAATTATATCAGTTTTTACTGTTGGCCTTTCTATTTCTCCTGTAAATATTATTCTGTTTTTCTCTCCTGTGTAGTTAGTTGCCAGCAGTTGCAAAGAATCTTTCCCTGTCTCTTTGCATTAATACATGCCTTAAAGATTGTAAATAGGCTTTTCAGATGAGTTTCTTCCAGCTTAGAGACAAAGCATATCAGACATAATTATTTTTCTTCTGCTGTTCCTTGAGAGGGCTGCTTACTTCCAGTTGGAATAGCTGTAAAAGGATTCCTGGCAAGTTGGTTTATCATGCACTATTTCATCCATTTCTTTGAGAGAACTACTTTAAGATTCAAACCTCTCCACAGGGTATTTCACACGTCCAAATGAATGATGTGGACTGTTGGGCTGCATAACTGCCATCCTGCTCAGAGATGCAAATTGTACTCTGAATTTTTCCTTACTTGTTTAATCTTGTTCTCTCTTCACCAGTAACTTGAAGATTGAAACTTGTATGAACCACTTATTTTTCTTAACACTCTGTCAGTTACAAATTGAGTGAACTGAGGCTGACAGGTTTTTTTTTGATGGCATCTTCTGTTTTTCTATCTTGTGTTTGTATTCCTTTTTGTGGCACAACAAAATTCGTGTTAAGACACTGGTTAAGAATGTGCAAGATCCAGGATAAAAGGGATGATTTTGATTTAAGAAGAGTGAAAAGTTCCTTTCCTGTTCTCTTAAAGAAGGGATTTTGCCCAGCCTCGTGCTATGAACAGTCACTAGTGGTTGAGATACTTCACTTTTCATCCCTTTTCTTATTTAAAATAAATAAGAAGAACCTCAAATGCAAAATATTTAGTTTTAGATCCCTAGTAAATACCATATTCCCTCCAAAGCCATTTGGTAGAGATTTTTCCAAGCATTTGAGCTGCTCAGGGAAGATCATGTGTAGACCTGCTGTACACATCAGTTCCCACAGCTGATGGACTATTTCTGCCTCCAGCAGTTCTTTTGCTCTAAGGACAGCAGCATAATAGGTATTTATCCCTCTAGGCCACAGGGCAGCAAAAAGCACAAAGAATAGCCTGCATGTCTAGTAATTTGGTAGGCATAGACTTTGCTTGAGGATTTAGTAAAATATTTAGTAGAGGGAGAGAAATAAACAGGGAAAGAAATTTTATAAATTGTTTTGTTTTCCCAGCTTACATTGGGAAAAAACCTAAATGGTGAAAGTTTTTTAGTTGCTGGCTTTTTGTTCTATTTTAACTGTCTCAAAATAACTTGGTATTTGCTCTGTGTGGCTGAGAATAGATGCAAATTACAAGCTGTCTGTGGGTTCTGCAGACAGTGGTCACGGACAGTAGCTTATGTTGTGAGCCTGCTTCAGCCATAAATAAATATCATTGTCTGGTTTGTGTGGCATCATGGCAGAGATCTCTTGATGTTGAGTTGCTGCCTCCCTGTTCCCTCTTCTTCCTCTCACCCTTCTTTTCCTGTGTCTCTCTGAGTCCTGGAGAACCAGCTGCTCAGGAGATACAGAAGGTGGGATAGATACTCTGTGCTGGTGACTTCACCTTATTCAGTGTAGGTTGTGCTTAAAGAGCCTGGGGGAAAAAAATAAAAAAACCAAAAAAGGCATTTTTAGCTCGCTTTTAAATTTCAGGCTTTGTGATATGCATGAGCCATTTTATGTGGTACACACTAGTTGGGAAAAAAGTTGGAGTTGCTCCGATTTTGATCCCACAGTTTATCCATTGTGTGTGGATAAATTGTCACAAAGAGAAACTGTAGGACAAGGGAACATAGATAAAAATAATTGCTTTTTTGTAACTTTGCTTTTAAAGTTTATTTTGTCTGTGGTTGCTGGCTTTCAAGAGAAAACCAGGCATGGTACACTGTTACTCCCTTAGGCTCTAGTAGCTGGTGTGCTGAGCTGCTGTTTGCATGCAGGAGGCAATATATTATTTTACAAAAATGCAGTTGCCTGTGGTGCTTAGGTGGGTGCACACATACCAATCTGAAGTAGGTTCAGGTAATTAATTTATAATTTAAATGCTGTAATGTTGCCAATTCTCACTTAAATACTATCTAATATTTGTCTGGTTTATAACATTTACCAAGTGGTAAATGTGAACGCCCCTAATAAAAACCATTTTTCAAAGAGGCTTTTGTGCAAAGTCCTGTTTGAATGTGCTTGTGTAGTTTTATGCTGCTATATTTTTTTTAGCTAAGAAAATAGTGCTTAGTAACAGTGGCCAGTATTTCAGTTTATGCAGAAATGAAAAGCTATTGAAGTGAAAAGTCAGGAAGTCTAGGAATATCCTGTTTTACCTTACTACTCAGTGTCAAACTTTACAGAAAAGTGTAAATGGAAGAAAACTGTTAAGGTTTTTTTAGCTGATTTATGAGTATTTTTGTCTTTAATTTATGCAGTACAGTTTTAGTTGCATTGTTTTCAGATCATAAACTTTCAATAGATAATGACTGCTAGTGTCATAGGGTTGGGTTTTTTCCACTCTTTCTGATGTTGCCAAGATAATAAAAATATTTCCTCCTTGATATGTCTGTTTGCAGAGATGGTCCTTAAGCTGTTTAATTCTTAAAAATGCAAAAATGTTAGCATGTTTCATGATATTGAGCTGTTAAGTAGCCAGTATAAGATGTTAGTTAAGACTAGCCTCGAATCTGCTATGATTTTTTTTTTTTCTCTGAAGCTTAAAATATTTCATGATGAGGTAGAAAGAAGGTAAAGGTGAAGCAAGCTTTTCAGGTCTTTATATTTGTTATAAACTCTACCATTTCTGGCAGTGCTAACACATTTCAGATAACCTTGGATTACTGTTTCCACTCATCAAGCAACTGTTCAGAGCAAAATAGTGTTTCTTCTGTCCCATATTTTTGTGTGTATACATAGACATGCTATATAGTGTGTGTATGTGAATGTATCTACTCTATGTATGAAGTGAAATTCAAAATTCAGTCTCAGCTGATCATACTGAGTTCAGATGCACATTTCAGCAAACCAGTGCCCATTCCTGCTGAAGATCCCAGCAGTGCCAGTCTGGGGAGGGAGACAGGTATGGGTGGAGGATGATTTGTCCCTCTTTGAAGGAAAGCAAGAGGAAACACATTTTCTCCTTGGAGGAACAGGTGTTATTTTTGTATTGTAGTGTAGCAGAACTGGCTTCACATTTTTACTAAATTTAACTTTTCCTGTGTGGATGTACCAGCCCTTTGACAGCTTTCAACATGGGTAAACATCTGTTCTGCACACATCAAGGGAGGAGGAGGCACATAGCCATAGCAAAGCTTACCCTGAATTTTCTGAGAACATGAGGAAATTTGGCTGTGCTCTGAATAATGTGTATTGGTATTGCAGAGAAGACTTGCAAGATGAGATTTCTGTATGTAGGTCACATCTAGAGCAGAAATGCTGTAGCCTTCTCGGGTGTTGGTGTGATTTCCAGGCAATACAAGGCAGCTGCAGGGCAGATGCAGTTGTGCTGCACAGCTGTGTTCTGTACTCACCACTGGCTGTGCTGGCCAGGCTCCTTTGCTGCTGCTCAACACATCCTTCCCCAGTTGTCTTAGGGACTCTGCTTTTTCATGGTTTTTAGTGGCCAGAGCTCTGTCATACAGGGACTGTGTTCCAGCCTCTTTTAACACTAAGCTAGTTAGGTACTTTGGAGGGTTTTTTCTTGTTTCTGCCCTGTTTAGCCATTGTGTTAACAAAGTGCTTTGCACTGTGCTGTGCCATGGGAATATTTGTCCTGATTTCTGGTAAAGATACTTCTAGTATCTTCTAAAGTAATTTCTAGTTGGCTAGGCTAGTGCTTCTGACTTCCTTTGGATGTGTAGGGCGTTAATCAGGAAAAGGAAGGAAGAACAGGATGTTTCCTATAATGGTGCTTGCCAAGAGACCAATAGATTGTTTCTTCAGCATAATGTAGAAGTAACTTCAACCTTCCTGGGGATTAAGCTTTTCAACAGATGGAACTGTGTGCTAATGGCATCAAATACTTTCTGCTTCCATATTGTCAAATGGCTATTTTAAAGTGTTGAATGTTAGGTATGCTGGAATATTTCATCCTGCCACTTTTAGAAAGTGAAACTTTTGATTCTATTTTTGCTGTAGTTATTTCCATGTTCCATAACAATACCACTTGCAGAAATAGTTACAAGGGAGAAAACCTGAAGTGTTACCAGGTGTGGCACATTATTAATTCACACTGTGCCCTTGATGTGTGCACACAGTTCACCTGGGAACGAGAGCTGCCTTGCAGAGCGAGGCAGGGGATAAGTGGCTTTAATCTGTAGGTTTTTGGAGGTGCTGCAGTGTCAGCAGTGCACGAGGGATTTAGTGTGCAGGGCACAGAGCAGGTCTCCAGGCTGAGGAGCCGGGCAGAGCTGGTGAGCTGATTGTGGCAGAGCAGAGCTGGGCTGCTGAGGCTGCAGGAGGTGGGACTCTGCAGCCAGAGCATTTCCCTGCCTGCAGAATGACTAAAATGAGAATGGAGAGATCTCTGCTGGCACCATCTGTGATTCACAGCCACTTCATGGCGTGCTCATTGCACTGTGGGAGTAGACCCAAGCTGGCGATTCTGTGTAAAAGGGGCTGCAATGGGAGGCTAATGCTGAGCTTTGAGTCAGTTCAGCTGCATAACAACAAGTCACACACATAACTACTTGTATCAGCAGAGGGGGGCTTCTGCCTTATTCTCTGACTACATTCTCTTAGATTATGCATCTTAAATATTTTTAATTGTTTAGAACAGAATAAATTAGTTGCAGAATTTTCTTATTTTGGACTATTGGTAAAGGATTTTTAACTGAAAGTATCCATCTGGATTTAACCCAGTTTCTTTCTGTATACTTTCTCTTCCAATTTATGAACATATCGTGCTTTTGGCATTATGACAGACTTTAAGTGAGAAGCTCTTTGAAATCTTGTAGAACACTGTACTAGTGGTGGCCAGTCTGTGTCTGTGGTGTCATTTACCATCTTAAGTTTCCAGTGCTTGCCAAAATACCTGATCAGCAGATAGGTGATTCACTCTTAGTAAGTCCTCTTTCAGCCTTATAAGTAAATTCCTCTTTTCAGAGCATTGCTAATAATGTAGGTTCACATCACAAAAATGGGCCAGCATAATTCAGAAACGGCACACATTTACTTTTTCCATTTCACATGGACATGAAATGAGTCATAAGATGCAATATAGATGGAATATTCCTGCTGCCATTCTGTTAGTGTTTGTTTGTTTTAATTCTACATTTTAATTTTGATTTTTAATTTTAATTTTACCTTTGTATATTTGGTACTGACTTCTCTCTCAACACGTGTCCCCATTTGTGGGATGGTCTGGGAGATATTGGAAACTATGAATGCTCTGCACTGCTGAGACCTTGTTAGTCTCATCCCAGAAGCCATCACACAACCTCTGACTTGCTTGTGCAGCTAGGCAGGACATGTATGCCTTCTGAATTCTTAAAACTCTGCTTGGGTTGTTGATGCCCCAAGGTACTGCCCAACAAAACCCAGCTTCCACTGTTTCATTGTCCCTGGGAAATACTGGTACTGTGCTCTGTATGCTCACTTCACTTAAACCACTACTTCATTTTAGACATGCTAAAAGCTAAGTCTGCTGTAATAAATTTATTTGCAAAGTTCCATGCAAGATGTAGGAACTTGAAATTTGGATTGCAATAAAGTGCAGCCTCATGCTGTGTTTCATCTCAAGGTTGTTTTCATAATTGCCTGTTAGAGTTCTTGGAAACTGGTAGAATGACAGCAAAATGCTACTTTGTGAAATAAATCTTAAAATCAGATCAGAAACATGTTTTCTTTTTCTTTAAAAATTTTAAAAGATGGTTAAAGTAGTTGAAGTAATTTTTCTTTCATGTAGCTATAAATTGTACTTTCTTGCTATTCAACATACAGTTACTGCATTATCTTGAATTATTCACAGAGACTGCATTAAATCTAGGTTTATTACTCAGCATTTGATTGAAACTCCCAAGTTATTCACATATGACTTCACAGAATCCCAGCTGGACAGTAACTGTCCTGTTCAACTCTCCAACAAAAAAATACTTTGCTTAAGCCATGAGTGGGAGATCAGCAAAGGACTTCTGTGTTCCTGCGGTATGAGTAATGTGCAAGTGGTACAATATATGAAGGAGAATGGCTTATAACTTCTAGCTTAATGCCTGATAATAGCTATCAAAACCTACCAAGTAATATTTTTACAACTACTATTTACAATTTCAGAGACTTCTACGGGTTATATGCTTAAAATGAATATGAAGGGATTGAACTGATAAGCTACGAAACGTTTTTATCATTTTGTGTTGAGTATTTAAGAATAATTTCCTTTTTACTCAATATGAGATATGCTAGTACAAAAAAAGTGATGAAGCTATACAACCCACACTGAAGCTGGATGATTTTGAATAAAGTATCTAGCAGAGATAATGGTCTTAACTTTAGTGGAGGGCTGCTTCCCCTAGATAGTAATTCAGACAGTTATTTCTGTCACAGCTAGCTGAATGGCAACATAATTTTCAGTGAAACTATTGTAATTCAAACAAGTCTGTGTATTGAAGGAGTCAAGATGAAAAATGCAGATCTGTTTTTGACTTAAGGTCAAATAAAAGTTGACAAAAGCATGAGGATAGAGGAATATTCAGAAGATGTTAGATGTTATAGAAAATGTAATGAACTGAGACAGGTTTAGTTTTTCTAGTTAATGTAAGCACTAACTGCTGCATTAAAGAAAGAATTTAGTGCATTTTCCTAAATACTATAGCACGTCTTTTCCAAGAATGTGTAGATCCATTTCTTTGAGATGAAAGTTCTGTTCAAAAACTACTTTGAAAGTATTTTTCAGTCTTTTTTACTAAGAAGTAGTTTGGTAAGAAGCTGTTAGTGTCCCTCTTTGGTGCATTCCAATCAACTGAAACTCATTGCCTTCCTTAAAGAAGTATTTTAAGAAAATGGACAGAATTTAATGAAGGCACTGCATGCCTTATTGCTGTTTTTTCCATGGCATTTCATTTCCTCAACACAGCACCTTTGGCTTTTGTGTTTTTTATTACCTTATTGAGGAGAAGTTCTCTCTTGTGAAGTTAATTCTGGTGCCTCTTCTCTTAGTGTGGTCTGTGTATTCCACAGAGTCAAGTCAGATTTTATTTCTATCCATCTTTCTGAACTAGTTCACTTATCTTTTATTGAATCATGCTTAATGGCAGTGTTCTCTTCCCATCTACCCCAAATAAATTTGTGAATACTTAATTGCTTGTTATCTAAGGTGAAGCAGCCCTTTGAGAAGTATGCTACATAAAGTTATGCATGTTGTAAGCATATAGTAAAATGAAGAAGTGTTGGGGTTTTTGTTACCCCTGACTAAATCTCAGGGTCATGAGGAGCTGAGCCTTCTGGCTGATAAAAATATCAGAAAACTAAGTGTGTGCATGAAATAACTCATGCAGTTCATCTGTGGGAATGTGATATGACCTGACTTTTTAGAGGTTCACCTTCCTGGAAGCAATGAACATTATGATGGCAAAGAGAGGAGTTACACCTGTAAGTATTGCTCTGATTACCCCTGAAGGCCCTACAGGGCAGAGAAGAGACTAGGCTTAGTAGGAGATAAGGTTTTTAATTAAACTTAATGACACCCTCCATTCTGTTGGAGGAGCAGATATAGTTGGCCTGAATAAAAACCCCTCAGTATAACGATGATATTGCTATTGCATATGCAATTAGGAGGCCACTGACATCAGGCTTGTTTGTATTTTTCAGACCTTGTAGAGCCCAGGTGGTAAGCCTGATATTTGTTGCTGTAGTGATTGGTACCTGTATTAGACTGGCAAAATTATTTTCCATGTGGTTGAGTAACACAGAAACCTGCTAATATTTTCCGTATTTCTCTTCCTTTATTTCTCTGGTGGTGGTAAGGTAGGCACATTCTGTGCATAGTGAATTTTAAGCAGTGCCTGAATGTGAATTTTGGAGCTGAAGCAGTTGGGGACAGAAGCACACATTACTGTTCCCTTGCAAGTGTTCTTGGAATAGATGTCAAGGACGAAGCACAGCTCCTTCTGGTGTCTGGCTTGTGGGGAAGATTTAATTCCAAGCATTCGGTAGAATGCTGCTTTAGTGAACAGTTTGGATTTTTACTGATGGCATTATCATTTGCTATGCATAAGTAGGATGTTTTAAGTGGGATCACTGTTAAGTTCCCTTGCTGGCTCATGACCGGTTGTTGCTAAGAGATGTTCACACGTATTTGCTGTGTGAGGGAGTTCATCTCTGTTATGTAGATTTTGATAGCACGATCCAGAAAGTATGAATATGCTAATGATTGAGCAGTACAGAGTGGGGGAAGAGTATGAAGCTAAAAGCTCTAGAATTTTTTTTTTTTTTTTCCAAAATTAGACTGTAATAATTTTGTGTTGTTATTACAGCCATTTTCTGAAATATTTCTCTGGTCTTCTGAAGCAGAGCTTTCTAAAGGGTGGTGAGGTCATGCTGCACAAACCAGAAATCATCATGGGAAGGTGGCATCCAGAAGGGCTGGTGGTGTGAGCCCTCAGCAGTGGTGTGGACTGAGCCCTTGCAGCAAATCCTAGCTCCAGGAATGGTTTGTACTTTGGTAGAGATCTTTGAGGAGCTGCAGTGAGGGTGGGCTATCAGGGTAGGATTTCTCTAACCTGGAGCACAGTGTTTTTCCACTGTAAAGTGCATCTGAACCCCCTCTATTTCAGTGAGTGTTGCCTATTGATTTCCATGTCTCTGTGCTTCTGATCAGTGGGTGGCATCAGATGGTGAAAAATGGAGCATTACTGGAAGCATTTCTAAGCAGAGCTTACCCAGCGTGGCATTTTAATGGCGTTTGAAATCGGAAGTGAGCAAATAAGATGATGTCCTTCTTTCCACATTTTTTTTTCTCCTGAAAAAATAAAACCACAAAATTGTCATGTTGATGCTGTTTTTAGAAGGTAGAATTTGTTTACTTTTCTGCCTTTAGACGTGTAAATCATGCTGCTGACATCCATTTCAATAGACATTTCCGTGACCTTAAAACCGGGTATTTTCCTATGTTCCTCAATTTAAAGATGAGCTGAAATGGTTTCTTTGAATTTTGGAACTACCCTTTTAAAGAAAATGTTTATTATGGCAGTAATGATGATTTTTCATAGTAATCATTTTATCATCATGCATAATGATTTAACTTCTGATTGTTTAGGTAGGTAAATATTGGTGTCCAGAGAAGTAAAAATCAAGTCTCCCAGCACTGACCTTGTGTAATTTATGCACACCCTTTTTTTAAGCTTTTTTTTTTCTGAGTCATCAAAAGACCTTTTCACTGCTCCTTTTCACTTTGAAAATGCTTTCTTGCTGTTTTTATAGATACAAATGTATTCAGTTCCTGCAGTCCAGCAAAGTAATAGATTTGGTTAGGTGAGTTTCAGGTACAGGAAACAACTTTTCCATTCAAGAAGCAGATTTCAGTTTCAAGCTTGGAAGTAGTCATCTCAGACTGTGCAGATACTGTTCTGATTAGGAAAAATTACCTTGGCTGTGTGTCCTTAATTGTTCTCCAAATGTCAGATAGTAATGACCAACTCAATACAGGCATAAAAATAACTACATTTCACTGATTTGACTTTGAAATAATCCTGAAGTGCTTTGACTCTGGAAATACTAAAAGTAAAAAAAAGGTCACTGAAGAGCTAGTCAATGAACAGTATGCAATAACTGCAGAAGTAACAGGCAAGAGAAGATGATTTATTGAGCTGGGAAAACACTCCAGCATAATTTAGAAGTTGGGTGGTGTTTTTGAAAAGCAAATTAAACCATCTCCTTCTGGGCTAATTGTGCTAAAATTCCCAAAGTTTTAAACAAATTGTCTTGTGAAATTGTTTATAACAGAATAGATTTTGGGTTACCACCACCTTTTGGGCTGAGTAGACCCATCAGCCCTTTGAAGCTGCCTCCTGATGGGAATTGTCCAGTACCATTCTCACTGTTCAGATTTAAGTGTAACAGTGATACAGGAAAACACCTGAAGTGCTGATTTGGTTCTGTTGGACTGGGAGACTTGAACATGTTTTAGATTTTCTTCTGAAAGGTGAATGTTCCCCTGCAGCTGAGCTGTGTGTTGGGCAGTATACATCTGCCATGGTCTTACATCCAGCCTGGTACAGGTCATTTGGCATTTACATGGTCATGGAACAACAAGCAAGCAAATCCCCATGAACAGGGTTGGAACAGGGGAAGTGTGGATTTCAGCCCTGCAGTCCTTTGGAAAAACAAGCATAATATAATCTTTTAATGATTGCAAGGTAAGAGTGCACTGGGAATAAGGGAGAGTTTTATCCACTTTAGTCAACAACATTGCTTCTAATCTTGTGGAGGATCTGCAGTGTCTTCTTTAGCTCTGGCTTAATGTGAATTTCAAGGCATTTAAGGGCTCAGCACAACCTGAAGAGTTGTCTTGGTTCTTCCCTGGTGTTTCAAGCTCCTGTTTTGTCCTGTGCTGGGTAATTTGTGTTTGTAAGTGCTTACACCAGTGAGTGTCCATCAGTTATTCAATTACAGGCACCAGAAATGCTGGTTGCTTCAAATTCCTTACCTGAGACATCATGTGGTTTATTTGATGCACAAAGGACAGAGAACTGGGATGGTTGAGCTCAGAAACCTTGTCAGTAGTGCAGGATAGGTGCTGAGTGGTAAACAGATATCTGATAGCAGTTAAATCTGATTTCAGAAGCTGTCAAAGGCCCTTCCATCTAGATTCCTAATAGAAAATACCCAGCGTTCATCTTGCTTAGTTAGTAGGTTTTGTATGATTGCTGGCATGGAATATAGAGGCACATTCTTATTTAGTAAAGTTCTGCTCAGGTCTACCAGTGCAATAGAATCTACCTGTAAAATAATTAAAAATGGTATTTAAAAAGAGTAGGGGTGGTTGTTTCTTTTTCAGGGACCAGGGAAAGACCTGTTTTGTAAAACCTTATTTGGGCAGTATTTTAATTTTCAGCGTTTTCATAAGAGGGGAGAAATAAAATAGAGGCTATCAGTGCATTTCTAACATGCAGACTGTGCAATGCTAGCTGCTCTCCAGTAAATTCCTAAGGCCAGATCTTTTTATTACTTTGAAAATTGTATGTATTCCTAATATTACATCACCTCTGCAAGATATTAATATTGTCTGGCACTTTTTGGCCAAGATTAACCATGTATATCTAGACATAAGATAAAACCACAACTGAGAATGTTACTGGTGGCAGGTAAATATAATTATAATAATTCAAGGAAATGCCTGTGCTTGATGCCAAGTGTATAAGCTCAGTGACATTATGGTAAAAGATCAGTTTTTATCAGTGTGGAAAGGTCTTGCCCTGGAAGGTCCATGGGCAGACCTGTTCTTGTGTTTGTGCCTTGAGGTGCCTTGTTGCATGTCCTTGTGCTTGCAGCCATTCTGTTGTTGTATTTGGCTTCCCATTCTGCTTCCCCTCACCTCTCCCTTTCCAGCTACACTGTTAGAAACATCTGTCCAAAGCTAGTCCAGAGCTGTAACCATTCATCCCCAAGAGGAAATTATGCACTTGATAACATCAGCTCCACCACCTTATCTTCCTGAAAGCTAATCTTGAGTCTTCATATCTTTGCCCCCAAATATTACAAATGTCCTCCTTGAAAGTTTATATCATATTTATATATGCCTCCTGAAGCACTATTCCACCTTCTGTTTTCCTTCAGAAATGCTTTTTGTGTGTTTTTTTGATCCCCCTCCTCCTTTAAACAGATTGAAGGCATTGGAAGCAGCTTATGGCATCTTATGGCATTAGATGCTTTTGAGCTGCTTTAACACCTTAGATAATTTTGCACTTCCCTTACTTCCCTTGTCCCATAAAATAAAATGCTCCCCTGACCCCAAACCAAAATCACAGCTCTGAAGTGAAAAACAAGGATGTCTGATAATGGATAGATAGACCAAGGCAAAACCCTTGCAGTGCTTTTCAGTGTAGTATCCATTCCCTGATTTGCATTTACTGTCGTCCTGTATTTAATTGGTCTTTGTTTTGTTGCTAACTTCAGATCTCCTGGAAAAATATACTGAGTTCCCTCATATTAGCAAATAAATGCTTTATTTAATTTAAGAAAAAGCTTAAGACATTTTAAAGTAGTCTTCTCTTGCACAAAGTCGGTTTTAAAAAGAAAACAATTATTGCTAAACTGTAATTACTGTAAAGGAAATTAACAAGTATGCACACAGGAAAAATATTTTGTATTTGTTTGATATGTAATTAAGTGTACTCTGTCTTGTTTCTAAGCTAAAAAGGGCAACTTAAATTGAGGGAAATTTTGGCTTCAGGTCTTGGAGAATAATCATAGACTTGAATTTTAGCCAAATTTCACTTGTTTAACAGAGAACTGAATTATGTGAAGAGGACAGAATAAGGAAGGGCGCAAGGTACTGCTGAAATGACAGAAAAAGCTGAAATCAGTTGAGATTTTAGGGGGGGGGGAAGCTCTGCTAGAGAAGATTATTTAAAACTTCAGACTGTCCTAAGCTTTGCTACTTGAGCAGTTATTACTGTGAAGCTGAATTTCAGCAGAGTGAGAAATGACTGTACAAAACCTCTGAGAGTCTTCCATAGTTTTTGATGGCAGGTAAGAAATAGCAGGAATTATTTATAGTGTTCTGATATCTGGAGATAATATTTAGGTCCTGCTGAGCTAAAGATAGAAATTCTACTAGGTCAAAATTGTGGCAGCAATTAATTTCATAGTCTTGCACAAGGAGGAGGAAAGTAAAGGTATGTGAGGGAGCAAAGTAGAAAAAGCTTTAATTTGCTTTTCATATCCTTGAGGCTATCCCAAAATAAAAACCTCATTGTGCATTGTGACTCTGAGTTTTACATCGTGTGGATATCCTTACTAAATAAGCTATTTCCCTGTTGTGTCATCTTGAGGACACATTATCTAGCCATTCCTGGCTTCAAAGCATCGTATAAATGGGAAATTTTTGCTTGCTCACCAGTGATTTATTGTCTTCTAGGACAATCAGGTTAATCTGTTTCTAAAAATCCATAAAATTAGCAGGTAAACAAATAATGTCTTGACTACAAAGATGCAGAAGTTTGCTAAATGATGTCATCCCAGGCTGAAGTGAAATTCAACAATTCTTGATATGTAGTCATGTGTTTCTCTCTTTCACTTCAACTGAAAAAATAATATAAAAAAAAGTATTATTTATATTTTATTCTCCATGAATGAGAGGCTTTCCACATCTTTTTATAAATCTATCTTTAATAGAACCTAAACTGAGCTGGGGAGTCATTAGGATTCCACATGTGTCTGCCAGTCTAATTAGAGATTCCAAAACTAAGGTGAATTGCACATAGAATTCATAATGAATTATCACTAGAATGCTATAGAAGTATTTAAGTGCTGGAAAAGTAAAGTAGCTTGCTTGGGACAAAATATAGTTCTAATTTTGTCTTGAATGCTAGTCAACATTGCTAAGCCTTGAATTTTACTGTTTTGTTATATTTTAGTGTTCACACAAGAATTTGTTCTGTATTAATGAACTATATGCAGGCTGCCAGCTTCAAGTTTTTTATATTAATTCAGACAAAACTGCTTTTTTACAGTAGTGTACACAGTTGCAAAAACTTAGTGCTTTTAATCCCTGAGAAGTCACTAAACTCTCAATAAGGGTTTGCATTTCTAGTAATTTCTAGTCTGTTTAGCAGGCTGCTAGCAAATCTAACTTGAAGGCTCAGCAAGCTCCTCCTTCCATTATTCTTGATATGGGAAGTGCTATGATTTCTGATCCTTTAAGTTCCAGATATATAAAAACTTTGATTTTCCAGTCTGTTTTATATCAGTCAACTAAGTCAAAGTGATCTACAGGAAAATGGCATTGAGCTAGTTGTCTGATCTGAGCTGACACAGGACCAATTACTAAGGAAGTGCTTACCAATTCATGTTTATGTTATTAATAAGTCTCTGATCTATTCAGTAGATTTAGATCCAAGAGAAATTTGGAGCTTTTGTCCATCTTGTCTCTCTGTGCAATATCCGTAGGAAAAACAGCTGTAATAATGCTTAACTTGTCTATTTCAAATGTTGGTCTAAAAATGGATACCACACAACTAAGCAGTGGTATTAGAAACCTTTGCCTTTTATTTCTAATTGGGACAAGAACAGAATTGCTGCCATAAATTACTAGATTCCTTGGCTGGTGGTTTGCTTCATTTTTTGCAGTAATTTTGGACCCGAGATTGTCTGCAGCCACATTTTCCAGTTCTGTGTGTTTTGGCACTTCCAAGGAGTGCAGATGGATTTCTCTGGCACCTGTTGTTGTACATTCTGCCTGAGTAGCATCCAGAAGGACTGATGTAACCTACTTGAAAAAAAGTAATGATGGACTGTGTTTTTCATCACATCTTAGCTATCCTTTCATTGTGACCCAAATGTGACTTTAGGGAGCAGTGTGGTGGTGTCAGTGCAGGGAGCAGTATTTTCAGAGGAGGAGAAACTTCCACATAGTTGTGCAAACACACTCCTTAGTATGTAATGGAAGACTTTAAGTTCATACCAGGCCCAAATGTTGACTCAGTGAAAGGGGTGTTCTGTTACAACCCCACAAGGCTGCCTGTTACTTCTCTTTTAAGCATTTCAGGAAAGAATCTACTATTTAGTTAAAAGTGGTCTGAAGTTTTTTTCAATTTTTTCTGGATCAGAGGTGGGCTGCATTGTTGCTGTCTGGTTGCATCTTTTCAGGGCTGAATTTATCTGGTATCTTCAGAAATGTGTACGTCTTGCAGACCCAGTTTGATGCTGCATTATTGAAGAATTTTTAATTCTTACAATGGCTCAGACTGTAATGAATGACTCATTTACTACTGTATTAAGGATATAATCTACTACAGAGACTTTTCTGTTTTTCTCTTTTCTCCCTTTTCCTCACTTTTTCCATGGCAATTACTTTGTGTCTGGCTACCTGCTCAGGAAACTGCTGACTTGAGAACCTGTGTGGTGGTCCCTCTTATCATTTTAATGACACTAGAACCAAAAGCAATTACAGATTTCTCTGTAGGATACCCTTTAGCTCCAGTTTCCTTACTCCCTGTCTCAATTCCAACTCAGATCCCACTCCTAGTGCATTTCCAGCCTGGTCAGATGTGTTTCCTTCTCTGAGGCTAAACGTCCTGCAAATACAGGCTTGCTTTAGAAAGAAAAAGAACAGTGGTTGTAAATAATTCTTTATATGTAAGTTGGTAGTGTAATTTCTGAGTTTATCAGAGCATTTTTGGGGTTGATCCTGACAGTAACACTGGACATAAAACCCATCCTAGAGAAGGAGTTTGTTGTCCTTCAGCTGCCTTTTCTTCCAGAGACATCTGTCACATGCAGGACATTAAAAATAACCTAGCGGTTAATAGCCAGCTCAAAATAACAGCCCAGAAAGTATTTAGGAAAAAAAGGAAATGAGAACTAAAATTATATTTCTGAAAAGTGTCACTTAATTGCTGATTTATTTTAACTTCTGGACTGATTTCTATTTGGCTGCTAATAGCTGTTTTAGCCCAAACCAGTGTGTGTGGGTTTTTAGAGCCACATTGAGCTGTCAGCACAGAACCACAATCAAACCCTGCAATAGCTTGATCATGCTTTAGAGTGCCACCAGGCACAATTTTTTTCTGTACATACCAAGATTTTAAATGCTATTTCAGATATTTCTTATGTACTACTGTCACATTTTTGTGATGATTGTGTTTCTGCCAATCATGGGAAACTTGAGTATTTAATATGAGGCAGCATTGCTCTGTGTAATAACAGACCTGTAAAAAACCAAAGTCTGGTTGAAAAATCCAATGTCCAGATTTTGAACGATGTTTAGTTCTGGCATGCATTTCTAGTCAATGCAATTTTTTCTTAAAAATGCCAGTAGAAAACCCACTAGTTTAGAAATAATAAAGGTAGTTTGCCTGCATTTGAACAACCTTCCATAGAAAAAAAAACCTGGTAAGGTTCAGCACCAATTTATTGCAAGACCTACACAAGCTGCAGTTCCTGGTGTAACTAAAGATGTAACCATAGCTGTATTTTCATTTGTTACTTTTTTGGAGTGTTTCTCCTGCCTAGGTTGAGGGAGGTTAAACTGTATTTTGAGACAATACAGTGATCTGTTTATTCAGTCTGTAGCTAATTCTCTAGGGCTGAAGCATCTTGAGAAAACATTGCATGAATTTCATTGAGAAGCAGAGGTAGAAAATGTGTTGTACTACATCTATTTTTTTTTTTAGTAGATATAATGTAAGTGCTGCTGCTACTGTGTGTATGAGAATATCCCATGTGTCAGTCACAGAGGACCAATGTGATAAGGTGCTAACTGGAAAATGCAATCTTCCTGTACTTCTGCTCATAGGTGAGGGTTTTCCAGTGTACTAGGGCTCAGGTGATGGTAATTTTTTATATAATTTATTGGAATCTGGAATTTAATTTGGTTTGGGGTATTTTTATTTTTTTAGTCTACCCATTTAGGGGACCATTAATCTAATGAGGCAAATGCAGAAGGATGGAAATTCAGTCCTTTACCAGTCAGAAAAGTCATGTGGTGGTCACTATTGATGCTCTTTGGTAACAGATCCTTTTGTTATTGCTGTGAGGGTTGAGGAAGTTTTTTTTCTGAAACAAGAAGTTGAAGTTTTCAGCAGTGTGATACTGTGATCCTTCTCCCACCTCTTTCACTTTGAGTAATTTCTGATATCCCAGTGACTTAGAGTGATTAAGAGGAAGGATGTAGGCACTGTTGATTGATGGTATCCATTTCTTGCTAAGTGCAGAGCACACAGCCTGCCTTGCTTCATGTCCTACCTTGTCTCTAGAAAATTAAACAGTGTTAGCAAGGGCCACTTACACCTAATGGATTAGTGTCTGCTTGTTATCACATCCAAAGAAATAGATGTTAAATAGTGCTCCAAATGATAGAAAAAATCCACTTTCATGGGAAGTATTTGAGAGTAAGATTTATTGTGATGATATCTTATGAATACTCTGTACCAACCATTTACTATGGAGCCTAATGGAATCTGGATATGGGAATTACAATATTGCTTTCTGGTCTCATGAGGTGTAATGATGCTGAATGGGCAAGGTAAGACCAACAAGCCTCCCTAGCAGGAAACCAAAGTTATGCATCATGTCCTACACTTCAGTCCTCGGATGTGCAGCTCTCATTTCAATGATCTATTTGCTGTGATTTAAATGTGCCTGACTTGGCATTAGTAGTAACAGATTATGGTGCGCTACAAAATGGATTGAAAAGGAAAGCACAACTTGTCCTTTGTGAGAAGAAGCTGTACTGTGAAGGTACCTCTTGAGGCTCTGTGAAGATCCTACATTTCCTCATTCCTCTGGTTCTTGGCCTTTCCACAGAGGTTTTCATCATAAGTGCCTGTTGTTCTCTGGTCTGGAGTGATTAGATGTAGAGATTTATTAACTATCTCAAGCTACTGGATAGCTCAAGGTAATCATTAATGCTGATGACTGAAAGGTTAAAGTCTCCATCAGTTTATAGCATGTCCCCTCCAAATGATTCCTGTATTCAGGAAGATACAGAAAAAACATGTTCTAAACCTAAAACCAGTTAAGTACAGAAGTTTCCCTTTTCTCTTTACCTTCATTTATAATTCTAACCATTCTCTAAATCCCCAGTCTTTTTATGAGGTTCCTTGTGTTTGGCCTGTCTTCCTTTATTTGCAATACATGTATAAAATTTATAAATAAATATGCATATCTCAGGGATGCACACTGAGATTTTGGTCAAGTCACCTGTTGGTTTTGAAAACTTCATCTTTTCCACTGTACAGGGAGTTTGGTCAGAGGAGAGGTTATAGTTCTTGTAAAACTAGAGCTATTCTCAAGAAGTAAGGGGTGGGTGACACCAGCTGAGACCTTCAAAACATATATTTACCTCAGTTAGATTTCCTGTTTTTTAATGCACTAGATTTCAGTATGCTTTAGTTTTAAGACCTGAGGATTAGTGTTGAGGTTCTGGAGTTTTGCCATATGGTAAGATTTCTGCTTTCTGAATTTACTTTATCTCAAGAAGTAAAATTGATCTGTTTATGTCTGTATAAACTAAAGGTTTAAGTTTGGTATTGATATTTGCAGACTAGTTAGGAAGTTTATTCGATATCCCTAATACTGGTTTGACATTTTTGTCAGTGGATTAAAGGCAGGTAACTTAAGGAAAATTTCTTAAAGTTATACTGTCTGTTTGAAGCTTTTTTTTTTTTTTTTTTAGTATTGTTTCAATGTTATTCAAAGAAACTTCTGTTCTTCACTTTTAAACTGGATAATCTACATGGGGAAAATAATAGGTGACTTCCCTCTGCCTTGAAAATAAATATTTTCAAAAGCTCATCATGGTATCAGTGACCATTATTACATGCTCTGATTTAAACAATTCTAATCTGAAGCAGAGTTGTAGTGGGTTAACAAAGGCTATGATACTTCCTCTGCAAGTAACACAATGAAAGTGTCACAGAAATATTTCATCTAATTATGATGTGGCTTTGGTTTTATCATTCTAAACCCATTTTCCTGTAGTTCAGTTGATATAAGATGCTGTACAAACAACAGCATCTGTACTATGGTATGTGATAGAGGTTTTCAGAAAGTAAGATTTTATGTTTCTCAGTTTATTTAAGCAAAAGAATAGAGCAGAAACTTGAGCAGAATGTCACAGATCAGCAATTTTTTGTGTTACACACAGGCTAAATCAGTGAGGAAAAAAGCAGTTTATGAACTGGATGTTTCCTTCATATCCCCCTGGACTACAGGCCACAAACTTCTAAAAACCCATTGCTTTTGGAGAAAGTGAATTGAGAATTTTTATTGATTGTACATGCTAAGAACAGCACAATGCATGACTTGGATGTATTTCTTTCCCAGTGATCTGTCTGTTACTTATTTGTTGGTCAAAATACCCTGGCAGTGTCCAGAGCTTTCAGAACAGGGATAGCATGGTGTGGCCCAGATTCTCCCAGCCTAAATGCCATCTAATTCCACCTAAGTCCTTTTGTCTGATGTTTCCTACTGGCTGCATGCCTTTGGGAGCCTGGAGCCAACCAATAAGAACCAGCAGGCATGGGGCCTGCTGTGGAATTATATGGGATTAAAACTGTGTCAATCTGAGCCATTGCTATGCTCTTCTGTTTTTTTTCCTGGGTGTGCAAACCACAGACTGTGCTGTCCCAGTGAAAATGCTGCTGAGTCTTAGAGAGTCATTACAGCCACTGTTGCAAGCCTTAACCTCTCCATCAGCACCTGAGCATGTTTTTTTAGTTCCTGCTTTGGGAGTGTGGAGAAGGATCTGCTGGACACTTCTAAGGAGTGCTGGCAGTGTTAGGAAGGACATTGTTGACACATACACCTCGCTGTTGAAGTGGAAAATGCTCTGCATGTAACAGATTGTAAGATTCTTTTACAGGATATAGTTTGAAAAAAAAATAGTAAAATCTATTTTACTTTATTTTGTGTTTCTGTTCTTGAGCCTCAGAAAAGAACAGGTTGTACATATTTATGAGGTGCATGATGTTTGCAGGAGTAGCTGAATTGTGGGTGGAGTCTTTTGTTTCCTTTGCCTTCTCTTGCTGCTTTTGGAATTGTTTTTGGTGTGGAAGTTGTTGTCTTTTGGGTTTTGTTATTTTTTAGGGACTTTGAGTTTGTGTTTTTTGGAGAAAACTATGCAGAGACTGCATTTTGAATCCCATTAACAGCATAAGCCAATGAAATACTATTTCTCTTACTATTAATTTTTAAAATGAGTACAGAAGTGCACAAACTAGAGACATTAGTGGATCCCCGTATTAGCTCTGTGATAAACTGAGTCAACATAAAAAAAAATGACCGTGTTAACTTCTTACTGCATAAAGCAGTCAAAATCTACTGCAAAATAAAACTCTGTGTATTCTGATGAAAATATCTCAAGAGGCAGAGAGGGAGCACCACTCAGGGCAGGGAGCAATGTTTGAAGACCTGCTTGGTCAAAGTCCAAAGCAATTTGAAACTTTGAATGCAGTATTTTCCCTGTTTTGAGCAGGAGTTTGGACAAGGTGATATTTTGAGGTGCCTGCCAGCCTGGATGATTCTGTGAAAGATTTTGTGGGAGCTGGGATTTAAAAGTTGTTTCTGCTATATCATTAATACAGTGGAAAATTTAAAAGAGAATAAAATGTAAATCTCTGCTGACTATGTGAATTAAAAAAAAACACCCCAAAGTGCCTTTTGAGTACTTGAGCAAATTAATTAGATAAAAGCTGAATGGAGACTAGTTCTGGAAGCTCATCAGAAAAAATCAGATACTTACCTCTGCTGCTTCTTCCTGATGTCAAATAAAACATCTGTTTTGGGAGTAGCTGCAACAAATACCCCATGCAAGAAAAAGTAATTTAAGTCAGAGAACTGTTTAGTTTTTATTTACTTTTGGTTGCCATCTATGAATCGACTTTTTTTCATACCATATTAATTTACCTGTAATAAATGGAAGCTGAGCTGGATTTGTAGTAGAGATTTGGTTGATGGGGCTACCAGGGGGCAGGAACTCTGAGTTTGAGGGTAGTTGGTGTGATCATGGGTGTCTCAGGAGTAAAGACTGAGAATTTTTCATAAAATGTTCAGCTGAAACAGTAGAAGACAAAGGGTAGAAGCTCGTTTTGATGAAGAGAGTTCAGAAAAACCAAGATAGTTTTCCTAAATGCTTAGTCTTGATGGAATAAGCCTTTCATACAAACATGTCTGTAGAAATGGATTCTCATGTCTTCTGGTACTATCTATGGTGGGATTCTAGGCAAGGGAATAATTTTTTAATATCTGGAGGGATAGACTTTAATATTTGAGGGACAGACTTGCAGAATTAAATATGGATATACTCTAACAAAATTTTGTTTTCTGGTTACAATGTTTTGGTTCTAATAAGAATGTAACATGAGCTGGCTTACTACTTTGTGAGTATTCAAGCTTAATTTCTGAAGTTTTGTGACTGTTCTGATATTCTGTATTTTAAAGAAGCTCATGCTTGTCTTCTCCAGTTCCTAGGCTCTTCACTGTGCCTCACAGCATGGAAATTTGGAAGACAAAGGAGAAGCAAGTGAAAGGCCTATTAGTTGAGATCGTTATGTTATGAAAAATTTAACAATGGGTTATCAAAAATTTAATTCAGTCTGATGAATGAGCTGCACAAATCTAGAATGAATTCTTTGCTTTGATTAAATAAAATGGAGGGACTTAAGAATTCATTCCAATGCTGTAGGATAAAGTGCTTTTGGACTGTCATAATAAATGCAGAGCTCTGTCTTTCTAATTTAAGTTATTGAGGATGTGCATGTTCTTCTTCTCTTTCTTGGATCAGATTGGTTTAAATTAGAGCTGAAGCCTCTCAGTGGAGGTCATTGATACTATTCCTGTTTTCACTAGTAGTATTTGAAAAGCAATATAGAAAAAAATACATTACATGGGGAAGGGCTGTTACATACAATTTTAAAATGCTTCCATTTTAGAATATGTGCCATCAAGTTATCGAATACTTTAAAATTCAAGAATTGATGCATTTATTTTGTATGCTGCTGTGTGTGTATTTAATATTAGGTTAGCAGTCTGCTAATTGAGGTGGAGATAATTTCATTACAGTGGTGCACTAATAGCTGTATCAAGTGCATTGTGAATCCTTTAAAGTGTAACAGTGCTGTGGAACAATAAAGCTGAGGATATGTAACCACCTTAACAGGGTTATTGCATGATAATATATTTAAACAGTTAAATATAGATATTTAGAAATATATTAATCTAATTATTTCATCATTAATTTAAATCTAATACCTTCAAAAATATATAACCAAGAATAGGTTTCTGAATCACCTGTATGGAATGGCTTGTTGCTGTTCCTTGAGTTCCATATTTAAGCTGTCTGAGCCATAACTGTGGCTAGTAGAAATAACTTTCTCAGTCCTTCTATATGTATTTTTTATAGGCTAAGGTACATTTGAAAACTGCTGAGAGTTACATCTAGTTCACCCACAGGCTAATTAGAAACCAGTTCTGCAGATAATGTGATAAAGGTGACTGAAAGTTAATGCCAGCTTTTTTGATATTGGCTTACATGGGACATGTTACTATCTTGTGTGACATGTTTCATCACTGTGAAAATTGGTTACATCATAGAAGGGGAAAGCAGGGAGTGCCTGAGAGGCCAAGCTAAGGTAAAATGCCCAATTGCTTAAAGAGGAGATAAAGGATGGCATTCAGATGCTCATGTTTTCAGAACAGGTTCTAGAGGCTATTGGAAGTTTGGGCTCTTGGAGCAGCTTGGCTGCACATTTCACTGTTGCCTGATCCAGTGGTGAATTTGTCACATATGTCTAGTTAGCAATCCCATCCATTTAGAAGTTAACTGAAATAATGTTGTCGGGTGTTTTCTTTGGATTTGCTTCATTTTTCATGAAGATCACAAAGAAACATAAAATAAAACCTTTTCAGCTCTATGGATATTGTCATCACTGTCCAGTTTGTTCTTCTGCAATAAAAATGAGGGTTTCTGAATGCCCACTGCTTCTAGTGAATAAAAAAGAAGGGAAAGATTCTTGTAGCAGCACTATGTGGTCTTTCCATTCTGATCTGCAAAGCAGACTTTTGAATTTTTAGTGGCTTATGGCACTGGTCTCTGTTGGAGGATGATGTCTATTAATTGCCAATTAATTAAGCAGTGTGTTGCACTCCAGGTGATTCAACAAGTTCAGGATTCTAGATTATCTCATTTAGTCTTGCTCTCACCAGAACCTGTTTTGTTGTCCGTGGCAGCAAATGAGTTTCTCTCATTGCTGAAGGGAACCTTTCATAATAAAGTAATCATTGGATTATTAATATACCAGATAAAAAAAATAAGTTCATCAGTAAATCCCTGTAGATAACAATGGGGTAGAAGAAAAATGTGTATCAGCACTTGGAGTAGGATTATGATCAGGGCTTCCAGAGGAAAAGATTTCTCCTTGGAAATAGCATCATCTGTGGAATGAAATGGGATCAGAAAGGTGAGTCAAGTAGCCTTCAGTATCTGGAAGAAAGGGTTTGGGATTAGGGAGCAGACAACATTGGAAATCTGATGAGAAAAAGCTCTTGCTGGATAAGAAATACTGATGACAACAGCTGAGTTTAAAATTGCCAGTGAAATTACTTCTCCTTGAGTTCATGATATACATTATTTTTTAGCATATTGCTGAACCTCTTAAAGTGTAATTAAAGTAATTAATAAAAAAAATTGATGTCTGCTTGTATGGGTTGCAGTAATTGCAGTGTGTCTATAGTCTGCCAGCTCTGAGTGTCACAAATGAGCTTTTCTGCTGAGTGTTGTTGGCAATAAGCTCTTAGTGTACCTTCAGTACCTCTGATCTAGTTCCAAGAGATTTTTCTGTACAATACAAAGGGTACTTTTTCTTTAGGACTAACTTGATGAGCAATCTGCATGGCAGGAGAAGTGTGTTGTGTTTCCAACAGAAAATTTGCATTTAGAAAAAGCAAGTCCAAGCTATCGATTTCACAGTCTGGCTTTGGGGTGCCCATTATTTGATCTTGATCTGCCACTCTAGAGAGCAGTTCTGCCACATTTGGTGATGAAAATTGATAACACAGAAATGTTGGCATAGATTTTTGCAGTTTTTTATGATCTTCCTTCCTTCCTTCCTTCCTTCCTTCCTTCCTTCCTTCCTTCCTTCCTTCCTTCCTTCCTTCCTTCCTTCCTTCCTTCCTTCCTTCCTTCCTTCCTTCCTTCCTTCCTTCCTTCCTTCCTTCCTTCCTTCCTTCCTTCCTTCCTTCCTTCCTTCTTCCCCCTCTCTAAAATTCTGTGCATTTTAGAGGAAGATCCATGTGGAGGTTTCAGTCTTAATATGCTGGTTCTGGATACTTTGACATCTCATAGGATCTGCATAGGGAAATCAGAGTTGAGAGGCTCCAAATGTCTTCAGAAATATTTAAATATAGGAAGATCACAACCATGAGAACCTTGTAGATTTTAGTATGTACTGGATTGAATTTTTTTTAAAAAAGGACAGAAACAATAAGAATTTTAGAAGTCCTATTTGTATGAGAAAACGCATGAGAGAATTCCTACAAATCAAATGTTATTTGGCAACTCTTTCAGAAGTTTTTTTGACTGACTTTGCAATCTACATGTGTCCACATTTATTTGAATTCTGATCTTAGCAGAATAATTCCAGTTATGTCCCTTGCAAGAGACAAACTACTCTGAGCTGAGTTATTTTGCTTGACAGCAGCTCACTTCCACCCCATACCTAAAGACATAATTTGAGACTTCTGATCTAAATTGAATCCTTAATAGCTTGTCACACTTACTATAAATAAATCTCCTTAAAGGCCAGCTAATGTAATTATTTTAATTAGGAAATAGTTTTAGTATGATTGCACTCCCTTGTTCTATTAATTGCTCATCACTGGCAGAACTGACTCCACTTTTCCATAGTCCTTAATACTGTCACTGTTCCCCTTTTCTCTTCTTGTTCTGTCCATATCAGCCAGCTACCTTCTCAAAGTTACAGACATTGGAACTTCTGAACTTGTTGCTGTGTTGACTGCATAGAATTTAAATATTTTTTAAATTTTTATATTTTTTAGGCCTCAAGTCTTAGCAGTGGATTTTCAGCTGCTGGTTGCTTTCTTAGCAGCTTCTTACTCCTTTATCATTCTCTCTTGTGTTGACAATTTTGATTAGAAAAATAGTTAAACAAAACCGTTTCTCTCTGTGCCTCAAACACTTCTCCTCATGTGCCTCTTGTGCTTCCCCTCTGTAATTCTTGATCATCTCAGGGAGGTTGTAGGATGGGGCTGCTGTTCATCCTCTACTTCAAGAGCTGTGCCTAAACTCTAATGGGTTATTAGTTATCTAATGGATTAGTGTCTTTTGTTCATGATGTACTGCTGCCTTGTGTACTGGCTAGCTTTACTAAGTTTATTAGTAAGGCAACTGGCAAGGAGGCAGTGAGTGTAGAGAGTAGTCAGCATTGTGGTTTCTGTCCTCAAAGCCCATAGGGGTTTGTTTGATATTTAAGAAGAAAGGGTTTTGTTTGTTTCCTGCTTGCTTCTGATCTCCTTGATCTTTCTAGAGGCAGTCCTCATATTGCTGGAATACTTTTCCTTAAGCTCTGCTTATTTGAATTTATTTTAAATTAAGGTAATTAATGCTAGTAAATTATGTATTGGGGAGGAGGAGGTGGGGGGCAGGGCATGAAGGTGACCCAATTCTGGGAAGGCAGGCTCTGAAAATAACCTTAAGGCTTTAAGAAGGAAAAGTTTAATCAGTTTTTATAATTAATGAATGTTCATGCTCCAGCAATATTTCCCACAGGGTACTTAGAATTCAGATTTTAAAGCTCTGTTTGCATCTTGTGTAAGAGTGATATGCTTGCTAAGATTTTTGTTTAATGCCTATGGAAAAGAAATTTCAGCATCTAAGAAGATGTGAAAATCTTTGGAGTGTATATAAAAACATGAGCACACACTAAAGGATGAAGGATGGAAAGCAATTGGGTTCTGTGTTTGTGTATTATTGTTACCATTCCTCTTGTGCTGTGTAGGCTCTGCAGAGAAATGCTGAAAGAGCTCACTGCCTGACCTCTGTGCTCCAGAGATTTTCCCTCTAAGTGGAACATTGAATGAAATTAGTGCAGGAGGATGAAAGCTTGTTTTCTTCTTCTGGTACTAGGAAGAGCCCAAACAGCTAAAGATATGTGCATAGGGATTTTAAAGGGTGAAGATGGAAGGTTTACCTGTTCTACTAGAAGAAAACTAAATTTTCAGAACAGCTAACTGCTGGTTTAACTGATAGTGGAGTTAGTAGTAAAGCAGTAGTAAAGCAGACCATAAAGTAGTTACTGACTTTCAATTTTTAGTTGTACAAGACTCATCCAGAGCTACTTAAAAATCTTTGAGGGTCTGTACCAAAGGGGTAAAACTGAATGGAACTCCAGGATGAGGAAGATGGATCATCCTGAGCAGCACTTTACTCACTGGGTCAGACTCACCAGTGCTTTTTCTGTGAACTTCCATATCAAAATTTTCTTGAACTATGCAACCCAAATATTATTTGACTGAAATTTGATTACAATACTTTCTGCTTGTTTCATTTTCCAACTTACAGCTCTTGAGAGAGAATTGTGTTGGAAATAGTCACTGCTGTTTAATATCTCAGAAGAAATTATTTTTCCCTAATCATGCATCTCTCTTACTTACACAGTTTAAGTGGCTTTTCTGCTTTTAGTATTATTTAATTTTATTCTTGTAGAAAGCAAAACATGAGAGATAAAAAAATCTAGTTGTTACAGTGGGGTATTGGACTTGAGAGACCTCAGTTAAACCTCTGTGGTGTCACAGGTTTCTTGGCTGGCACTGGCTGGGGAATCTTGATGGGTTGGTGGCTCCTTTGCAATTGAGGGATTCTGTGTTCTTGCAGTTCTGGAAGGAAAAAGTGGTGAAGAACTCTAGAGTCACACTGTGGCAGAGGCCTTCCTGATGGTCTCTAGAAATAGAATTTATCTGATATTTGGACAAGTAATTGATAATGGAAACACTGCTTCCAATTTGCTCCTGCAAATAGTTATCTGATAACAACTCTTTAGAACAAGTTAATTTGCATCTGCAGTAGGCTGCATGAATGGCATTTGTACAGGAGAGTTTTTATATCCCTGATGTGAAATGTAAACTTGAATAAAGCTCTTCATCTCCTTTTAATAGTAGACTGTCCTTTGGAAGTCTTTATGGAATGATTTTGGTGAGTTTGAAAGATGATGTCAGTTAACTACCAAGAGGCCTCTTGAGGAAGTTTTTATCTCCTTGGGTGTTTTTTTTTTTCTTTCTTTGGTGTAATTTAAATCACTGATAAGTTTTATCTGGGTTACTACATCATGATGCTTTATATTCCCATTCTCTCCTTGACTGGCAGCTAAAGATAAGATTGATGACCAAGATACTGAGTGGCTGGCAGTAGGGGTGCTGTGATTGCTGTGCTGGCAGAAGCCAGAACTAAAGAAGGAACCCAATTCACTCACTCCTTCACTGTGGTCAAGTCTGGACACAGATAAACTCACTTAAAAGGAAGGGCAAGGAAGTGAATTTTCTTTCTAATGAGCCTGAAAATAATGAAAACATTGTTAATGATGCACAGATTAAGGTTTGTTTATTTTTCTTGCATTTTTAAATTAATATGCTGTAATCAAGGACTAGTATGATGAGTGGTTCAGAAATCCTCAAATGTAGAGAAGTTTCTGAAAGCTAGATCTATGCCAAGAGGGGATAAATAGTGATCAGACTATATATGTTATTTTGTGGTTACTTGAATTTCATACCCTACAGAAAGGGAAAAAAAATTCTAAGGCTTGGCCTAATTCTTGTTTATTACCAGTAACCATCTCTTGCCTTTACTGAAATATGCAGTCTATGCTTCTGGCTTTTTATATTTTGTAATCTGATGTTTTTTTGGGGGGGGGAGGAGTGATTTTCTGTTTGTTTGGTTATTTTTTACTGTTAGTGAATTATTTTAATGAAGTGCTCCACAAAAGGACAAGTCTCATTTAAAAAATGACCTAATACCTGAATGGTTTCATAACCGACTGTTTTTTCTATCTCCCCTGTGTGATTTGGGAAAACATTGCTTCACTAGTGTGATGTGAGGATGGGAAGGAGCTGCATTCCTGACAGTGGTGCTGGAGGCTGGCAGCAGCTGGCAGGGTGCCAGTGCCATTCCTGGGCAGGGATTTCCAGGTGTTAGCAGGATGCAGCTGCTCTCCCCCAGTCCTGCTGGGGACACTGCCAGGATATTTCTGTTGCTCCTCTCTTTTTTCCTTATTTCACTTCCTTTTCTGATGCTCTTTTTTCCCTCATGCCTCTGTACTGTAATAATGACAGTGTGATAACTTTTGGGAAGCATGATTTTAGGAAAGTCTCAGTGCAGGGGCAAGTTAGTGGCTGCTCATGCTGGGCCAGATTTGCAAACTGAAATATGGGCAAAGAATCAGTATTGTTCAGCAGATCTGTGTCTTATATTCAATTACAAAGCAATTGCTTTTCTTTGGTATCATAACCTCTAAAAGTAATTAGTAACCTCCCATTTTGCTAAAGAGAGTGTGAAACCATCATGTATGAAAAATAAGGTATTTTATAACTTCCAAATTAGTATTTGAGGCCCTTTTAGGATCAGGATGCTAGAGCATATGATGCCAATTACCCATTTTCAGGATTTATCCTGATTTTCATGATGTTGTTTCTTGAAATACTTAAATATACTAAAAATACTTGAGTCATGGCTATGTTTTTAAGTACTCCATATGAAGTAAAATAAAGCTTTGAAGTGCTTTGATTTTTGTTCTGGTGGGAAGTTAAAGAAACTTCAGAAAAATGTGTCTAAAACAACTTTACTAAAAATCTTCTAGAAAGTAACAGCAAAGAATTTTTATGATACATAAAGAACTGGTGTACTAAACTGAACTGTGGTTTGTGGTGATATTAGGAGACTAGAACTAATAATGAGAAGAAAGGAAGGCTGGGAAAATAAAGCTGATTCTTTGGGAGGCTTCTATCTCATTTTTATCAGTAGCCAAATTAAATTTACCAATAGGTCCCTCTTTAGTACTATGTTTAGCAAAGCTTGCTTCATCTGTGCTATCCCTTAGTTTCTAATCCAGTCACTCCATGGAGAGTGAGAGAAGAAAGCAAGACACAAAATCTGTGGACACTGTACTTTGATTTACTTACCCACACTGTCATGTCTTCTGTGAGGAGCAGCTTATGTCCCACCCCAGGCTGCTCAGAATCCTTCCTGCTGGCTGGAGTTTCACAGCCTCCTCACTGTAGCAACAGTTGGGTGCTTGGGCAAAAATAATAGGTTATGTTGTCTTTTTGTAAGCTTAATTGCAAAACTCCCAAGTCAGTTTTGTCTTTGAGCTCAGTCCCCAGACATGGTTTTCACATAAAAATGTGTCTAGTGGGACATTGGTGAGTAGGCAAGAGAAGCTGAACTTGATGGTTTTAAGGGTGCCACTGTGAGGAATTCTCAATACTTACCTATCATCTTGGCATCTTTGATATACTAAGCTTTTGAAACATTATTTTCATATGGTTTTCACTTTGGCATACTGAAAGTAGTTTCTTAACTCTAAGAGTAGAGTTGGTTAGTGCCTTGTTTCCAATTTGCTTTGTGTAGCTGATCTCTTGCAAGTCAAAATTACTGTTTAAGTTTATTTGGACATGTTAAGCATCAGCAGGCTTTTAAGTGTTCTTTCCTGAAAATGTTGACTGTTGCTGGTGAACTTTTTAACCTTCTGCTGGCCCAGCATTAGGAAAAGATCTGAACATAGACATCAATAGAGGGACTTGGCCATTATGAAGTTACATAGCATTTCAATTCCTGCATGGAGATGTAATAAAATCAATCTGATTTTATATGCAAAGTGACAGTGCTGTAGCAATGCAAATGACAATTTTGATTATAACAGTCCTTATTTACAGCAGAATTAATTTCAAGTATTGTTTCATTTGGACTCTGAAGGGAGCTCATCCCATTTCTCTAAATAGTTTATTTTGTCATTCTAGTTTATAACTTCCATTGCTTCCTTTAATCCTCATAAAATCTAGACTGTTGTGTACTTCCTCTGTGCTCAGTGACTTGAAAAGTAATTTTCAAAATCAATGTATAATTATTAATTTTTAAATTAGATGCAGCTAATCTGTGTAAGTAAATGATGCATATCATGCTAACACTGATAGGACATGACATAAAAACCTGTTAAGCCTACCAATGCTGAGAACTTAATGCCTGAATTTACTCCTTTCTGTACTAATAAATTATCTCTACTATTGGTTGTCCTGAGATTTAGTGAATTATTCTTAGTTCCATGTGAATTTTAATGGGAACTAAGAAATCAAAGTACTTCTTTCTTTGAACATAATCAATTATTACTATGAAAAAACAAAACAAAACAAAACCTATAAATGTAAAAGAAAAAATAGAAGGCTTTTATGATTCTGCAGGCAGCCATGGCTCAGGTGAGCAGGTTTGACATACCTGTAGGGTTATTTCACACATCACAAAGTAAGGAGTGTTTCCCAGCATTCTGTATTGACCTACATATGCTGGTAACCCAAAAAAAAAACAAAAAACAAAAAACAAAAACAAAAAAAAAAAAAAGCAAGGAATAGATCAAATACATGTGATCCTGACCACCTTTCTAAGGCAACAGAAAGGTTTGGTCCTCACAACTAGTTTGTCCATCTGTTTTTTTTGTGACTGGAGGCAAATTATTTTTCCTTTTTTCTTTCTTCTTTAAAAATAATCTTCTTCTAATCTAATTATTTTCTGTCATGTTGGCTCGACTAAACCCAACTTGTCCTAATGTTTCAGTGGGGAACTTGCTGTTTTAACTGAAGTTGGATGAATAAAATACCTTAAATCAGAAAGTCTGTGTATTTATCCAACTGTATTATTGCTTCTCAATTTTCTGAAAAAGATCTTGTACTGATTAGCAAATGAAGCTACTTCTGTCTAGCAGACAGGTAGGTAGAGTGTCACAGAAGCAATCCATCTGTGACTAAGAGTTACATAAAAATAGAATACAGGAGGTGCTGACGAACTGAGGAATACAAAAAACGTGGATAAATTTATGGATATGTGTACATGGGGTGCTCAGTGCAAAGGCAATATTCACATCTTGTTCCTGTGCAAGAATAATTTTGCAAGAATCTGTTTTCATGAAATTCCTTGATGAATTTAGGCTGAGGGGACAGGGAGGGAGAGAACAGTGAAATATTGAGTACTTGCCATTTGAGGTCTTACTTCAACATCTGAGTCTCTAAAAATGCACATTTCTCTGTTGTGAATCTTAATTTGTCTCTGCTGGATGTTTGCTGCTTTGGATGGCACTCTGGAGAGTGCCAGTCACATCACCTGGTGCCTCTAATTGGATTAGACTGTTCCACTCCTGGCCCTTTGCTAAGCAGGATTTATCCTGGCTGCCATTTCAGAAAATAATTTCTAACTGTTTTTTAATTTAGATTGGATGAAAGCTGTGAGATACCTGCAAAATGGAAGGAGCTTTGATCCTGTCTCCCTTGAAATATTTATATGGAAGAAAAAATGTTTTTTAGAGCTTCTGAATCACAGGAGCCAAGAGCTCTGTTGGATGCCAATTAAATCTCTCCTGACTTGCTTTCCTGTTTGCCATTTGCCCTTGTTTATGTGGACAATGCTGATCCACATGCTGCTTGGTGAATGAGCACTGTTATTTTATTTATTGTGGCACGTACTTAAATTACTCTGTAGTTGGAAGTATTAGAGCAAGGTGAACAGAAATTAACTTCCATGAAATTTGTACTGGCATTTTCTAACATGAATATGTTTTCACTTCTGCTAATAAGATTTTTTTCTCTGTCTTTTAATATGTGAAACTAACCTATAATTCTGGGTTAATACCATTGCTTAGAAATTCAGCAGTGTTTCATTTATCACTTCATAAGCTTGTGTACTGCTTCAAGATTTCAGAAATCTCAATTGCATTTCTAACTATTTAGCTGCTATGGTGCACATTTATTCTGCATAAGTGTTGTAGAATTTTTCCTTTGGGCATAGCCTAGAATAATTTTTTTCATCTATATCATCCTTCAAAATGGTAGGAAGGGTTATTTCTGTATTCTGTTTTGTAACAGAATTGCTGGTCTGGTTTTCAAAGACTAATTCTGCCTCAGTCATTAAAAGAACTGTTTCATCTTAGGTCCCCATATCACACTGTCAGAACATCTTAATTTTGGCTTGTGACTTTAGGAAACCTTTAGATACTTGAGGCAAAAAAACTACAAACATAAATTTGTGTTCTTTTCTTCTTAGTTATTAAGTAATTCTTTCAGCCAAGGAATAGTTTTGAACATTTTTTTCTTTTCTCTTTCACCCATGACAGGTGAAATAAATATTTGTAATTTAAAAATACATAAGTGAAACAAATTAACTCTATTTTCACCCTCCCAGAAAGTATATGCTTAGCTATTTCCATTTCTGGAAAAAAAACCTAGACTACTTAAAGCATTATCAATTGAAATCTTGTGACATTAATATGTACCATTAATGGTAATTGTTTCCACAACTTCAGCTAATATTGATTCTGTGGCAATAAAATAGTAGAACTGGCCAAGTCTATAATCATGGAAATTTTCTGAAGTTCAGTTTTGTTATCTTCAAATTTTATCTAATAACAAGGTAATCTTAGTTGAAAAAACCCAAAGTTTTTCGTTCCTTTGGACATACAAAGCAGTAATGATGCTGTCAAACACTTGAGTGTGCTTCATCCAGCATTAATTCTGAGCTGCTTTTGAGTTAGATGCAGTCTCTGTGCAGTGTCTGTTTTACCTGGCAATAAAATAACTCCACCTCTGAAGGGTCTTCTAATTCTGCTAGAAACAGCTGGGAAATGCCCTAGAGCTTGGAAACAAGGTCATTGTGTTACATGGATAAATAGTGACAGTTTTGAAACTGGAAAACTCCTTAAACTGTTGTGAGACAGTCATGACTTGTGTAAGATAATGTGTTAACACACATGGAGTAAAATTCTAGTGAAGCTGGGGCAGTTGATAGGATTTGTATGTGTTAAAGGCTAAGATTATGTTGTATATTTTTTTAGTAATTATTTCTAAAATTAAAAAAGGCATTTTTTGAGGGTCTTATGTTGATTACTAGAAATCCTGAAATAAGAATTTATTTTTCTTCCAGTGGAGAGCAAGCTTATGTTAGAAAAATAAGCAGGGGAAAAATCCCCCTGAGCTCCCTAGGGTGATGAATGTGATGAATCTCATGAAAGGATTTTTATAATATTCCATTTCTATAATATTCTCCATTTTGTTCAAGACTTTTGATCCAAATTATAAAGCTTTTTTGTTAATTTGTTTGTGAAACAATAAGAAAAATGCATGCCATCTTGATCATTTTGGGGAGGGCAATTGCCTAAAGCAAACTGTGTTCTAAATTGAATATTAGTCTGTAAGAACACATGGTGGAAGCTGGGTGTGTGAAGTTGGGTGTTAGTGGGTTTTTTGGTAGGTTTTTATTTTTGGCCTGTCTGGCAGCAGCTCTCAACCATCCTTCAGAGAGCTTTGTTTAGAAATAATGGCAAAAAGTATTTCGTAAGCTACCAAATGTGAAAAGCCCTGAAGTTCTTGATGGAGTTTTTGTTTTGTGATGGATGACCCTTGTTACATTGTGTGGTTTGTCTTTAGTTGTGTCATTTATTTAAATATGAGCTAAATGTTCCTTAATGAAGCTTCATCAAAATGTTTTGTATGTTGCATTTCTGAATCGAGTGGTAATTTACATGTTTGAAGTATGAAAAACAATAATGAAAGTTTTAGTTACTGCTGTACTCAGTAAATTAAGGTGCATTTACAGTGAAAGAGACAAAATAGTTTACATTGTTTTCATATCCAGGCATGTTTTTGGCTACTTGAAATAAATGAGGATAATGGCATGAACATGGGCAAAGCTAACTGTAGAGGATGATGTGATGCTCTAACTTTCCATCACAACAAAGTTGCTTTGAATTCTTATTTTATTTTTTTTTTAAATTTCCTTTAAATACTTAGGAAACAAATCCTAAATCACCAATTGACAGGTATTACTCATTAACAGTTTTCCTGGGGAAAGCTGTGGCTGAAGATGTGGCAGTTTACCCCTGCTGCTGCAATGTAGCTGCATGGTTCTGAGAAAAGTACTCTAAGCATCCTTTCCTTATCTATTTTATTTTTATTAGGATATTTCTAGCAAGTAGAATGTATATTTTTTATTCTTATTCAGAAACCTGCCTGTACTAGGAACCTCATCTTGCATCTCTTGGGCTTAAGTTGGCTTTTTCTTAAGCCAGTCATATAGAATGAAAAAAACAAAAACAAACTGCAGTTCCTGTTTGTTCCTTGAAATATTAGTTCCTTGGGTTGAAGCCACACAAGAAAGAAAACTGAATGGATAGACAAAACCAGAATTACATGAATGAGATTACATGCCTGACCTAGTTTTCACAGACTGCACAGGCTCGAACACAGGCTTGAATGACTGCAGTAGCAGCATTAGAAAAAGATGTTAAAATGTGTAGATACTATTTTTTTTTTAATTATGGTGGTTTTTAGATATTTCAACTGCAATAATAGTATGATGTTGTTTTGTTTATTCATTTTATGTTGAAGCTAATATCTTTTAATATAAATTTATCAAATATTCTTCTTGTTTCATTGAAGCACATTGAGAGCCAGGTTTAAGAATGAGGCATGGCTGCATCTGTTGGTAAATTCTACAAGCAAGGACTACACTCCTTAATGTTACCTGTGAAGAATGAATTATCATTTCATTGACCAGCTAGACTGGGGTGGACAAAGGGAAACACATGAGGAATACTAAAAAGAATAACCCAAACATCAAAAAAACATAACGCTGTTATTTCTTTTTACTGGTGGTGGTATTTTTTTAAATTAAGCTAACTGAGGCCAGGTTTATAGACCTGTTCAAACTTATTTTACCCACTTGACTTGTAAAGACTGCTATCTATGAAAAACCAGAACTGCTGCTATATGTGGTTATTTTTTATTTCTTTTAAAATTTTATTGGCATTACTCCTCATTTACACTGCTATTACCACACACACAATAATGTTCTGGAAAATATATGTCATGCCAGAAATCTAAGCTTGAATAAGCTGAAAACTGGGACATATCTTTGCCAAATAATGATATGGTTTGAGGACATTTTATATTTTTTGGATGATTGTTGGAAGAGCAGAGCTAATATAGGAGATAATAATTTGCAATTATAATTCCCAGAGCTGCTGAAGTGAACCTTTATGTTAGGAGGTATTCCATAACCACATAGCATCTGAGCCAGGAAAATAAGATTTTATATCATTAGGCTTCTATGCCTGTGTGGGAAATGAAATCTCAAATGCTTTCAATACACATGTATATGCATTGTATAAGTGGCACCTTTTAAAGATCTGAACTCCTTGGCATAAAAAAAAGAGAGAAGTAAGTAGTGTAACAGTGGAGTAATCAATAAGAAGTTCCAGCTTTCTGTGATAATTTTGCTAATATAGTGTACAGGAAACAAAAGCTGGAGAAAGTAATATGCTAGTGAATGGAGAATGTTTGGATGTGAATTACTTGTCAGTTGTGATAATTTTCTTCCTTGAACGGATTTACACTTCCTGTGGCTGTCATTTCTTTCTGTGTTTTGTGTTTTTAAAACTCCTAAGTTCATGAAGGAGAGGTATTATGTATAACTATAACTTTAAATTGGGTCAGTTTTCAAAGCCCTCATTTTGCTTGGAGATCCCAAACACAACTGTTCACATTACATTTGATAGTTTTTCAGTTTAGGAAAGAAATCAAATACTGCCTCCTGTGTAGTATGGGATATTTGTTTTGCCTATGCCAACTGAAATTTTGCTTGGAATTTATTTGTCTATGTGTTCTTTGGCTTCTTGTTGTGGTCTTTGAATTCTGTTTCTCTGTTTTTTTTTTAATGGGTGATTTTTATAAGCATGAGGAATACATTATTTTAAATGATCTACTAATTTTAGAGAATGTATTGTTCATATTTAGTTAAAAGCTTTGAGGCTAGGACCAACCCACCCTACTGGATGACAGAAAGGAATTTCTAAAGGATCATACTATATTCTTGTTTTTTGCTTCTCTATAGATCCATAGACTTTTTCTAAGGAATTATAACTTATTTTCTGAAATGTGACTGAAGGTGGTTCTTAGGCTTCAGCTGCGTTTTCCATCAAACTGCACTTTCCTGGAAAGGCCATAGAAAGAATTAGAATTCCAAAAAGAACAGCTGAGAAAAGCTACCTTACCTAAACATATTTCTGGGAAAACCTCTGCAGAGAAAAGCAGCTTTTCAGACTTCCATAGTATTCAAATAAGCAAAGATTTGGAGTTGGTTAGTTGTTTCTTCGTTATGGTTACTTGGTGCATTAGACAACTCAGAAACTACTGCAGTTGCCTTTTGATTTATTTCCAAGCATACTGAAAGGCAAAAGAAGAATTAAGTCAAATTCTCTTGGTTCTATTCTGTGCAATCTTCTAACCACTCCTATTTTTGAAATGTAGCATATCTTAGTGCAATTTAGGTATTTTCCCCTCTTTCCCCTCAGCACTGGAATTCACAGTTGCCATAAAGTCAGTGTCTTTGGGAAATGTCTGAACTCCCTTGTGTTCCTGTTTTCTTGTTCCTAAAACAGGAATAATATCTGAGAGGAATCTCTGGCTTTTTATTTAGTTAGTTTTCACATCCTTCCCTGAGGACTGTACAGAAGGCAGTCGGAGACTGTGATTAAAGCACATTATTTGGTGAGAAGTAGTAAACTTGCCAGGAGACTGTTTGGATGCAAGTTTCTGTAGGTTTCTTGATTCCATGTATTATTTGAATTGTAGGTAAAGGCTGTATTTTTGGTTTATCTTTCTCTCAGGGATTTCCATCTTGTGCATTTTCAGATTATGTAATGTTAAGAGCTCTTGTTATTTTTCATCAGAGAATTGCCATAGAGATGTCGTTTTACCTTCCAGTGCTGTCTGGATGCACCAGAATTTCATCTTTCTATTAAAATTGATTCTGATTTTTCAGAAAGTAAACCATATAATATGATAAAAAGGTATAAAAGTCTGATGTGCTAGAAGGGGAGAGTGTTATCTTCATGATAGCCCAGCCTGTTTGAATGTGCAAAATACCTCATCTTTCTTTATCTTCCCTATGTATATACAGAGATGGTATTTTCACACTGTAGATCTAGATTTTTTTTTTTTAATTTGTAGAGGGAAACAAGCTTTGAGGTGGGGAAAACAGTTATACCTGTGTTTTGCTTTAAACTCCCATCTCCTCCTCTATCATGTGTGTGTTACAATTCTTGTAGAGGAATTTCAGTTTTGGTTAACTCCATGTACAGAATCCCAGGACAATAGTATTCATTCATTTCTTCTGGTGAATTCTGTAATTAAAATGCAATACAGCAGTTTATAGTGTGCAGTAAAAGGCTTTTTTATGCTGAAGACTACACTGTTATGACTTAGCCCTTAAAGTAGGAAGCAATTGTGCTATGCATTATTCAGCAGTATTAACTGCATAGATCTCTTATGAGTGCATCATAACCTATAGAAAATTCTGAAAATAAGAAATAAAAATTACAGTAAACCATATTGGTCTATGGAATGAAAAGATTGTTTGCTAAAGTGTCCTTTTCTGTCATTCAGAATTATCCTCCAACTTGTGCTTTATATGGTGAAATTGTCCTAACTTGACTTCTGTGAAGGAGTGATTTTTGGGTTTGGAAAGTTCAAAGGGCAGAGTATTGGAGGGATGAATAGGAAGAGATGGGATTTAAGTGATCTCCCTCCCCCCCAAATCTCCATAAAGACAGCTGAAATGTTGAATTATTACAATTTGACATAAAAATAGCTCTGGTTGCTAGGCAATGATGATTTGTTCTATAGGAAACCAGATTTGTGTACCCAGGATCTAAAATTGTATGCCTGTTGTGTGTGTGTTTGTTTCTATATATATGAATGCATGTGTGTATATGTGTATATACATATAGATATGCTTGCTAGATTCACAAATTAGTATGAACTTGTAAGTTTGCATACACTAGTGGTTTTCTTGGTTTGTTTTTTTTATTTAACTTCTTGATTTCATATGTTGGTATAGCAAAGACTTATTTGTTCCAAGCCTTCTTGGAGTGCCTCAGTTCTCCTAATTCTTGTTTCTCATTTTGCATCTCTTGTTTATTCTAGCTATTAGATATGCTCCTTAATTATGCAGAAAGCTCTCCTCCTTAAAAATAAAACAATCTAAAAAACACCCAAGGGACAAAAGAAGAGGAGACATTTCCATTTTAAAGTTATGGGTTCTTTGACAGTGAAAATGTTATAGGTAGTTCCTTGTATATAGGTGATGTAAGAACATAGAATCATGTTATAATAGAGAAATAAAAATATTGTGGAGATATTTTAGTCAAGATAAATATGTATTTGAATTAAACCAGTAGGTTTTGTCTCCTTAGACTTGCTTTTTGGTTTAGTTTCATTTTTTCTTGATTTCACAGCCATTTGTTTTTTATTATCATTTTGTCTGATCCATTATAATATAATTATCATGAATTTGATAGATTTCAATAGATTTTGTCTCCTTTTACTTACTTTAATGGTAACATTCAAAACTTTGCTTTGACTTCCCTGTCTTCTAATAATAGAGGGACCAGCCAAAGCTTTAGTTTTCTCAGCCACCCTCTTAGGCTGTTCTGTAGAGCTGTGTCTTCATCTCAGGCAGTTCTTAGAGCCAGGAAGGTCTGAATTAGCTACAATAGCAATACTTGCTGCTCCTAGGAGGAGTCTGAATCTCAGCCTTAATTGGCAACTTCAGTCATGCACATGGAACAGTATGATTTCTCCAGTGCTTGTTTCTCCATCTGCAGAGAAATGTGCTGCTGTTCTTCTCTTGTGTTTTCTTTAGAATTGCACGGCAGTGTGAGCCCCCATCTCAAACCTAAATACAGACACAACAAATTATAAGAGGATTTCCGTAAACAGGAAAATTAAAATTCCTTTTGGCATCATAATTAAGCCAAGAGCATGTATAAATTGGGTTTGACAGTGGCGAGAATAAGAGCTAAAATAGGGGCTGTTTTGCACGTCGTAAAAGGGAAGCACAACAATGGGTGAGGAGTGTGTCAAACATTGCAAAGGGGCGGAATACATATTTATCAGCCTCTTTGAACAGAGTGCTTGAGCTTCAGTTTCATCTGCTGCTATAAAGAAGCAGTATCAGAGCGTGAAATTGGCAATCAAGTAATACATATGCCATAGCCAAAAGCAAAACAATTAGCTGCACGGATCCACAGTTTATCTACTGATTCTATTGCATTTCCAGCTCCAAACTTGATGGTTTTTAACTCACTGAGCAGCAGAGGCAGTAAACAAAACTCATTTGCTGAAAAAGTATTATTCTAGCCTGCAGCAGCAATTCAGCCCTGTAACTTTGGTGGGCAATATGGTGCATGTAGCATCTGTGGTGAAGGGTAAACATGCTTCTGTGTTGCAGACTAAAATGGATTAACTCCTGTTAAAATCAGCTGGGACTTTGTATAGATCTTCATTTGTGGATGTGTTAGAGAGAACCATTGAGAAATTTAGTTCTGAGTTTAAGACCAAAGCTCATGAGCAGTGCATATAGGTCAGGATGGGATTTTAGTGCCTTTAAGAAGTGGGAGCATAGTTTATGATCATTTACACTGTGAACTACAAATATGCTCTTATTATGTAGTGTTGGATTATATAAAGTATCAATATATGTTAAAAACTCCAATTTGAGTCCATTATTATTTCTGTGCCTCCTGATACAGGTAAATCAACAGCCTCCTGATAAAGTTAAATCAACAGAAAATTGCAATGATGGGTAAAGAAAATGCCTTTTTAAAAAAATTGAAGCACCATTTATAGATGTGGCTTCTATAAATTATGGTCTGTGGTATAGAAATTGCCTAAGAAATCATTGTATTGCTCAGATGTTATGCATCAAGTAAGGAAATCTTAAGGCTTTTGGCATTTTTCCAGGCACAGTCATTTTGCTAGACTGTAATAAGGTGCACAGCATGCACTGGATCTCAGTTAATAGCATTTATTTATAGTTTAAGGATGCTCCCTGTGGCCATGTTTTTGTGCTCTTTGTTTGCTCTTGTGGGCAGTTACAAAGTAGCATCCACTGTTCTGTGAGAACAGGCACATATGGAAGGCAAGTCTTAAGCTCTGCCTTCCAAATCCTTATGAATGGGGTTTTAATTCTGGGAGTTTAACCTATAATCAGTGGTAGCCACAAATTCCAGTGGAAAGGATCTTCATTTGGCATATCATGGTAACAGCCAGCTGTCCCTCAATTAGAGAATTACACTTTCTATTTCAGCCTTTTAAAACCAGAGCTAAAGACTGTTTTCCCTGATGTTTGTCTAAAGGCAATTTAAAAAAAGGAATATGGGAAGCAAATGAAAAAAAAAAAAAAAAAAAAAAAATAAGCACCAGGTTTAATGCACTTGTCATGTGACTTTTTAAAGCAATCAGGTATAGATGTTTCCATTTTGTATCTTTTTGCCCAACTTATTACAGAGAAGCAAATGTTGCAAAAATCAAAACACCAAAGTGTATGGGCTAGATTTTGTTCATAGGCTTTAAGTTACCAGATTCCTTCAGAGTTTTTTATTTTTCTTCCTTTCTTTAACTCTTTTTCTTCTACCTGTAAACTTGATCATACAAGGAGGATATTCCTTGACATAGCCATGTGGGTAACTTGCAATTTCTGACACAAAGCTCTTATTTGTGTGTTGTGACAAGTGACTATAACCCTTTCAGGTCTACTGATTCAAAGTGCTTTTCTTTTTGAGTAGTTAAACCAAGGCCAAACATTATTGTCAATAACCTTAAGTAAATAATTCCCTTTTATGAATTAAGAACATAATAAACAGCTTTGTATCAAGCATAATTATAGCCAAATGTTCTTTTGCAAATGGTAGCCAAGAGTGGGTGCCTATGGAAGAATATTTAAGCAAGGCTGGCATATATAATTGTCCTTCCTTTTCCTTTCCAGACCTTTAGCTGTTTGCAATGATTTTTATGAGACCTATATAGTTGCTCATGGCTGATTTCTCTTCCATAGCTTGTTCAGTGTCTTGCTGAACCCAAACAGATCCAAAGCAGCAAACTTCAGTTTTTCCAATTGAATCCAATTTTGGTGGTGACCAAAACCATTTAATTTTTGTGGCTAATGTTGTAGTTTTAAAGGCTGATACAAGTCAGTAATTATTCAAGATGAAGTTCAGGTCAAAGATAAGTGATATTAACATTTTTGAAAACAAAATTTAAACTTTCTGAATTTAAGGGGCTTTTCAGAAAATTGTGTTTTATAGGTGATTCATAGACACTTGCATTTCCATGTGTGAGAGGCAAAATTTTTGTTTTTCCATTGTTCAGGCTAAAGGAATGCAGGAACTTTATCAGAGATATACAACTGCTTGTGACTTTCAGATCAAAATTTTCTTTAATACACAAACCAAATCCTCAAGGATTGCAGTCAGACTGAGTAGGAAATTGCTTCTTTCCTGCCCTTTTCTGCATTCTGTTATCATAGGAAATCTGTTATCTAAGGAAAGTAAAGTGGATGGAAGACATGGTATTACTAATCAATTAAATCCAGCTGTCCTAATCTTGGGGTTTTTGCTCATCCTACATGAAGGACTTTAATAGTTTCTTTATGTAAGAATAAATAAGAATTATTTTTCTGGTAGATGAGTATTTATGAATTTTTACAGCACTATACTGTACGTTCACTATACCATACTACATTTTCACTTTTTTCCAGGTGAAGCTTCCTGTAGCCTTTAGCTTATGTTCCTATTGAAATAATTCTGATCACACTTTGTTCAGGGAGATTAGAATTGTTCTGGCAGATTTTTAAGCACTTAGTCAAGTGATAGTTTAACAACTATAACTACACTGTGTGATACAGTAATTTGTCACAGTTGTTGGGACAATTTAAAATGGTAACAAAAATTTTATATGTACATATTTCACTGCAGAAATGTTCCTTGGTGTGGAAATATATTCAGAAGGAATTCAAGGTACAGCTAATTATAGAAGAGGGAACTTTCAGGAATAGGTGCACTTGGCTGGGTTATTTTTGTTAGTTTGTTTCACAGTAGGTTGCTATATTCTCAGCTGAGGGAAAATTAAGTAGAATCACTGTCACTGTTCTATTTTTTCAGTAGGTCCCAAAATAGCATAATTTCTCTTTCCAGTATATGTATATAAAAAAGGAATAAAAAAGGCTGAAGAATTAATACTCCTTCATTTTTATGATCTCTGAGCTGTATGTTGTTGACTTTATGGTTAAAAAATACAGATATGAAATATAATTCCAAAGTGTATTTTGAAAAGGCCAGAAGAATATAAAACTAATCTGGGAGAGAATTCTGTATGTTGTGGAAATCTCTTGTGTCATTTTAAAGAATGAAATTCAAATAATTTGTTTGAATGTCTAAAAAAAAACATATATTGAAATGTCTCCTCAGTGTTTTTATATATTATTTATCTTACAACAGAGTAGCTGTCATTATGTGGAACAGCAATGCAAGCTGCAAAGGAAAAGGAAATCAACAAAAACAACAGAACTCCCCCCACCAAATCCTTTTATTCATTAATTTTTAAAGTATTGAATGAGTACTATTTGAGTTCAGTGAACCAAACATCAGCATCTGAATTCAGTCTGATATAGATACATTGTATTCTTAATTTAATCAGAAGCAAAAACTTCCCCCCCCAAAAAAAAAACCCAAACCCCCAAATAAACAAAAAGCCAACCATAAAACCCTGAAGCCCAAAAAAATTAGGCAAAATAAAAATAATGTTTGAATATAGTTTAAAATGTTGTAATGAGTCCTAATTGGCACAATAAGAATTAAAGACATATGTACTTTGGTGTTCATAGAGCTGTTTCCCATGGTGTATTTATTAAAGAAATGTGAAAGTGCTCAGTAGAAGAGCTTCCAGGAAAAGCCTTCTCATTTTTAGAAACATGCATTTCAAAAGTGATGCTGCTAAATATTAAATTAATTTCTATCAAAAGACTGTTGGAAAATTTCCATATAGCTTTTTATTTGTTGCTTTCTAGGTAGCTGTTAAAGAACTTTTGAGTCTGAAGTATTGAAATACTCTATATTTAATTCTGAATTATTATCTTCTGCTTCCTAAACCTCTATATGCAAAACTAAAATTATGTTTGGAATGAAAAGTTTTCTTTCCATTATCCATAAGACTGAATTTGTTTTCCTTATAGGCTATAATATCAGTTCTTTGGATAGAAAAAGAATAAAGTGTAGTCCTTGGTATGGCAGGCAGGAATCCAGATTGTTTTCAACTGCTGTATGCAGGAGTTTCTTAAACATCAGCTGAAGTAGCAGTTCCTTTTCTGACAGAATATTTCAGATACAGTAATCCTAAAAATGTTATTCAGGTGAAAATGGATCTTCTCATAACAGTGTTTTGTTGGGCTTAGAAGACTGGGATGAGGGGATAAAGTTTATGCACTTCTGCTGTATTTAGGAGCTGCCCATCTGCTCTTACTCTGTTAGATTCCAAGATTGAGTTGCTGGTAGCAGACCCAAGGAGTTAATCAAAGAATTATATTGACAATGTGCCTTCTAAATGGCAACTTTATTGTAAGAAATATTATGATGAGACACAGTCTTAAAAAAGGGCTGCCAGAACTTGGTTAGGGATAGCTTGGATTTTATGATGACCCTTTCCATTTAGTGAAAGGGACAAAAATGAGGACATGCTAAATTTACCATCCTGAGGAGTACAATGTTTTCTAATCCAAAGGAAACTAATTAGAATAAGAAATTGTCAAAGGATCCAGACTATAAGTAAGGAATTTAATGTATACACCAAGTAACATGAGGTAATTTTGAAAAATGACCTAAAGGACATACAAAAGATTTCTCAGAATTAAGTATAAGCCTGTGCATGGTTTATTTAGCAAGGCAAAGGATTCTGTTTATATACACCATATGAGAGAGGAAGGCTCTTCCTTCTATTAATGCTGTAGCTTAAAACATATATTCTGATTTCAAAGAAGTAATGATCACAGTATGAAAACTTTTCACTTTGACACCATATAACTAATCAGTCTCAAATGTGCAAATGAGTTGAGTTTGTCAGGTTGTCATCTTAACCTCTAAAATTCTACTTCACTTTTAAGGAAGGAACTTTGTCCCTAAGCTTTTTACCTTTCTGGTTTCCAAATGTTCCCTGGTGGTAGAGTGGAGTAGAACTCCCAAATTGTGTTAGTAATTGCTGTGTCAAAAACAAATTCCAATTTTACAGTTTTGAGAGAAGCAACTGAATGAAAATGAGGGATTTTTGGTGTTCAGTTAATAGTAATGAGGTTAATGTAGGTTATGTTTATTCACAGGATTAGTACAGTAATTTCAGTTTGAGGGGTAATGTTATAATATGTAGATGCTTGTATGTTTATTACTTGTCTGATTGTCAGCATCCAGATCTGATTCTCTGACTGCAGTCTTGTTAGTTTCAAGGTGTTTGCTACAGAGCAGCAAAAGTAAAAAACTTATTTTTCAAAATAGAACTCTTATATATTACTATATTTTTGCTTTTCCTTTGCTCAATGTATATGAGGAAATAATCAATTTTATTTCTATTTATGCTATATTTTCAGTAGTATGTTTTCCTTTACAATATGATGTTATAATTTGGATTTTTGTGCATGCCAGAGAAATATTTGTAGTATTTTTTATTCCTAGGTAAGCATATACATATTTATTGACACAGAAAATAAAATCAGGCTTCAAGGTACTTATATTTGTTGTATGTTTTGTTTGGTTGTATTTTTATTTATACAAAAAATGTCTAAATTTTACTGTTATTTATCTTCAACAACCTATGATGAATTAGCAAATGACTATTTTTATTTGGTCTGAATGCGACTTCCCAAATACAGAAAACAAAATTTTAATTAAACATAATAGTATCTCTTTAAACTTGTTTTGCCTACAGATCACTGTTTTCTGTGTTTAGAAAAGTTAAATGAAATTAGCATATACAAGATTAGGCAGCTCAGATGAGAGCAACCTGTCCTAAGAGGTTTGAGAAAGTATTCTGCTTTGATTAGTATGTATGTTTCTGGATCCCAACGCTACTGTTCCCATTCCTGTTAATAGTGTTACAGAAATCCTGGTTTTTCTCATCCCTCTTGCCCAAAAAACTGTATTACTTGCTTAGGCAGATTTCAGTTTGTTTTTCTCCTTCCCAAGTGTCAGCTTTGTGGTAGCAGCTTACCCTGAGCATCAAATCCCAAAGTGGTGGAGCATGGGCAGGATGGTGACCTGGGGTGGTACCGACCCTTGGGCAGCGCTTCCAGTGTCCTTGGGTGCTGCCAGGGAAATGTGTCCTTATGTAGGCATGTTCTCAAAGAATGAGCACTTGCACTTGTTCCAAAAACCAACAGAAGATCACATTTATCACAGAAAACTCTCCAGTTGTTTGATTACCTGTCTCTAGCAGGGAAGGGAATTATGTAAAGTACAGGACTATGTTGGAAGACTGCTAGAAACAATGAAAAGTCTTGATGATAGGTAGTAAAATTAGTTGTAAGTAGGAAAGAATCTTTTTTCATTACATCAATCATACTAAAGTCTTCTTTATTTTAATATAAATTCTCAAATATTTTCCTTTGTGTTTTGAACAACTAAATCCAAACCCCGCTCAACTGACCAAATCAAAGTAATGTAACAGATTCTATTGATGCTAGATCACAATTAGTTGTTTTCTAAATTGGTTTCAATTAAGAAAGAAATAAAGCATGTCTAATTTAACAATAAAAATTGTTTCTGAGCTATATTTGAGTATTTTTGTACATGTTAATTGGCTGTATGTATTTTGGCTAGTTTGTGCATGTGTGTGTATTGCAATAGTATGTCTTACCAATTCTAGGAGAATATTCAGCAAGGAGGAGATGAATAATGCTTTTAATTACAAATTGATGAACTTCTTCTTGAGAGATAACCTTATTTTCTCCCTTTGACTCAGACATGAAAGTGTTTAGAATATGGTAATTCTTTTCCTTTGGTGCTGACTAGGTTAATGTAACAGAAGTCTTAAATTGTTATCTATTTTGCCTGTAGTATCATTTCACTTCTGAAATAATTTTTCAGCAAATCATGGAGTGGTTTGGGTTGGAAGAGACCTTAACCCAAAGCCGATGTATATTCATGCTAGAAACAAATATAACTAGGCAAACCTACTGTTATTTTCTTAGTATTGCCATAAAAAGAGAGAAAGTGATATTAAAACTAGTTTTCCTATTTAAAGCCCTGCTATAGTAAGCAGAAACTTTTCAGTGAAACAAGTAAATCTTGTTAGTAATAGAGAATTACTAATTAGAAGCCTATGGAATATGTTTTGGTTTTTAATTTTGAAGTTAAAATACATGTGTATATGTGGTTAAATCAGGTTTAAAACTTTGTATATGGCATAATCATAAAGGCTGTAACGTGTAAGATTTTTCTTACTTAATTGAACACTTAACATTAATATTATATGTAAAAAATACCTATAAGGTCCTAGAGTGTGAATCAATACAGAAGATGCAATACATGAACCACAGCTTGTAGTTTTAGATTACCAGAAAATGGAGGAGGAGTCATGGCACACTAGTCATGATAAGGGGAATTATGGGGACTTGAGTTGAGAGTGAAACAGACACAAGCTAAGAAGAAAAAGTTTACCTTTATTTCTGCTAGGGAAACAGGAGAATCAGTCCTTAACCCTTTCTTCTTTCCTTTAACCCCTAATCATGCAGATATTAATTTGTTAGTTTATTTGTGCCCAGAAAGCAGACTGTGCATCTTCTTTTACTGTCCATTGCTGTATGAAAAAACCCAAGCAACCAAACATAATAATAGAAAAAAAGCAAAATCAAACACCAAAAAACCCTTCTCCAAGCCAACATCCAGCAGAAAACCCCCACCACATGGAGTAATTTTTACAGCCATATGTTTTGACTGTCCCAGTGGCAATGTGTGCTTATAGTTTCTGGCCCAGATCCTTATTGATTCTTATGAATCAATACAACTTTATTGTTTAGGTCACTGACTTGGCATTTCTTTAAGTTAAACAAAAAAAAAAAACAAACAAACCAAAACCAAAAAAACCCCAAGCTAACCAGCCAAAATCCTCCTGCTTTTGTTCTGCCAATACCTGGGTTGCTACCCCTGTATATTCTAATAATCAGGACTATAACTTTGATTAGACTATCTGGGACATTTGTTGATAATGCTCTATAAGCTATGTTTTGGTTGAAAAGACACGTAGGAAGAGGAAGAAGTATTGGCTCTGTGTTCTAGAGATAAGTCTGCATGTGTTCATAGAAGTGAAAGCCCTTGTTTTTTATCTTCAGGGACCTCTGCAGAGGTCCCTGAGTTTATAGATTCAGAGGAGTTTGTGAAAGATTCAGAGTTACCAGAGGTGAAATTTTTTAGCTGTCTGAGCACATTTGGGTAAAAATACTGATAGCATGAACAAAATTGTTTTTGAGGATAGTTTTGTCACAACATGAATATTAATGTAGGCTGGTAAGCAGAGAGGCCCTCAAACAGCTCTTTTGTCTCTCAAGCAGCTCAGTTTTAATATCAAGTGTGTCTACACTAGAATCTTGTCCTAAGCCTAGAGAGTATCCTGGGGGGGAGAGTGTGTATGTGAGAGAGTGAGTTAATTGTAAAACAAACAAACAAGAACCAAAAAACCCCCAACGAAACAAAACCCCAAACTCACACTGAGGGAATGTATTATAGTGTGTTGGGATTTGCATTCAAGTATATAATTCTATTATTACTTTTTCTCTGTTAAGTATTAAATTTGTTTTTATAGTTTTCTACTGTTTTGCTGCAGCCATCTCATAAACAGCCTACCTAACAAAAGTTTGAATCTGGCATCCAGCGGGGCTGACATTCTCATAATTGATTTGCCTGTGTTGATGAAAAATTTCCCCCACTTAGATTCCAGCAGAACACTCTGATTACAGGGAGTGCAGAGCACAGCAGAAAATCATACATTTTTAAAAATGTCTTTTTTTTAGATGATTGATGATCACTTTATTAAATATCACTGTTGCTGGGTCTCTGAGTAATGAAATAAAACACTCTTCTGAGCTCCAGGGTCTGGAGCGCAGCAAGGCAGCGATGTCACCATCACTGGGATGCTGGGTGGCTTAGGACAGGAGGAAGCAAACTCTCAAAGCTCTATTCTAATAAACTAGAATTAATTGTCAACAGCTCTGTATAATCTTTGCAAGAAATTGGCCCTTTTCTTGATACGAGCCAATTGTCAGTGTGGCCTTTGCACTAACTTGGTTGCCAAGAGCAAGATTTGTATTCATACCTCTTTTCCTACAAGATGAAGTGACTCATGTAATGCAGTTAAGAATCTCACCTATGGTGGGAAACTTGCCCTACTTCAAGCATGAATTTATGGGGTTTGATTAACTCTGTTTTCCTCCAGTCTTCCTGTCATGTTTGAGACTGTCTTTTGTTTCAGCAATTCCCATATGCTTGCTTTTACAGTTAAATGCTCTAAACAATGAACTTGTATCCATCCTCCTTCTGGAGCTTGACTACTCTATCTGGTAGCTTTTATTATTCCATTGTCCCAGTTACACTACAGCCACACACTACTGGGTTTAGACCCATCCTAATGGTATTTTTTCATTAGAATAATGCTTTTATTTTATTGTAGCAAAAAAAAAATCTTTCTGGCACAGGGAAAGGCTATGCAACCATTTTGGTAATTTGGTGTGTTTACTCCTATGATGAATCATTTGGTTAAATAGTGCCTCAGTGACCAGTGGACCATAGAATTATTTTGGCTCTTAGTGTTAGTACTAGGTTAGTATTGGCTCCTGTGAGACATGAGAACTAACAAAAACATCTGCTGTCACCCTAGGAGGTTGGCAGGGTTTCACCCAGAGTGTGCAGATGTTGATCATATTTTCGCTGCTCAGTACCAGCACAATTGATGATAATAGCAGAAGGTGCTCTGAAAGAATAAGAGACTTTAAGCTGAACTTGCAGACATGAAATGACAAAGTGTTTGAAGGGAGTGGAAGGGAAGGAGACCTCAAGAGCCCCATTCCTGAATCAAGCAAAAAGAAAGTAAAAAAAATTATGAAGGATGATACCTCCCTATCTCCTGAAAAAATGGTTTAAATGATAAATCTTTTCTCTCAACATATTCTTTGTCACCAGACCCCTTCTACTGGACTAATTGTAAGCACAGAGGCTCTTTACTCAATCCCTGCTGTGTTAGGATAAATATCCCTTTGGCTGCCAGGACACACTGTTGTTCAACTTGTCTGCAACTCAGCAGAGGAAGTGCTGCTCATACTGCACTTCCAGAACTCTGGACAGAGTGCTGTCGTTGTGAACTAAGTTTTACATGATGCTCCACAATCTTTACAACCCCTTTTTCTAGGTTATAATCCCTATGAGATGGTACTATCCTGAGAAATGGATAGTAAAATCATAGAATCATAGTTTGGGTTGGAAAGGGCTTTAAAGATCATCTTGTTCCAATTTCTCTGCAATGACAGGGACACTTTCCAATAGACCAGATTGTTCAAAGCTCTATCCAGCCTGGTCTTGAACACTTCCAAAGATGGGACAACCAGAATGTCTCTGGGCAACCTGTGCCAGTGTCTGACAGCCCTTGTAGAAAAATCCAGGCTCCTTTTTTTTCCTTTTCTGTCTGGTACTATGCTTAAAAAAAAGACATTAGGGCCTTTTCACAAGGTTTGCTTTCTTATGCTGATGGCTACTGTGGCAGATCTTGATGGAAAACACACAGGACCTTTCTGGTGAGAGTAGAGTATGAGGGCCCAGTGATTGTCTTTGTTTCAGTCATATCTTTTTTCATAAATTGGTTGGGAGATAAGGAGACTACATTTACCACTATACCTGCAAAGATGTTGCTGGAGATCATAGAGCAGAAGAATTAATGAGGTGTTGTGTACTTAAATAGTAGTTCACAAAGATCACTTTGTGACCTGTAGAAGCAGTAGAGTTGTGTAGATTTGTTGGTATGTGTGATGGATGAAGCAAATAGCTATAGAAAAAAAATGGATAGGAAATAGCTCCTTTTTTGTTTTGCTGTGTTGGTTTTTTCCTCCCACCAGCCTATGTTGTGTGTAAGTGTTTAGAACTTTGTGGAAAACATGCTTTACTTTATGAAATATTAGTAGAGATTTGAGTTGCCTTGTCGTTTTCTATTACTCCTATGGTTATCTGTATGAGTAGAAATCAGTGTAGGAAAATATTTCTGCGGATCTGAGGGATTCCAACTTAATTTTATAAGTAATAGTGGTGGGTTTTTAGAGGAAGTTGAAGGGTTTCATAATATTTTAAGCCCATAAAAAGTGAAAAGTGAATGAAGATAACAGTTTTCCATTTGAATTTTCACAGCTCTTTCTGTTGACCCAGTCAATAACAAGGAGACTTTGTTTCCATGGAGAGCCCTTCAAAATATATTTGAAGTCAAGTTTTCCTTAAACACCACAGTATAAAAATCAGAAATATGACAGTCTTAAAGAAGAAGCTTCCTTCACAGGAAGTTCATTTTATTCAGCAGAAATCTTTTGCAGCCTGGGGTGAGGACCAGTAGATGCTTCTAGGCAGTGGTGGTTGCCAGTGTGGGCATCAGGTAAAAACTGCACATCATTTTTAGTTTATTTGGCACTTTACAGGTGTTAATAATTGAAGCATTTGTATTATGCATGGTCCATCCCATGATACTGGTGAGGACTTAAAAAGTGACCAGGAAGAAAAACATCTACAACTCTAAGAAAAATATCCTTGAATCCTTTTGTTAGAGTTGGAGACCTGCAGGCAAAATGGGATTCAGAATACACTAGACTTTTTCTTTTGTAACCTGCAGATCCCATTTTCCTTGTTAAACATACTTTTAAACTCAAAAAAAAAAAGAGCTGATCTTACAGTTCATGTCTTCCCACCCCCCCCCCAATTTCCTTCAGCTGAATCTGAAATGCAGAGATATTATTTATTTCTCCAATGCATCCCCTAGTTACATGTATTACTTCAATGTCTTGTTGCTGAATCAACTAGAATCAGATATTTGGAAGATGTGAATTACTGATGTATGAAATGTATGAATCATTACTTTTTTTTTACTAAGCCTTAATTAAGCCCTTTCTTCTTTTAAGAAGTAGTTAAGGTGAAATTTTTAATGTCATGTGATACTTGCATAGGATTGTCAATGAATCTCATTCACAGACAAATTGAGGAGGGGGGGCACCTGCATCTTGAAAAGCTGTGTGAGGTAATTATGCAGCATGGTAAATGGAGAAAGTTTCTTAAGTTTCAAGCTGATGAGTAGGTTCATTAAAACACATCTTGTGAGTAGTATAAAGTGTGACAGCCTGCTTTGATGAACTGTTCAATCTTTATGCTGCTCCAAACTCTTCATCAAAATAATTAATATAATATTTAAAATGCAGAATTGGAGTTCTAGGCCCTGTAATAACATTATCACATTACCACAGAATTGCAAGCTATAAAGAAACAGCATTCAAGATTGAAATTTCTATAGTAGCCTTAATTTTATTACTTGTCATTGTCAACTTCTGTTCCAACGAAAGTTGATCAAATTAAAGCTCAGTACTTTTGGATGATTTAACAATAGTTATACTTGAATTTTTCCTTATTCTTATTTAATCTTACAAAAAGAGCTAGAAATTTAAATTGACCTATCCTCTCACCTCTGTTCATTACCTTTTCTGCTCAGGTGACAATAACTGTCTGCTATGTCATGCATAATTTATAGGCAGAGTGAGTGTTCAGAGGTAACATATTTTTGTAACATATGCTGGATCTGCTGGTTCAATAAATTTTGAAACCAAAAACTGCAAACTCATGAGACAGGACAATGACTGCCTTTAAGCACCTCACTGGCCTCTGCTGCTAATGCAACTCTGCCAGGGCTGCTTCTGAGCACTCAGGCCTCTGAGGAGCTTCAAAGAGTTGCTGTTTTCATTTAGAAAATGACCCGTCAGAGTAGGAGCTTCACCTACAGGCTTTGGTACAGGCAGATTCATTCTTGCCTTGAACAGGATGCATTATGAGAGCCAAGAATGGACACCATGTATCTTTATTTTCCACTAGTGCAACTCCTGATTGCTTAAAAGGCAATGTTCAATGTCAAAGTCATGCATCAGTTCCTAGCAGTGCACAAGAGCAGGGGATGATCTCTGTGCCGCTTTAAGTTGTTCCTGTTATTTAAGGTGATGAAGTTAAGAAAGTCAAAGAGAATTCACTGAGCTTGTTCTCATTCTATATAGCATAAGTAGCAATTAATGGAGATGTAATATGCAAGTCAGACAGAAATTTCTATGTCCTCCTCTCTCCCTTAGATTTCAGCCAGTATCTGTAAATTTGAAACAACTGTGTGTGTTTCCTTGTACCATAAATATATCAGGTACTGTATTTGTAGTCTGGGTGTTGATATTGGATAATTTGGATGCTGGTAGTGTCTAGGAAGTGAACCAAAGTAATAGAAGCTACCTAAAAGAAGGTAGCTAAAAGAAATTTAACCCAAAGGCATAAAAATTCCTTGTAGATTAAAAACTTTTGTCTGTTGTTTATGCAAGGGAGTTATGAGATTCACATTACACAAAATTATTTCCATAGCTGTGGGTAATAAAGTCATATCTACTTGATTAAATAATAGCACTCACACATTTCTTACAATGTGATATAAATGGTCTTTTAGAGGGAAATGTCAAGTCTAATTATTTCAAAGTAATCATTAAAATATTTGACAAGTAAACTTGCATTTTGAATATTTTGAGAAGTGCAGCTGTATAACTTTGCTTCAAATTCCTGCACATTTGTGTGCTCTCTGACTCCCCCCTGCACCAAGTTCTTGAAGTTTGAAAGCTGCATGGCACTCTGTAATCTCTGAGTGAGAAGTGTTGTGTGCCAGTAAATAATTTTAATTACTTATTGGCTGACCTGCTGCTCTTCAAATTTTTATGTCCTGCATATTGAAACTTATTTTCCTGCATCAGGATTGGCTTAGATATGGCCTTATATCTTAATACAATGAGAATAAATGTTATATACTACCCCTGAATCAAAAACACCTTAGAGATTACTCTTCTATTGAATTTGGCAGATGACAGAATGCTTCTCTGGCATTCTTCAAATTATTGTTATACATGTTTTTTATGTTACTAACAACCTGTTATATTTGTGAGTCTCTCAGTTATTTTGATCTCACTGCCTTTCTCCTTCATCTTTATTCTGTAATCTTTAAAACCTTCTGAAAAAACATCGATCTGTTTATAAAAATGTATATGCAAATAAACTCTACTTGAGGCTCAGCATTGAAGATTGCCAGTATTCCCATAAAATATTGATAACTTGCTATTTTACATATAAAGAAAATGTAAATGTTTAAGTCCATCCCTTTCATGTGAAAATTGTTTGATTTGAGTAAAATGAAGTTCTCAAATTCCTGCCAGCAGATTTTTGAGGTGAAAACCTGTTCTTTCAGCTAAGAAAATGAGTGGTTAATTCCTTTTATGTAAGGACCAAAATTCCTGTTATGGAGTAGCTATAGTGCCTTGTGCTTTGTCCTTTAAGATGGGCACTGCATTTCCTAATCCATGGATTCTTTGAGATTTTTGGGCAGTAGAAATGTGATTTTGGGCATGAATTTCAGTCACAGGTGCTAGCTGCCTTGCTATTCTATATTTCACAGAAGAGAGGAAGAATTTGATTCTGCGACTGAGTCCAGATTTCCTTCTCTTGGGTACCTCTGATAGCACATGCAAGAGAGGATTATGAAGTTAATGCAATTTGCTGTTTGCTAATAGGTACAAACCTCCCTTCTGTAATTGAGCAGGATGGAGAGAAGCACACAGCTGAAAAGATACTGTGAAGCTTGACTGCACTGACAAAGCAATTTGATACTTACTTTGTAAAGTGTGCTTGAGTAGATATCTTTTAGTGAAATAAGTTTGCTACTTTTGAAACATTTCAATGACTATTAATTGACTATTCCTGCCAGTGAATAGTTATTTCATTTGTTTTCTTACTGCTGGATCTATCACTTAGGTATTTTGTAAAAACTACTCTTGTAATCTAGATCCTATAGATCAGAAAATATTTACTAGTAATACTTCTCTTAAAATTACAAAAAATTAAATGTGTTATTTTTCTATTTCATCCTTTCATGGTAGTAGGAAAAAAGTGCCAAGAGGTAATGACAGAAAATCCTGGAACTGTGTATTATTTAATGTTAACAACAACAATAAAATTGTAAGCAATCAACTAGAGTACTTCCTGTAATCAAGATAAACAAGTTAGGTAATTTCCCCACTGTTTCTCACTTCTTTCTCATTTTTGAGCCTGTTTTTTCCCATTTGTGAAACACTTTGAGACTTTTGGATAAATGTTGAAAGTGTTTTGTCGTCTATGACAGATATTCCTCACTCGATAGGGCATAGGTAATTTTGCAGTTTTCATTTCGTGAAAACTGTATCAATTTTATTTTCATTTGTATGCTTACTTTGATTTGCCTTAAATAACAGGAGGATAACAAAACATGCATGCATCTTTCTGTTCTTCTCTGTGTTTTTCTATCAAGGAACCCTTTTGTATGTTTTCAGTATATCAGTCCCATCTAAAATTGCTTCATATATTTTTTCAAATTTAGTTTCTGTCATATTTAATGCTAATCTACTTAAAAGACTTTTAAAAATATGTTTTGAAAGGATGATCTCAATATAAGGCTTAAACCACAGAAAATAAAGACTAATTAATGCCTTACATGGTAATTATCTGATTTGCTTAAAATACAAATTTCTGTAGTGCGTAGGGACCAAAGAATAATGAAATGTGTCATTTCATTTAAATGTAGTGCCCTCATTAATAAAGTGAAATGCTTATTTGCCCTCATCTGCTACTTTATAATTGAAAAGGCCTTCAGAGACTATTTTAATGTGATAATAATTTGGTCTTAGTAGAGGAAACTAATAAGAAATGCTCTGTTAACTGTAAAAAAGGAAAATAAATTTACAGGCTAAGTATTAGTTTGACATTTTGTGAAATATTTTCAGTGAATATTTTTAACCTGTACATCACTGACTTGTACTATTTTTTTGTTTATTATATATTGCAGACAGTAAGTTCACTTGTTACATAATCTTATGAATAGTTCAGAGGTTATTTATTTCTAACAATGTAGTCTGACACACAATCAGAAGCTAGAAAAGAAAACTTAATCTTATTTTTATCAATAAATTTACATGAAATTATTCACCCAAACATGTTAACCTATACTGAAAGCTTACATGACTATTGATATGAACTCCTGCTAAATTGAGCCAATCATGTTTTTGAAAAGCACCATTTGTCTATTTTAACTTGTGTAAGTTTGCGATGACTTCCTGTCCTTTTTCATTTCCCTATGTTGGCTGGAGTTCTTTATTGCTTCTCTTTTGCAGATCTGTCTTAATGTGTTTAGTTGTCTTACATAACTAGTCTAACAATCTTTACCAGTAGGTTTTTAGTGTGTCTTACTTTATGATTTCACTTAGATTAGGCGTGCGTTGTCTATCTTTGTGTAAAACTTAAATCCTACTTCTATTTATCTTTATAAGATCCCTATGCAACAGAAACTGTTGTTGCTCTTGTTTTATAGCTGCAGGGTGAAGACATTAAGTGATTAGGCAAGGTGGATGAGGACTTCCAAATCTGATTACAGAAGAGGGTTGTCCAGCATGCCTCTCAATTCTTGGGCTGCTATAGAAATTGCCAGACACTTTTTCAGTTATTTGGAAATACCGTTTCACATAAAAGAAAGTGTTACATTGTAACACTTCCATTAATGTATAGACTTTTTAATCTTTGAAATTAATCTTTTGTACTTCCTTCAGATTTCAGATAACGTAGGTGTCTGCTGTTTGATATTCTTAAGTGAGAACCATACCCAGGAACCCTTCATTTGGCAGACTGCTGTACTATTTGTGGAATCATGGGTGGAACACTATATTTTACTAGTCTAGTTTGTCTTGTCTCTCAGGTCAAGGTTTTAGAATTAATTTCTCTACTGCAGCAATTTTTGTCAGTCAAAAGCAATGATGTGAAAAGGGAATTTTAAACAAGTAATCCATATCAATAATATGAAGGGCACAGAACATGAAGTCTGTGAGGATTACTGAAGGTTTGCAAATGAAATAGAGAAGTTGGTCACTGCAATAAGAGGGAAAAAAAGGTTTTCCTCTGGTCAGTGCAGAAAGTAAGGCTCTGGTTGCAAGTAAGCACTGGCAAGATGCTTCTCAGAAATCCCTTGGGAATGCAGAAAGCATAGTATAACATCTGTCTTAAACTAATAAGAAAATCTTCGTATTCTATTTTGGTCTTACTTTTCTTAATCTTTCAAATTTGCAAACACCAAATTTATATAGCTTGTGAATATTTTATGAGAGCAAAATGCTGGGTTATCTCATCAGCCATGTTTTCCTTAGATCATTCTGGTTCTTTTATTCAGTGAAAGGAATAATGTTTGTCTGGGTATCAATAATTAATCCTTTGAAACAAGTCAAACCATAGCTACAGTATCATAACTGACGTCAGTGTAACCTAATATGTAAAGAAGTGCTATGGACAGGCCAGTTTAGAAGTACCTCTTACCTCACATTAAATTAATTTAGCCCTGGCTTTCTCTTTCCTACAAGTCTGACTCTTACAGAAGGTTTAAAGCTGTTTCTCGCATTGCCATTTGTTTTGTTTATTAATATTCCAGGGAAAACTTGTGTTTCCTAAACTGCACTAGGACAAGAGAACAGCTACAGGGTATTTTTTTTTTTTTTTTTTTTTTTTTTTTTGTTTTGCTTGTTTTTAGCACTGGATGAACTGGTATTTAGTAACTGTTAAGGTGGAGACTATTTATGGTAACTATATCTGACAGAAGGCATCTGTCATGGCAAGGTATTCAGTAGGTACCTGAAGTTTTAACATTCACTGTACATTGCCTAGTTTCAGAGAATGCAGCATACTATTGTGGTTTTATATAAGTTTAAGACCCCTATTTGGAGATGTCAGAGTGGTGATTGAATGTATTGAAGGACATGGAATTAAGTTATTGATAGAAGTCTAATAATTTTAAACAGTGTTTTAGACATTTGCCCAAGAGAAAGGAGGAATAGTCTCAAATGCAAAATTATTCCTTTTCACAAAGCACCTTCTTTGGTGAATGCAAAGGAAAGGGACATAAATATATATTTATTCATTAGTTATAGATATATTCCTAATTTCTAAGAATGGCCATTATCATAGCGTTGTTGATGAAGCATTTCATAAAATGCCAGGCTCTAGAAATGCAATGCTGTTAATTGAAGGGCAGTTAACAGAGATAAAATTGCTATTTGCTGGCATCATTATCTAAAGCAGCCCTTTCCTAACTGCTCCAAACTATATTTTCTTACTGTATTACAACTGCATGCTTTAAACTAGGAGCAGCTGCTATTCTGACAGGCCCTTTCTCATCTCATGTTATCTAGGGTGGAATTCAAAGGCCAATACTGTGTTTGCCTCATTGCTGTTACTGTTTTTAAACATCTCCTTAAATTGAGCATGCCTTTTTCTCGAGTGATGTTGGCATGACTCAATGCTCTGTGTCTCATTATAGGTGATACTTTTGTGTGATATTCATCTAGTTACATGTTAGATACATGGGATTATCAAATCCTTTTCTTTGTTTCACCACATTTTGACTCAGGTATTTTCCTTCACATTGACTGCTGTTTCGTATGTTTTATAACTTATTTTATAAATACCAAGATACCAAGTTTTTTCAGTACCATACATCAGCGAGTGCTTTCCAGGTTTCTTAAATTATATTTTAGGTTTTCATAATAATTTTCTGATTTTGTATTGTCCTGATTTGGACAAGGTGTCCATGCAGTGGCTCTATGTTTGTACAGATATTTTAAGGATGAAATGGAACAGGTGTGACTACATTTTGAAAACTTGTAACTGTTCTTAAAATTTTGCTTTTTTGAGTTCTTCTTCCTTAAGGTGACTGTGTTCAAGAATCCCAGAACTTATATAATCTAAATCAATATTTTTTGCTGAAAATAGAAGACAAACCATTGAAGATTCTTGTCCAGGTCTGTGTCAAACTGTTGGTAGAACACCGAGTACTGATTCCTTTACACGCCTTCTCATCATGCACTTTTCCATTTTCCATTCATTAAGTTCAGGAAATATATATTTCACAATATTCTGCTTCTCACTTAATCTACCTCATGTTCCTGTCATCAAGTAATTAAAATAATGAAAACTAGTAAGCAGAGTGGGTAAAGATCCCTTACTTGTAGTACTGAACTTGTAAATAATTAAGCAACTATTGTCACTGTCAGGTTATTATTTTAAGCACCTTTTTCAGGTGTTGGTGTTGGTTACTCAGTGCTTTGAGATGAGGAAATAGCAATGAGACAAGACTATACACTTAATGACAGGACTGACTTTTGTGTTTAGTATGAAAAAAGAGCAGCCTTTATAAACCTCCTTTAGTTATCTCTGCACAATTGCATAATGTCTTGGGGATAAACTTTTCCTAATACTTAACTGCCAATTAAGTAAGATAAAAAGCTAGCCATGTAGATGAAAAATATAAAATATCCCAACTGAATACAAATATTACATAACAGCAACTATTCTGCATATTAATTATAGCTACAATAACGGCAAGAGCTAGTCTGATCATGAGAATGTGTTCCAAATCATACTTGGCAGGGGATGATTGTTTTACTTAAATTTTAATTAAGAAATAACAGGGGTGGGAGATTTTAATAGAGGTGATATAAGTAACATAAATACAGAAATATAGCCATTCAAATGTATTACAGACTTTAATACCTTTAGAGAATCAAATACTGAATGGGTTTGTCATGTTTTACTGCTCTATTCTGCTGGCAACCAAAAGTCAATACAGCAAAAGAACTGTAGGTTATGATAACCTTTTCAAAATACAAAAGCTACCTTTCTCCTTCAATTAAGTAAATTGCCTACTATTTCATTGAGTGCTAGGAAATTTTAAATTATTTTTATTACTTATGAGCAATCACATCTATTGACAAAAAGATTGGAGGTAAGGAACCGTGTATACAATGAAAGAATTTTCTAGCCTTAATACTTAGGAGTTCACTAACAAAAATTGACTTTTTCATTGAGTTTTTTGCTTAGTGACCTGTAGTTCTGTGACTTTCTATAGCAAGTTGTGCATCCGTGCACTTTTAAACAAGAGTTGCTGGGTGAAAAGATCAAAGAAGATGGTGGTTTCATCCTGACTCTGACAGTGACTTTGCTAGTGGCTGAGATAGGCACCAAATCACCACCTCAGTTTCTTTTCTGAGAGGAAGAGATAATTATACCTCCTCTACTATGGAAACCACATTAATTCATTCAGTATAAACTTGTACAGAGTATGAAAGCCCTCTGTACAATGCAGAGGAGGACCATGGAGCAAAATCTGGTGTGTGAAGCTTACAGTTCTGAAAGACAAGCTCTGGCAGTTACAAAAGGCAGAGAAACTGGTGGGAAGAGGGAAAGAAATGGCATGTGTGGTGTTTTAAGCAGTCTGTATGTGCAAGGGCTGTTTGGCTGCTGTGGGCCGGGGGCTGGGGAATGGGACCAGGCCCTGGCCGGAGCCACCTTGGGGCCAGCCTGGGCCATGGCCTGTGGGCTGGGCAGGGAAGCGGCTGTGGGCTGGGAAGGACAGGGCTGTGGGGTCCCGTGGGACAGGGGCCTGCCCAGCACCCTGGCTGGGGAATGGGACCAGGCCCTGGCAGGAGCCGCCTCGGGGCCAGCCTGGGCCATGGCCTGTGGGCCAGTTAGGGGAACGGCTGTGGGCTGGGAAGGACAGGGCTGTGGGGTCCCGTGGGACAGGGGCCTGCCCAGCACCCTGGCTGGGGAATGGGACCAGGCCCTGGCCGGAGCCGCCTTGGGGCCAGCCTGGGCCATGGCCTGTGGGCTGGGCAGGGAAGCGGCTGTGGGCTGGGAAGGACAGGGCTGTGGGGTCCCGTGGGACAGGGGCCTGCCCAGCACCCTGGCTGGGGAATGGGACCAGGCCCTGGCAGGAGCCGCCTTGGGGCCAGCCTGGGCCATGGCCTGTGGGCCAGTTAGGGGAGCGGCTGTGGGCTCACCTGGCTGGGAAGGACAGGGCTGTGGGGTCCCGTGGGCTGGAATGGTGTCCTGGGCCACAGAGCGTGTCAGAGTCGGGGGACACCCTGGGGACAGCGTGAGGCCTTGGTGATGTTTCTAAATAGCCTAAGGTTCAACTGGAGTATAGAGCCTAGTTTTCTCTGCTGGTTTATAATGGAAACCCTGGTGGTGGTGAAGGTGTTTCTTTGGGGCTGATGTCCATGGCTGAGTGGTGCTTTGGGTCGCAGTTGGCTCCGGCCAGGCGTTGCTGTGCTGGAAGTGCCTCGTTCCGTGCCGTGCGTGGCTGTCCTTGCAGTGAGCTCATTCCTGTAGGTTGTGCTCTGTGCGTGTGCAGCGCAGGATGTCGTTCAATGCCGAGTGCAAAACATCTGATTCACTGTGTCCAAATTTGTCGGTGAACGAGGTCCAGTTATGCAAATACAAAGTAATTTTAAACTTCTGTTGCGTTATTTGCTTGGGAAGTGTACTGAATTACTGTTGTAACGCTGAATAATTTGTTATTATCAATATAGTAACATCACACTGTGCTGTAATCGCTAGTAAGAACACAGCCTGCTTTCTGGGAGGGAAACTAACAGAGAAAAAAGAATCTGATTAGCTAATTAAGTTGCAGTGTTGAGCTTCTCTAAAAACAACTGTTGGTCTGCATATTACGTTTTTACCATTGTTCTACTGTTCTTTGCTGACAGATTCAATGAAACTGCTTTATTAGGTCAGTGCTCCTCTCAGGAAGTGCCTGTACCCTTATGTCCGGCTGTGTCCTCAAGGCCATCTCACATCTATGGGTTTTGACCATCACAGGATAGTATTTCTACTGTAGTAATAACCACATAACCAGCATCAGGCATCTTGGCTTGTGTAAAAGATATCCCAAAGGGGATTGATTAATGGCAATTGATTTCCTGCTTAGTGGCCTACAGACTATGAACAAGGTCTGTGCAGAGTGCTTGAAACACTCATGTAGATCTAGTGCTCAGGACTCCCTTCAGCACTGAATTTTGCTGCCTCTCCTATTTTCATTTAGCATAACTTGTCAGGTATTCAGGAAGTCATTAGTATTGTGCTGTCACCAAAGGCATGCTCGTGGCACAGTCTGGTACTGTGCATGTGATATGATTTAAACACTGTACAATCCATACTGGCTTTTCCTGTCGTTCCCCTTGATGTTTGTAAAGCACCCATGACTGTGGCACACTGCAGGCACTTACAGAGCACTTCCTTGCTGCAGCATCCACGAGAGACTGATCTGAATTCCAGTGCATGTGACTCATCAGTGAGCTTGGTGCAGCTGAGGCTCCTCTAATTTCTAGCTCTTCATTCTGTGAGAGCCACTTAGTGACAGAATAATTCCTGTGATATATTAAACACTTTCATTGAAACACAGGTTCACTGATAGTGTGGCAGCTCCCTGCAGATTCTTTATGATGAATTTTGTTCCCCTCACACTTGATAATTGCTGTCTTGTTGCATCATGCTTCTCAGTGGAGGTTTACTCAGATAATTAATTCTAGTGATAGGAAATTAAAATTGTACATAAATTATGTTCACACCTAGTATGCATTATTTTGAACTGATACATCAAAAGGTCTTTCAGTGTATTGTAGACAAATTAATTTATATGTAGCTCTGTAATTGCATACAGAGCTGTTGTCAATTTTGTTGCTTGTTATGAAGGAACATATAGTGTATTTGGTGCTAAGTATATGTTTTGAAGATGTCAAGAAAAGTATTATTATCTAGTTAGTCTGGTACCTTATAGAATGTTTCTATTTCTCTTATTTCTAAAGAGATGTGGACAAGTGGGTTCTTAATTTCACCTAGCAGTGATCCAGGAAGACAGATTTTCTTTTTTTATAGCAGTTCTTGGCCCTACCTGTCTGCTGGCTTTCACTGTCAAATTGCTAAACATTAACTAACCCAAATACTTACTTTGCAGGAGGCCCAGAAGATCAATGGTGGTGGAGATACACAGGCAGATGGAGCCTGCAAACCAACAGATGAAAAAGAGGAGAATGTGGCAGCAGAAGTGGGATGGATGACGTCTGTGAAGGATTGGGCAGGAGTCATGATATCTGCCCAGACATTAACTGGCAGAGTACTTGTAAGTTTTCCATGAATTTCTGTTTTTTTTTTTAATTTTAAAGAATGTTTTTAAGAAGCACTGTGTCCCAGCATTACTGGAGGATTTTTGATCGGTTTGTTGCATCAGCACTGAGTCAATCCAAATTTTCTCTGTGAAACAGCAGACTAATTCCCACTGCAAGAGAGAGGCAGAGACAGCAAGTAAGAAAAACTGACTGCCAGTCCACTCCCCATCCTATTTCACTCTGGCTTCATTATTTTGAACTACAAGCAGTGAATTTATTAATTGCATATTGAGTGTTAAAACTATAGACCTATTTTATCTGAAAGTAAAATTGTGCTTGGAAGAACAAAAGCAAACTTTGACAATAAAGCCCAGTGTTACAAATGTAGGGAGTGGTCAGAACTGTAAAGCAAAGATTGAATTGGCTGTGCAATGAGATTTGTGATATATTCAATAGACTAATAATGACTTTATATTCTTTTCACATTTTTGTTAATTAGCATAGAAATCCTTCAAACCTCTGAACAATTACGTATCAAATGGAGACAGATGATATGTGGTTTAAAGGGAAAAAAGCTTCAGTTTTTCACTTTATTTAAGCATAATTGCTTTAGAGCATTGTCAGATATTAAATTGTAAGGGTTTTTTTGTGGAGTTCACTGCAGTACAAAGTGTCTCCTAGGTAATTTTGATTAGCTCACTTTTTAGAATGTACATACTTATAAACTAGAAGCTAAAGTGATTTAATTCCCATTCAGTGAAACCTTGTAACTAGTTTGGGTTAAGCTGAAAAGGATTTGTCTTTAACTGTTTACTTTGTTTAGAAGATATTTTATGGTGAGACAGTTTTGGGCTATAGACAATTATTTGGATGGGGGAGGGAATGGAGGAAAACAAAAGAGATTGCACTTCTTAATCAAGCCTTCTATAGCAAATGATTGAGGTGACTTAATTGCCACTGTTTTGTTTGGTTCTTCAAGAAGAGTATTTTGATTATTTTTCCTAAAAATATCATTCTTCACTTCTGATTTTGTTAGTTGCTGGCTTTTATCAATAGCTGGAAATTACGTTCCCTTGCTGCACATGTCTTCTATGTGCTGCCATATTGACAGTTTTTTAGTGATTGTCTTCTAAAAAATGGCATTTTGTATGTTCCCTAACATCTTTGGTGTTAAAAATGAAAAACCTTAAATCATGCTTCTAGTTCCAATTTAAGGATCAAGGCTATCCCCCAAAATCCCCCAAACCCAGAGTCCTCTGCTCCCAGCCCTGCAGTCAGAAATTGCCCTGTGTTGATTTTACTGGGCTATATGAGCACAGAAACCAACAAGTGTGACCAAAATCTAATATACATAATATAAAATACATTTTACTTCAGTATAGTGGGAGAACTTACTCAGCACTGTTTTATGACTTAATTTATTTAGTTGGAGTATTTTTTAGAGTTTACCATTGCATTTTATAAGGGACTGGCTGGCCAATGTCATTGAGTTAGGTTATTTCTGAGAGTATATTTATAGTCTTGTCAAGGTATAACTGCACATATTGTGCTCATCTGGGTTTATCAATATGCTTAACCATCTGAGAAATAAGTAGCCATGTGTGGAACCTTGTAGTTAATTTTGATCAGTTTATAAAATAAGGTGCATTTATTTTAATACAGCACTTATCAAATTCAGTATTTGAATTGACAGGATACAATTTATGGAGAATCATTTCCAGAATGGATCCTTTAGCTGTTCATTTAAATTTTACTTTTTGAGAATATTTGCTAAAGGTTAACTTCTTCAATGAAAATTCGTGCTAGAGGGTATTATGCTTGTTATTTTTAGATACAAAATGTAGCAATATCAAATCAATATTTATATTGAAGTGTATTGTTTCAAAATATTAGGACTTAATAATGGATTACTACTAATTTAATACAGCCTGTTCCTACCAGGTATGATATTTCTGAATTGAAGTGCAGAATTTGTTTTTTCCCCTGAAAAAGAAAGAATTGGTCATTTCAAGTTCTCTGAAATCAAAATTGTATGAGATATCTGCAGCTAATGAAATTATAGTACACTTTTACACTGTGAGAGTTTAAATTAAAATTAATTATACATCCAGTGTTTACAAAAAAGGTTTAAAAATCAGTCCAATAAAGATGGACTTGGGAAAAGAGTTAAAATTGAACTTCAGTTCAGCGTGATCAACTGAAGGCTCTTGTGGGACTGCTGCCTGGGTTTATTTGGGAAGGAGACAAGTTAGGACAGTGTGGAACACACATCTGTGTGGAGTAGAAGTTAATTTGTGTTTTCTGCTCATGGGAAAAGCTCCCCTCATTATTCTTACCTGGACAGGCATTTTCTTCATGATCAGTCTTAGTGTGCTGTTTGTGGAATGTCAGATGCTGTCTGTGGAATCTAAAAGGGCTACTTTTTGGAGCTCTCTCTTCTGGGTTCTCTCACTATATCTTTGACATGTCTGATCTAGCTTTTATTTCTTCCCTAATAACCTTACAAAACAGCTTTCTAATTTATCATATTAATTTGTCCAGGTGCTTTGTGAATATTGAAACAAATATTTAAATACTGGGTGCTCACATAATTACCTCTTTAATTTTTCAACTTTATGGCTACCCATTGGTGAAGAAAATAAAGACCAGCAATATGGACAATACAAAATACATATTTAAAAGCTATAGTTTCATAGTGTGGTACAAGATTGTACTTTTACATTGACATTGGACCATTTGTACAATTCTCTAGTGAAATAAAATATCTCTATTTTTACAACAGTTGCAGACTTGAAGGCTTTAGGCAACATTGGAGCCATAGAACTACTTGAAAACTTTTAAGTCAGAAAATACTTTTTTTCCAAACATAATTTATAAAATCATGTGTTTTCATGCATCTGCTGGAAATTAAAGGATGTTACTTGTTATTAATGGTCTGGTCATTAGAGACAATTAATGAAATTATTTAATAATTTAATTATTTCATTAATTAATAAACACTGAATTCTTTGATAGAGATTATTTCCCTCCACGCTACTTTTGTTAAAAATGTTTAATTCATGGTGGTTGTGAGGGAAGGAAGGGCTCTGTATCTGAAACGAATGTTGAAAAACCCAACCATATTTGTCATCTCCTCTCCTGCCATTCCATTCATTAAAGGGAAAGTTACATCTAAGGACTAAACAAAGAGGAGAAATTAGAGCTTGGTCGTTGTTAGTGGGAGAATCATGCGAAACAGGAATGGGAGACTTTAAATACTTAAACTATTGAATTTTCAAAGCATTTCACTGAGTGTTTCCTAGCCTGTAATTCTTGTCTGTAAGAGATGTAAAAGTGTGCATGGGATTGTACTAATATTGAATTGTTTCAGTAGTTTATGTGAATAAAGTACTGAAGTAGAAATAGACATTCTTACTGCTTTAGCAGCTAAATTCTATTCCTGACATTTCATAAGTGGTTTAGGCACAAAGAAGTACTCACACTACTCAATTTCATTTATAGGGCAGGCTTTGTAGGAAGAAATTTGTATAAGGAGATGCAGAATGTCCTTCAGTTAGAAACTGGTTTTGTTTTCTGAAGTAGTGCAGCTGGCTAAGCATGGTGCCTACAGTTGTGTGGTCCGAATATTCTTTTTTTCCTCATACTTTAGCTTTAAGAAGCACAACTGGAGCATAATATTCTTGGTGCCACAACCTTTGAAAATGTGAAAATTTGAAAATGTAACTTTTGCTCTTAAACAATGTAGATTGGAATTTGACATATGATTTCAGAATGTGTCCCATTAAATTGAATAAACACATGATTTAAGAACACTCTAATTGAACCCATGCAGTTCTGTCTGCATTTGATGTTGAGGGGCATAAATATAAATAACAGTAAAAGGTAACAGTTTACTTAAAATCTGTTAAGGGAAATACTGATTTACTTTGAAGTGCTGCAAAATGCTGTAGATGATGGAAGATGTGTTTCTCAAAGAAGAATTAGACACATTCGTAATTAATCTCAAGTTGCAGGAAATTAAACATGTTTATGAACTGATTTTGCTTCCTGAAATTATATCATTTGAGTAAGAAGAAAAAGATTTCCTTAATTAGATGGAATGCTTGATATGCAGAAGAAAGTCAAACATATATTGTTGAATTTGACACAGTTCAATCCATGGGAAGCTGCAGACCCTTGACTGGACTTCTGAAGAACTATTTAAAAATGGTAGAGAGCCTCACTACTTATTTGGGGAAAACCAGTGTATCTTTAATTATAGAAGTATTTATAGTAAATTATCCTTGGGAGTATATGCAGGTATTTTATATGCTTTTTGGTTTTGTGTGCTTGTGTTTTGGGTTTTTTTTCAGTATTTTTCACAGCTTGATTTATTCTTCTGCTTTTTATTTACTTTTAATTTTTTTTTTTTTTTTAGAACAAGAGGACTCCAATACTTTTAATGTTGGGGGGATAAAATCACCACTACCTCTTGTGATAAGTAACAGTTATCCAGCTGCCAGAGTAAAATTTAACAGTATAGAAATTGTGGGGTTTCTCCTGTTTCCAAAAACAGTGACTGTTGCCTCATTACGTGAATGAGAATAGGAGCACAAAGGATAATTTAGTATTTGACAGATAAGAAATTGGAGAAGCAGGTGTGGTTGGTATACACATACATTTATTGACAGTGATCTTGACAGTATCAGTTATTTCACTAAATTGTCAAAGCAGGAAGAGGAACCTTGAGCAAACATGAGTATGCAACATCTCAGCATTTAAATATCAAGTTTAATAAGTTTTCTCAAGGATAAGCAAAGCGCTCATAAAATTTTTTCTTTCTTTTTCTTTCAATTTGGATGTCTTATACTGGAAATGTCCTGTAATCCATCCCCTTGTGAAATTAACATGCCTTTTTTTTTTTTTTTTTTTTTTCCCAGGTGTCTGTAATATTCTTAGGATGCAGTTAATCTGAGTAGGACTTAATTTAGAATAAAATATATTAGTTAACTAGAGAATAGAAATTGAATGTATGTTTCAGTGATTTAGTCTTTCATACTCGTAATATTCCAAGCCTTTTACAAGTCCAAATATGACATTAGTTTTTCAGCAGTGAAGCACATTCATTCTTTGATAAAAGAATTTGTTTTGCAGTCTGCTGGCTCTGCCATTAAAATTTTTTGTAGATAATTAAGCAAAGTTTGGTGGGACTTAAGGAATCCCCTAGTCAGGCAAAAATAAATAGTGCCATATCTTCCCTGTAGCTGTGTTCTAGAATTCTGATCTTGGAAGAGAAAGGCAAAGTCTTTCTCAGCCTCTAGATCTCACTGTGCACAGGCAGGAAGCATAAAATATTCCATGCCCTGAGTGCTGAGTGGTATTGGTGTTGCCCATCCCTCTTTTTTCTTTCTTTCTTTCTCTCTCTCTCTTTTTTTTTTTTTTTTTTTTTTTTAGGTTCTTGAAGATGGAAAGGCTCACATGTGTATTTTAGATTATATACTATTATTACATTTGTATAAAATTCCCTTTTCCTCATTGTGACGAACAAGTAAGAGAAATGACATAAGGAAGAAAGGGCAGAGTTAGGGCATTTGTAAAAAGACAGTGCCCAAAAGGCATCTGCTGAGAATGTACCTTTCAGTGTGTCAGTGTAACTGCAGTGTGTTCAGAGATGTTAAACTGCTTGTCAGTGATTGGTTCTTCACATACCTTCATAGGGAATGGTTTAAGTTCTGCTCATCTCTGTTGAGAAATGAACTTTGTTTAGTTATTTTTAATCTTTCATAGGCCTTGGTAGCACGTAAGTGAATCCAAGAGATGAGTTCTAGATTGCCTTAATCTGTGACAATGGTGTGGGCTATTTCCAGGGTTTCCATAGGAATAGGAACAATGTTCTCCATGTAAGTTCATGAGATAATGATAATGGAATAGAGTAGGAAGTGTTGAGTAAGTCTTCTCGTTTCTATGGTAACTGCAGCTAGTTTAAGTTCCAGTTATGCGTTTTCTGAATATTTATTTATTATTGGCAGTAGCAAGGGGTTTTTGCAGGGTTTTTTGTTCTGGATCAAAGGGTGGGCTTCTGCCCAGAGTCTTGTGAGAAAGTTCTTCTATTGCACATATGTCTTTAAAACTGCATTATTAAATTGTATATATAGGTGACCATGTAGATGTAGCATTTCTGATTGTCACTGTACTTTGTATTTTTGGGAAATTGCTGTAATTTCAGTGGTTCTTGTACTTAAAGAAATATTGTAGTGGTTAAATTAAAACAATAAAAATAAGAGCATACTGATTTCTATATATGAGGTGATATTTAGGACCCAGAAAGCAATTTTTTTTATCAGCTATGACATTGTAATATGGGAATAAAGGGGGCTGATTAAAATTCTTCACCAACAGCTTGCTTTTAGTATTTTTTTTCTTGCTATATTTTGGGCAATGCTCTCAGGATGAATGATGATTCTTGGGGTGTCCTGTGCAGGACCAGGATTTGGACACAATGATCCTGATGCATCCCTTCAAATTCAGCATATTCTGTGACTAACATATGTTAATCTTAAACTTTCTTTTCTGTGAATTACATGGCTAATCAAAAACAGTATTTTTTCTGCTCAATTTTAGCAGTTCTAAGTACTGCTATGTGGAAAATGGGTTAGGTTAGCATGTAAAATCAAATCAAGAAAAGAATAAACAGTACATTTTATAAAGAAATTATATGAAATATACTCAAAACTGGACTTTAAACATTGCATTTGAATTCTTCACTCAGAAGGTGGAAAAATAGAAAATTATTGTATGCATCACACGTGGCATTTATCTTAAGTAAAATTCCTAATTTTTATAGGCCTCCTTTTTCTAAGCCAGATCTCACAGTAGGCTAGTTTATCTTATTTTCAGTCAGTTTATATCTGCTGCTATGGAAGTTACCCACTGTACAGTTACCTTCAGACTTTGGTCTGCACTCCAGTGACTTTGGTGACCTCTAGATAGTTGACCATGCTTGTAGAACCCATTCTAACAATATTTAAAAGCATGAGTCTTTTCCTGCAGTGGGAATAAATATCTTCTGCTAACATTTTTTGCAAATACCACTTTCTTTCTTGTCTAAATTAAGGTATCTGTGGCATTCTGTCATTAAAATGAAGAAAAGCAAACACATTTTAAAATAATGTGTCAAGTTTTGAATGGTGTGATTATTTGGAGATAGTCAAGAAGATGGTTGCTATTCAGATGGCAAAGCTGGTTTAGGTAAACTTCTGTTGTACAGTTTTTCATTGTTGAAAAACTATTGTAAGACTTGATCATTATTAATAACCTGTATTGCTGAATATTCATGTCAAACATAAGTAAGGGAAAGTCTTTGCTACTTGTTTCTTGCATAAATCTAGAATGAAAGTGTGTAAATACAGAAATGTGCTTTCTGGTAATTCTGTGTTGATTCTCATGATAAGTGTATGGTACAGGGGAAATTTACCTTCCAACTATGGGCCACGTAGCCAGGTATTGAATAAAAAATACAACAAACACAATTTTGCATATTTACAAAGCTCACTAGAGGAGACAGATGGCTTCCCCTAAGGCATTTGTGCTGTTCCTATGTGAAGGGCTGCTCTGATGATGCAGTTGATAATATTGGGGTTTTAATGTTTTTTTTTTCTTCTCTTTGTGTTTAGTATATTTGAAAAAATTTTGCTTGTAATCAAAACACTGATGTGATAATGAATATTTTTAAGGAAAATTCTGTATATGTTTTTGGGCAGATCTACCCCATGAGTGATTTGTTCTGAGGTGTGGGCTAAATGGAACAAATGGCTAAGCTTGTGGTAGAAAGAAAAATCTCCATTTTGATGTTATGCAAAATATTGTCTATCAAAATCAGTTTCCTTTTCCTTCTTACATATTATTTTTTTTTCTTTTTGAAACTGTTTTTAGGTATTTACTTGAATATTCACAGGTTTCTTGTGGAATGTTCTCAGCATATCCCTCCTGGTGTCGGTAGTTATATGTGGCTCCTTAAATTTGTGTTACTTTGGCACAGGAGATTCCTCTCTGCTTTAATTAATGCTTTGTTTCAGCCTCAAATGCTGCAGCAGAGACAACTTCAAAGCCTACTACTAAAGCTGCAGAAAGTCCCACTTTTCCTGTGAAGTCTGATGTATGTATTGGTAAGATTTGGAAGGCTTGGCTCAATTGAAGCAGTAGTAACACTGTATTTGTCTTTCTGAAAAGGGAGCAGGTAATCTAATGATGGAAACTAAGATGGAGAAGTTGTCAATTAGAAGTAAAAATCAAGGAATATTAACTGCCTGTTCCATGTATTTCACCTAGAAGCTGGAAGCTCTCAGAACCTTTCTTAAATCCAGAGCAAAATACCATGAGTTTAAGGGAGAAACTTCCTTGTCTGTTTCAATGATCCTGCCCCTCCTTCCCAGTTAGAGCCTTCATCTTGAAGATGCTTTCCTTTATCTTGGAGTAAAACTAGGAGAAATGTTTTGAATAGGGAAAATGGGTAAAAAAGGGAAAGAGACTGAACTTTTCAGAAATTTGAAACAGTCCTGGTGGCTCTTTCAGTCTCATGAAGACTGCTTCTATTCATCAGAGCTATCTAGGATAGGTGGGTGAAAAGGCAATTTCTGCAATGTAATGCCATGCCTTCTTATGAGCTGTGGAATTGCTAACTGTGGCTGTGAAGAGGAGAGGGTCACAAAACAGACTTAATTGAGGCAGGGTAAAAATAGAATGGGAAAGGAAATATATCTGATTTTTCCTCTATTTCTGGTCCAAACTTAAAAAAAAAAAATATTTCAAACACAGTGTACATGTTACTGCTTAGAATGGGGATACCACTTGGGAACTAGAAGTGAAATGTGGAACCCAATCCTGCCTGGTGTCGACTGCATGCAAACTAAGCCATCCAGTTCTGTCAGATGCCCACAGTCCCCTCATTGAAAAACATCTAACTCCTACAGACTGGTAACAAAAATCAGTTTGTGCCTGTCAGGGGTAAAATCTTGCAAAAATTACTTCAGTAGGGATGAGTAGATTTTAGTGAGCCATCTGATTGTTTTGATATACAAAATGTGATACTGTCATGAGCCTGCTGCAGAATACAAAGCTCTTGGTTCTTGTCAGCCCTTATATTTAATCCTATAACGTGTATTCTGAGGGTGTTGAATGTCTCTTGAGAAAGTATAGCTATGTGTCTTGGTAACAATTACAAATATATTGTCAGCAGTTTAGTGACACTGCAAAATGTTTGTAATTTCCCTGTCAGCAGCTTAATTTAATATTTTTTTTCCTTATTTTTTAATCTGTTCATTACGACAAGGGAGAAAGTCTAATCTTGAGACTTTGGATGCTTTGTTTTAGAATTTTAAATCTGGCCAACTCAAATGCTGTGAGATTGAATTCAGCCTTAGACAGTGTGGCATTAGGGCAGTTGGTGCTTGATTGTTGTGGGCTGGGAGTGTCATTGGATTGTCTGGACAGTGTTCCATGCTACCATTTCATTTCTGTGCTCTAGTTTAGCACCCATGGACCACTCAGTTCTGTTGTTTCAGCTAAATCAGAGAATCTACATTCTGCTCTAAGAAATTCAGCAGGATATTTCTTGAAAATTACAGTTGCTTGCTCAGATTTATTTTTTCAAGGCTGCAGGTTTGTGATTTTAGTTCTCAGCCATGGCCAGAGCAAATTTTGTTATTGATGCTTATGTCTGATTTGCTTCAATGAATGCAATCAAGCTGCACGTTGTCAGACAAGGTTTGAAAGCTGTTTTGTGCTATACTTAGGTGATTTTAAAAGAATATGAAAATAATGGAGTAGATGTGAATTCCAAGTTTTTTCCCTATTACAAAACAGGAACATAAATCAGCTTGTAGAACATAACAGGTTTGCATATCATGCTAACAGAAGAGTGTTGGAGAAACCTGTAGATATTTTTATATCAATCTGCAAAAAGTTGTAAAAATTTCCCTACAGATTACATTTTCTGATTTGCCTTGTTTTCTCTCATGGTAATTATTACAAAGTTATTTTGTGTAGGTCGGTGATTTTCAATTTGTTGTTGCAGACAGCCATGAAAAGTAACTAAGAAAGTCAAGTCAACAGATGATAGGGTTTACAGTTGATGTTTGCTGTTTGAAGTGCAATAGAAAATTTTAAGTCAGCCACTGGCCTAAAGCTTTTGGAATAGCTATTTGGGCAGAAAACTCTTCTCTTATTGAAGTATCATCTAGGGGATTCATGATAAATAGTATGGTCCATAACAGAAACTTTTAATTTCCTAAGCATTTCTTCAGAAATAAGAGAGGCAGTGTGAATTCAGTATGTGACCTGAAGTTTGACATGTTTTCTGTTCTCAGGTATAACAGTAACTTGCATGACTTTGAACATGCAACTAAACTTCATATTCCTCCTATCTTTCTGTGCAATCTAGGATTCAGATTATTTACCCATGCTTATAAAAAGCCTTGGAATCAACTTCTAAAAAGTAGTGAAATCAGGAATTCAATAGTTTAGTTTTGTTTTTTATTTTTTTCTCTCCCAATACACGTTTTCTGGTCCAAAATACATTTCTGTCCTATGAAGTTAAATCAATCTAGTATTATGAAATGGATATATCATCTTTGTATAATTTTTGTATACCTATACATGAATGTTTTTACTTCCATGCTATGCATTTGAAGATTGTATATGCATGTATCAAAATATTTTTTACTCTACAGGCACTTCTGTTTTTAAAAAAATCTCTTTTGGGTCTGATAGATGCGGACAGATAAACAATCCGAATTTTTCCTTGCCATTCAGTCCATTAGACATATTATCTATTCTCTTTTGGAAAAAGCCTTGGGCATCAACAGTAGTTGCTCATGGTCTCTTTATAGCTGATGGCTCTTGATATGAAAGACCAGTTTTTTAGTGATGCAGTTCCATTGCATATTCAAACCCACTGTTTTATTTCTACAAATGAAAAGCTTGCCTGTGTGAGGTGTTTTTCACTGAGAGAATGCATCTTCTACTGTAAAAAAACCCAACGAACTTAAATCTGGTTTTATAAAACTGAAATGATATAGTTGATTTATTATGAGTTAATTCAGTGATATATGGAGTTACAGGAATAGGCATAAGATGAAGCTTGAAAACTTTTAGTTTGCCACAAAGTAAGCATTGGATTGACAGAGACTTGAGCCTTGTCTTACCCCTCCTGTAGCTAAAAATACTGACATCAGATGCTTGCACTTGTAATGAAATCTCTACTTATCTTGTTGATTATTCAAGGAATATTAATAGATGAAAAAGCTTGAAAACTATTCATTTTTGTTATACTTTTCACAAGAATGCTAATAGAAAATGGCTTTATTATCTGCTATTAAGTCTCATTTACAGGTACAGTGATAAGTATGTACAAACCTTCTTTCCTGTTTTATTTTAAATAAGTTTTAATATTGCAACAACTTCTGACTTGGCATGAGTATTGGGATTTTAGTATTATTTAGGTGTTTATATAATAAGGTCCATTGTTTTTGTCAGTAATACAGAAAGTGTAAAAGAAACAGTTTTAAGTTCGGTTTGGTGCAGCCGGGCTTGGTTTTTTGGTTTGGTTTTTTTTTTTTTTTTTTTTTTTTTTTTTTTTTTTTTTTTTTTGTTATTAAGTGTTCTCTCTGCATTAAATTAGGCATCCCCATTTGATATGGTTGGATTCAAATTTCAGGACTCCCAACATTCTGTCAGCAAATCATGGTAGCATGAGCTGTACAGGGAAATAATATGTAGTTGCCAGTAAAATACTCTAGAGAGAGAATTTTGCTTGGCATTCGCAGAGCCCTGTGTTTACCTGATGGAGATTCAGAAGGGTGTAACTAATGATACTATATTTCTCTAGGCTTTGTACATTATTCTTAATGAATATTTCAACCAGTTCACTTGATGCTAAGTTAAGGCATGCTCTTTTGTTCTTTTTGATGTGATAGTACCTGATACAACTTGAATATTTTAAGATGAACTACTAATTATCTTCTGGTTCGTAATATCATTTATTGCAAATGAGGGAATTAATGGTTTTTGTTATCAGCTGGTTTATTCTTAAATTTCCAAAATGCTCAGTCTTTGATCGTGGCCGTATTTTCTTTTAGACTGCATCACATTGGGACGTTCCCATGGTTGTTTGAAGGACTCTGCTTCAGATCAGGGACTGTTAGTCTGAAATTCAGTGTAGTCTCTCATGCTTTACCCTTAAGTTGAAACAAACAATTAAAAGTGTATTTTGAGAAACTGTGCCTTGCTCTCATTTCTCAGCTAAAAGAAAGCAGTGCACTTTCCTTCTCACAGTTCCAGAGAGCTGTGCACATGCCTGTTATTTACTAACATAATACATTTTCTACACATTTATTCTTGTGAATGATACAAAGTCCTTCAGTTTCTCTGACAGAATATAGCATTATTTCCAAGAATTCTGATTTTGACATTAAAGGAATACAGTAAGTGCCTCCTGAATCTGTTTTCTGGTCTTTTATTCTGGATTAGTTTTGGCATGGGAGATATAAGAAGGTGGCTTAATGTTATAAGAATGAATAGCTGACTATAAAGAATTTAGCTTCACCTGGGCATCACTCATTAAATATGAATGCATAGAATTAGTACTTCTACCTCTTGTACTAGCTGCAAATATTTTTGACTGTTTGGTCTGTCTTTGGATGTTTTCCATTTTTTAGACTAGAGAAAAGGTAAACCAGTTGAATTTTAAAGTCTCTGTGTAGAAAAAGTTGACAGGAGTATGTCTGCTGTGATAAGCAGTTACACTTTTAAGAACTGTAAGAACAAAATACATGCCTTTATTTGCTAGCAATGCCAAAAATGTCTAAAAAACATAAATTAGCTGACAGAAGTGTCGACAAGTGTGTTATCTGAGTTACTTTCTCCTGCTTACTGGTTTGTTTCAAAAATACTTAGTGTGATTCTTCATGAAAATGCTAAAAAGGAGTTTAGAGGAAAATGTAAGGAGCTGTAAGACTGAAAGCATATTGAGACACAAAGTTAAATTCATTTCGAGCTTCTGGGTCAAGTTTTGGTCTCATACTTAACTGTGTAATTTAATTGAAGTTAGCTCAGTCAATCCCTATTTACACTGGTTTAATTGAGGACAGATGTAGATGGCTATATTCGAGGATGAAAATAACGTATTTGGAAGAGCATGTTCCTGTCAGAGAGCCAAATGAAACCTTATCAGAACTGCAGACACCTGTCTGCCTACAAGAAATTTAAAGAGAATACATGTGCAGGCCTATTGGTAATGTAAAGCTAATTATGTTTTTGATTTTTTTTTTCCCCTTTCCTTAAAGGAAGATGAATAGGCTTTAGAATTAAAACAAAGCAGAAAAACTCTCCTGCCACAATCCTCTAGGGAATTTCTAGGGTCAAGGTCAGATGCTGTTGAATAGAAATTAAATTCTGTCAAAAGGCCTCTGTCAGGCCTTTCCCGTGGCAGGACCAGATATGAACATAAAATTAATATTTAATGGTAGTGACAGTTAAAGTTTGAGGAAAAAATGGGCTGAAGCAGGTTCTTATTTGGGGATATTCTGGTTTTTATATGGTTCTCTAAATCACTTGCAATTCTCTATACATCTTTTCAGTGTTGGGATACTGTGCTCTTACAGTCTGAGTCTGTGAGCTTCACATGGAAAAAGGATGCTGGAAATTTTAGTAAAACTTTTAAACTTGTCAGTGAGGTCTTTTCTCATGTGTTTGACTAGAGAATTGCATTTTCATTCCTAAGCCTGAATTGTATCCCCCTACAGAAGCCTTGCCATTCTTTCCTTAGTAAAATTTTATGAATTTAGCAAACTGGTTTATTTTCACATTTTTGTAGGAAGAGAATGTGAACCAGTAAGTTTCAGGAAAATATAATTTCTGATGCAGTCATCTAATTGCTGATGAACTGAAGGTCTGTTAAGTTTACACCTCTACTTACATGGAGATGCATCCATGTGATGGTTATTCCCAAGGAGTCAAGTATCTATACATATTGTACTTCAGTAAGTATGTTCTCAGAAGACAGCAAAGGAAACACAAGCTCCTGATTGTGTGTATCTTCTGCTGATTCCAGTGGGAGCAGGGATTAGCCATAATATTAAGTTACTTAAACTGTGTGCGTAGGTTTTAAAGTGTAAGGATTAGATTTGGTCAGTGGTTTTGTTAGTCTTTTGGAACAGTACTTGCTCATTAGCACTGCAAGTGAGGCAAAGATACCTGCTTTAAATGCAGAACTGGATAACTTGATTTTTTTTTTTTACTTTGTCCTAAGGACATTTCTCCTTACTATCATCCTGATTCCCTTTAATGTGGCATAGATGTTTGATAATAAATAAAGGTGAATTTTATTATTGCAATTTAAATGACAAAAAAAATACTAGATTTGACAGATTCACTGTTGTACGACAGCTGGTAAAAAACATGAGTTTTATATGAAATCATGCCTACTTTCTTACTACTGCCTGACATTATCTATTGGTTTATTGGTAAGATTTTTCCATAAAGTATTTTAATGCAGCTATGTAAAGGTCTTCATGCTACTCTCTAATAAAGCAAGGTCAAGGGAAGTTATAATGCAAAGCTTAATGCTTGTTTTTTTGTGTTTTTTTTTCTCAAAATATTTTTTGTAGTTACAGAAAACCATGTTTTTAATGTGACCATTTCAATAATAAAGTCTCATAGTATTTCACGGAATAGAGGCAGCAGTTAGAAGTAAAAAGACATTATTGCATGGGAGGCACATTTCTGCTTGGTTTATGGTAATTAGAAAAAGAAAAGGAAAGTTACAGGGTTTTTTTCTTGTCCTACTGTGCTAGAGCCCCCCCTTATTTAGCCAGGTTAAGGAAGTCTTGTGAAAAAGGTAATCCATTTTATAAGGAAAGCATTATACTAGCGTCAACATTTTCCTTTAAAATCAATAGATCTGGTAGTGTTTTAATTAACATAGTAAATTGCAAAGCATTTCTTTTGAGAAGTACTTTGTAGTAGTTTCATGAAAAGACTATCAATCTAATGTTAATATTATGAAATATCTTGACAACATAATGATTTCAATTAACTATGGTTGGAAATTTAACTTGTACTCATTTAAAATTCCAGAAAAGAGAAGTTGCTTAACATAAATTCTGACAGGTATGTAGTAATGCTCCTCTGAGTTATGTGCATGTAAGACATAACCTGGAAACTGCTTCTAGACCGAGCCAGTGGCCTTTGGCTTTTCCCAGTAACAAAATGGTTATATGTGTGGTTATATGCTACCATCTATGGAAGACACTGTATTTTGTTCAGCTGCATGATGAGCACAGGATACTGAGCCTCCTCTTGAGAATGACTTTAACCTTTTTTGAATTAATTTTATTTTTATTTTATTTATTCTTTTCTTGTTTGAGTTCCTCCATCCCCTGTTACAGTACTCAAGATTATGATGGGTAAAATGTCTGTACTCACAGATGTCCTGCTACAGGTGTAGTTATTTTGACAGAAGTTGTCTTTCCAGAAGAGTCTATTCGTAAGTGTAAATCAGTTATCTAGCACCATTTTTTTTAACCTGCAAAATATTCTGAGGTATGACTCATTCATTATGATAAGAATGTTTCAATACTTAACTTTTGAATGCTAACATGGAAAAAGTGATCCATTTCTCATGCTTCTTTCAGTTTTCACACAAACAATCGGGTTGGATTTTCATTTGAAGGAGTGTACCATGTTCAACACTAGCAATAAAATCCTTTTACTTTTTCCTGAAAGACAGAGATAGTGTCAAAACCATGATATACAGGCTGAAATTTCACGTGAGGCAGAAATATCTGCCACCTGAAGAAAGAAAGAAGAAGCCCAAGAATAAAGGTTTTCAAAAAATTCAATTCTTCCCCCATAAATCTCTCTTCTCATTTGTGCTTGGAATGTAGAGGCTATGCTTATTATTTATGTTTTTATATGTATTTATTTATTCTGTGACTGTTCATTTGTCATATCAGTCTTACCTACAAAATGTTGAATGAGTTTGCTGTGCTAATATAACAGCTGTATTAGTAGCTCTTACTGTTTTACTAAGGCCCTGTAGGCAAAAAAATCAATAAAAGAAACCTTGTCTAGGTTTTGGAAACAAATGCATAAAAACTGTAACATTTTCATCATGTCTCATAAATCAGAGCTAACCTTTGCTAAGCACTGCACAGACACAAGAGCATGAGCAAATGCTTTTCTAGAGAGCTTTCAGTAGGATTAAGAAGGCAAAGAGGGTATGAGAGCCAAACTCGTATTCTGTAATGAAGGTTTACCCAGGAAGTCAATAGCCAAAATCTGAAGTGAGTATTGATTCAATACTCTGCCTGATTATTGAACAGTTTATTTCAGTCTTTTTATGATCTCACACTACGCCAGTTTCAGAAATTCATGACTGCAGTTAGTTGTTTAATTGCTAAGACTGTTTAGCCAAGTTACCCTGTTTGGAAGAAATATCCCATTCTTTTGTGATTCTGGCTGTTTGTCTTGTAGTAATAAGGAGAAAGGATTTCTGAGAAGACCTAGCACTGAGAAATAATATCTGCGATACCTTTCCAGCCTTTCAAGGCAGTAGGATAACTTGGGCACAAGTATTGGCTTACTTTGCATCTCAAATGGCTTCTTTATGATTGTCTTTGTATGAAGTAGACTTGATCGTGGGAATCCCCTGGGATCTGTTGCTCAGACAGATTACTATAGAGGGTTTTTCCCTGGCCCTTTCCTGCTTTCAAACAGTATTACCTTTAAATATCATGCCTGGCCAGTTCTGTCAGACTGTATTAGGAAACTCTTGTTTTTACCTCTGTTTGGAAAAGAAGAGTAATATTATTACATAACAGTTGCAGTAGTTTATGTTGTGTGAGTGTGGGGGAAAAAAAAAAAACCAATAAGTTTAGCAAAAGACATTGTTAATCTTACCGTGATTAATTTCTTAGGCTTTGAAATGTAAAAAAATACGTGTATCCTAAAATGTAAAATACGTGTATCCTAAAATGTAAAAAGAAAAAAGCCCACCAAAAAACCCAAACCAAAACAAAAAGCAGCTCCAAAATCTTGAACACCAAACCATAAAATTTTGGAATATGAGCCAGTACAAAAAACAATATGAATGTAGACTCTTTAACTTTCTCCATCATCCTACCGAACACTTGAGGGAGAAAACTTAAAGTGAACTTTGTGCTGCTTGTAAATAATGTAGTAGTTAAGTAAGAGTTTTAAGCAGTAGTCATTACAACCTTGACATGTAGAAATTCCAAGATTACCTGTCAGGTTTTCAGACCTACCATTGCACAATTGGTATTGTGCTGTGTTGTGGAAAGCCTGCTATAGGATGGATGGAGGCTCTGTACAGTGAGCGTGCGATGGTGGATGAGTGGGATTCTTACAATGCTTGCTTTACATTTATCTTGGATTTGTTCCCCTACTTTTTTGTTATCATGAAAGATCCCCTTTTTATCCTTCTACACAGTGTTTTTTAGCAGATTTTATTTTAATGCTGAATTGAATATAGTGGAAGTGGAAATAGCTGTCACCTTTTGTATTGAATTTATGTGTGTATGGAGACTCTGGACTTGACTCTGCACTTGCCTAGAATTCCAGAACGCAAAACTGTTTCTGGACTGGAGATTGCAGTCTATTTTTAATATGAAAAGAAAGTTGTTTTGTAGCATTATTCATCACCTGCAAAATATCTTATGCAATTACATTGCCTCTTTACTAGAAAGACTTGCTGCAAGGTGTGTTTTGAAGGAGGTTGAAAACAATGCCATTTGTCTTCTCCTGACTATTTAAAAAGGAAAACTGAATCAAGGCTAATGTAGGGACAGTTCTTCTCCTGGCCCAGTAAAGAGAAAAGAGACTTTGAGACTTAATGCCTACTGTTTCCATTGCTGTTTAGCTGACATACTGGGATTGAAGATACTGACAGAAATATTAGTGGTCTTGTCCCCCTATTGAGTCACATACCAACTTCAGTAAGAGCTTGTAAATATTCTCTGAAAACAAGTTTTAATGATGAAGTCCTTTGTAAATAACAGTAATGGTGAAGCACTGGAACAGATTTCTCAGAGATGCTGAGGATGTCCCATCCCTGAATGTTCAAGGCCAGGCTGGATGGGGCTCTGAGCAACCTGGTCTATTGAAGCATGTCCCTATTTATAGCAGGGAAATTAGAACTTGATGATCTTTAAAGACCCTTCTAACCCAAGCCATTCCATGGAATATTTATTGCAGTGACCTGAAAGCTGCAGCTATAACATAATCATTCTCTTGGAAGAAATTTTGGCCTTCTCAGAAAAAGTTTTATGATAATTAAATTTCTTCAATCACTTTCTTCCTTCTACAGAACAAGTCTTTTTCTACTGCTAGCATCATTAAACAAAGTCTAATGGTTAGCATTGTGGGAGAGCTCTGGTATTCAGATGTTTAATTCTTCATTTGTCCTTTGAAAGGGTTTTGTCCTCATTCATGTTTCCAATTTGCTGGCATTTATTGCAAGAGATTTGTGTGAGGGTTTTTTCCTTCACAGGTAAAGATTTAAGATGAAGAGCTGCTAAGTAATGGTTTTCTTCATAAAAAGGGATTGTAATGTCTCTCTTACTTTTGACACCCTCTGCTCAGATGGTACACCAGATTAAATATTAATATTAGACACAGTTAAAATAGTACCACATGTAAAACAGCACAAAAACCTCACAAAGCAGAGATTGTTTGGGGCACTCAATTCACTCATTTGCCTCTTTGATTTAGACATATGGATAGCAATAATAGCATCACTCTGTGCTGTCATACCTGCTTGTATGCTCTAGGCTGATTAGACACTGTCTTATCTAGTCCAGTTCAAGTCACCCAGATGACCAAACATCTGCACTTCTTTAGGGAGATAATTCTGTAATTTAATAGCTGGCAGTAAAGTCTGTAATCCTCAAACTCCGAATTTTATCTGCTGGCTAAGGAATTTATATATTACCTATACCTTGTTGCTAAGCAGATTCAGGGGTTTTACATCTTTTTATCTTTAAATTTTTTTCTGTCTTATTTAATACTGACATTGTGATTACATCACAAATGGTATGTGTGCAAAAATATCCTAAAAGTCTTAAAGTTTTTGCAACTTTTTGAAACGCAGGTCACTTTCAATATGTTCAATGTGTCAGCATAAGCAGATTTTAAAGGGAGTTTTTCTGTGGTGTTCATTACCTAACTTTAAAGTTTTAATAACAGATGAAGCATGAATGCAGTCTTTAGAATGGTTTTGATTGTGTAGTCTTTGTGCACTACACCGTCTATCTCCTGAATTCAGAGACAATTTGGAAAAGATAATGTGATTTTTAATCAAGTGGAACATTTTAATGCATAAGTTCAAAAGAAAAGTTAAGGATGCTAAAGCAATAATAAAATAGTAAATTTATGGAACACTAGATTTCTAGTGTGTTTTGTTTCAGTTTTCATCATGCTTAATGTTGAATTATTGTTCAACAGTGGATCTGTTCTCGTTATGTGTGGCAGAATGATAATTTGAACAATTGCAGAAATCTGTGACAGGGCAAGTAACAGGAATTAAAAAACCCAAAACTTGGCAATTTGTCAGTTTTTCAGCAGCCTAATAAAATCTCTAAAGGACATCCCATGTGTTCAGTTTGAAACATTTTACAAGGAGGGACCAGGACAAGGAGTTTTTTTCAATTTCCATGGCTAAAAATTGCAATGAAATATATTTCCAACTTATCCTTTACTTACAAATACTAAATGTCTTTAACAACAATGAATTTGAAAGAATAAATTTTAGCTATGTCATTTGGATTGCAGTAATTAAATAATTTTAACAGTACACTTAGTACAATGCATAATTAGAAAACCTGTCTGCCTACACTAAGGTTTGTTTTATTTGTATTTTGCTTTTTTGATCAAGTCACATTCTTGGGTAGAGGAAAAGGGGAATGATCCTTCTTACTGAAAAGAGTTTATTAAAAACTGCAGATGAAATCTCTTTCCTAATTCCATGGTGATTTTCCTGGAATGAATGCATGTGATACTGTAAGCATGTACAACCCTCATGTATTTCTTCCTGTTGGAACTAATTTACAGAATCCTGTGTAATTTCTAGAGTATGCTGCTTTATGTCCTTCCCAGTTTGATTTCACATCTTCAGTGAAACACTTTAAACATTACAGCGTATTTATTTTCCAGTTTGTGAACAATTTGAGCATCATATTGGTTCCAGCTGCTATATTCCACCTTTTTCTATCTTGAAAAATTAGTAACTATTATCAGGCTAGCATTCTTAATATTAGAGGAGGGAGGCAAAATTAGAAGTAAGCCTGTATGAAGATTTTTTAAATTAAAAGCTTATACTGACACATTGTGATTAGCATCAAAATTTTATTATGTTTCTGTGTTGGTAGAAAGTGTTCCCATTATGCTGATTTTGTTTGGGAACAAGTTCATCTTACTTTTTGCTGTGATGGAGTGGAATTTGGCTCAATTCTTTTGATTATCAATGCTGAGGTAATTTTTTTAAGGTGCAAAAGCAAATAATAGGTACTGTGTGCATATGTACCTTTTCCTGTATGTACAGGATATCTGTATGTATATATTGCATATATAAAAACTATATCTGTGGCTTAAGACTGCAAACTGGGATGAACTCTGCCCTTAATGCGCTGTGCAGCATCAAACACTGATCTTGCTTGTCCTCAGTTTTCCATTGGTAAGTGGAAATTATGGCTGATATCCATGGCATTAGGCAGAAGTTGATATTTCATCATAGTCCCTTCATTGGCTGGCAGAAATTTCTTGGATAGGAGTAAAAAGTATCTCTCATGTGAAAGAAGATATTTAATGGCTGAAAGTCTATCTTACTTAAAATCTCCTTGTTTGCACATTGAAACCAGACATTTCCCCACTCCTCCTTAAATAAGTTCAAGTGAGAAGAATTTATTCTTGTCATCACAAACATAAAAATATGTCTAAAAGCTTTGGAGATATTGTCCCCTGAAGTGTAGACTCCTGTCAAAATCCTTTTGCACCTTACTTTGTAGTCATGTCTGAACATATCCAGATATTCAGAAGAATCTCAAATTGTCTAAATTACAAATTATTTTAGATTTTTTTCTGTAAATCAGAAGGAACATTGCCTAATTTCGCTCCAAGCAAAATGTGAGATGCAATGATATGAAGAGGATAGACATTAATATGTTATGATGTGCTAATAGCCTTCATCTTCGATCTTCAATATATATTATGCTCATGTTAAACATTTTTTACCAACTTGAATTGACTCCAACTAAGCTTTACTTTAATTCAGTTAAACTATTTCAGAGGTGGTTGGCAAATGAAGAACCCCAAGAAATTTTCCTGTGCAATAAAAGTCCTATTTTTGTCCAGTGTTTTTGAAAAAAATGTTATAAGGAAACTGCTATCCTTGGACAACTTTGTGAGACAAAACAAAGATGCATGGAGAAGTGTAACCAGCCATACAATTTATGGGATTTATACAAGAGTCCTACTAAATGCATTTTGACTGTAGTCTGATTAGCCTTGTTTATATCTCTAATGCTCACATCCACTCCTTTCCTTTCCAAGAAATATTATGAATTATAATAAATAGAAATAAATCTTAATTGTGTATATCCCTGAATCCAAGGAGTTGATGTTGGTTTAACTTACTTGCCATTTAGATTAATTTAATTATAGGAAGTCTCTGTTGTTAACTAGCAGAGAGTGTACATGGTTGCCTCATTATCTTGCTGAGATAGTGTGTGGCTGTTGTGTTTACTCATTGTCTTGATGCTTGTTTTCTCAGGGCCCTCAGGGAAAACCATATTAAATAATTCTGCAATAAGTTTTCCAGAAACAACAACAACAACAAAATCTTAGTGTTTTCCTCTTTTTAAAACTGACAAAAACCAGCTACTTTATAGTGTGGCTTCAGCACAAATGAAATATATTAGTTTGGATTTGGAAACCCCACTATAAGTTCTTATGAAACAAGGATTTCTAGAAATAACATCTAGCTGAAAGTTGATATTTTCATATAATATCTAAACCAGCATTAGAACTTTTTTTGGCAGTCACTGAATCACGGTGCTTTAGTGTCCTGTGGGGAAGCTGCAGCAGTGTGCAGCAGCCACATGTGGGTGGCATGATGTGGGAACAGAAAGCTGTAGCTAATGAAGAAGTTAATGCTGCATTAGTTCCTGTATGAGAAATGTGTGCCAGTGTATCTGGCTAAGATGCTGTTAGCCCACTGTAAACATCTTCAGTCTTGCAATTTCTGTTAGCTTGCAACACAAGACAGAAACTCTCAACAATTGCTGTGGTAGCCTGGTACTCCAAGGTGACTCATGAAATGATTAAACAGAGACAGGGAGAGGGTTGTTCTACTGATACAATACTTTGTGTTCCCAGTTATTGCAGTTAAAATTCATATCAGTCTGTCATGAAGTGAATGACATGAGTTACTTAAGAATCTTCTTGTTTTCAAGTGAGTAGTATGACATGGTTCTAGAACAGTTAGAGGCACACAAACATCAGCATCTGCTACACACACATCTGTAACACATGGAGTATGTTTACTTAATTAAGATGGATTTTCTAATTTCAAGAGCCATAAAGAGCCATAAATATAAATAGTAAAGCTCAATCTATGCAACATATCTGAATAATAAGCTTGTGGCTTGAACTTGGTTATGAAATTTAGAAAGCCAAGCATGTTTAATAATTTGCTTCTGAGGAACTAAAACTTCTTACTGTCCTCACCAGAATGTTGTCTGTGGCTCATTTGCTTGTAGCCCCTTCTTGAATATATTAAAGTAGTCTTGATCTACAGTAGGTATTTTGTATTAGAATGTGATTTAAAGGCAGACCAAGAAATTTCTATCAGAAATTGATCTTTTACTTCTAAGATATGTAACCCTAATTGCACTTGCTCACTAAAGGAGGGAATAGGAAGTGGAAGATAAAATCAACATACCAAATACAATAAACATTGCAGATTAGGGTGAGAGGTGGGAGCAGCCTTTCAAGCTGGTCACATCAAATCAGGATGTGGTTGTGGACTGTAGCACCAAATTAGTATTGCTCCCAAAGTTTTTTTTCTGTGGTTTATGGGGAATTTTTTGCTTTGAGATGTAAAAGTAAGTATGCATTTGTCCTGCTATGGTTTACTGTGATCTTTCTGAGAAAACAGGGAAGGTTTTTCACGTACATTCCCTGAGCATGAATTTCCATTTAGTATGGCACTGTTTGCACACCCCCCCAAAAAATGCCACAAAACCCACACCCAAACTTTGAATCCAAACAAGTTCTCATTTTAGGTTAGTGTTGGGCTTTAAAGATTTAAATAACAGGAAATCCCAGATTTTGCCTGGTTTCCTTCATGATGGCCTAACATGTACACATGGAGTCCATTCTAGATGAGTACAGGTCAGCCTGATGATCACAGGATGCAGCTTTGTGGCTTTTTGTGATATTTAAGGCAACATTTCCTGTCTGTTTCTGACAGCTGTGAGGTCAGAAAAAGAGTTTCGTAGTTGTTTTGCTTTCAGCACCCTTGAATGATGTTTTCTCACACATCACTATACTATCACTTTCTATGGCAGGCTGCAAAAATGGCTTTTGATAAGAGCTTTTCCTGATTTTTTTTTAATATTAAACTTTATCACTGGCATAATGCATCATGCCAGTAAATGCTGTTTATTCTTAGGCTGAGGACTCATTGAATCCACCCTTGGCTACCCCTTAAACGACAATAAAGTAAAGGTCAGGGCAATTAGTGCTCTGTTTCACTTGGGCATGGTTTTTGTAGACCTTTCTTCTCACTGTGTAACTTTTATCTTGACATATCCAAGAACAGAATAACAAGAGAGAGCCTCCAACTTGAAGGTGTATTTTGACAAATGTCTTATCTAAAATGGTGCTTTTTAAAAATCGTGTTAGCTTTTCTATTGGTGTAAAAAGTAAAGATACTGTTAGGCTGAGAGGGAATTCATCCTGTATTGTTTAAACTATGACAACCTGACTAGATTTTATGAGGTGTGTCTTTCAGTAACTATAAAGAAAAGAAAACCCACCAGTTAAACTTTTAAAGCAACTGAAACCCACAATTAGCAATGTAAATCACTCCTGTTGTAGTGCCTCATGATTTGTTGGTCAAAGATTAAGTCTATGTAAAACCTGTTTAGAGTGAGATAAAGCAGGAATAAAAGGGCATATGAAAGAAATCAACAAAAAACCATAGACTAGGAGGACTAATCCAGATTACTTCTTGCTTACAAACTATCTGAATAATAGGTATGATAATTTCTTACTGGTTTTTACAGGGGTGATTTTGTGATTAGTTGGCAGCTGAAATTACTACTGAAAAGAAGGATCTCCAAGGAGGGGAGGGTTTAAAGAGATCTTGCCATTTTCAAAAAGAGTAGAAAGCATTTTTTGGGAACTGGCCAACAGTGTGCCAACTCTGTATTTTACCGTGTTTTGTTTTTTAAACCAGGAAGTGCTTTGTCCAGTATCTCTAAATCCTAGGGTTCAGTATTAGGAATTGCTTGTTTGCAACTGGTGCAAGTGTTCCTAGCAGCATAAAAGCCATTCTGTTCTCACTTTCAGATTGCTTACAAAAGAAACAATTCCCTGTTTCTATGATTTCAGGGTTTTGTTTGGCTTATATAATGAAGGACTGTTGACTACTCATTTTGATTTTATGATTTAAACCACCAGCTCTTTGCAGATCACTCAAAATAAATCAATTGCTTCTATGTGATCTGGAAACGTCCCTCCTTACTTGTTCATGAGAAATTGTCTTTTAACATTATCCTACCAGGAGCACGTTAGAGATCCTGTATTAGACACTGTAGAATATGCTAAATAGTGCATTAAAATGACAGCACAAACAGTAGATAGAAGCAGTATTCACTATTTTAGAATAAGTTCAGTTGGTATTGCTGTTTGTCATTGAGTGAGTGCCACAATTTGATCCCTTGGTTATTTGTCCCCATCATTGGCTCTGCTGACCATGGTTTGGCTCAATGCAAAGAGGTTCAGCAGAATATTAGAGCATGTGGAAGTTCAGGAGATACAATTTTCTGAAATGTACATGCATGCTCTCTGAAAGTTAGCCACTTTTTCAGTTCTCTCTGAACGTTTGTCTTCTTATTGTGATATTAAAAAGTAATTTTATTTCATCTAGCATTATGACTGTATTAGGTCTGAGGGAGGAGTGTTCCACTCTTGACACGCTGGTATACATGTGCAAATCATCACACATCAATAGCTGACTTGGTGAAAGTTTGACAATGCTAATATTGCTGCTCTTTCTGAAGATCTCAGGCAGGGAATAAAAATTTTAACTGCTGGAAAATCTTGTTAGGAGAGAATGCTTTAGGACTATGCTGAACAACATTGAACATACTGGTAAGACAAGATGCATCAACAACTGTGTGAGAATAAAGCAAGCTTCATCAAATATTTTATATTCTACCTATATTTCATCATAAGTTTGAAGCAAGAGTGTTCTTGCTTGCAGACAGCCAGATAAGTGAAATATCTTTGTTAAACTGCATACTGACAAGTATCTTAGTACATGGAACATAGTAATGAATTATTATCTGCCTGCAGAACAACATTTCCTTACCCCTGGTATTAATTTTGGAGTCAATCAGGGCAATATTCTAAGAGCTGGGAATTGTAGATAATACCCCTTATGAAGTGTAAAAAAAAGGTCAAAACCAGAAAATGAATAGTGACGCATTTTAGAACCACCCTTGATAAGAAAGCTTTTGTGTATAAAAGTTCTCAGAAACTGGGCTGGGTTTTGAACTCCTATCTCTAATCACATAAAGATTAGGGCCTGTGGAGTGAGCAAACCTGCTTTGATTGATGTAACCTCTTCTGTACTGATTTCAATGTTGAAGGCATGAAACAGGTTTAAAATACCACAAAGAAAGGCCACTAAGAGGCCTTCAAACAAGCTTCTCTGTGTATAACATAAGAGCTTCTTCCAAAACTTGATTCCACTGTGCCAGACTGGATACTATAAATACTGGTGGTGTGCTCTCAGTATACTATGAATAGTACTGATCACATCATCTATAAAAAAGATTTAGCAGTAATGTAAAGCATGTGGAAACAAAAAAAAACCCAATATAGAAAACAACTGCCAGCTGCCTGAGGTAAAAAAGAAATATTCTTAATTATTTGGTATTCTTCTGTTATTTTTAAAATTCCTCCTGAAGGCATTGATGTTCTCAGGCATGCAATAACTGAAGGAGATATGAAAGTGACCACTAAGCCAATTTGATTAATGACATGGTTCTTTCCTTATTTAATAGAACTCTGTTTTTACCTGCTGGTTAAACTGATGTTACTGTGTATGTGCATTGTGTAATGCAAATGTAAAGTTATTGTAATTAAGTAATACTGAAGCTGTCAACAAAGAGTTAACTGTGGCAGTTCTCTATTGTAAATTGAAATGGACAAAATATTTCACTGGATAGGAAGACAGACATTTTGATCAGAAGGTCATTGTCCTATTAATAAGGAACTAATAGGTTTTCCAAATGAATGACTTGTATTTTCAATTTGAGGAGAGGTGAGAGTACGAGGTGATAGAACTGAGGTTCAATTGAGAGTTTAATCTATGTATCAAGAACCTTTGTCACTGAAATGATGGTGAATAGATGAATTCATTTACAAAGTGTAATGAGTTCCTATTGAGAATTAATTATCTTGGAACTTAGTTCTGAAACTGGAAACATATTTGACCCTTGAAATCAATCTTTCTTTTTCTTCCCTCATAGCACCAGAAACTAGATAAAACTTCATGATGAAAGTTAGGATTTATATTTTAAAATCTTTTATTAACACATTGTAGTGCAAGCATGGACAATGTTCTTATTCTCTTTTTCAGTTTTAGAACATGTCTGAATTCTGACTGGAATTCTTCTTGAATGTTCTTGACCTTTAATTAAGTAAATATACTTGGTGGTTTGTACTTTGGAAGGATAGAAGACAAGGTGTGCTTGAACACCTGGAGACATAAAGAGAAAAGCCGTGGATGATCTTGGAATTTAAGGCAGAAAGTAGCAATGAGAGGATAAAAGCCTCAGATATTGACAGGAAGAAGAGGAAACTCATGGGTGGAACAGTGTCTGTCATAGAGAGGGAGATTCAGAATAACATCCTAAGTGGCAAGGGAGATGATTTTATTATGTGAATTCTGAGGCTAACAACCTGAGCTGTTGCATCAAATTACTATATCACTAGAAACTAGTAGTATTTATAAAGTAGGAATTTTTGGATTTGAATGTTAATTTATTTTCTGTCAGTTCATGTCCTTGTTTCCTCTTTTTTCTATTATGGCAGTACTGTAATGAAGGGGAGTTATAGCTGCAATTGCTGTGAAGTCTTTATAATCTGTTAAATGCTTTAAAATTGGTTAAATTTAAAATGACAACCATCTAAAATACAGATTTTTTTCATTATTAAAGTAGTGTTCTAAATCTGGTGCATAGACTTTTTTAATATCTCCAGTTTTCCCTGTAAATTGTGGCTGTGCTCACAGAAATTCAATTTAGATGACAGGAGAGTCTGATTTTCAGTTTTGATTGCAGGCATTCTTTCTAATTGTAGGATAGAATACTCTTCAGTTCTTCAGTTTTTCTAAGATTCTGTAAAAGGTTGGATGACATTTTTATATTTTGCACACGTGGCAACTTATGCAGTTTGTTCTTGTTGATTCTTAAAGATTTAATATTGCATAAATTATTAATTTCACTTTCTATGTAAGCATCCCAACTTCAGAGCCCTTCCAGAATATTCTCTGAAGGGATACCTTAGACTTCACAAGTGGTAAAAATGTCATTAATCCTATCTTTGCCAAAAGCATGAGATGCATTTCCAGACATGTAGTAGATTTAGGAAACACGAGTGTTTGATTTTTAAAAGCAGGTTAAATTGTATGAATGAATAGTGAGCCAGCATAACCTAGGAAATTCACTGTGCAAGTCCTTCAGGTCCTGTTTTTCACTTGTCTCTTGAGTCACCACCTCATTTTCACATCCTCTGTCCTGATAGCTCTGAAGTCCATGTAGACTAGATCCAGTAATTTCATTTCTTTCAGAGTTTGCATGTACATGTGAACAGCTTTCATCTAACTGGGAAGGAATAGGAAACTATGTGGTTGCCTGATGATGCTTTGTGATAAGTGAGGCTGGGGATAATCTACTAAATCGCCCTACTAAATCTTTCCCAGCTAAAAATGTATGTAAACACTATAGCTGCTTTCAAAGAGGAAGAAAAAGCAAGCAACCAACCAACATACAAAAACCCCCAACCCAAAAATCAAAAACCACAGCAAAAAAAAACCCAAAACTACAGCTGGTAGTTCAAGAATAGAATAAAGATATCCTTTCATCCATTATGTCAGTGATTATTGATTAATTTCAATTGAGTTTAATTTATGAGAAGTGTTCCAAAATAAGTCTGCTTTTCCTTGGTGATTGACATGATAGCTAAGCAACTGGCATAAAGTTGGTGTTTGAAGCAATACATTCCAGCTGCCCTGGGGATCATGTCCATTTTGGTGACCATGCCTTTTACTTCTTTATCCTCATTGCTACTCCCTCAGTGCTCTGCCAAACTCTGCTGCACAGTATTTTGAAATTTGTCTTTGTCAGCCTAATAGAAAGTTTCCATTGAGAGGAGCAGAACCTGAAATCTAAGAGGATGAGCATTGGAGCAGTAAATCCTGTGCTGTTGTGTGCAGTTTTATAAGCATCTCTGGCACAGATCACCTTATTAAAGCAACATCTGCTACAGGCACAGTACTTGGATTAGGGATGACAGCCATTTGCAGCCAAATGAACTCTTAAAAATAGAAGATATTTAAATTTGACAAAGATTAATGCTTTATTAGCTTGCTAAATTCTTAAGGTTTACAGTAGCACTTTCTGTGGATGTTTTATATGGATGCTCTTTATATTTAGTCTAATGTAAGTGTGATCTGCATCACCAGTTTTCTCAGCTTGCCTTATGAGATTGATTGGTCTTATATCTGTCTGTTCTCTGTCACGAAAAATCATGAGGGTTAGGAATATGACAGCAGTGTTTTTCCCATTAGGGAAGCACTTAAAAATATTGTCTGGGAGGTCTGTCTCTTCAGACACTTCTAGCAGATCTACTGCCATTGGAACATCTATATCCAAACACAACAAGCTTTTATTCAAGCTTATCAGCGTCATTGCTATTTTTTTCCTGCCGCAGGATTCTTACTTTGCAAGCTTGAAATATGGATGGTTTGGTCATTTCCATAATTACTTCAATTAGCTTCTCATTCACACCATTTCAAGCTGTTAGGACATAGCAGCTGATTCCAGTGGCAGCATCTACCCATTGACTAGAGAAAGCAAGTTATTTAATGGTTTTGTCTGGTTCAGCATCTACTTCTGTGGCTTTTTAAAATTTCCTTTACCTAGTCAGAAAGTGTTCAGATCTGTTTCTGAAAGCTTCACTCATATAAGAAGACTTTTTAAGTGCTAGGGGAAATTTTTACCTAAGTGAAGGAAAAAAAAAAAATCACTGATAAATGCATGTTAGGAAATGCAAGCTGCCATGCATTCAATACAGTCAGAGACACCTTATCGTTCATATTGCCCATTCATACTGGTTCAGATGGTGAAAAAAGATGTAATTTGAAGATCATGCCAAATCACTAGCATGTTTAAACGTGATGTGTTACAGTTAACTCCTGCTTTGACAGTATGTTGCTGCTTAAAAGCCCCTGCTGAGACTGGTTCTAGGTATAAAGGCCAGAAAATTGTAATAATAAGGAGCAATCTCTGCTCTGAAAAGCTTATATTTAAACAGACAATACAGTTGAAAATTTTTAAAGAAATCTTAATGCAGAAAGCTGAAGTGCCTTGCTGTTAAGAGAGTCTCACAGCAAGTACAGACAGAACAATAATTCAGTATTTTCTGACATTTTTCCCAAACCTATTGAAAGATATCCATGCTGAACTAGTAGGAGAGGCTTCCTCTTTTCACTGCTCCTCCATTTGCAATCAGCAAGGCACAAATCTTTTCTTTGTGATCCAATATCCATTCTTGCTCAAGACATGTCTGCCAAATACAATTTAAAAAAATAAAAATTGGTGGGCTTCTGAGTTAATGTATTATTAACATGGGGCTTTGGACATATTTTTTCCTAATTCACTGCTTTTATGTCCTCATCTATTAAATGGCTGAACTTCAACCAATGCCTCAGTTTCCTGAGAGTTTTTCTCCTTTTAATATTTTTTTCTCACATATTGTGGTACCTGGAGTCAAAACTCTTTTTTGATTTTATTTTAATTGAAAGACAAAGCTTAATGAAAAGATTGAGTGAACGCTGTTTCTATTCCCAGTATTTGTTTACTGATCTTCCCTTTCCACTCAAAATACATACAATAGTATGAAATTTGTGAGACGCATTTATTTTCTTCCTTTACAGTGGGTTTTGTAAGTGATCTTGGGCAAGACATTTAACCACTCTGTGTGTCTTCCTGCCCCCCTAATGTGTGTTATGGCATTTCTACCTTGTGGAACCTGTTATTTCACGTAACTAGTGGCTAGATACTATGGTAACAGGGGCTATATAAAGTAAGTAGGATACTTAAATTTATTATGGATTGGCTTGTGCTAAGGCAAAGCTGTAGGACTGAAAGAAACATGTCAGGACTGTAGATGATTCCTTGGGTGCTCTCTCGCTCCCTTACCCAACAATTTTTTTCTGCCTTGACAAACTTGTGTGGATTACTTAAAATGTTTTCAGAGACTTAATTCTTATTTCCCCATTAATCCAAGTCTAGAGTGCAATTTAGTATCTGTTCAGATGTACTTCTATTTTCCTGCTCTTTGACCTTTATGTTCTATTTTTCTTTTGTACTTCCAGGTTGTTCAAATGCTGTCTGTAAAATAATAATCTTAACAGTAGAAGAATCTTAAAACACTAAAAACACTCATTCATTTAAATACCTACTTAAATACGGACACTCGTTAGTCCCACCCCCAGCATCACTGTGACACAATGTTGTGTAAATGATGGTTTTCTCGGGTCTAGGTTTATAATATTAACAACATGCATCTGAAATAGTTAATATCCAGGCTACACAAAAATGAAGATGTTTCCTTAAGAGCTTTTGCCCACCTCAGACCCAAGAGGAGTGATTCCTTCATAAGCATGTATGTTTTTGTATGATGACCTAATACAATTTGGTTAATTGCTCTTGCAGAGTAGAAGTGCTGCAGATGCTGTAGGATCAATAATAGTAGACGTCAGAATGTTTGAAACCACGAAACACAAATGTTATAACATTTTAGATTAATTTTACTTAAGTGTTTAAGGCATTCACTGTAGATGTATCTCAATCCTGTACAGTCTATAGTCACTCTTTATAACTCAGCTCTCTGTTCTTGAACACTATACTGGAATGTATAGTGGATGAAGTTGGCATGGATTGTCCTGATACTTTTGGATTCAGAGCATAAATACTTGCATAAAAGCTTTTGAATTAGGTACAAAAACTGTGCTTTAAATCTTTTGCAAATATGGTTCCACTGGCAGAGTATAAACAAGAGTAATGAGAAGAGTGTATTTTCATTATGAGTATTTGCCTTTTGCAGTGGTTGAGAGCTAGCCATTGGCTCCAGTTCTCTGGAAATGTCTCTGCAAGGAATGTCTCAATTACCAAGATAATGTGATAAAATGCCTACTTTGTGACTACAGAACAGAAATAGTCGTCTCTCCTCGTTTCAGAAAGAGGGAGTTAAATGCTATAGATCTATAGAACTTCGATCATCAAATCTATTTTGTATCAATTTATTTTGGGGAAATTGTAATTTAAGACAGCATTTATCACATCTCCCCATCTTCCTGCCAGGTATACTATGCTAACATATTGATACTTGATATACGAGTGAGTGGCTCATGCATGAAATTATTACATCAGTCATTATATTGAGCAAGCCATGAATACCAAAACATTCCCAATAATTTATCAGTTAAATAATGAAAAATGCAGAATTTTTTTCAAATAAGTTTAGTTGTGTCAATAGACCTACCCTGATCTGGTGTCTCAAAGTATCAAAATATATTTATGTATATCTTACAGTAATACTTTTCATAAAATGTTACAGAATTCCCTGGATTCCTTGTTTATTGAGAACAGTGGTTTCTCAAGGCAAGTGTTACACGTCATGCTTATGTAAGGCACAGGATTTTGGCTGTGAAAAGCTGATTAATAATGTATAGTTTTATGAGCAATATGCATAAATGTTAATTCTGTCAAATGTCATAGGAACAACTGTCATACCTGGGGGAAGGATCATGCTTCCTGGATTTCTTTGTTTGCCTTCACAAAATTTAGATGCCAGACTGGGCTTACCTTATCTTGTAAAACATAACAGAGTTCTTTATAGATGTCAAATGGCAATACATTTGTTTTGATGGGAAAAAAACCAATGATAGACTTCTCTGACTTGTAGAATTTTGCTTCATTATGTACTTCAGTGATTGCCATTATTGAAAGCCCTTGGGCAAATATATACTCGTGAAGAAATAGCATGTGAGCTGTTCCACTGTTTGCAGATTAGTCTTCTACATTGCATTCATAGCTCCTCTTTTAAATGAGTGGCTATTTCTGGAACATACACAACCATACATTTATTAACTAGTATAGCTCTTATCTGAAAACAAACTTAGTTCACAAATAATAACTTTTTCATGTGGCAAACATAAGCATGAAAAACATGAAAACTACAAAAACCCCCATTTTTTATACAGGTTGTTCTGGTGACTAGCCATAACAGGGAAAATTATTGAATGCCTTGCTATGGTGTGTTGTTGACATATATATTAGCATTACACTGTATTTCGTTGTTACTAATTTTAATCCTTTATTTTATAAATTCTTTTCTGTTTCAAGGAGAAGTCAGAGTCCTGACATAGCTTAGAAAAACAGAATGAAGCCTCAATAAGCATTGGATGTGCTGTTGAAGAATTAAATTAGCTGGCCTGTGAGCTACTGAGCCTCAGCCCTGTAATCCATGGAAGCCCAAGTTAAGAGCTTCATGGCATCAGAACAAACTCTTGGTTGTCTAGTCAGACATTGAGATCTAATGTGGATTAACTTCAGAAGCTTCTATAGGATTCTGTTTTCTGAACCAGCTTCTTCTTTGAAGTACACTACTCAAAATTACAGATGAAATCTGATCTTAATTATTGTCATTGATGTAATGAGCATTCAGTAGTTAAATATATATAAATAAAGTAATACTTAGTAGTATCTAATTTTTTGTAATCTTTACTTTCTAGGTTATGAAAACCTCTTCAGTAAGGCTTTTTTTTCAGAATTTAGTAACAGGCATGTTTATATCTTTTTCTTGTCTCTGAATTGGAGTTTCTGTTATCATTTTAAAATATTTTTTTTCTTCTAGTTAATGTTTACTTCAGCTGTGCAGGAGTACAAGATTGTCTGTGAAGTCAACATCATTATAGGTGACTAGAATTAGATAACATGTAAGCGTCTGCTCATTGTGAATTATTTTGTTCCTTGGCTCTGAGATACCTTCTTTCAGCAATTTCTGGTAGTTTCATATTACATTTACTCTGATTTGGAGCCTGCAGAGTGTGATTGAGCTATGTGATTACTTCAGCACATTGTTAGAACTGCAGAGGGCATGCAGCATTCTAAGAATCTGTGTTTTGAACTGGTGCTAGGAGACATAGGGATTACTGGAGTGCTGACCTTCAGTTGAATTGTTAAAAAATCATGCAATTAAATTGAAATTTAAGGATAGACAATCAAGTGAGGTTAAAAGTTCTAAAAAGAACTTAGTAAAATTGTGTAGTCTCGATTTTATCACCACAGATTAGTCTACCATATTTCTGAATGAGGAAAAAAAAAAAAGGAGGAAGATTAAGAGCCGGAAACCTAAAAAAACGTGGGGAAGAAGTCTGAAACAGAGGGCAGTTTGGCATTTAGATTGAATTTTGTAGCCTTGTGATTAGCCTTGTCCTCAACCTCAGAGGACCTTTCAGAAGAAACACAGGCAGAAGCTGTGACTTGCCGTGTAGGCTGGAGTAGTAGAAGGATGCTTGGAGATCAATGAGCCCTTTTGCAGATGAATTGTTTCTCCCAGATAGTTTAGACACAGTCCCTTGGTGTCTTATGCTTGCTAATAGCAAAATAATGGCTTGAATAATGAGTTGATCTAAATTACATGGAAGGGAAGCCCCAGAAGAGAATTTGGCTTAGCACCTTCCAAAATTGACAAGGGAACAGTATGGAATAAATAGCTTATGTAACAATAAGTCTTGTAATTATACACTTTTTTCAGCAGATGGATGTGCTATTTTGGGACTGAATAACAACTGAACATTAACTCTAGTAACTTGCTTTTTCAGTGATGGCAATCTGGACAAATGTGCTGCAACTCCAAGAAGCTGATGCAGCTGGTGGAGGCAGATCTCTGCGGGCTGGCAGCCTGCTGTGCTCCAAGCCTACACCTTTAGGGATGACTCACTTTTTGTTCCTGCTCATTCTGCAAGCCCAAGGCAAAGCATTGATCTGATCATGTTGTAGGAGTGGACAGAGTAGGTTCTTTCTGTTTTATCTGTGCATATAAAATACCAGACCAGTGATCAAATGTTAGAAAATCCACCCATGAGTATGTGTTGGGTGGAAAACCCACACATACACTTTGGATTTTTTTTATTGTATGATAAACCTAGCAGGAATGACTTTATCTAGTTCCACTCACATCATCACCCTATATATCTCTTAGTACTTCTCTGTAAGAGATCAAGTTTTTTTGCCTTAGTAGAGCTCAATATGGGGAAATGATTGCAGATACTTAATCACTCACAATTTGTCTTTCCTCAATTTTATACTGTAATTTCTGTCATTGTGTAAGCCCTGTATGAGTATGAGTATTTTCTCTGGTGGATTTTTGTATGTTCTGTAATTTTAGAAAGATTGTATCTCTTCATGTAAGTTAAGAAATTTAGAATTGTACTGCTTTTTCTAGGTAACACAGTTAAATAAAAACCTGGTTTAAATTTATGCTTCCCTTTCGGTTTAGGTTTTCAAAGACATTATAAGCAGCCCTAAAAGATTTTTTATTATTATAATCATCATCCTTCTCCTCCTCATCATCTTGATGTCTGAATTTTAATTCTGAGATATATTTCAGATTTGTTAAAATACCTTAAGGTCTCTTTTTTATATTTCAAATTTTTTCATTATATGCAGCTCTTAGAAATGAGAATCCATTTATCATTATCAAATATTTTGCAAGTGTTACACAAGCAGGTACTTGAAATGTAGGACTGTCTTCTGTACAGTTACATTTGTTCCTCCTTGATTTTCTTTATTTTTTTTTTTATTCATACACAAATGACTTATCTTTTGTTTCTTGGTTTGTTTGCATTGGAAAGTAGAGCTAATCTACAGAAATACAAAAAGGCTACATAAAAAGAAAACACATTTCACCCTTCTGTTTATTGAATACTGTATGAGAAAAGCATTCAATATTTAATGTGTTAAATTGCTTTGACAGTATCTGCTTCTAGGATCTCCTTGCAGGTGTATTTTGCTTGTGTGCTTAACTGGCTCTGTAATTAGAGCAGTTTGAAGCTTGTTCCATATTCAGAGCTGCTTTTATTTGGGTAGGGAAGCCAAAACTGTCATAACATGTGGTTCATGATTACTTTCCATGTACAATCATAAAAGCACTTTGGAAAAAAAACCCCTCAGAGTTCCTCAAGAGGCCATATTCTGTTCTTGTTATTCTCTTGGGAGAATAATGGCATAGCTTGAGATGTGGAAGAAGTGTGCAGGTGATTTTAGGTATTGAAGTTGGTTTTTTGGATTGTAGCAAAACTTCTGGGAAAAATGTCCAGCATACAGCTATACAAGCCTGTAACACATTGGGTGGACAACTGGCTAGTGGGTTGGGCTGAGTGTTACATAGGGCTGGTAGCCAGTCACCAGTGGGGCTCCACAGGCTCAATTGTTGTTTATAGATGATCTGGACACAGGAATTGAATTTGCATTGAGTTTGCCAATAATACTGAAGAAGGAGGAGCTGTGGACTGCCTTGAGGGTGGAGAAGCCTTACAGAGATCTGGGTAGACTAAGAGCTGGACATTAAGCAGCTCTATAAACTCTCAGTTTAACAAGAGTAAGTGAGGGATTCTACACCTGGGACGGGGTAGTCCTTGTTTTACACACAAGGCTGAGAGCCTGAAGAAGGAAGGAGATCTGGGAATTTGGGTTGATGGAAAGTTGAACATGAGTCAACAGTGAGCCCTGGCAGCCATAGGGCCGACTGTCCTGGGTACATCAGGCACAGCATCACTGGCTGGTTGAGGGAAGTGATTGTTCTGCTCCTCTGTTCTTGTGTGGCCTCACCTTGAGTGCAGTTTTGGGTGCCTCAGTATTAGAAGGGAATATACAAGCAGTGCATCCAGAGGAAGAGTGTGACAAAGGTGGTGGAATGTCTTAAGGGTCAGATGCACAAAGAGCAGCTGAAGTCACTTGGTCTCTTCACCTTGGAGAAGAAAAGGCTGAGGGGTGACTTAATCCCAGTCTATAACTTCCTTACTGGGGGGATAGAGGAGGGGTAAGTGCTGATCTTTTTTGTTTATCAGTGATAGGTCACAAGGAAATGGAATGAAGCTGTGTCCGGGTAAGTTCAGACAGTTCAGTTTTTGTTCAGTAAGTTCAGTTTTTGTTCCTTTTGTGAGAGGGTGGTCAGTCACTGGAGGATGTGCCACAGGGAAGTGGTCATGCTCTTAGTCATATGATTTAGTTCTAAGTATTCCCACAAGGAGCAGGGTGTTAAACTCAATGATCCTTATGGGTCCCTTCCAATATGAGATATTCTGTGATTCTGTGATATCCTGGTAATTGCATATTTACTCTATTAACATATTAAATGTACTAAAGATTTTTCTGAATAATGCATTCTGACAATGTCCATTTACAAAATGCAATTGCCAGAATCAAGTTGTATTCTTTGTCTTCAGTATGTGGTTTTGGCATGAGAAAAATATTCTCACAGACTTTCCAGAGAAATAAAGCATCTTTCTTTTCTGCAGTAGGCTATTGGGTGATTTTCCAGTACTTAGGATGGTTTGGGACTTCAGATGCTTTTATACTCACTTTTCTTTCCCCAAACCTTTTAGCTCTTTAGTGGGCTTTAGTGAGGCTTCTATTCTACTGAATCCTAGTATCATCCTAGTCTTTTCTTTATCTCAAAGTATGAAATTTTGCCTGTAATTGAAAATACACTTGGATGCATTAGCAAGCTCTGTCTATGGGTATTGATTAATATTAAGTCTCATCTTTGAACTAATGTTGCTTAAGAAATTAAGCATAACTATCTGTAATGGAGATTTCTAGGATTCTCAAATTAATATCTCTGGTTGAGCTGCAGGATGAATATGCTTACCTTTATTTTTCAGCTTGAGGGTTTTATATTGACAGTCAATACAACAAATATTATTTTTTTTTCACTTTGTCACAATGCTTCAAGGGAAGACATCATTATGTGTCATTACTCAGACAAACCTGCATTCTTAGAAGTAAGTCAAATAGAGATGCCCTGAGTATCATCTGGTATTTGAAAAACCAGCTAGCTATGACTTTCATATTGCCTGGAATAGGTGTTTTTCCATAACATACATTGTATTTATGTATATATCATGAAGTTTGAATAAATTATTCTAACTTAAAAAGCAGGAGGGAAATGGAAAGTTAGCTATTTGATGTTGTTTTTATAAAGGAAGTTAATTATTAGGTAATGATGCTAGACACCTCCATTAAAAGTGGTTTGCAAGCCCTTAAGCATGCCAAAGACAGGATGACAGGACTGGTCCTGCCAGAAACTTTCCTCAAAGACCTTAATTTTTACTGGTTGGGAAAGGCTTGCAGTACCTAACTGGAAACTCTTCATCATGTGAGTTAGGTGCAATACAATTAGCTATATGTCTATTTTTTCTGATATGTAAATCATGCTAAAGACTAAAAGCACCTGATGATGCCAAGTACAACAGTTTCCAAGGATCCAGAACTTCCAAACAAGGAACTTTTGCTTTTTCTTGGCTTGTTTCACAGTATCGATATAAGTTACAATTTTTCTCTGTATATGTTGAAATGCTCCCCCGGCACTTCAAACTTGTTTTCTTCAGACAAGAATAAGTTATTTGAGTATTAATTTCTAAATTCACTTATGGGTGTTGGGATTGTGTTACATTTGTTGCATTGAGTTACATTTTGTGCATCTGTTTCCATGATTACACTACGGTACAGCTAATATGTAAGAATAAAAGAAACAGGAAATAGAGATCTGACTGTAAGAGACCAATGACTACAGAATTGTAATTGTCCTTCTTAATGGGTCCAGGCCTGAAATTATTTTTCAGAAAACAACTCCCTTAATTTTATTAGTTTCTTGGTCTGTAAAAACTAATAAGGCCTGGGATTCAAATACATTCAGCAAATGTTGAATACCACAAATAGGTATGACTAAAATATCTGTTCATCAGAAAATCTCAAAACTTGTTTGAAGACAGCAAAGTACTAAAAATTTGTACAACATTCTTTATTATAAATTAATAACATGATATTCAATGAGATTGAGGATACAATTGAAGTTACTAATTCTTCTGGCTCTTTTTTTTGCCTTTATCTCCTTCCATTTCTCCTGGGTTTAGCTAAGGCAGCTTCAGGAATGGGTGTAAAATCATGTCTCACAGAAATCTTGATTTCCTTACTGATTTCCCTTCCCTCTCAGATTAATTGAGCCAAAGTAAGCTGGCAAGTGAATTTTGAAAAGCCTAGAGATACACCACAAGCAACTTTCTTTGGTCAGAATGGGTTTGTTTCCTGTACTGAATATACAGCATCTCTTGTGTAATGCATTTTAGTCTGATTGGCATAAGATCATCAGGCTTTTGATAAGCAGAAGAGTATGATATATATAAAGCTGCAGCTATGTGTGAGGAGGACTAGTCAGTTGCTTGCTGATGTTGAGGTGGCAGAGACTCAGCCTTTTGGGTTTTAGTTTGTTTTTCCAGTAAATAGGAATTAGTTGGTCTCAGTGCTGATTCTAACCAGGAAATACACCACTGAAGCAATTGCAATACTGTTTAGCTTCACTTTGATTTGATGGAAAGGAATTGTAGAGATTTGTTTCACATAACTGGCAACTTAAATACTTGGTTTTGAAGATGAAGTAAGCACATGGATTCTCCAAGTATGAACAACATGGAGAAAAATTTTCTGTGGAAAGTGGAAATGAATTTGACAGGGCTCCCTTCACAGGGCAATTTTTGCTGCTGGGTTTGACAGCAATGTCCCCCAAAAGTCCCCAGGCTGCCACTGAGACTGCAAAACCTCCCAATATAGTAGGCCATGTCAATTTAAATACAGCATCAGGATGTTTTGCATCCTTTCACAGCATCCAGACACAGCAGCTGACATCATGCATTTCCATTATATAGGTCTGATGTTCATTGCATGATGTGCAAAGAGACACTTGGCATTCAAAACTCATGAATAAGTCTAGGCTGCTTGTTCTGTTCTGTGCATGGTTAGTATGGACATTTTATTTCAATTTGTGACTAAGAGGAAATCTTTGCAGATGTTTACTTTGACTCAGTGTTGTATTGATAAAGATCTTTAGTGATGTATATAACAATGTACATACCTAATGACAGGAAGCTAGATGTAGGCACCATACTACTTTGCATTCATGTTCTTCCTTGTTTAGTTAATGTAACTTTAGAGGACTGAAATGGACAACAAAGAAGACTGAAGGCCTTGTATCACAATACAGCATCATGAGCACTCTGCTCCTCAGTGACTGCTTCCAACTCTCTGGCTAGTTTTCATGATTTGTGAGGATGCTTGCAAAAAGGTAGAACATAAATACTTATTCCAAGATTATCTGCAGATGGGCACTATGCTCCACCAGAAAAGCTTCCTTTGACATCATTTATTTACTTTGTTCCTTAAAACCAAGTGAAAATTTTGCAGGTGAAATACTGGTGGCAATTTTCCAAATTCTAGGTTTTTTTACAGAAATATTGAATTAATGGTAGGACCAAAAACCTCACAGTATCCAGTGAATAAAATTATCAATTTAAACTTGTTATTTATGTCACCTAGCTTCCATAACTGGTCATTTGAAATAGTCATTAAAAATGACCAGTCTCTTTAAACATTGGATTTATTCACTTTTTGCATTGATTGGGAGTTTCAAATCCTTGAATGCTTATTTTTTATTGTTTCCAGTCTTCCTCTCTCTCAGCTACTTTGTCTTCCCTTGTTTCTTGGATTTTATTACACATGAGGATTGAACCTGTCATGTTCTAGGAGTCTTTTAATTGCATCCCAGTCATTGATACTGGAAAAAACATATTGCTATGACAGGAAACCTAAAACATCCAATTACCTGTATACCACAGTGGCAGGCAGATAAATGTAACAAGCTATGAAATGAGCTACCCTGACTGGTATGAAGAGGCAAAAAGTTAGTGAAAATAAACTTTGTAATTGGATATGTGGACTAATGACAAATTAGAAAAATAAGAGGCCTTGCATCCATTTAATGCAGGTAATTAGATTTAGCCATGGATAGCTCTTAAAGCCCCCACTAAGCCATTATTTGCATGTTGTAGTTTGTGATGCATGGAATCATGAGATGATTGAGCCAGCAACATAAAGTAAATTCCCCTTGATGCTTTAAAATAATGAAAGTGAATGAACATTTCTGTTTGTGGTTCTTCCATTCTTTCTCCTTCATTCCATTTATGTTGAGAAACTGCAATAGATTTCTGGAATTCTTGTATCCCAATTATAGAATAAAGACATGTCCAATGTAATAGTAATATTTGTTCTCTGTGTTCCAAGGAGTAACACATTTCCTCAAGTGAAAGCAGTAATATGAGTTTAGTGAATGAGGGTGAATGGAATTAACTTTCTCCATACACTAGCCATGCAATTTAAAAATCAAAGGTTGCTTTCATGTATGAATAATGATTAGTGAAGAAGGTAGGGCTTATACTAAATTTTTACTTCCCACATACGGGTAGAGCAGGTGCTTGCTAGAGGCAATGAAGATTTTTTTTGGACTTTTTAATGTGTGAATGATTTTTAGGCTGTACTAGACAGACAGGTTTTAGCTTGCCCAGAGCTTGAAAAATCCTTGAGCTGGCAACAGTGGCATTACCACTGTTGTCAAGACCAGCCTCATAAATATTAGAAGAACCAAGAAAACTTCCAAGTCTTTAAACACGAAAATACTAATTAGGGTGCTATTGCTTCTTGTATTTATTTATTTCTGTTTTAAACTTACCTAACTTACTTAGATAATTAAATTTCTTGTCCAAGTATGTATGTGATTAGTGTTTGCAGCTCTAACTCAGTTTCTCTTTGGATTATGCTAATGCTGTTTTCATGAAGAGATCACTTCATTAAGCACTTTCTGTAGAACTTCTCTTGAAGCCACTCTTTTTCCTTGTTTTTCCTATAAATTTTTTTCTGTGATGCACAGTATATGGTGGGAACAATATAATTATAAAAGTAATTTTCCTTTGCCTTTAAAAAAGTCTATCAGCACACGAATAACAATCTTCTATGTAATTTTTGGCACATCTGTTTGGGGAAAAGTAGATTGTCTTTAAATATTTATAGATTTATTGGTGGCAAAGTTGTTTATGAGCTATTAGATGATTTTTTTTTTTTGTTTATTTTTAGAAGTATCTCTGTTAGCTGTTAAATGCTTCTGACAAACCTAGTCCTTTTTCTACTGAAGTCAAATTTCATATGTACATATGTTTGTTTGTATGCTTTTTGTGTTTATAAATTTTTATCAGATTATCAGAATTAGATTTATAATTTCTACCCTTACAGTTCAATAAATCTGTGCATTATCTAGTACTCTTGAAATGAAGGGATTTTTCAATCCTTTTTATAGCCTTGAAATCCAGGACAGCCTTAAAAAAGTTTCATTTTGAAACACTCCCTGGTTTTCATTCAGGAAGTTAGCTGTTACGGTTCAGAAAATGACTATTTCTTTTGGATTCTTTTTTCTGTATAAAATGATGTAAAAACAGAAAGTAATGGTCTGAAGTATTCTCTCTTGCCAGTGTGCTCCCACCTCACCTTATCATGTTATCATTCAAATCAGACTCTTCAGGAGAACAGTGGAGATAATTTTTAGTACTAAACCCACAAATTGTTAGCCTAACCTGTGGAGTGGAACATAACACTGGCACTGAGGAAGATACAGCATGTCTCATTCAAGGTACTGCATCTGCAGTACCATTAAGAGGAGAGTTTTAAATAGGAACTGCTGGCAACTTGTTAGAATAAGGTTAATTACTTGGGCTGAATTTACTAACTGCACATTCAGTGTAGTAATTAGAAATGGAAAGGTTTGACTTAGAAGTGATTTTCCTGCATTGGTCACTATAGCAGCATTGCCCCAGTGCATGGAGTCTGGCAGACAAAATTAAGCTGGAACTTGCCAGTGCTAAATATAAAATGGAATCTAGCCGAAATGATTTGTTTGCTTAGTTTAGAGAGGCCACTAGTCTGTGATCAGAATTCGTAGTAACTCTATATGTGTTTTCTAAAGATGCACATTGTTTAGTATAATAGTTTCCCAAAAATAAAACTCATTGTTACTGTGCTTACAAGATAAGCCCCAGGCCAGTGTCATATGTGCAGGCACATGGGGTAATCTCTGCACTGTTTTGTGACTAAATTCTTTGCTGACTGATTTACTTTGCAGTGATGCCCTACAAGTATTCCTAAAAAAATTAAATAGGTTTTTTTCCTTTTGTTTTAAAATAGCTTCCCTACTTCATTAACATACTGAATGCCCAGTGTAATTATCATGCAGTCACTCAAAAGAAGCATACAACAGGTTATTGCTGTTTTCTCTACTTTGTTGAGAAATCACAAGCTCCTCTTGTGTTGAGTCACATACTTAGTTCTGTGAAATGCTGAAAGTATTGTAATAAGCAATAACTATCTTCTGTACTTGTCACCCCTAAGGGAAAGGGAAACAAAATCTAAACCCATCAGTATTATAGGATATTTTTGAAAGAATCAGGGAGCTCTCCCCTACCTCCTTACTCTTTTTTTAGCTGGTAATATTTCCCACTCAGCACTAGCTTAGATAAGTGGATATAATGAACTTCCTAACACATTTAATATAGTATATCTGGTATATAGTGAACCAGACAGAGGCACTGACGGCACAAATGGTAAATTAGTTGAATAGCATCTGCAGGAGGCCAGATTTATTAGATTTTTAAAGCCTGGAGCAGTTCTGTGCATTGCTTTCCCACAAAGCAGTGTTTCTCTGTGCACTCTCATGTTTCACTCTAACCTATATAGCAGGATTTATTTCTGGATCATGAAAAGAGCCTGGACAGGCACAGTGCTGAGCTTACAGGGTTCCAAATGAAGGCAGATCCATCGTCTGTCTCACACGCAGTTTTAATTGCTTGTGATTTATTCAAACTTCCAGGATCACCAAGTTACTTTTTTGTGGAATAGAATTTAGAAACTTTTTAGATATTATAACTTCTTTCATTTAAAGGTATTATATAATTTCTGTTTCCAGATAAAACATATTTTAAAGGTACCTTTTTCCCTGGGGGTCAGCGGGAGTGCAGTTTGCATTCAATGTTCCTAAATTCTCTTAAGTACTTTGTTGGTATTTCTTTGTTCTTGAGCACCCAGATAAATGGGGTGTGCTAGGCAAAAAGAAAACATAAAGATAACATAAAGCATAAAAGAAGGAAATCCTTTACAGGAAAGTAAATAAAATTCAATAAAATTCACCCTTTTCTAAGCCATAATTTTCATATGAATAAAACTGTGCATTATAAAATTTGATAGTTATAAACCAGGATTTGAGAGATACTTGAAGTGGGTAAGGGATGTTTTAAACTGTCTTGTTCTATATTTGAAATTCTTAATGGAGTTCAAAGCTGTTAATTTCCAAAACGAAGTTGCACACAAGGAGCCAAAAATGATCTCATTGGCGCTAGCTGACTGAACTGAGATGTGGCACTCACTGGAATATACAGAAAAGTGAATTTCTGTACTCTTGAATATTGTTGTTGGCTATCAGGTCTTGTTAATGTGACTATATAAAAAATCAGTCCATTTTCCATGAATGCTTGAATGGCTTCATAGTGAAATTGAAGTGACTGACAGAGAAAAAGCAAGGAACAAGAAAACAATTTAATGACCTCTGTCAATTTAGGACCTGATCCAAAGCCAAATGTCATCAGTAGAATGATTTCTATTGTGCTCATTGAGCTTCTAATTCAGATCTTGAAGTCTTGAATGTAAACAGTGTGTTAACTAATTCAGGTGTGCAGAATGCAAGGAAAAGCTTATGGGAAGTGTACTTTATGCTGTAATTTCAGGATTTTAAAAGTTTTTGCTGTCTTTTGAACACATTGCCTGACTACCTCAGAACTTCCAAGGCAGATCAGGAAGATATAAAGAAGGTGGTACATAGACTGCATCAGTGAAAGTATTTTCAGTGCAAGTAAGAATTTCATGGAGCTCAGGTTGTTTTGGAAAACATGGTGAGACAAATGAGAACTATAAAAAGGAAAGTATGATTCTGGCAACCACTTCACTTTCAGTAGTGCAAATTCTGGTTGTATAGCAAACAAATGTGGACAGAGATGGATTGTATGTCACTAGAGATTCTACCTTGCTTTTCCCTTTTGAAAATGAATAGATACATATCGGGGTTGGTTGTAAAAAGGAATGATAATTGCTGCTATACCACTAAAGAAAATCAAAATACTTCAAGCAATGTGTTTAAAATGGTATGTTAAAATAGTATGCTTTTCATAAAGGACCCCTTTTAAAATATATTTTGGTTGAAGACTGTACTCTTAATTCTGTGTGGTTCAATATTGTTGGTGTATATGCAGAGTTACTCTATAATGGGGAACAGCTGTATGCCTGAAGTAACTGCAACCCAAGAGTGTTGCATTTTTAATAAATCCAGGCACATGTACCTGTTCACTGGAGCTTGCATGTAATGGATGTTCAGTTTACTGCAAGAGATAGGGTATTTGAATTTTCTGCTGCTGTTTAATTTATAAGAATTCCCTTCTGAGGGAACTGTTTAAACCTTCTCTATTATATTTTGCTCCTAAAATTTTTCTTCCATTGATTTTTCTCAAGTAAGAAAAAATATCCTTGCATGTATATATCTCCATATGGATGGAACAGTGTAACTTTTTAAAATATTTTGATTTATTTTTTTTGCAATAGAGTGTTGTCATTTAAAAACAGCAATGGCTTTTACTTCCAGAAGCACAAAAAAATAACATATGATAATGCTCTCCAAGCCAATTTATAATAGCAGGTATGATTCAAAAGTTGCCTGAGTCATAGTAGGCAACCTGTTCTTGTTTGCCTTGAGGAATCTCATTGAAATGTGACGGTAGGCACAATATCAAGACAGATTTCTGCAGCTATCCAAATTTATTTTTTAAGTAATATGACAAGCTAAAAGTCCACATTTGTGTTATTCAATAATAATAAAGCTAAAAAAAAATACAGCTGACTGATGGCATACTCATTGTGGAGATTTCCATCATCGTTTAAAAACACAGGCATAATTTCCAGGTTACTAGTGCCATTCAAGATCAACTGCTTGTTTTTTCTGCCACTGACATGATAACCCCATCTTCTTTTTGTTTGCTTTGTTCATCTTCAAGGAGATGTAGTCTGAAATACCATTCATATATCTCTCTACTTATAGCTTGTGAATAGCAAAGTCATGTTTTCTTTTTCTTGGATTCCTCCTTAAAAATGTAGTCAGTAGCACTTACATTTCTTTAGAAAGGACTCTCGACTCTGTTCATCCATCTGATTGACCAGCAGCTGTGAGACCTCAGCATGTGACAGAATTACCAGGTTTTCAGAGTCGAGATGGCTCACAACATGGGATGTGTATGTACATGACTGTCCTTCCAATGGATGCAGAATATGCTTGGACAACATTTTTAAAGGAAAGAGGTAATGCATCACCTGCCTCTAATTCTAAGAGAAATATTTGTTGGACAGGTAAACTGTTCCTTGTAATACCATGATACTGGGGAGAGGATGAGAAAAACAGAAATCAAGCAGCAGTAACTAGCTCACTTCAGTGGTCATTTAGGAGCAAGAGCCTGATTTACATGTTCTGATTTGCCACCTGAGACATCTTAAGAGTATGAGTCTTAAAGAAATGAACATTTTTTAAAACCTAAATGCATTATTATCTTTAACAAATGAGGTTCCTGAAGTCAAAGTTTTGATCATTTTAGTTGAAAGTGGGAACAGGATCAAACACCTTTTGGCCACAATCAGTAGGGATATGCTATCTTAGCAAAAGATGGAAATGTTTATCTTTGGTCTGTATGTGATTTTGTAATTCTTTTTTTTCCCATCAGTTAAGAGCATTGAACTAGGCCAGCAACCTGAACATTGATTTTAGCCAGTAAGTCAGGTGATAAAAGAAAAAAATACTTGAGTAAAATTAGTCCATGTTACAGATCATTGCCTCTTTTCATCAAAGTAGTGAGCAAGCCAGATACTGCACTTTTCAGGAAAAATATAGCCTTTTGTGTAGAAGCAATCTGAAGGTCAATCTCTTGACAGTTCAGTAGCTCACTTAGCATAGGTTACTCCTATTGGATTATCAGTGACCTCTGCTAAGTGTTAAAGTATGGCTTGTAAATTCTGCTGTTGAATGACTTTCCTTTTTACCCTAATTTTTCCTTTACTTCTGCTTTTCTCCTGCATAATTCTGTGCCTACATATGCAGAGGGCAAATTTCCAAAAATAGTTGACTTTCAGAGTTTAGTTAACTCCAGTAGATGCAAGAATGTAGGTGAGGAATACTCTTGTTTTACTACTGTGGTATGCAAAGTAAGGGCTGGTAATGTGACAGAAGGGGAAACAACCTAGGACAGAAGCAGTGAATTTTTCTGATGAGTGTCTTATTTCATGGCAACATTTGAGCATGCTTCATTCTCTCTTGTATGTTACATTTATTCATAATAGAAAATGTCCAGTTAGCTTTCCTCATTCAGCTGTGTCCACTGCTTATTGTTTTTTTTTTTTTTTTTTTTTTTTTTTTTTTTTTTTTTTTTTTTTTTTTTTTTTGTCTGAGTTTCTTTCTACTGAGAGGGACAAGCCAAATTTTACCAATAAAACCCCCTAAGCAGCTGTGTGAATACTTAAAAATGTAGACCACTACTGGCCACTGTTGTAGGCCAGTTCAAAGTATATGCTTGTTTGCTTTGTTTCATTTTGCTAAAGTTTGACGTGGTTTAGAACTATTTTTCTTTTACTAGTTCACAGATTTAGACAAATAGTACCATATTTCACACAGTTCTAATATGGTGTAGTCTGTACCAGAAGAGTCTTCAGTGTTTTGTTTTTTTGGTTTTTTTTTGTTCTTTCTTGCTGTGACATTAGCACTAGAAATTCTCATTACACTTTGTTCTCATTAATCAAGTTGGTGTCAGGGACCTTGCATCTGTTTTTTTATACAGACATGTCACTGTGTTGACAAATCACCTTATAAATGTTATAGCAGAAGTGCTGAATGGATTGTAATGAGAAGAGATTCACTGGGGGGAAGGAAGTGTTAGCAATAGGAAAAAATGAGTAGGATTTCATCACAAGTATGCAGTGCAGTGGAAGATACTTTGCCAGAAGCCCAAACACCTTTTGAGGCTGGGAAGTTAGAGGGGAAAAATGCTCACATCACTGAGAAAGCTGACTGCCATTGTTTTTATTATGTAAAATACAGTAATAGTTTACACTTTGCACATTTTGCAAATGACAATGTATAAACATACCATAAAAAATTGCCCTTTATCTGCAGAGCTTATGATCTCTGATTGCAGCTGTCAGAACAGATTAGATGAATTAATCTGTTTTTTCAGTCTAGATACAGAAATTTTTAGAAGTCTTCTGGATACTTGTGAAATAATTGCATAGCTTTCAAGTACTTAGAATGATGTACTAAAAAAAATAAATTGGTTTTGTCCACACTCCATTTATTTTTCCGTACACAAAATGAATTATCTGTTCACAATGTTTCCCTTGAAATATTTTTTTACTATCTTGTGATTTGTAGTATTGGAAGCATATCACACTTTGGCTAACTGGTTGCATTTTGTTTTGATATATTTTATTTTCTAAGCCATGTCCTTGACCTCCATGTTTCTATGAATAGATATAATGAAGAAATGCATATTACACAATTACACAATTAAGTTGGGCTAATGAATTTCTAAGTTTTGTCTTGAAATAAAATAAGGTTATAATACGTACCCTTTAAAAATGAAGGACACATAACCCATTCTAAATAGTTTACTGTGGAAAAAATTAGAAAAATGTTGTCCTAAGGGTTATGCTGACTGTTCATAAGAAAATTAAGGGCTATTCAATTTCTGTTATTAATTAGTATTAAAATAGCTGTTGTTTCTATCTTCTCTGTTGCCCCCAAAAATTCAAAGTGTCAGTGCAGCCATCCTTATTGGCCTTTCATAATCTCCATATATTTTAGAGCTGTCCATGTCAACCTTAAATTATTTTTTGTCAATGTGAAGAATGATATGCACCTTTCAAACCTGACTTTTTAGGATATATGAATGATAGGTTGTTTTCATGACAGAATGCTTCATTAGAAAAAGGCTTTACTTAAATACTGTTTTTCAGTCAAGCTTATTTGAAGGCCCATGCATCATAACTCTTTGTGCTGAGTAAACTTGCTGCTATTAATCAAAAAAAGTCTTCAGTGAGCGGCCCTAGAGAGAGACAGTAACAGATCCCTTCATACCCACAATTTGCCTGATCAGTCAAATTGAGAGCTGTAGATGAGACTCTAGAGTGTTTTGAGTTACCTTTTCCATTTACATCCTTTGCTCTTAGAGCTGGGCTGTGATTATTAGGGCATGTCTGAATTATTATTTTTTTTCCTGAAAGTGCCCATTAAGTGGAGAACCTCTACCTGCTGTTTTACCCATTTCACCTCAATAGCTTGTGCCAGGGAGCAATAGGGCTGCCTGCCTTGTAGGCAAAGGGAGAGTGGCAGGCAGGGCCATGCCCTCAGGAGTCAGGACTTCATTCATCCATACCCCCCCAAATTAATTTTGTTGTTTTAATGGAATCAGATTATAGAATTAGGCATTACTTTCATTTTTTTCTTTCAGGCCAATTATAGTGATGAGTGCTTTTTACTTAATTAATAATTTCCAAAGCAACCATCCTGCTGAGATTAATTGTATGAATTTTCTGTTTCTCTGAAGGCTAAGATTGTCTGAGTCTGCAAAAAACACTGCAAAGATAAAGGAGGTGTTTGTAGTATTCAGCTGCTCAGATAATAATGTCATGTTGCTTTAAGTCCCATTCCTGAAGCAGGTCTGAGAATTAACTACCATTTGTGATAACTGCTAAAGAAAGCTCTCACACCAAACTGCTTTTCAGACATTTTGCAAGTCTGTATGTGGCTTTTTAAACTTGAACCTGTTACAGTACTAAGCAAAATATTTGTTTTATATAATTTTAATATTATTACAGAAATACATGTATTATTCTAATAATATATATTACTACTACTACTAATTCTTTGGTAATGTTCTAAACTCAGACAATCTGCATAAATCTTGTTGGGAAATCCACCTGACACACCCAGAAATGAATATGCCATTGGTGTTGATGCACATGTGTAATATACAGAGCACAGTATTGCTTAGAACACATTTTACTGTGGTGTCTCTGGAGCTGCAAGAAGGAAAAAGGGTGATTGAAATGTTGCTTGCTATTTAATGGTAGAATATGCTGATAACTTACCAAAATGTTGTTACAGTACCTAACTATACAAGATTCCTAAAGCTTTGGACTCTCTTGCCCAAAGTACTGTAGTGAAATAGTGAAATAGAAGTATAGCACAGTAGAACTGGTGTTAGTGAAAATGCTCCTGCTTGTGACAGCTTTGGGCTTTTGCATATGATCACCCATTTCGTTGGCTGATATACCATGACCATGGCACTGCAGTAAAAGCTTTAACAAGCCTATAAAGTGTTTCCTATAAAGGGTTATAAAGGTGTTTGCAGCTGGACAGAGCTCAAGTCTGGAAAAGGCTATTGAATGATTATAGGTTTTCATTTTTAGCTTTATGAAATTGTTGACATGTCAAATATTTTCTATTATGTTATAATATACAAATAGCAACTCTGATATTGTACAAGGTGAGTTTGCTTGGTGACCCCTTATGTCTCTATTTCAGCTTATTTTGCTGTGATATAGTGTCCTTCACCATAGTGTATGTAATAAGCATAATAGAAATGCATACAGGAAAATAGTTTCAGACTAGACTTTCTAGCTCTCAGCTCTGCTCATCATTCTGCTCTTCCTCAGTTCTGGCAGTGCTGTTCTTGATCTCCAGTTAGAACGTAGAGGAAGAGGAGGAATGGCAGTCACATTCTGTTACCACATTTTCTGTCCTTGTGCTTGAGTACCCACATAATTTCATAAATACATAAATTTATTGGTTTAGATAGATGATTCTTTCACTCCTATCATCACTTTTCCATCTCCTTGATAACCTCCTGCTGACCTGGAAGGGCTAATACCAGAAGTTCGAACTAACATATAATTATTGCCAAGTTTGAGTAGGATGAAACAGAGAAGAAACATTAAAAAAAAATGTTAGTGAACTTGGCTTCAGCATAATATGCATTACTGACTACTCATAAAAAAACCCAAAAAAACCCACACACAGAATCCTATATTTGAATAAAAGTATTTAGAAGCTCCAAGATAGTTCTGACAATTTGTGTTTCTCTAAGCTGTTCTTTCCTTTTGTCTGCAATGTAAGGCAGATCATGCTACACTAATTAATTTTTCCCGAGTAAATGTAATGATAGTTAAAAAAATCAAAGTTCAGATTTTGGACTCTTGTTCAGAAAGAAATGATGGTGCTAGGAAACCACGGAATGCTCAGGCCCGGTTGTGTTGATAAATTTGCAAGAATTTTCAGTGCTATGGCCTCATTAATATAAAGCAGAATAGCCTGCAATAGAAAAAAAATTGCTCTCTATTTAAATTTACAATTTCTCAATAGCCTTATTTAAAAACAAACAAAAAAAAAGAAACATTTTCAATGTGACTTCGTAGTGGTAGTAGCTTTTCTTTCTGTAATAGTCAGGGATCTGTAGCCTGGCTGAAGTCTGCTAATTTCACATCATTTTAGTCTCTCCTTCCATGTCTTCCCAGTACTTTGCATGATAATTTATTTATCCCTCTGCCCTATTTAATTTACTAGCCATCAAAGGGTTTATTTTTCTGCACCTTTTCATGATAAATTAACTTGTTTAGAAACAAGGTGATTATGCTTCTTCTCTTCTGTCTGTTTCCATCAGAAGACTGATGCTCTAAAATCATGCAGTTAATCCATGGCAAAATGTCTATTTTTTTCCAATTCCGTGTACCAGGATACAATAGACAACAGAGGTGGAAAAATAATAAATTTAGATAAAAATTGTTATATTTAAATCTGTTTTATGGTTTCTTTAGATCCCATCCTCCAACCTCTTAATAAAAAGCAAAGCTGGAAGATGAACAAAAAATCTGTTAGTGTGGAGAGAAGGTGATTGTTTACTTTTGTGTGGGTTTCTTTTCATGCTGCACTAAAGCATGAGGCTTATTGCAATTAATAATTTGAAAAGGAAGTGTTGAATAGGACTAATGAGTGTAATTAGGCTCCATTAGTAATGTCAGAAGTTACATATGCATTAAAGGGAAAGTGCAGTCCTGAGTGTCAGTCTAGCTTTCCATTCAGTGGAATGGAGCACTGCAAAGTTTCACAATATAGGTCCCTACTATATGTGGCACTTACTGAAAGAAATCAAATATGCCAGTCCATATGTTTGAGAGAAAAACTGGTTGAGAGAGTGCTGTTCTCCTTGTAGACATCTCTCCTAAATGCATGTGACATTTGTGTTAGACAAAGGTTTGCCATGAAACATCACTGCTTGTCTACTGTAATCCCCTGCAGGTAATGCATTAACTTAACTCTTTAAGGTCTCGCTTAATCTCAGTTTATTTTGGTCCAGGTCTATTTATAAGAAATTTAACCATGACCTTAGGGCTTACAGCTGAAAAGGCTGTTTAAAATTAAAATAGATTTATGTTTGTGATCACTTTTAACTACCAAGACCATTGATTTTAAGGGAACATTTCTGTGAGGAGCAACATCACACACTTTGGACATAGCAAACTGCCCATATTACTATAATGACCTTGAAAGGGATATAACAAAATACTTAAAAAAAAAAATTCTGAAATCTTAATTTTCAGCTATCCTCATTTCATTTCATAGTTTATCTGAACTTATTCTTTTTTTTTTTTGTGTTCTGGTCATCTCAGTTTCTGCTTCATCTTACTGATAGTTTTCTCAGTCTTGAATTTCAAATTTATATTAAATATCAGCTGGCTTGGTTTATTTTTTCAAAGTAGTTACTTTATTTTTGGTTTTCTGACTTTTTTTATTTTCCTTATAATTATATTTAAAAGTATTCTGCAGTTTCCTGAGTATGCAATTTGGTTTATCATGTCTTTTTATTTGAACATTTTGTAAAATTCAGCAATGTCATAGTGCTGATGAACTTTATTTACACTTCAGGTTAACTTGGATAATGCTTTCAGGCACAGGGTGTCCTGTTCAGGGTCAGGAGTTGGCCTTGGTGATGCTGATGGGTCCTTTCCAACTCAGCATATTCTATGATTTTGTGATTGTGAGCTGCTCATTCCCCTTCAGTTAGTGACTCCACAATGGATTTTTTTAACATATAGCTGAGACAACTTGGTAAAACCTTTGCAAAATGAATCCTTGCAGGGTTAAACTATCAAAGAGATGAGATCAGCTCTGGTTTTATTTCACTGAGTCTTGAAAGCCTTCAAGGACAGGGATTCCACAATGTCTCCAGGAGAGCTGTTCCAGTGTTTCACTGACCTCTTATGGGAGTCTTTTTCCTTAAGACTGGCAGTGGACATGTCAGGTTGATACTCAGTTTTCCAGTGGAATTCTGCATTTCAAACAATATTTGAGTGTTTGGAAAGTAAGCACAAAGCAGTAAGTATGTGATCACTCCTGGGTCATTCTTCTTGTATGCATTCTTATTCTATTAATGCAAGTGTCTAAAGAGCTACAGCAAAAAAAAAAAAAAATCGTGATTAGATGGTAATTTCAATCCTGATTAATGCATGTTTATCCCCTCAGTATATTTATGTACTAAGCAAAATTATCAAACTCTAGAAAGCTAGCACTCTCCATTATTCTCAAGTAGTTCTATTTTTTTTTTCTTCGTTTATTTTTTTGTAATATGGATGAATGAGTTGTTGAATTTGGTTAAATGTTGTGAGTATGGAAATCTGACAGCGATTAATGGCTTAAAATTCCCTTGGCAGGAGATGAAGTGTGGGTTGGAAGCAGAGCAAAAAAAGTCAGTCAAAAACATAGCAGGGTGAGTGGAAAAAGAAAGACACAGGAGATTTTGTAGAATGAACAAAGGAAAGGAGATGCCAATTAAAATAAACACAGAATCAACATCATATTGTCCATAGGGGCACACTTCTAAAACTTCTACCAGGTTTCTACCACCCCTCTAAAAAAGGAATAAGAACACAAGCTTCACCTCATTTAAAGAAAACAAGTTTTTAATTAGCAGAGCTCAACAAAAAATAAAGCAATAAATGTGAAGAACAAAGACTTTGAAATTTAAGTTGGTTTCACCATTCTGTAATAATCTGCAAGAATTCATTTTTTCTTGAAATGCAGGTACAAATACATTTTTCTGTATTTTTAGAATATATTTGAAATGTGCAGTATTTTTAGTATATTGTTGTTCTATAGCCCATAAATTGAAATTCATTGAAACACCTGGAAGCTGAGCAACCTAACTTAGGATACGTGAATGTCCACTTCTCTGGATATACAAGAGAAAGGCTTCTCAGGAGAGACAATCCCTCATTTACCTTCTCAAAAGTTTTAGGAAAGGAAAAAGTAATATTTCTGATGCAAGCAGAGAAGATAAGGCATGTGTATTTATTAAGAATATTGTGTTGACCAAGTCTTCTCTCATAACCTTGTGTACTGTCAAACTTTGTCTTACAAATGAAAGGCTATAAATCCCTTTGTAAATCTCATTAGCTAGATAATTTCTTAGTTAATCACAATTTGGTCTGATTCTGAGTATGTCCTTCTTTTCATTATGAAATATTTTTACAGTCTGTTTTTTAATTGACTTTTTGAAATGTCTTAAACTCAATATAAGTATAAAATAATAAATTTTCATGGCATGCCATTGATATGAATATTTTAATGAACAGAAAATTATTTTAAAGAGGTGAGATTAAAAATGGGGAAATAATAAAGGAAGGTGGGACTCGCACAAACTGAATGCCACCAAATGTATTATCATTTCTAGAATGAAAATTATTATCTTTGCTGCTCTGGAAAGAATGTTCATGCCTCCTCCTAAAAGCAGAAAAATGAATTACCAAACCAGATGTAAATTGGAGTCAAAGTAATGTCAATCAAGGAGCCCTGCAAATACATTTGTGAGTTTCCATTCATAGGTAAAAATATCCCTTCACTACAGAGAAATGATGAAGACAAGTGTGTGTCTAGAACTGGAAGACATATTCTTCATACAGTGCTTAGAAGTATGGATATATGTCATGGCATGCTAATCTTAAATACTGTAGCATCTTAATTTTTCTAAAATAATTTTATTTTTCAGTATCACAAATATATTGTCATAATTACTCCTTTCTTTGATATCTTTTGGTGATAAAACTGTTCAACTTTGTTGTGAACAGTTCATTTCATGCAGGATATTCACATAGGCTGAGTAGTTTTGTGTGAACTTCGTGCATGTTTGCATTGAAAAAAGCAACATGCATACCTGACTATCCCCATTCCAGTTTCATACACTATTTTTGAAATGGTTCTGTTTCAATGAGAAATTTTATATGTGAAGTAGTATTTCATGACAGGGCTCAGCAGCTGAGTAATGCTTGTTGCCTTTAGTTTACCCAGTAAACCCCCACATTGCCATTACCCGGTTTGGAAAACACCAAGAGTGCTACTTGTACATCTCTGACACTTGTTCATTAACACAGCACAGATGTTATTTTCAAGGCAGAATGAATCAGCTTTGTTCTTTAAAGTATAATAGGTAGTATTGGGGTATCAAACCTAGTTCTATGACAACCAAATGAGGTACTTCTGGCAATAAAGAAAGGGCAGATGGAGCTTACTATATATTAGATGCCTGATTATGTGTCTGGTTTCTTGGGAAGTTTGTATGTTGTGTATGATGTTGCCATGGAGCTCCTGATCTTCATAGAGCTTCACTATAGAAGTTGGCTTGGGTATGGGCTTGGATAGGGTCTGGTTTATTGACATATCCTGAAAATGATGTGTCCTACTTAGGTTGTTATTTGTACCAGACTGAATTCTGTGTCTATCACCACACCACATCTATTTGCCACTGTTATATTTAAAAATTCAAGTGGCACTTTGCTGTTGGTCTAGAGACAGTAGACATCAAAATCTTCCAGAGCAGGATGTTTACTGAAACTGGAAGAAAAAGTGTGGTTGATACCTAGCTGAAGTTAGTTTAAGAAATCATTTATTTTATAAGAATAAAATTGTTTTGAGGGAAATTTTTTCCCCGAGCTATTCTACTGGGTACAGCTGAATCTTAGCACATACCAAGTGCCAGGCTTTATTAGTGATAATCTTCCCCCAGGGTTTTGTGAGAACTGAGAGCTTGTATGAATGTATATATCCATCTTAGAAGCAGCAGAGAACATGGTGAACAGATTAAAAATTAAAATACAGTTTTGTTTTGTAAGTCTTAAACTAGTCTGGTCTACAATACCTTGCAGAAAAGTATCTGTCAAAGCCCACAGCATATTTTACCTTTTTTAGTTAATGGAAACATACTCTCCTTTATTTTTCATGTAAGGTTTGCTTTTTTATCTTGAGTATGTTCAATAGAATTATCCTTATGCTCCACTATTTTGAATACTTGTGTAGTGCCAAGTATTATGCAATATATATGCTGTGTGTTCAGCCAGGCCTGCAGAGATTAAAGACAGGACAAGCACATTTGCCAACGAGCAGTTTTGGCCAGTTAACAGTCTGGGGGGGCAGGGGAGCCAGCTGGGAATCCCCACACTGGCAGAGTCAGACCCTGCCCTTTGCCATGCCAAGGGCAAACCTGTTCAGAGTGATCTGCGTACATGGAGCACAAAACCTCGTTACCTAAAAGTCAAAAGAACAATTTTCAAGAAGAAAATATGTGTGAAAGAGTTGTATGTGAATGTAAGGCAGTGAAAGAAAGGAGAATGGCCTCTGCTAAAAAATGTACCAGTGGAGGAGACAATAGAGAATAAACTGTCCTTTCTTTCTAGTTTGTGGAATGTAATTTAACAGAGCAAAATAGTTGCTAAAAGTTAATTATGTTGGTATGAGGTAAATTTCTGTAAATGTCTTTGCTTTTTAAAGTTACATAAAGATTTGAAAGATATTTCATAGTGTATGCTAAAGTTAGATACTGCTTGAAGGGACATGGCATTAGAATAAAGATACAGTTGGCTGTTGAGTATAAATTCAAGTTGGACCTATCAGAGAGAGGGTTTGTAACTTCAGTGTCACTCCAAAAATCACAAAATCAAACAAAATTAGTTTCTCTTTGCCTTGTAGCAACTAAGCAGAGGAGTTAAAAAGTCATACAGTACCAAGGTAGAAGAAATATGTTTTTGTTCACATAATGCAAAGTGATTCTTTTGCTACTGATGCTACTAATTATACATTAATTACCTTGTTGTGCTGGGACACCATATTGGAGCTAAGAACAATGAGCCAAACCTGGTAATGTACTTTCTGTTTTGTTACTTATTCATAGGCTACTTTGGAAGGTTTATTTATTTTTCTTCCCCCAACAAAACTTTCCAGTGTTTGTTAGAACAAAGCAGTAAACACTTAAACCTGTGAATTTTAATGAGTGCCTTTGCAAAGTGGAAACTTACCAAGGAAATTTGTTGTTAGTAAATCAGCAAGGCCCTTGAGAAGATGATGTATTTCCAGATGGGTAATATTTTAGCAGTAATAATCAGCTTCACTTGGAAACAAAGCAGAGACAGTAAAAGAATAATGAGACTGATGGAAATAGATGACAGGCAGGTTAGTTTTGTGTCTGACAAGTTGGCACAATTAAAGTTGTATTTGATACTATTTTATTTTGAACAAAGCAGTAAATAATTTTCTTACTCATCAAGTAACATCTATCTATTAGAATACAAATTTTCTGAAATAAAACTGCAAATGTCGTTTTGAAGTGGTTGAAATAACGCATTGACTTTCTTTTATATTCCAAATAATACAGAAAAATTCATACATGTTTGCCAAATATAGGTTTTAAAAGAAAAAAATGCTGGATGGAACAGCTTATCAAGTTGATAAGTGCAAAGGGACAATACTTTCCTGCTGTAAAATTTAACTGAGGTTTAAATAAGCTTTTAGAACTGAATGATGCCATTAAGTTGTCTTTATTCCTAATGAAAAAAAAAAATAGAATACAAATAGAAATATTTTTCATTCATTTTTCAAGTGTTACAAGTGTTACTAAATGTCATCTTTTGCTCTCTCTATATACCAGTTAAGCCTAGTGTATCAGAGCTTAATCTATTAAGACATCTGGGCAAGTGTCTTATTTTGACACTGATTTCCATAATTAGCATTCAAATTTAAAACATTGCCTGTACTGCTTTATATTTATTATTTTATATTATTCAGCTTTACAGGCCAAATGCCAGAAATAATTCAAAACTCAATCAACCCATACAATAATCAATGAAAACTTGCAATATCATTTAGCTGAAAAAAAGAAGGAATTTTATTAAGAAGTTTAATTTTGATTGATTGGTTATAAGTGACCATTTTCACCATGTGGTGAAAAAAACCCAAACATAAACTACAGTCCATGAAATTGCAACTAAAGGAGCTCAGGAGTTCATGGCTTATGCAATTTTATTGCAGTGACGTTAAAAGCTGACTAATGCATATTAGCTGTGATACTGTTGATCATTAAGGAGCTTGAAGTAGTCATCATATTGAAAAATAGGATAATGAAGACAGCTGAGTGTCAGTTGTTGGTTCAAACTGAGTTTGATTTGGTGCAGGAAGAAAGATAATCCAGGTTCTCTTAAGTTCATTACTTGAAGTAGGGCTTGAAGTGAATTTTAGTCACACATACAATGAGCAGAATTCAAAATAAGTATGAAGTTAATATTTTTTAAAAATGTCTATATGTTTTCAAAACAGGTTCAGTTTTTACGCAATCAAGCTTAATTGTGGTCTTCAATGAGAAGTTCAAACATATAGGTCTCAGATTCAAAACACATCTTCCTGCACAAGAGCTAGCAGAGAAAAACCTGTCTCTTTAAACAACCTGGCCAAGCAATATTTGAAGTACTCTATTCATGCCAAGCTTGTATGGCCTACTTTTCAACTGTGTCAGTCCACATGGTGTGAAAGAAAGAGTGTGAAGAAAATGTGCAAGCTACAAACAGATAAATGTAAGATGTGGGATTTTAGGGTTAAATAGACGTTAATGTATATGCTGGGTATGTTCTTTGCCTTCCTGCTTAGGTCTGCCTGTGCTTTCCTTCCTGCCTTTTTCCAGACACAGCCTCCACAGAGCTCCCACCATCACTGCTGGGCTCAGCCTGAGCAGTGCTGAGCATGGGGAAATTTCCAGCAGCTTCTCACAGAATTCACCCTGGAGCCCCCCTGCCCCACCACCTCAATCTGCAAGCCCTAGGGAGTTTTATAGCAATCAAGATCCTGAACTGCCATGGACAGTCTGAGCTTGGAGATACACAAAATCCCCTTAATTCTTGTGGTTTCCACTGCCATATCAGAGTGTTCTTGAAAGTAATATTTCAATGTCTCCCTTGAGTTCTGCATCACAATGAAGCAGCTTCAGTAGCTTGAGTTGAAGGCAGGAGCTTTTGTCCATTAAAATGTTTTCTATTATAAAAAAGATGAAAGTGTGGGCCTTTCATCAGTCTGCTAGAGACAGCATTTTGTGCATGTGAACAAATACAGAATAAATGAAACTAAGATTGTAAAATCCTCATACTTTCATACTATGTCAACATGAGCAAATGCTGTTCATGTACTGAGAACACTCTGACATCACAGAGTAATTACAGCTTCACTTTTTTTTTTTTTTTTAAAAAGGGATAGCAATACACTTGTGTAATGTACATTTTTCATTTCAGTTTGTGTATGCACCAAGAGACAACAGAGTGAACATCAAATATATGAACATTGATCTGGCCACAGAGTTTGAAAGCTTCTCAACAAAAAGAGAACTATTTAATAACTGACTCATTGATGTTAAATACTTGATTTTAAAAAGTGGTGAGATAATAATTTCACCAAGCATTTTTGAGTGTCAAGATTATTGAAGTGGAAGATGATTAATGTGAAAATCTTGCTCCATTTTTAAAAAAGCCTAAATTTAATTTGTTACTAGCCATAAACATCTAGCCTTATAGCACTAGAGAGAGAGTTTTATTCTTCTAATTTGCCTTTCTATTACTGCAGGATCACTAGCTGTAGCATATTATTTTAAGGTACTGTGTTGAGACAATTTTAATTGTTCATACATGCTTTAAAATACAGCTTATACTTCCCAGATAAAAATGTTCATAATATTTTCATGAAATAAGTTAAAACCAATCCCAAATCTAATTCAAAAGCTAGAGTTCTATGTAACATCTAGCTCAACTGGAGGACACATAAATTTGCTACAAACACTTTGGTGTGCCTTTAATTTTTTTGGTCATTGAAGGAAAACTGTTATGCAGGTGCTTTATTTATCATGTCAGTATTGGATTTTATTGCAATTTGTTGCATAGTACAAAAAAGTTTTGCTGCAAATAATGAAATATAATGAAACTGAGAAATCTAGATTAGAATCATAGAATTTTAAGTTGTACTGGACCCATGAGGATCACTGACTTCAGCTCCTGTCCCTGCACAGGACACCCACAGGAGTCACCCTGTGTCTGAGAGCATTGTCCAAACACTGCCTGAGCTCTGTCAGGCTTCTGCTGCCACACTGCCCTGGGCAGCTGTTCCAGTGCCCAAACACCCTCTGGGTGAAAAACCCCTTTCTGATATCCTAAACCTCCCATGGCCATCTTCAGACCATTCCCTCAGTGCTGTCCCTGTCACCCCAGAGCAGAGATCAGTGCCTGCTCCTCCTCTCCCCCTCCCAGGAGCTGTACCTGCAGTGAGGTCTGCCCTCAGTCTCCTCTTGTCCAGGCTGAGCAGACCCAGAGACCTCAGACACTCCTCACACAGCTTCACCTCCAGCCCTTCACCATCTCTGTTACCCTCCTTTGGACTCTCTCTGACAGTTCAATGTCCTTTTTATGTTGTGGCACCCAAAACTGCCCCAGCCCAGATCAGAGCAGGACAATCCCTGCCTTGCCTGGCTGTGCCTGGTGCTCCCAGGACAGGGATGTCCCTCCTGGCTCCAGGGCACTGCTGGCTCACCTTCCACTGCCCAGGCCCCCCAGGTCCCTTTCCATGGCACTGCTCTCCAGCCATTCCCCACTCTATTGCACATCCAGATTCTACAGAAGCTGACACAAACCCAGGGTGCTCAGTAGTTAACCAGATGCTGATAGAGAAAATGGAGTAAATTGTGGCATGTACTCCCACTTCTCTGTAAAAAGGTATACTCATTTCCCTCAAAGAAGAATCAAAAAACCTCCCCAAACCAATAACCAATATAAGCTATTTAAAGTTATGATGATAATTGCTATTTAAAGTTATTATGATAAACACCCTGGTTTTATACCTTTTATACCTTGGTTTCAGTGCTTTTGTCTTGCCTCTTGGACAGATTTAGTAGCTAACTGATTCCATTTCAGCTTTTTTCCAGTAAAGTGTTTTTTTGTTTTTTTGTTGTTTTTTTTTTTTTTTTTGGTTTTTTTTTTTAGTTTTTTTTTTTTTTTTTTTTTGCTTTTTTTTTTTTTTTTTTTTGTTTTTTTGTTTTTTGTTTTTTTTTTTGGCTACTATGATTTTATAACTAATGGGAAATAATGAACTTTTATAATCATAGAATCACAGAATGGCTTGAGTATGCTGGATCCTTTGAAGATCATTTAATTCTGTCCCTGCTACCATGGGCAGGGACATCTTTCTTAGACCAGTATTTTGAAGAGCCTTCCATTCAAACCTTGAATGCCTCTGGATATGGGGTATCCAAAACCTCTCTGTGCAACCTTTCCCTTTGTCTCACCACCATCAAAGTAGAAAATTTTTTTTCCTTGTTTCTAATCTAAACCAGCCCTCTTCCAGTTTAAAGCCATTACCCCTTCATTACCCTTTATCCTATCACAACAGGCCCCATCACTCTCCTTTCCCTCCCCCCCCCCATTTATTTTTTTTTCTTTCTTCCTTGCTGAAACTCTTCTGGATTGTCAGGAAATAAAGGATTATTTAGTAGTGAAGGTATTATACTAGTCTATGAATTACACAGTTTGTCACCTTTTAAACTGTAAACTCAAAAGACTTTTTTTTTTTTTCCTGGAGCAATTGGATTTACTTAATAAATCTTTTTCAATGGAAGAAATATATCATAAAATAAAACTGTAAAGCAGCCACAAAAATTCAAACCTGGTAATCAGCTAAATAATATATTTTTAATGAATCTGCTTAGAATGGACAACTGCTTATCAAAGCTTTACACTGAAGGCATTAGGCTCCTCAATTTGTTGCATAATAAATTGATCTGGGCTTAAGCTGACTGTCTTTTCATGTGTAATGGATCACTGTTGGGTTTTTGGCAGTTTTGTTGCAATTTGCTTTGTTGAAATGAAGTCCTACGTAATTTGCTAGCCTCAGCACAATGTCAGTGCTTATATTTTCTTTGGCAAAAATTAATAGGGCTCATTTCCAAAAACACTTAAATGAATAGAATTGGCAAGAAAAAAAAAAAAAAAGGCAAACCAAACTGTTAGATAGTCCTGAAAACATAGAAGGTAAGAAACTAGAATCTCAGTAGTTAGGAGCTGACCAGTTCTGCAAAGCTTTGAGATAAACCATATTACTTGAAAACAATTATTCAAACTTAAAAGGAGACAGGAGCAGACTATATCACTCAACTTGGTTATGGTAGATGTGGCATGTTCCCCTTTCCAAGTATGTTCAATTATTTACACAAAATAGAATATCTCAAATTTTAGGAGTTAGGGCCATAACAGTGGAAGTTCTCATGTTCAAAGGCTGTGATTTAACACCTGAATCTAGTTTTAAACAGATAAAATCATGTGTCTACAGACCATTGGCTGTTCTGAAAAGGATGGAATTCCCATCTTTGATGAAACTGTTATCTATGTAAGTTTCCACTAATGTATTGTTTAATTATTTGACTTTTTTTTAAAATACATTGGTAGCAAACATAACCACATAACCACAGCTGTTTTGTCTGAAAATTTCCACAATGATGAGTTGATTTATTCATCAAGTACAGTCATATGTATTAAGACATTCTGCATTTCTTGGTATATGTTCTGGAAAATTATGTAAAGCAGTCAGAGTTAACAAAATGCAAACAGGTGCTCTATTTGTTCAGTACAGTGGTCATTTGCTTCAAATTCACTCAAGAACTGGTACAAAAATAAGAAAGTTTGTTTGTTTACTGTGCAGCTTATGCCTCCACTGTTTGTAGCAGAGTGTCTGTGCACACTCTGTCACCTGTTCTAACGAAGTCTCTGCTCATCCACAACATCCTTTCCTCATGTTTTATGTCATGGAATAGCCCTGTAGCATGGTCTTGTCACTAGTGACATCCTACTCTAGTTCTTATAATTAAGAGACAGCTGCAGCTTTAACTTCTTTTCTGTAAGCATAATGGATGTGTGCTTGTCTTCCTGGTGTATAATATACATGTAACCATGATAAGAATCTAAACTATGGATTGAGAAACTGCTTCAGCAAGAGATCTGCAAGGACTGCATCAGTGCTGCTGGCAGTCATGTTAATTAATCCGTGCATGGGCTTCCTTTCTGAGTCAGCAGCCTGCCTTGGCCCGTTTTATATAGGTCTTTGTTGTAAGATTGATCAGAGAGGCATTCTGAGAGTTCAGGCAATCAGCAGAAGGAATTTTAACTTTGTGTTTGAAATTATGAATGCTGAAAGCTCTGTCTCCAGCTCTGCCTGAGAGTCAGAAAGGAAGCACGTCAGCCAAACTGTTGAGAAAACAAATTATTTGTTAGTATTAGGACTTGATAGTGTTCATTCTTGTGCAGTGTCATCACCACAGTATAAATATTTTTCATTTTCAGATTAGGGATAAACACTTTTCAAGTGTTATTGCCATTTTTCAAGTGTCATTGGACTAGTTTTAATAATTTTCTTGTTTTTTCTCACTTTTTGGTCCTGTGTGCAGAGCTGTAAATGCAGTGAACTGGTGCAGAGGAGTGGGGAGGTCACTGGCAAAACCCAGGGGCTGGTGAGATTTCAGTTTTATAGAGAGCCAAAACAGACCACTCACTCACCCTGATGGTCTTTCTCTTTTACCTGCCAACTTTTCCTTTAGAGGACAAGAACAGTGTCTTTAGGGAGGCTGAGCATCAGGGAAGTGAGGTTGTTGGAGGAAAGCACTGCAGGCCTACAGCTGGGAGAGAGAAACTTCTCGTCCCAGGCTGAAGACTTAAACTCTTGTTGTAGATAAAGACATGTTAAAAAGGTAACTTCATTGACATCTGGTTTTCAAACTCTCTGTTTAAGAACAGATTCTAGAAAGGTGACCTATTTTAAAATAAAATGTTTTTTGAATAGAGCAACATAGGATTGAATCTCTGTAGGAGATCAATAGCAAGTAGATTTTCAGGAGGCAGGGAAGGAAAGCACGTTAAAAGAAAAAAAGAGAAGGGTTTGTATTTCAGTGCCATAATATAACTTACCAGAATCTCAGCCAGGTTCTGCAGTACTTATTCAGAGAAAACCACTTTGTCTTTCCCAAGGTTTGCTCCTGGATGTTTTTCTAGCTCATGCAAAATATTTTTTTTCTTGCAATACTTATAAAACCAATCTTCAACTCATTATGTACTTTCAACTTCTGCCCATTATGTAATGTTGTTAAAATGTGAACTAAAACTGCATATTAACATAAAGACATGGAGTTGTAGTAATCTCTCTTATAAACCTCTTTCACCATGCCAGATATGTGATTACCTGGTAGTTTTTACAATTTTGTTTTTTGGTAGTTTTCAGTAGTGCCTTAGAAAGAGACTACAGCTAGGCTGAAGCAAGCATGCAGAAAAGGGGGAAAATTACATACCAGCTGGCATTTTTGTGAGACAGAACATAAGCTGAAGTTCCTCATTCTCCACCCTCTTTCATGCCTGTAAATAATGAAACCATAATGAAATTCAGTGACCTTTCATTCTTAGACCTTTATGAGGGATCTTGTAAAGCAGGTGGGAAGGCAGGCAATATCCTAGGTCTCTACCCTCAAGGTGGTGCCTGTATGAAAAATAAGGATGCAGATGAGAAATATTATAGGCTAGCAAAGCCAGATAATGATGCAAAAATACTGTGGACCCCAAGGAAAGGAGGATTTTGAGAAGGTTGGTTGTTTTTTTCTAATTAAACTCTCCATGTTATATAAAAAGAGCAGCAAAAGCCATGACACCAGAGGGTGAAAGTTAAAGGATCTAACAATGTTTTCCCTAGCAAGAGAAAAGGTCTGCTGAGGTAAGAGTTGATTTCAGGGCTGTATTTAGTGGTCATGGCTCTATTTTTTTGAAAGTAAGAGTACTTTACAAGGCTGTTAGAGAGAGTTACATTTGAAGTTGATTCTACAAGCCTTTGGCCATGTGATTATATTATTTTATCTTCAAACCACCTAGAAAAAGGCTCACAATAAAGCTTTCAATTTTAGAATCATGAGTATGTAGCAAAACAGGAAAGCTCCTCTGCAGGGAGCAGGTTGGCTGAATAAATCAGTCTTTGCATCCTAACAGAGAAACTGGTCTTTCCATCCTACCACTGAGAAAAAATATTTAGTACAAGAAAAGGTTTGTTGTGTAAAAATAACTTTTACATTTGCTTGCTGCATCATTTGTTTTCTGCATTGGTCTTTAGTGATGCAAATCACTGATTTACTTTCATACCCCATGTAAATTTCCTGTAATTTGGTATGTAATATTGAATCATAATTCCATATTAACAATATTCACTACATGCCATCACCTTGGCAATAACAGTATGGAAATCATCATAATTGATGCCTATAACTGATGGCATCAAAGGCTTCCTTGCCTTTCTCTGAAATATTAAGGTCTGCATATCAGTGCAGTCTTGCACCAAACTGTGAATCAAGATTTGACCTATAGTAGCATATAATTATGCTTGTGCAGATATTACCTAAGATAAAAGGAAAATATATGTTCATGCTTTTTCAAGTTGCAGAAACCACTGCATGAACATTTCTTCCATGTACTTCCAAAGCCCACTGAAAATGGCCTTCTTACTCTGAGTGAATACTTACCCATAAACGGAGATCACCACAACCCTGAATAGTCTGCTTTAGGTTTAGCTACTCCAATAAAATTGCTAAACTTTATTTTCTAATTATGCAGACAACTCACATCTCATGATCAATGACTGTGTCAAATAATTAATTGGAAAGCTTTTCAGTTAAATTTAGTCTAAAAACCAAAAGAGCTCACATTGTCAATTTTTTTATTGCTGTGGGAAGTTGAGAGGTCTGATAAGAATTATATTTTGGCATAGCCTCTGTAAAACTGAGGTTTATGCCTTTGTTTAGAGCTATCAGACATCTTACATGACTAAAATGACTAAAACTTAGTGAGTGCTACAATTTACAATGCTGAGACTTGCTCTCTATCATGTTTTTTTGTACACTAATTAAAGGCAGCTTTTTTCATTCACAAATTCTCGTGTATAGCTGGATGATTAAATGGTTTAGATTTATTCCTAGTGATAAAAAAGTCAATTTTTCCATCTTCAGAGCAGATTGGTATATGAGAGAGATTTTCCTGTGGCTATCAGTCAAAGCTATCAATTTTGGCAAGATGACTGAAGGGCAAACAATGGCAGAGAAAAAGGAGGAAAAAGCTGCTTTAGAAAGGTGACTTTGAAAAATACTGTGCTCTTTAGCTCTATTGCCAAGTTTCCCCCCAACACAGTTTCCTTTTGTTCATTTTGCTCATTGGTAGTCCTGTGTTTGATATCTGTTAATTGCCACAGAAAGCTTTTCATGTAATTGACATTAAGCTGTGCTAAATCACTGAACAGATAACATGACTTGTGTGGCAGTGAGCTCCTGAAAATCCTCCTGTGAATGTCTGAATGTTTAGTGGTCCCTATTAGAAAAGTCATGTTGATGGTTGCCTCTCTTTAGAAGTCTATGAAACAGATATGGATTTCTTCAGACGTACAGTAAAAGTTGACCAATGTATTTGTAAGTATCAGAAATTGTTGTATTCTGTTTGGTCTGGAAATAGAAGTGCTAAATTATGTTTATTACATTCTGTCACAAAAGATATAAGGAAAACCCCATATTAGGTAATGGTACATGGAAGATAAGAGCTGTGATGTCACTACTGCAGTAGCAAACTCTTTTTGCAGCCTGTTAGATGCATTTAGCAGTGAGTATTTTCCCTTCTATGTCTTGTTTTCATAATGTTTTAAAGTACATTCTTTGACAAGCATTTGAATGCTCTGTCATGTGCTGAATGATTTCAGCATTCTTGAATCAGTCTTTTTCTTGAATGAAATTTTACTAGGTTTTACTGAAGCCAAGAGCTTCCAAGTTTTCAAATACGTCCACAACTGTATCTACCTTTGCTATATGTGTGAGTTCTTGTGAAGAACCTAAACAACTGGGAGGTATTTGTTTCTGTGTTTGTGGAGTTCTGCTATTTGAAAATTTAGGAATAGTAGCAGGAAATCTGAGTAACACAAAATCTGAAAATTTACCAGTTTATTCCATTATAAAACCTTAGCAAGGGGGAGTAATCTCTTTCTCTAATTCTTCTTTGAACATTTATTGGCATGACTGTCTGTTGTGTAGGTTGCATATCAGACTAATGTCAAAATAACTGAGGAATGTGAGGATTCCTTTTGTCTGCCATACAATCCAGTATTAATTTGAATGTATAAGGTAAATAATTTCATTAAATGTAATCCTTAAAGTGATTCATTCACCAAGAAATGTACTTCCTTTTAGCAGTACCATATGACATGGCAGTAAAACTTGAGCTCCCTTTAACAGTACTGTTAATATGTATATTATTGTACAAAAGCACTGTGAATTGGAGGCAGAAGCCTAAATTCTCACAAGGTCCAAGTTTTTGACTGCATTTTTTCTTGAGAACTCGTTTGAATGGTTTCCTTACCTCGAACCCTTTACTTCAGAAATATCTTTCTGATTTTAGCATTTTAAAGACACAACATTTTGTTTACCCTACTGTATTATTGTTTTCTAGTATTTTTACCACCATTCATTATTTTCTGTCTTGTATTTTCTTCGACAGTTTCTTGGATATTCTTATATTTTGTTGTGGGTTAGCAAATGCTGAATGGTAACTGATGAGGAGTATGGCATATTGAAATGAGGATAAGAACTGTGAAATTAGATTTTGTGATTTTGTTTGGTTTTGTGGGGATTTTTTGGGGTTTTTTTGGTTTTTTTTGTTTGTTTGTTTTGGTTTTTTTGGTTTTTTGGTTTTTTTTTTGGTGCGGGATTTTTTCTGTTGTTTTGTTTTTGTTGTTGTTGGTTTTTGGGCTTTTTTGATTTTTAAAAAATTATTATTTAATATTTTAAAAACCAGTGCTAATTAAGAAATAGACAATTGCTTAATTCAAAAAGAGAGAGTTTTCCAGTTTTTTTTTTTTTCTTTTTTTTTTTACAACTTATTGATTTTTCAGTTCTATATTTGCGGTATTTCAGATACAGGGGTGGGTTGGCAAATTACTGTTTTACAACAGTCAAAATTTACATTTTCCCAAGATGTTGAACCGTCATGTAGTTAGATTATTTTATAAATTAATTATAAAGAATTTGACTGTGATTTTGGGGTAATATCTTGTCTTTTATTCTTTTCAGGATTTAGTGCACTTCTTTGTTTTCCAAGATGTTTCATGCACAGGTGGAGATTTTTTTTTGTGCAGGCACTATAACAAAAAGTACATATGTCTCTACTTGCTATTTTTCATCTCACCTTGATCACTTTGTTTAGCCAGGGCTAGGCCAAAATATTGTTAAAATACAATAAAATATTGTTCCAGCTGAGGTTACCTGGTTTCCATTTCTTCATGCAGAGGTAAATCCCCTTCTGTCACAGGAATTTCAAGGTCTGACACAATACCCAGAGGTTTTCTTGGGCTGGGCAATGGTCATGGGGCTGTGAATGATCAGTGCAGTGTGACAGAGGGACCCTGCCCTGGGCATGGGGCTGTGAATGATCAGTGCAGTGTGACAGAGGGACCCTGCCCTGGGCATGGGGCTGTGAATGATCAGTGCAGTTTGGGACAGGGGGACCCTGCCCTGGGCATGGGGCTGTGAATGATCAGTGCAGTGTGACAGAGGGACCCTGCCCTGGGCATGGGGCTGTGAATGATCAGTGCAGTGTGACAGGGGGACCCTGCCCTGGGCATGGGGCTGTGAATGATCAGTGCAGTGTGACAGAGGGACCCTGCCCTGGGCATGGGGCTGTGAATGATCAGTGCAGTGTGACAGGGGGACCCTGCCCCGGGCATGGGGCTGTGAATGATCAGTGCAGTGTGACAGGGGGACCCTGCCCCGGGCATGGGGCTGTGAATGATCAGTGCAGTGTGACAGGGGGACCCTGCCCTGGGCATGGGGCTGTGAATGATCAGTTCAGTTTGGGACAGGGGGACCCTGCCCTGGGCATGGGGCTGTGAATGATCAGTGCAGTGTGACAGGGGGACCCTGCCCCGGGCATGGGGCTGTGAATGATCAGTGCAGTGTGACAGGGGGACCCTGCCCTGGGCATGGGGCTGTGAATGATCAGTTCAGTTTGGGACAGGGGGACCCTGCCCTGGGCATGGGGCTGTGAATGATCAGTGCAGTGTGACAGAGGGACCCTGCCCTGGGCATGGGGCTGTGAATGATCAGTGCAGTGTGACAGGGGGACCCTGCCCTGGGCATGGGGCTGTGAATGATCAGTGCAGTGTGACAGAGGGACCCTGCCCTGGGCATGGGGCTGTGAATGATCAGTGCAGTTTGGGACAGGGGGACCCTGCCCTGGGCATGGGGCTGTGAATGATCAGTGCAGTTTGGGACAGGGGGACCCTGCCCTGGGCATGGGGCTGTGAATGATCAGTGCAGTGTGACAGAGGGACCCTGCCCTGGGCATGGGGCTGTGAATGATCAGTGCAGTGTGACAGGGGGACCCTGCCCTGGGCATGGGGCTGTGAATGATCAGTGCAGTGTGACAGAGGGACCCTGCCCTGGGCATGGGGCTGTGAATGATCAGTGCAGTGTGACAGGGGGACCCTGCCCTGGGCATGGGGCTGTGAATGATCAGTGCAGTTTGGGACAAGGGGACCCTGCCCTGGGCATGGGGCTGTGAATGATCAGTGCAGTTTGGGACAGGGGGACCCTGCCCTGGGCATGGGGCTGTGAATGATCAGTGCAGTTTGGGACAAGGGGACCCTGCCCTGGGCATGGGGCTGTGAATGATCAGTGCAGTTTGGGACAAGGGGACCCTGCCCTGGGCATGGGGCTGTGAATGATCAGTGCAGTGTGACAGGGGGACCCTGCCCTGGGCATGGGGCTGTGAATGATCAGTGCAGTGTGACAGAGGGACCCTGCTCTGGGCATGGGGCTGTGAATGATCAGTGCAGTTTGGGACAAGGGGACCCTGCCCTGGGCATGGGGCTGTGAATGATCAGTGCAGTGTGACAGGGGGACCCTGCCCTGGGCATGGGGCTGTGAATGATCAGTGCAGTTTAGGACAGGGGGACTCTTCCCTAGGCATGTGTTCTTTGGCCTTTGCACAGTTTTGCAGTTGGGCTGGTGGTTTTTCATTTTTGCTGGATCTGATTGTCAGTAAATCACTGGTTTCTCTGAAATAACGTTCCAGCAGGCTTTTCAGCAGCTGTTATCTGCAGTGGGACAGTGAGGAGCTTGAAAAGGAGAGCATTGACATCCAGAATTTTGGGTGATGGTCACCAGCAGAATGCTTTTGCCCAGTGTGGTTCTAGAGCCAGTCACTCATCCACTGGAAATCTGAGAGTTATTCGTCTACCAATATACAAAGTGAATTTGACCTTAATTGGGGTGACTGCTAGGTAATCAGGAGAGAGAACCTTTTAGATTGGAGAGCAGAAAAGCCCCCTTAATATGCATGCACAGATATTTACAGATATATAATGCCATCCACTTAGCTCTAGACAATGACACATTTTGATAGAAAGTACTGCTATTTTTTTGACTGATGGTACTGAATTGGAAAAGTTGCATGTATTTTAATTGGTCATACTGCCAGGCACTCTCCCAGCAAACCTAATTAACTTCAAGCTACAGAGCACCATTAACAGATGGGACTTTTTGTCTTGTGTTTTTTTCACTAATTAGAAAATATCAGTCTTTTCACATTTATGGATTAAACAGAAATTTTCATTTTATTGTCAATATGTCAGTAGAAAGTAGAGGGGAAAAAGCCCAATCTGTATCAAGAAAGCAAAATAAAGCTGAAATATTGACATATATCGAATCATGTACTGAACAGATCACAGCAAAAGCACTTCCTTTTAAAATATTTTTCATCAAACAAGACTGGAAATGTGTGTGGAAAAGTACATAGAAGTATGATTTTTTTTTTTTAAATTTACTTTCTGGTTTGATTTTTAATATTTCTGAGTCTTAGGTCTACTCTAATAATTCCCTAATTTTGATTTCACAGCATTCCTTATAATAAGTTGTCTCCTCAAATGAGAGGTAGTCTGTTCAAGTCTATGTAAGAAAGCTGAATCTTTTATTGGAGAGAAAACACAGCTTGTGGCAGGCAGACTGAATTTGCTAATTCTCCTTAGTGTGGTTTAATTCAGAGAGGTTCCATTTCTATTACCAGTGACGACTTATATCAATTACTAACTACAGTCATGAGTAGTTAGGTAAGCTCACAGTGATTCAGACCTTTACCATGGCTTTTACTTGTACCTTTCAGATATACCCAAATTACTGCTCTGATGCATAAATTCAATATGTGGCTCTTCTCTGTCTGCTGTATCTGTTTTCTCTCCTAAAAATGTTCTGTATTTGTTATCAATGTTATTCAAGTCTATAAAAAGAGATGCATTGAATATGAACTGTATTTTTAAAGATATATTTACCATAAATACAGAATTTTAGTTTTAGTAATAAATTAAAATCTTATTACACTGGGTAGTGGAATAGTAGTAATGGTAGTGACTTAGTGGTACCAAAAATATAGTACCAGAAAAATTGGCAAAAAGCTTATCTTAGAGTTATTGACACCTTTCTACTTAAATAAAGCCCTTTGGTGCACAAAGCCCCTTTGCTGTCATGGGCAGTGCTGCCCCTTGCCCTGTCCTGCTTGGGCTCTGGGTGATTCCTGTGGCCTCAGGAGAGCTCTCAGCTGTGCAAGATCCACTGCAAACACCTGTAGTGAAGGGAGTGGCTTCCCTAAGGAGTTGACATGGAGTATTCCTGCCAAATGAAGGCAAGAGGGAGAACTGGAAGCCTGAAGAGGTCAGGTAATGTGCTGAAGTCACACACCACAAGAATGGTTGGACTAGGGACAATAACCAAGTCTCCTGATTACTCATGGTCATCAGTCAGAGCTCACACTGGCCTACTTTAATGCCTTTTGGTTTTGAAATTAAATCCTTGCTATGGATTTTCTGACAGAAGTTCACTGAGAATTTACTGCCCACTGGTTATCAGATAGTAATTTCTCACTCCCCTTCACCTCCTCTTTTGGATAAACTCAGACTTTTCTTGGAAAATGAAAGTCTGTATGAGCTTTGCTGAAGGGGAAAATTTATATAGCAAAAATCTCTTAAAGCTGCCAAAGTTGACAGTACTGTTTTTATTGTGTGCTGATGGCTAAATTAGTTACATAAAATTTAATAGCTAATTAACTTTTTAGTTAACTGCTTTTTGTGTAATAATAGTAAATAAAAAACAAAATCAGAAAATGTAACTGAAAGGAAATGACTTGCATGTAAACATTCTCAAGTCTGGGTTTCTGAAAAGTTTTTAATGTGGCAATAAAAATTGCAAAGTTTGGATTCATTTCTTTAATTGCTTCATGCTAAAACTAAGTGTTAGTAAAGTCTCGTTGGAGCTGTGTGATCTTGAACCTTTTCTGACTTCCCTGAAAGTTGGGGTTGCTCATTATTTGGCTTGGAGGTGCTTCAGCTGCTTCTAGAATTGGATGCTAAATCCTGGCTGACATTCAAAAGTTGGAAAAAATAGTAGAAATTAAGGTTATTCTTTTTTGTTATTTTTTCCTTTACCACCTGCCTTTTCTGCATGGAGAGTGGTAGGATCACTAAGTCACAGAGACACATTTAATGGCTGGGACACTGCCCAGCAGACAGAACCCTTAAGATCCATAGCTGTTGGTATGTACCTTGTCCTCCAGGGATGGTGCTGGCTGTAGAATTTGCACTTTGCCTGTGTTTTTATGAGCATCAGTGTATGTGTCACTGCTGCCTGGTCATAGCATTATGTCCTGTCAAGCATGACACTTATACAGGGAATATATTAACAGCAAAACCTGTTTCCCTGCATTTTTTGAATAAAAGGTAAATGACAAATTTTCCCAGTTTCTTAGTATCCTTGTTTGAGCTTTTCATTTAGTATTTTTTGCTGGTGGGAGCAAGATGGAATCTTGTTTAGTCTTTTCATTATTTTGTCAATTCATCTTTCTCCTCCTATTTACTTCAGCCCTCATTTGCTTTTGTTTCCTGGTTTATTCTTGCAAGGTAGCTCACAACTGGTGCATGCTTAGAAAGTTTTCTTTAAAAGGAACAGCGGCATTAAATGCAGTTGTTCTAGAAAACATTAAGAGAGCATATCATCAATAAGAAATATGATCTAGCACACCCAAGTGAGGTAGAATGGTGTTCTGGGAGCCCCTTGGGAGTTCATGACCTCATAGAGTGGATGGTGGATATTCTGAGCTTCTGCCTTGGGCATTTTGGTTACTTATATGCTGGCCCACGGGAGCCCAGGAAAAGAAAAGACAGAACGACTGTGGGCAGGGCAATGTGTTCAAGCCCAGAGAAAAGTCAGTGTACAACTTCAGCTAGAGCATGGTCCTAGGTCCTGGTGATGGACTTGAGAGATCCTCTTCTGCTTTACTCCTGGTCAGGCAGGGTATAGTGGGAAAAAAAGCCTCTAAACAGGAATTTACTACCAATTTCTATAAAAATCTGAACACATTTTATTTGACTGGACAAATCAAAAAGTTCTGAGGGTGATTTTGTTGGATGAACTAACATGAATTCTGTAGTTTGACATCAAGCAGCTGCTTTAGTTCACTGATTTAAGTTCAAAGGTAATATTAATAAAAACATCTCAAAGAAGTAAGTATTACAGTAAACAAAGGTAGAACACTGTTTTTTTTAGAGCAAGCATCTATATTGTTTTATAGTAAATAAAAATTTGTATTTATATTAATCTGAGATATATTAATTGCTCAGTTGTTTGTGTCAGCTGCAGTGCATAACTTCTTAGCACTGATGGCTTTGCTTGTATGGAATGATTTCTGAATTTTGCTCTTTGTGTATAGGGTGTCAGCTAGTGGGACAGCAATTTTAGGTAAGACATTCTGGATCTTCTGTGGTCAAGAAGGTCTTTTGTTAAATTGCAATAATTGCACAGATATGGGTACATCTCCTAGAGTCTGCAGTTCTGTGCTAGGATTGCCAAGCTAGAAGTAATTCCTAAATTCTGAAATGTAACTTGAAGCAGGTGTGTCTAGATTTTTAAGATTTTCCTTCCTAACGAATCTGGACAAGTAAATTCTGTCTGTCTACAAAAGAACTACAATTGATTTCTTATTTAATTGTTAAAGGACGTTTGGGGTTTATATTTAAGGTACGACAATTTTCATCCTAGCTGGATCAAAACATCAAGCTATTGGCATCTTAGCAGTGCAAACTTTTGTGTAACAAAAGTTTAATGTATCATTGAAGTTTTAGCTTTAGTACATAGGAAATAATTAGTGTTCTCCAAAAGTAATTATAAATATAAAAGGTAATGGAATTTTATTTTAAATAATAGTTGATAAAACTGAGTATTTTATTAGCAGAATTTACTGTGTGAATGTAGAAATGAAAACTAAATGAATTTCAAAAATATTAACTATATAAATATTATATAGTTTATATATATAAATAAATATTAAATATAAATAAATATTCTGAGCCTTTGGGTTGAATAATTTAACCATAGGATAAGAGTTTGAAAGAAAAATTTTTGAAGAACTGTACAGAACAGATTGTTGTGAGAAAAAATAGGAACTCTGATGCCCTGAGGTGTTAGGGGTTACAGATTTCTGCAAGTTTTGTTTCTTTTCACTGCATGCTTCCTATTTTAATACTTAATTTTGGACAAAAATAAAAAGAGATGACTATTAGTTTTTGATTTTCTGCTTTGCCTCTTGAGTTCTATGCTATTTTGTATTAATTATGTTTGGATAATTTAATCTTGTATAAGCAAGAATTTGCCTTTGAAACTTCAAAGAGTTCTTTTTCTAGTTTCCCAGAGTGTTCAAGTGTTACAGGCTATGAGAGACTGAAGTTCCTGCTCTAGAGTCCCTTCATGGCTCTTCATTATTTACTGTAGCCCTCCTGTCTAATGTGACCAGCCTGTTCGTTTTCCCTTTTTCCTTCCATAGTGCTGTTATGGAATTGTAGGGGGAACAGTGCCACCCCTTGGATTATCCCTTTGTTACATGGGCTGGGGCTGGAGTGTGAGCTTAATCGGGAAAGTGTTTGTCTCAGAGTTAGTGCTTCCCTGCGATATTATAATGTTGTTATACCCTTATCAAAACTCCCCTTTTTTTTCTTTCTCTTTTTTCTTCTTGTATTTATTATGGATGCCTAAATTTTGACTGCAGTCAAAGCTTTTCTAGGGCATCTTGGAATCAGTCAAAACATTTTAAATTTTCCTTAGATGGGTTTTATCTGCAGTTTCTCTAACTCTTGCCTCAAAAAGGCATTCTACACTTTTGTTGAAATCCAGATCTGGATTTCTCTGTTCCTTTTTTAAAGAAAGATATAGGGATATGCAGCAACTACTCTGTGTATTCCCCTCTCTTTCCTTTAATCAGATTGTTTGTTTTTAATTTGTTAGTAAGTGCTTAGTCAGTATAGCTGTTAGCATGAGAGTTCACATTTCTCAATCGTATACAAACAGCAAGCTATTATAAATTAAAGGATTCTTTCCTTCTGTACAGAGAGGTTATAATAGATGTGTAGCAATGGCAATGTTTTGGCAAATATATTGAAATAATAAACAGAGCAAGCAAGCTTCTTGCCATGTCCTAGTTAATGAAAAAAGGCAGTAATTCACATGCATATGTGCTTTTCCCTCCCTCAGATTTTAGTTGCTGTGAATTTGGGATATGGATCTGTGTTTGTGACACCCCTCAAGCATAGTAAGGTCTCTAAAATAGACATTATCTCCCCTGGCAATCTGGGGAATACTAGAACAAACTGAGTAATTGTCATCCTGGGTCTGAATAACCAGGTTACACTCCACTTTATTTAGATGAGAATACAGCAAAAAACTTGCATCTGGGACTTTATCATATAGCATACAAGAGTTTGGGGTTTTGTTAAAATCTATTTCTTTTGTTTTTGTTTTTTTTTAAGTTTTGTATAACTTTAACCTGATTGGTTCAGAGTCTGCTTTTTCCACACACTCAATGGTTTCAAGTTCATCTCTATTCTTCTGTCACTTAGCAAAGGAAAAATGAGTTTCTCTGTTAGCAGGAAAAAGAAAGGAGTTTTAGACTCCATTCTCTTCTAATGCTCTTTCTGTGATTCTTTGAAGCATTATGAATCACATTAGGTATGTGTTTCAAGGCAATAGAAGAGAAAATAAGCCTTGATTTAAAATCAGGTATATGTATTACAGAAGGGTAACATTGTAGTCTTGCATACATATCTCACTGTTTGGCATAGCATGGGAATCTGGATCTGCTTACAAAATACAGATATTTGTGTTTTAGTGGCAGCTACACGAACTATCACAGAACACTTAAAAGCCTTAAGTGTTTTGGAAGGTCTCACCCAGAATCTTTATAACATTTAAGCAGCACAGCAATGATTAACAAAGGGTTGGATATAACTGAAATGTAAGGCTGATGCAGTGTTATGCTGAGTTTGCTCTACAAGACTCCTTTGGGTGGGAGGCAATGACTGAATGTTGCAGCTTAAGACTTGCTGAATGAAAAGGAAAATAAAAGTCCTTTAAGGTTTACAAAGTAAACCTTGTAAACTTTGTGAAACTTGAAGGAATGGTTTACAAGTTTAGTTTTTCTAATTTCATTTTCAACATTAAGTGGTCATTTCAGCATTCTCCAGCCCAAAACTCCTGCCATAGGGTAGATCTCTTTTGTACTCTGGCTTTTTTGGGTCTCTTCTCTTTTTCTTTTTCTTTTTTTTTTTTTCTTTTTCTTTTTCTTTTTCTTTTTCTTTTTCTTTTTCTTTTTCTTTTTCTTTTTCTTTTTCTTTTCTTTTTCTTTTTCTTTTTCTTTTTCTTTTTCTTTTTCTTTTTCTTTTTCTTTTTCTTTTTCTTTTTCTTTTTCTTTTTCTTTTTCTTTTTCTTTTTTTTTCTTTTTTTTCTTTTTCTTTTTCTTTTTCCTTTGGATTTTTTATTGTTTTTTTCTTAAAGAGATACATTTATTTAATAATAGAGGGTGCTGTTAGTATGAAATGCTGTTAGTTAGAAATGATTCCATAGAATGCAGGATAAAACATTACCACTAATGCTTGACTTTAAATTATATAAAAGTGAATAGCAGTGTTTAAAACTGGTTTGGGAAAAATCAAAATTTTTTGCCAAAATTGTAAGCTGTGTGTTCTCAGAGCACTCAGCACTTCTTAAAATTCTGTTTTTAAAAAAATGAAGACTCTCCTTGGAATGGATTGATAATAAGTAATGGAGCAGATTAGATTCAGATGAAAACTGTGAGTAGCTTGGAGTGTTCCAACAGGCAGGGCAGAGTGTGCATAATATTTTGATTCCCACTCTCTTAATTCAAATAAAAATTGGCTTCACTGCTAATCATAATTTGGGGTATATTTTCAGATAACAATGCATAAGTTCTATTCACTACTATAATTTCTTGTGATGGTGACACTCCTACCAGTTGATATGAATTTAATAGTTTATTTCACCTTGTAATACCTGTACACAAGGAAAGAAGATTTAAACTCTAGATGTTAACATTATATTATACTCAGGTAATAAAAATGGTATTTCAATGAATTTCATGCTTCAGTTCTTGAATTTGATGGACAGATCTCACTGTTTCAGGTGATAATGCATCAGATAAGACAACAGATACTTGAACTCAGGCAAAATACCCTTTTCTAGACATTCACAAAGTAAAGATGTTATGGTCAGCAAGATATAAAAGGAATAATAATTTAAGCTTTCAGTGGAATAGTTATTGTAGCAAGTTGTACTAATTATGTAGTATTAATATATTAATGAGTTTAATTGGAAGGTATGTTTGACATTGGCCATGCAGAGGTTCAGAATTTGGTTATGTAATAATTATTATACCTTGCTTCAGATGATGCCTTTACAGCACAGAGCTGAGAGCAGGGGAACCTCTACATTGTGTCAGAAAGCCTCTTTAGAATAAAAACTTCATGTGACCCCTCCTTGCACTGTGGTCCTCAGTCAGGCTTGTTCATAATACAGCAGTTCAGAAAGGGGTCTGAAGCCTGTATTGAATCAAGATATTTTTATTCCTGTGCTCATTTGTGACTTATTAAGTATTGCTTTAAACTGTTTGAAAGTCCATTGTTATCTCAATGGCCACGAGTGCAGTCTTAGAGTTTGCTGACAGTTTCACAGCCATGTATATAAAATGGAAGCTCAATCTAACCTGTTGTCACTCTTGGTTTATGCCCCAGTGAGCAATCCTGCAGGGTAGGTCTGCTAAATCCAGATTGTTTGTCTCTTTTTCAATGCAAGAAAGCATCCTATGATAATATATAATGTTTGAAGTTCAAATAGGAGTAATTTTCTTAAGAAAATCAGAGCTGACATGAAACTAGTTTATGATTTTTGTTGTCTTTTTTATGTAAAAGAATAAATGGTTAATGTTGTTAAATAATTACTCTTTTCTTTTCTTTTGTAGGTTGTCTTAGTCTTCGCTCTTAGTATTGGTGCTCTTGTAATATACTTCATAGATTCATCAAAGTGAGTATTCCAGTACATTTTCCTTTCTCTTCTTTCCTGCAGCAATTATGCATCTCTAAATTTCTCCATTCATCTACTTCAAGTCAGTGCTTGGTCTCATCGCCTGTGTGCAAAGAACTTTATAATAGCACAGGTTCTACAAAAATAACTCAAGAATGGGAAAAAAGATATTATATAAACTAAATTGAACACAGTCACATTGGATCTGTAGAATGGAGAGGAAAACTACTTTTGTGGATTGAGATTATACATACTATTGCAAAAATACAGTTTTTATATTCATTATGCATGTGTAGAATCTTTCAAAATCAAGACTTGATCAAAAGCATCTTGAGAGACTGACAAGAACACTTCTGAAAACCTCTGCTTGAATTAGACAGTATGAGCATTATATCTTGCATCTCTGTATTTCCAGCTTCTGAGTGTGATAGGTTTTACCAAGATAAGGTGAACTACTAATAGTTTGCAAAGCATCTCAGTATTCTTTAGGTTTACACTGACATTATCATACAGTGCTGAGGTTTGGGCCAGGCAGAGGAAAGTTTCACTGGGCTATGTGGTGGTTTTATACAAACAAGGGTAACTCTGACCATATTCTGATATCATCCATACTCCACCCTTATGTTCACATCGAGCTGGACGCTGTCAGTGTTGTAACAGGCAGACTGGTAGCCTAACAAAGAAGAAAAAAATAAAAAAGAACTTAAAAAAATATTCTTAATTGAATACAATTCTTTTGGGAGAGGGATATTCTGAAGAATCAATAGCAATTTAAAGTTCTATGATGGCATGCTTACTGTTTTCCTCTGAGCTAGTTTAAGGTTTCCATTACTGCAGCAGTTAAGACTGTGTGCCAAAGTCAGTCCATGTGAGCCTGCCTGCTGTCTCTAAGGGTAGTAGTTATGTGCTAAAACAGTCATTCAGTGACTCAAAATCAGACATTCCACTGTTGACATCTGTACATCCTGGTATTTAGGAAGGTGGTGGCATTAGCAAAGACATTCTTGGATAAATGGATGCCAGCTCTGTATCGTGTGAGTTTGAAGCTATAGATGTGTCAAGTATAATTGAGATTATATTAGATAGAGATTTTATCTGTGGAGAGGAGCCAAGTAGTAGGAAAACTCAGCTTCTGTCTTGAGCTCCCTTGAAGTGAGGGCAATTAGTTTTCCTTCTTAAAATTACAATGAGTGTTTGTGTTAATTTTAGCAATTTTTCCTTCATATATCCCCACTGAAGTACGTAAAATGGTCCCTTTCTGAAGACCTCTGTAAAACATTTTGCAGCACAATCACAAAACTTCTGGATGCCTGATATTTCCAGGTCAAAAGTGTGGAATAGATTAAAACTTGTTTCTATTTATGTTTCAATTTCAGATCAAGTACTGCTGTGTGTCAGAGTAATTGTTTTTTGGTGAAAGTAATGGAATATGTAATGAATTTTAGGCACTTCATTCTTGATACTTTGATTGTTTTCCTCAAGGAGAGCAAAGCTGGCAACATGGGAGAGTTTCTGGGACACTTGAGCTTTCTTTGGGCCACCTAATCCATGTACTGCTACCAGCTTACTGATTGCTTGATCAACAAGTGTTTTAACTGGGCATTTCTCTTAGTTTTCAGCCAGCATTTAACTTGTGCTGCAGTTTAAATTCAGGAACCTGAAGTTAGCATACTGTACTTGGCACACTTTTTCTTCTGTTTCTCCTCCTGTCTCCCTTCTTACCCTTGTTTAGTTCCACACACACATCTTGGTTTTTTTCTCTTTGTTCTTTTGCTTGTTTGTTTTGGAAATGCTTGGTAGATTAATTCATGTGAGAAACACCCCAGATATATCCTGGAATGGAAAAATTCAGCTTTCTTTTATTCTGCTGACCTGATGCCCATTTCAGCAATGCAGAATCAAATGCAGTGTTATATCAGTCTATTTAAGATCCAGAAGTGCATGCTTGGAAAAAATCATTCCTCTGAGAATTTGGTCAAACAGGAAATAATGAAGGTAGGCTGAAAGGAATGCTTGTGATATCCTCAACAAAGCAGCTGGAACAACAGAGACTACAGCTTGCTCAGGATGAGTGGACACAAATCAGCTCTAGTGCTCCCACCAGAGAGATGGTGACATGCACCAGGGTGAGCTTTCCCCTAACAGTGCATTCCAGAGCTGGTGTGATCTGCCTGGGCCATGGACTCTCACCTGTTACAGGCTTTTATGTGGAGAATTACAAAAATTGTGTCTTCAATCCAGAGCTGAATAGTGCTAGTGTGAGCAGTCTAATAGATCTTGCCAGTGATCTGTTCCTCCAAGACCCTTAATCTGTCTGTAGATTTATAGATGCAATGATAGTATGTCCACAAAGGAATCCTGCACGACTTCATACTGAAGGGGCATCAAGAAAGATGGGAAAAACAATGCTGTTTCAATAGATATTGAAGGAAGAGTGAAAAGACCACAAAGTTTTTTCAAGGAAGCATGTGTCATGATTAATTGTAGTATGAAGGCTGAATTGAAGTATGAAGGTTGTCACAGCTGTAAGAGGAGGGTAAACTAAGAGCATTTTTATGTTGCTCAGTTATCACTCTGACAGACACTCTGTCAGAGTAGTACCAGTTGAAATGGCACATCCAGTGCAGTGCTCCTTGGAGAGATCTGAGCTCAGAAAACGGTGCAGCTGCGACATCCTCCTTAGCAGTTAGCCCTGCATCTCTGCAGAGACAATTAAGTAGCTGTGTGTTGCTATGAAATATTTCTGTACTGATGCTGTTTCTGGTACAAACTTCAGATTCTGCACCCGACTTCATCACAAAAATGGGCACAGTTATGTTCATATACATTTCCTTTGTGCTTTTCAAAAATATGTCTATTCTTAGTCAAAAGGGACTTTTCTTAAGGCTGTATGTGTTTCTAAAACTATCAGAAAATACCCTACATACCCTCCAAATCTCTATATCCCATTCATCAGTGCTATGACAGGAGAGAGAGCACAAATAAATATTTCTAGCCACTACAAACTATTAATCAAATCATTTTATAAGAATGATGGAAACATCTTTAAGTGTTGAGCCACCTTGTCACGATTGAAACTTCATTGCTGACATTCTGACTACTGCATCATTATTCTTTCTTTGGTCCAGTTTCTATTATATATACAAAATATCCACATATATATCTGACTGCATAAAAGTTCACTCCTAAAGACACATACTAATTGTATTTTTTTGTTTTATTCTGTATGTGGATGATGTTTGGAAAGGATTGTGATTCCCTCCAGGAAAACAGTTTTCTTGTACTTCTTCTGTCTTCTGTGGTACTTTGAGTTCATTTTTTGGGTCTTGTCTTTATTATTTAGGGTGAAGCAAATCTTTTCCACCTCTGCTAACAGTTAGTCATTATGATTCCAACCTAGGTGATTCTGTCAACTTGTTTAGTAGCAAAATAGCTGGAAACATGTCAGAGATACTATACTAGAAACTTGCTTAACAAAACAATACAAAATGAGAAGTCTGGTTTCTTGTTTTGGAGAATTCATGCAGGTTTCTTGTCATTGCATGGGAAGTAATTAGGAAGGATGCATTGAAAATCTATATATTCTGTTTGAGAAGTTTCCTGTGCAACAGCACAAGGAGAAAATGTCATTAGCAAGTTTTCTTGGAAAGTTTTAGTAGAAAAAATACCTTTTTTCCCTAAAAGCAGCACTTAGTCTCAAGTCCTTATGAAATCTCTTTTAATGTGGGAACATTTGAGGATAAGTTATGATAGTGTTTGGCTTTCCTGCTTCTTTGATACTGCTTCTGTGTTTTGTCTTCTGAAAGATTTGATTTTGCTCATTTAAATGTTCTACAAAAATACTGCAAGCCTGGTGAGGATGATTTGTTTAAATTTATGACAGATACAGTTTCACTGTCCAGGAGAATTCACATCTTTTTCATTTGTGTAGTCTGTGTTGCCCCTTTTACAAACATGTATGAGGTATGAAATTTATCTGAATAGTTCAGTAAGTCTATGTAAACATAAACAATCAAGTGGTTTCAGATACCTATCTCATTTCCATTATAAGTCATTTAGCTTTTCCATATTAAGTGGAATAATCAGCAGAACATTTTGATGATTCCTTCTTGGTTTCATGGCCCTTCAAGGAAAAAACAAATTTTATTTCATTTGTAAGTCAACAATACTGCATCTGAATTTTGACTGGATCTCATTGGCCTGATGTATAAAAAAAATGAAGATGCCTCTAATAGGATCAAAAATCAGTTCCCAGAAAAAGTTCAGTTTGAGCTTTGATTTTATTGCAGTTTTCAGGTTACAGTTTGGTTTTCTGAATGTATTATTTCTTTTTAATTTGGAAGACATATAAAAGTAAAAGATTGGTACTTCTTTTTTCTCAAGTAACTAATTTTAGGGCTATGCTGTATCATTTTGCTGAGGGTATCTGTGCAGTTCATGGTTCTGTACTCTGAAGTATGTATTTACCAGTATTTTGAGTGTGTCCAGATTTCACATAGCCTTTCAGTCCTCATATTTAAGGACTTAAGTAGAACTTAAATTGTACTGAACTTTGTTTCAAGCCTTCCTGCTTATAAAGAAATTGGCTCATGCAAAAATATTTTAATTATGTTTATAAAGTTCTACTTTGTCTTAGTATACTCATTAACCCACTCTAAGTGGCTACAAGAGCATTCCTTCATACTAAGTACCCAGCAGAGTTAATTTTTTATGATGCATGACTAAGAGATGTAGAAATTGACTTAAAATGCTGGGATCTGGTTCAAGGAAATGCTGCTAGATTGTTTACCATTGCTGAAATTGCTAAAATTACAATGGCCTCTGTCTTGGCAAGTAGATTAAAACAGTATTGTTCCCTGCATTCTTGGGGGGGAACCTCCCACAGCACCTTGCAGCTGGTGGCATTGTAACATTTTAATATTTTTCAAATTTTAATTTTGTTAACACTGCATCAGTTTCTAGTCATTTCTGTGAGCTGATAAATTTTGTTCCATACTGAAGCAAATCCTGTTATGTGTGTTCTCTGGACCTCTTTTTTACATAAAAAGGGAAACCTGAAACTTTTAATTTCCCTTAGTTTTATTAACTGCTCACTTGTCAAATGGAGTGATAGGTGTAATTTTCTGATTCCAAGAAAATTTAGCTTAAATGTGTAAGTGAATTTCTTGTGTTTATTTTGAAGTAACTTCATTTTTTAGTATTGTAGCAGAATTGTAACTTCAGTTGTGCCTACTGCTGATTCTCAGCAAATCACAGAATCTGTGGCTCATACAGCCTCAGTCAATACCCTTTAAACTGGTACATTATTAAGTAAGATTTTTGGTCATAAGTATTGCAATTTTATATTTTCTGTGCTTGTAGTCGGTACTGAGTGTACACCATTATTGCTTTAATTGAAAAGTGATTTCCAGAAGAAAGCCCTATTTATGACAATGAACTTTAATTTTCTTCATTGCTCTGCAAATTTTGCTGTGGAAGTGTCCATAGCTAAGATTCATCGCTTTCATTAGCATGCTAGACTTGAAGCCAGGTGGGTGTACAGCTCAGTGCATGGCCTCTGCAGGCAGCTGAATACCAGAATGATTGAAGGTCTTTGTTAGGCACAGATGGTGTTAATTATGAGTCAAATCCAGCAACAGCAGTGATATGATTATTATAAGGAAAAAACCAAAAGAAACAGGCCACAGTGGAGGGGAAAAACCACCTGGTAATGATTGTCCATGTGTCACTGTGCACTTGGCTCTCTAGGACAAAGGGATTAGGTATGATTATATGTCTCCTAGTTTTGTTGTTAGACATTGTCCCTAAACCACCAAGCATTATAGGCATTATTTTGAATTATTAAAAAATTTGGATGTAGTGAGGCATAGTGAAAAAATAGATGCATGATTTATGTACTATCCATCTCTTAGCTCAGTGTTGCCATTCATTCTCTGACATGTTCAGAGAGCTTGAGTTTGGCAAATTATATGCAGATAAAAATTGTAAAACACTACCTGAATAACTTCTCCAATCTATTTAGGAGATTATGTTAATGAATAAAGGGAATTCCTATGTATATGTTTATCATGTTAATGGTACAGAATCTCTGGTTAGGCAATATGGAAATATTCTGAGTTCTCTAGACAAACATGTAATGAAGTTTGTGGTAATCAATGCCAGTAGTTTGTACTTGCTAAATAATGAAAATTAATTGTTGCAAATGAATTAAATGAGAAACACTGTGAATGAGTTTTAGATAAAATGGCAGACAAAAATAGATTTACTTCCATAAGAATTGACAAATCAAGTTCTAGGGAAAATTTTTGTTTTTATACCTTGATGTTCTGCAGAAATTCTTAGTAATTGTGATGCACAACCTTGATGATGTGATAAATTCCAATGGGATTACTTTTCTGAAGTGTTGGGCCCTGTAAAAGATCTCAGTAACTTTCCTCTTGGCCTGTCACTGAGTATGACTAGTAGAGTTTGGCTGTGTTTTCTTAACACCTGAAGGAGGCTCCAACAGGTATTTATTGGTGTTGGTAAGATTCTTTGAGGCTTTGTCAGACAAGAGTCTCTCAGCCCTCCTCATATGACAGTCCCTTAACATCTCTGTGCCTTTCAGTGGTCTCACTCCCCTGTGTCTGTGTCTCCATGCTGGAGACACATTTCCTAATGCAGCCTGGAAAATGCTGCTGCTCCTCTTTACTGCAAGGGCCCATGGGTGGCTTATAGTGAACTTCTGGACTCAGGTCATTTTCTGCAGAGCTGCTTTCCAGCTGCAGCCAGTTGCATGCTATGCTAAGGAATCATTAAAGTTCAAGTTTGTATAATCTTATTATTTCAAAAATAAGCCAGTAATCTGAAATAGCAAAACTTTGTACGTGCAGTGATATTTGTTGACTTTATTTGTATGAAAATGTTGCTAGATAGGCCTTTAAGTAAATATATGTCACTTAAATTAATGTGTTTATACTGAATAAAGCGAGCTTAAGAGTTCGATCATTAAGGAGCTAAGTCCTCACTTTTTCCTGAGTCAATTCTTATATGGTTTAAATTCTGGTCATCTCTTAGACAAATGAGAATACTGTATTTCAGGAATCAGATCCTTCTTTTTATGGGTTAGGTGGAATGTACTATTTTATTTTATTTTTTTTAACATTTGGCCATTAGTTTTTCCTTCTCCAGTTTCTAGTTAATTGACAGAAATCTGATTTCAGCATAGGCAAAAATCTATTATGGCATGTTTTTAAGACAGCACTTTTTAGGAGAGTAAGACATGCTGCTCTCTCAAGTTTCTCCCTTTGAAGGATGAATGCAGGAAATTCATTGGAAATGGAGGTCTGACTTAGATGTTCTCTAATTTGAGAAGGTTTGTTAGCTATATTTCATTACATGGCTTTTTCAAAGAAGCAGGATTTTACACTAAAATGTCACCCTGTGATGTAGGGAGGGCAGATTTGGCACTGTCCCAGTAGGTAAGTGGAATGGTACTCAAAGGTCATTCTCTATGGTGCTTGGAGAAATGATAAAATCTGTATAATTTACAAATTTGCAGATTTAGTTTGGAACTTCAGGAAAGTTTGATAGCTATGACAGTGGTGAAATATTGGAAAAGAGAATCATAGGATGATTGTGGAGTTTCCTGCATCACTGGTATTTCGCTTGTATAAATTATACTTGGTGATATTTCAGTTGGTAGGATGATGGAATATCTGGTTATTGTGTCTTTTGCAATGTAAAGCTGACTGTGTGGCCTGGGAGGCTCAAAGGAAATGAAGACCACATTGTTGCTCTGAAGATCTAAGCCTGCAAGAGTGGCAAGTGTATGTTTACAGTTTCAATTTTACAGGAATGTTTTTTTGCCTAAAAATGCCACTGATAAAAAGTGAGCATTTAACACCTTCATCTTTTGTAGCACAGTTTCTTATTGATTAGTATGATAAACACAGAGACACTCAGAAGACTGAAATGGATCCAAGCCCAAGGAATATTTGTGATCCTGGCTCAGGGTAAATTCTGTTTTCATAACATGTTTCTTTGCTGTTCAAAGACATAATTACTTAGATAAGACTTTGGCCATTTATTGTGGCTGAGCTGTGAGTGTTCTGGTTTGGTTTTTTTGTTTTTTGTTTTTGTTTTTTTTTTTTATCTGGAGACTGTATGTAGACATACAGGAATTATTCTAAGAATTTTATGTTAGATGCTAGCATTTTATTTCTTGTCTGAAAATGACTAACAAATCCAACAGATATGTAGTACCACGAGGTGGAAAATTCTTTTTACCCCTGCTGTGTTACAACTCCATTCTGATACGTTATGACAAGTGGCATTTATGGCAAGTGAGTTCACTGCTTGTTCTGGAGCTGTTTGCAAGAAATT